>NC_135783.1:303945362-304589321 GCF_051106095.1 Pogona vitticeps
TTGAGATTGTTAAACTTCTTTAACATCCCAGTTCAATCATGAATTCCAATGGAGACTGCAATCAAGAATCAAAAGACTGAGACTCAGAAGGGGAGCTACAAACAAACAGGAGAAGACCTAAAGGTCTCAGAATGTGACACTGCAAACCAGGGTTAAGATAATTTATATTAAAATATTCAGGATTATTACGCATTGAGGTGGAAGTTGGACAATGAAGAAAGCTGATAGGAAAAAAAAACTGGCTCATTTGTATTGTGGTGTCGGAGGAGAACTGTACTGATATCATGATACCACTGCCAGAAACACAAATAAGTAGCTTCTAGATCAAACCAGGCTTGAACTCTATAATTGTACACAATATACTATGACTCTTGTGTTTTGTATGTATCATGAGAAGACAAGACTTACTGGAATAGATATTAACATAAGAAAAGTAATAGGTAGTAAGAACAGAGGAAAACTGAACATGAGATGGACTGGCTAAGTAAAGCAAACAACAGTCTTAAATTTGCAAGACCTGAGCATGGAGTTTAATGATGTAACCTCTGAGGGAACATTAATTCATTGGGATGTCATAAACTGAAACTGATTTGATGGTACATAATAACAAAGTACAATTCATGCTGGGCATCAGCCTAAATACTCAGTCTTTCCACCTGCTTTATGCAAGAGGAAGAGTTAGCATATCTTCATAAACATGGCTGTCCAACGAGGCCTTAGAAATAGCAGAGAGGAGAAGGGAAGCAAAATGCAAGGGAGATAGGGAAAGTTACAGAAACTTGAATTCAGACTTCCAAAGAATAGCAAGGAGAGACAAGAGGGCCTTCTTAAATGAACAATGCAAAGAAATAGAGGAAGATAACAGAAAAGGAAAGACCAGAGATCTGTTCAGGAAAATTGGACATATTAGAGGAACATTTTGCGCAAAGATGAACATGATAAAAGACAAAAATGGGAGGGACCTAACAGAAGCAGAAGACGTCAAGAAGAGGTGGCAAGAATACACAGAGGAATTATATCAGAAAGATGTGGATATCCCGGACAACCCAGACAATGTAGTTGCTGACCTTGAGCCAGACATCCTGGAGAGCGAAGTCAAGTGGGCCTTAGAAAGCCTGGCTAACAACAAGGCCAGTGGAGGTGATGGCATTCCAGTTGAACTATTTAAAATCTTGAAAGATGATGCTGTTAAGGTGCTACATTCAATATGCCAGCAAGTTTGGAAAACTCAACAGTGGCCAGAGGATTGGAAAAGATCAGTCTACATCCCAATCCCAAAGAAAGGCAGTGCCAAAGAATGCTCCAACTACCGTACAATTGCACTCATTTCACACACTAGCAAGGTTATGCTCAAAATCCTACAAGGTAGGCTTCAGCAGTATGTGGACCGAGAACTCCCAGAAGTACAAGCTGGATTCCGAAGAGGCAGAGGAACTCGAGACCAAATTGCTAACTTGCGCTGGATTATGGAGAAAGCCAGAGAGTTCCAGAAAAATATCTACTTCTGCTTCATTGACTATGCGAAAGCCTTTGACTGTGTGGACCACAGCAAACTATGGCAAGTTCTTAAAGAAATGGGAGTGCCTGACCACTTTATCTGTCTCCTGAGAAACCTATATGTGGGACAGGAAGCAACAGTTAGAACTGGTCATGGAACAACTGAGTGGTTCAAAATTGGGAAAGGAGTACGGCAAGGCTGTATATTGTCCCCCAGCTTATTTAACTTATATGCAGAATACATCATGCGGAAGGCTGGACTGGAAGAAACCCAAGCCGGAATTAAGATTGCCGGAAGAAATATCAACAATCTCCGATATGCAGATGATACCACTCTGATGGCAGAAAGTGAGGAGGAATTAAAGAACCTTGTAATGAGAGTGAAAGAGGAGAGTGCAAAAAACGGTCTGAAACTCAACATCAAAAAAACTAAGATCATGGCCACTGGTCCCATCACCTCCTGGGAAATAGAAGGGGAAGATATGGAGGCAGTGTCAAATTTTATCTTCCTGGGCTCCATGATCACTGCAGATGGAGACAGCAGCCCTGAAATTAAAAGGCGCCTTCTTCTTGGGAGGAAAGCGATGACAAATCTGGACAGCATCTTGAAAAGCAGAGACATCACCTTGCCAACAAAAGTCCGAATAGTCAAAGCTATGGTTTTTCCTGTCGTGATGTATGGAAGTGAGAGCTGGACCATAAAGAAAGCAGACCGCCGAAGAATTGATGCCTTTGAATTGTGGTGCTGGAGGAGGCTCTTGAGAATCCCCTGGACTGCAAGGAGAACAAACCTATCAGTTCTAAAGGAAATCAACCCTGAGTGCTCACTGGAAGGACAGATCCTGAAGCTGAGGCTCCAGTACTTTGGCCATCTAATGAGAAGAAAAGACTCCCTGGAAAAGACCCTGATGTTGGGAAAGTGTGATGGCAAGAGGAGAAGGGGACGACCGAGGATGAGATGGCTGGACAGTGTCAGCGAAGCAACCAACATGAACCTGACACAACTCCGGGAGGCAGTAGAAGACAGGAGGGCCTGGCGTGCTCTGGTCCATGGGGTCACGAAGAGTCGGACACGACTAAACGACTAAACACACACACACACATAAACATTACCAAACACACTGAGCTAGTTGATTCTTCTAATATGGAATCTTTCTTTGCATGGATGCATATGAAATATGAAAACAATTAAATAGCTAAAGCAAAGCGTGCTGCTTATATACCACCCCATAGCACTTAAAGCACTCTTTGGGCGGTTTACAATTTAATTATGCACGCATTGCATCCCCAGCAAGTTAGGCACATAAATTTGCCAACCTTGGAAGGGTAGAAGGCTGAGTGAACCTCAAGCTGACTACCTGGGATTGAACCTGAGTCATGAGCAGAGTTTTGGCTGCAGGGGTGCAGTTTAACCTATGCACCATAAGGCTCCTGAAATATGTAGATGGAATAATACAATGCAAGCAACAAGACAATTGGAACTTGTCTATTAGGGGACTATGCAGTGCGCCAGTGATGCTGGAACTATTGTAAAAATTAAAATGGGATGACAGTTTTAACTAAATGTACAGATAAATCCTTTAGCTATCTTTTCCTCCATTTTATTTATATATATTTATATATATATACATATACACACACACACAGAAATGTCACTCTGATTGCATAGCAGGACACCCCTAAATCCAGTCTCAGGGCCATTGCAGAGAGTTGAGCGTATAGCAAGAGACATTAAAGGGAAAATGGTAGTCATCTTGGTATACAGTCTCCAGGAGGCTTTCCACAGTTCATCATTTGCTGAGTCGAGTCTGCTGTGAGACTTTGTGTATCCAGTGCTGTGCAGTGCTCCAGTACTTTCTGCCTTGGGCTAAATGGTGTTTTAACGTTCAATAATTAACAACCCAGGTTAGGAAATCAGCTGAAAAACAACTGTGTTAAACCCCTCAGAACATTAGTCCATGTTGGCTGGATTAACACCATTGGGGAACTTTTCAAGCATTCTAGCATGCAGCCATGCATGTCAAACACTAGAATTTAGCCCAAGGCTATTTGGAATATTTATTAGGGAAATCAGATACAAGATTAGATACAGATATAGAAATGTCAGATTTTTACCATAGGCAAGGACAACATGGTTTTGCAGAGAGGCAGAAAATTATATACATGTGGGGGGGGGGGGGAGAGAAATGTAGAATTCATTAGCTAACTAGCTTTGGGACACTTATTTAGATTTTTCAGGAATCTTCCAGCTACCAACAAATATAAATCAGTGATTTTACTTTTTTAAAATTTCTGACAAATTAATTGTAAAATAGTTTTAGGTGAAGTATCTGTTTCTACTTTTGGACAGGATAATACGGTGTTTATTTTATTTTCTTCACAATGTATGAAACATCTTTCTACATAACAAGCACCTGAGGCAAAATAAGAAAAACTGGTTCCTGAGAACCATATAGTCTCAAGTTTATTTTGTGCATTAATAGTGGATATGCTGCTGTAGTTGCAGGCAGTTATGAAAAGCAAATTTATTTATTTATTTATTTATTTATTTATTTACAATATTTTTAGCCGCACCATTGCCAGTGGCTTCTGGGCGGCGCACAACATCAAAACCCAAAAACATTAAAAACATTTTAAGAAACAGTATAAAATACCATATATTAACATATTTCTTAAAACAATTAAAACATTAAAATTAATTAATTAAAATGCTGGGTGAACAGAAAGGTCTTTGCCTGGCGCCGAAAGGCCAAGAGTGTCGGAGCCAGGCGGATCTCTCTAGGGAGGGTGTTCCAAAGTTGGGGGGCAACAACCGAGAAGGCCCTATTCCGACATGCCATCCCCTTCACCTCTTTCAGGGATGGCACCTTCAGAAGGGCCTCCTGGCCTGATCTTAGAGGACGGGCAGGCACATATGGAAGAAGGCGGTCCTTTAGGTAACCAGGTCCTAAGCCGTTTAGGGCTTTATATGTCAAAGTAAGCACTTTGAATTGGGCCCGAGCAGCAACCGGCAGCCAGTGTAAATTTTTCAGAACCGGCGTGATATGAGTCTGTGCGGCGGCACCACTTACCAGCCGCGCAGCCCGGTTCTGTGCCAGTTGCAGTCGTCGGACCGTCTTCAAAGGCTGCCCCACGTATAGCGCATTGCAGTAATCCAGTCTGGTTGTTACCAGTGCATGAGTGACTGCTGCCAGGCTCTGCTCATCCAGGTAAGGGCGAAGTTGATATATTCTCCGCAGCTGTAAGAAGGCACCCCTGGACACCGAGTCCACCTGGGCTTCCAAGGTCAGACTGGGGTCAAGGAGCACCCCCAAGCTGCGGACCCTATCCTTTAGGGGGAGTGTGATCCCGTCTAAGGTAGGGAGATGGCCCTGTAACCTATCTGGCGGGGCACCTACCAGCAGCACTTCAGACTTGTCTGGATTGAGCCTCAGTTTATTGACCCTCATCCAGACCATTATCGAGTCCAGGCACGAGTTCAGAACGGTGACTGCCACACCTGGATTGGTAGAAAAAGAGAGGTAGAGCTGGGTGTCGTCAGCATATTGCTGACTCCTCAGCCCAAACCTCCTAACGACCTCACCCAGCGGTTTCATGTAGATATTGAACAGCATGGGGGACAGTATAGAGCCCTGAGGAACCCCATGACGCAACCGCCATGGGTCAGAGCTACTGTCCCCCAGCACCACCTTCTGGACTCGATCAGCCAGGTAGGAACGGAACCACTGTAAAACAGTGCCTCCAATTCCCATCCCAGCCAGTCTGTCCAGAAGGACACCATGGTCGATGGTGTCGAAAGCCGCTGAGAGGTCCAGGAGAATCAACAGGGATGCATTACCCCTGTCTTTCTCCTGGCAAAGGTCGTCATACAGGGCGACCAAGGCAGTTTCCGTCCCATAACCCAGCCTGAAACCCGATTGAAATGGATCTAGATAATCCGTTTCATCCAGGAGAGCCTGGAGCTGCTCAGCCACCACACGTTCCAACACCTTGCCCAGAAAAGGGAGGTTTGCTATTGGACGATAGTTGTTCACTAGACCTGGATCCAGATTAGGTTTTTTTAGGAGTGGGCGAATCACTGCCTCCTTTAATGGGGCAGGAACCACTCCCTCTCTTAACGAGGAGTTGATGACCTCCAGGATCCAGGTACAAACTCCCCTGGCAGATTTCTTTATTAGCCATGATGGGCAAGGGTCGAGTTGTGTAGTGGTGGCACGAACCGATCCAAGCACCCTGTCCACATCCTCAGGTCGCAACAACTGAAACTCATCCAATAAATTATGACATAAGTCCGGAGCACTGGACACAACCATGGGCTCTGCATCAACAGTGGAGTCCAAATCTTTGCGAATCTGAGCAATTTTCCCCTCAAAGTGTGTAACAAATTCGTTACAGTGAGCCACTGAGGAGTCCAGGACCTCCACCGAACCATTAGGCTGAAGAAGGTCCCGGACCACTCGAAATAGCTCTGCTGGACGACACACCGAGGAAGCGATATGGCTGGAGAAATACTGGCGTTTCGCCAGCCGTATTGCCACAGAGTAGGCCCGATAATGGGCTCTAAGCTGTGTTTGGTCATAGTCGCAGCGATATTTCCTCCATCTGCGCTCAAGCCGTCTCCCCAACCGTTTCATGGCCAAAAGCTCCTCTGTGTACCATGGAGCCTTATAGGCTCTGCGGGCAGGGAGAGGGCGCCTAGGTGCGATCGTGTCAACCGCCCGGGCCATCTCCTTGTACCACAAGGCGACCTGGGCTTCGACAGGAGCGCCGACCATATCAGCTGGAAACTCCCCTAGAGCATTCAGGAATCCTTCAGGATCCATAAGTCTCCGGGGGCGGATCATTTTAATTGATCCCCCACCCCTGCAGAGGGTAGTAGTGGCTGAGAGTCTAAATTTTACCAGGAAATGGTCCGACCATGACAACGGAGTCAAAGATAAATCCACCACATCCGGACCACCATCCCCCTGTCCCGTAGAGAATACTAGGTCAAGTGTGTGGCCTTTCTCATGAGTCGGGCCGATGACATGTTGAGACAGCCCCATGGTTGTCATGGCAGCCATGAAGTCCTAAGCTGCCCCTGATAAAGTGGCCTCGGCATGGAGATTGAGGTCCCCCAGTACCAAAAGTCTGGGGGTCCTCAACACCAGATCTGAGATCACCTCCGTCAGCTCAGGTAGGGAGACTGTTGGTAAGCAGCAGGGTGGGCGGTACACCAGCAGAATCCCTAGTCTGTCTCGCAAGCCCAACACACAATACAGGCCCTCTAGACCATTTCCCAAGGGGACAGGGAGCCTGGAAAAATGGAAGGAATCCTTGTAGACTATTGCCACACCTCCTCCCCGCCCCTCCGGGCGACCCTGGTGTTGGACCAAGTACCCAGGGGGACATAACTGAGATAGAGGAACTCCTCCTTCTTCTCCCACCCAGGTCTCAGTAATGCATGCCAGGTCGGCCCCCTCATCCAAAATTAAGTCATGGATGAGGGCAGTCTTGTTTTTTGCCGACCTGGCATTTACCAACAATACCATGTGGCCCGGGGGGTGGCTGATATGGTCACCTGGTACCATTTGGCTAGGAGTAGAGCTAGAAAGGGGGATAGGTGTAAGGTATCTAACCTCCTTTCTCCTACTCGGGCATGCTCTACTCCCACCGCCATATCTTCCCCTGCCGTATATTGTCTCTATTGGTTGCCCCAGAGACCCCTCAGACCCCCCTGTTTCCCAGCTTGTTCCCCAGCCGGTTCCTTCAGGGAATCTGGCAGCCGGCGAGAGCCCAGCCATAGTCCCACCGTCTCTCACTCGGTGAGCTGCGGAAGGCAGATGAAATTCGGCTCCCCCGAGTGCAGGAGTGCAGATCTGAAAGGGCCCTAGAAGCAGTTCCAACTTAAGAGCCTTCTTTTCCCCTTGAGCCAGGTGGCTGATGTAGGGAGGGGAGAGGCAGCCAAGAAGCGACAGGGCCCAATCCTGCAGAGCAAAGGGTGACTTAGCCAGTTCCCTTGTCAAAAGGCTGGCAGCCGGCCAACCACAAACCCACCTGTTACATAACAGCACTGATGTTACCTGTCTGTCATGGGTTTGGAGGGAAAGTTCCATCCTATGGGGAGTGGAAGGCGGGACATCAGGAGGAGGGGCTGTACTGTATAAATATGTGATGCCTGTGTGGTGAAGAGGAGATGCTGAGACAGACTGTGAGACACTGGGTTGGGACGAAGCAGCAGCTGGGGAGAAGAAGCTGTTGTGGGAGTCTGGGTGTCTGACAGGGTACTACTGTGTGTCAGAGTACCAGCCTGAAAGGTTCAGGGGTCTGTTGGTTAGCCAGAACTGATGGGTTCAGGGTCTGTGCTTTAAGTTAAAGGTTCTAGGTGAACCAAACTGTATGCTTGTGTGTGTGAGAATAAGCCACGTTACTTTATTTTATTCACCTGATTGTTTTATTTACCCTGTTTGTATTTAAAATAAACCTTATTCTTTTATTGTTTAAAAATCCATCCCTGGTCTGTGTGACTTATTATAGGGAATGGTTGGTGGCAGCTTAGTAACTGTGTGATAGATCCCAGTAGGTCTGGGTTTGTCACATTGATTGGTGTCCAGCGTGTGGGATACGACTGGTCCAGTTGTCCAGTGGTCCAGCAAAGCCTTGGCAAGTGTGCCCAGAGCAAGGGGGGTCTAGTCAGGGACAGTCTGAGGCGCGTAGGTAATCTTCTAGGTGTACCTCACGGGGAGGTGCGCTAGTAGAAGAACGTGCCAACTGGGGAGACTTAGATTAAGGTGCTCTGAGGCAGCCTAGTTTTGGCGGGAAAAAGCTGAGGAAAAACTGCGTAGCAACAGCGAGCTAGCTTGCCAGCTGAGAGGCCCAGCAGAGGGGGGTAGGCTCTGACTCGATACTGTTGCAATTTAAGTGCTGAAGAACAGCAGCAATCTCTAGGGAGAGCTGGTTCTGAGGCAAGAAGGAAAAAAAGTGGTCGTTTTATTTTGAGGCTTGACTTTTTAAAGCAGCCTGTTCTGAGGGGGGGTATGCCCTTGACTCGAAGCCAAGTAGCAGACATGAGTGAAGTGAAAGACCCCCAGATTGACCAAGGTTCTGAGGATGAATTTGGCTCAGTGCAAGGTGACAGCACAGGAGAGCAGAACCCAGAACTTAGAAAATTGATCCTAGCCCAACAGCATGAACTGAGGGTGAGGGAAATGGAGGAAAGATTAGAGAGAGAGAAAATGGCATTTGAATTAGAGCGAGAGAGAGAGAGAATGGAGAGAGAAGAAAGAATGGAGAGAGAGAAGATGGCGTTTGAATTAAGAAAACTGGAACTGATGAACCAGAACAATAATAATAATAGGGATTCTGAGGGAGGCCAACTGTCTAAGGCTGACCTGAAGAAATTCCCTGTGTACCACAAGGGAGATTGTCCTGAGGTGTTCTTTTCCTTAGTGGAAAGAGCGTTTGTGGACTTCTCAGTGAGGGAAACTGAGAAGATGACCATCATGCGATCTTTAATCAGTGGTAGCCTGGCTGAGGTTTATGCCGAGATGCCTGAGGGACTGATGAAAGATTTTGCAGAGTTTAAAAAACTGGTTTTTGCCAGACATGGGATAAATGCAGAGCAGCTGAGACAAAGATTCAGGTCCCTTACCAAGAAGCCAGAACAGACTTTTACCCAAGTGGGGGCCCAATTGGTGAGGCTGCTTGAGAAATGGCTATCGCAGGAGGGGACAGAGACCTATGAACAGCTTAAAGACTTGATAGCCCTGGAACAGTTCTATTCAGTTCTGCATGGGGAATTGAAATTCCAGGTGAGGGAAAGGAAACCGAAATCTGTGGCAGCAGCCGCAGAAATCGCGGATTTTATCTCCCAAATAAGAAAGCCCTTGGGTGAGGGGAAATCTGTAGGTAAACCCAAAGAAACCTACAGCAAGTACTCTCAGGGACCAGGGAAAAGCCAGCAAGGGGGAGGGGCCCATGGTGAAGGGAAGCCCTCAGGCATGAAACCAAGCCCTCAGAATTTGGAGGGAAAACCGAAACAAGAGGAGAGAGAATCCAAATACACTAGAAAATGCTATTTCTGTCAGGGAAAGGGTCATCTGATCTCAGAGTGTGAGAAATTGAAGCAGCTAAAAGGGATGGTGCCTCAGAATTCTAGTGGGACCAAGCCAAAAGCTGTGTTCTGTGTCCAGAAAGAGCAAGGCTCAGTGTCACAGAGGGAGCCTGTTGCCATGACTACTCAGTCTGGGACAGCTACCTCTGCTGAACAGGCTGAGGAAAATGGTCCTCTTGTGGAGGTAAAGCGCTGCTTGCTGATAAAAACAGATTCTCAGTTGTTTGAGACGGCAGGGGTGGACGTAGGAATACTTGACCGTCAGTATAGGGGGCTGCGGGACACTTGTTCCCAGGTAACCCTGTGCCATCCAGATATCATCCCTAGGGAGTTTATAATCCCAAATGAGAGCATGAAGGTGGCAGGGATTGAGGGGCAGATAATCTCTCTGCCAGTAGCAGAGGTACCTGTCAACTTTCAAGGCTGGAGGGGAGATTGGCGGCTAGCGATTTCATCGACTCTGCCAGCAGCCGTGCTCGTGGGAAATGACCTGGCTGAACATGTGAAAAGGGTGCTAGTGATTACACGCTCACAAGCCACCACGGAGACAGTTCAGGGGGGTAATGATGAGCCAGAGACGGAGGCAGAGGGGAGTTCAGAAGCTGTGGTGGAAACCTTAACCACAGACAGCAGATTTGGACAGGAGCAGAAGGCAGACGCCACTCTCCAAAAGTGTTTTGAACAGGTGACTGACGCCCAGCTAACACCTGAAACCCCAGTGAGATTTCTGGAGAAAAAGGGGATTTTATATAGAGAAACCCTGAGGAATATCTCAAAAGGGGGAGATGGGAACAGAAGTCAACTGGTGGTACCTGAAAAGTATCGCCCCATGATCTTACAAAGGGGGCACTCTGACATGTTTGCTGCACACTTAGGGGTCAACAAAACACAGCAGAGAATCACACAGAATTTCTACTGGCCTGACATAGGGAAGCAGATCAGGGAGTTCTGTAAACAATGTGATGTGTGTCAAAGGCAGGGGAATAACCGCGACAGGACTAAAGCAAAGTTGTGCCCTTTGCCTGTGATTGACACTCCGTTCAAATGCATAGGGGTGGATATTGTGGGACCTTTGCCCAAGGCCACAAAGAGGGGGAACAATTGTGGACCATGCCACAAGGTATCCTGAAGCCATACCCCTGACTAACATTGAAACTAACACAGTGGCCGATGCTTTGGTGGGGTATATGTCCAGGATGGGATTTGCCTCAGAGATAATCACAGATTTGGGAGCATCGTTCACATCAAAGCTCATGAAACGCTTATGGCAGATCTGTGGAATTAAGCACAAGGAAACCACTGCTTATCATCCTGAAAGCAATGGGTTAACTGAGAAGTTCAATGGGACTCTAATGCGCATGATTAGGGCTTACTTGGCAGAGAATCCAAACAATTGGGACCAGAAGCTGCAATCCCTTTTGTTTGCTTATCGATCAGTGCCACAAGCCAGTACCGGGTTTAGTCCATTTGAACTTCTATTTGGGAGAAGGGTGAAAGGGCCCCTTGATTTGATCAAACAAAATTGGGAGCAGATCACCCAGGATGACCCACAAGACGTTGTGACATACATAGACACCTTGATGAATGACCTAAAGCGAAATCTAGAGCTGGCAGCAGAAAACCTGCAAGCTCAGAAGGTCAGACAGAAAACATGGTATGACCACAAAGCTAGAGAGAGGCACTTTGACCCAGGGGAGGAAGTGCTTTGGCTTAGGCCCTGCAGAGAGAATAAACTGCAGCTCAAATGGGCAGGACCATATAGGGTCATTTCTAAGATGTCAGACCTGAACTACCTAATAGAGCAGGAGGAGAACCAAGCAAGGAGGGTGGTTCATGTGAATGCCCTAAAACCCTACTACAGAGGGGAACAGAGGGTTTTATTCGCGATAAAAGCAGCTGAGAGTGAGGAAGCGGAATTACCCTTCTGGGAGGGTAGAGGGGAAGTAAAATACAACCCAGAGGAGGTAAAGATCAGTCCTGCACTCACCCAAGACCAGCAGCAAGAATTAAAAATGCTGCTTAATAAATATCAACAGGTATTTTCCAACAAGCCGGGGATAGTGAAGGGAGTGATGCATCGGATCCACACAGGGGATGCACCCCCGCAGGCAGTATCCCCATACCGAGTAACGGGACCCTATAGGGACAAGGTGCGGAAGGAGCTGGACGAAATGCTGAGGGAGAACATAATCGTCCCCTCTTCTAGCCCTTGGTCCTCTCCAATAGTCCTTGTGGACAAGCCTGATGGGAGCATTAGGTTTTGTGTTGATTACAGGAAATTAAACCGTGTAACCACTCCTGATGCCTACCCAATGCCCAGGCTAGACAACCTGATTGAAACCATAGGGGGTTGTCGGTTCATCTCATCATTGGACCTGGTAAAGGGATATTGGCAATTAAGAATTGATCCCAGGGATC
The DNA here is from genome assembly GCF_051106095.1 of Pogona vitticeps. Classification (NCBI taxonomy): domain Eukaryota; kingdom Metazoa; phylum Chordata; class Lepidosauria; order Squamata; family Agamidae; genus Pogona; species Pogona vitticeps. Next base: position 303,957,370 of record NC_135783.1, read on the forward strand.
AAGAAAAAACTGCCTTTTGCAGCCCTTTTGGTCTCTATGAGTTTCGAGTCCTGAGCTTTGGTCTCAGAAATGCACCAGCCACATTCCAAAGGCTGATGGACCAGACCTTGGCAGGGCTCAGTGACTTTACAGTGGCCTACATTGACGACATAGGGATCTTCAGTAATACCTGGGAAGATCACCTGATACACCTGGAGTTAGTGCTGCAGAGGTTAAGTGCAGCAGGGCTAACAGTAAAGGCCAGCAAGTGTCAGCTGGGTAGCCCAGAAATAAAATACTTGGGTCACATGGTAGGGGGAGGAATGATAAAACCCCTGGAGGCCAAAATAGAAGCTGTTCGTGATTGGCCTAGACCCAGCACCAAGAAAAAAGTCAAATCATTTCTTGGGTTGGTGGGCTACTACAGAAAATTCATCCCGAGGTTTAGCGAGATTGCGGCTCCGCTGACCGATCTGACGAGGAAGAAGGCTGATGACCGCATCCCGTGGACCAGCGACTGTGAGGCGGCGTTCCAGAGGTTGAAGGAGGCGTTAATCAACTATCCTGTCCTGCGTGCTCCAGACTTCGACCGGGAGTTTATCATCTACACCGATGCGTCTAACAGCGGGGTAGGAGCAGTTCTGTGCCAAGAGGATGAGAATGGTGACCAGCATCCAGTGTCCTACCTGAGTAGGAAACTTCAAAAAGGTGAGAGACATTTGGCAACCGTGGAGAAGGAGTGTTTGGCCATAGTCTACGCGATCCAGAAGGCCAAGCCTTACATCTGGGGAAGACATTTTGTTCTGTGTACTGACCATTCACCATTGCAATGGTTAAAGACAATGAAAACCCACAATAGCAAACTTATGAGGTGGGCTTTGAACTTACAGGACTATGACTTTGAAGTGAAGGTGGTCAGAGGGTCAGTGAACTGTGTTGCTGACGCCTTATCAAGAAGACCTGAAGACTGAAGACGGCGAAAGAACATGGACTATATGTATATAATGAAAACAAAAAGTTAAAATGTACCTGGTTTTGAATTTGGTTGGTATTAATAAAGGTAAATTGATGTACTGTATATGGTAAAATGTTTAAATGCATATTTGCTATGGTTAACTTGGAGTGTAAGTATATGTAAGTATTATATGGTATGTATAAATGTTGTTGTGTATTTTATGCAGGTTGTTTTTTTGGTGAAAAGCACTTTTAGCTTTCCCCCTACAAAACAACTTTTAAAGAGGGGAGGTGTTACATAACAGCACTGATGTTACCTGTCTGTCATGGGTTTGGAGGGAAAGTTCCATCCTATGGGGAGTGGAAGGCGGGACATCAGGAGGAGGGGCTGTACTGTATAAATATGTGATGCCTGTGTGGTGAAGAGGAGATGCTGAGACAGACTGTGAGACACTGGGTTGGGACGAAGCAGCAGCTGGGGAGAAGAAGCTGTTGTGGGAGTCTGGGTGTCTGACAGGGTACTACTGTGTGTCAGAGTACCAGCCTGAAAGGTTCAGGGGTCTGTTGGTTAGCCAGAACTGATGGGTTCAGGGTCTGTGCTTTAAGTTAAAGGTTCTAGGTGAACCAAACTGTATGCTTGTGTGTGTGAGAATAAGCCACGTTACTTTATTTTATTCACCTGATTGTTTTATTTACCCTGTTTGTATTTAAAATAAACCTTATTCTTTTATTGTTTAAAAATCCATCCCTGGTCTGTGTGACTTATTATAGGGAATGGTTGGTGGCAGCTTAGTAACTGTGTGATAGATCCCAGTAGGTCTGGGTTTGTCACACCACCGTCTCTCACTCGGTGAGCTGCAGAAGGCAGATGAAATTCGGCTCCCCCGAGTGCAGGAATGCTGGTCTGAAAGGGCCCCAGAAGCAGCTCCGACTTAAAAGCCTTCTTTTCCCCTTGAGCCAGGTGGCTGATGTAGGGAGGGGAGGAGGCAGCCAAGAAGCGACAGGGCCCAATCCTGCAGAGCAAAGGGTGACTTAGCCAGTTCCCTTGGCAAAAGGCTGGCAGCCGGCCAACCACAAACCCACCATCTCTCACTCGGTGAGCTGCGGAATGCAGATGAAATTCGGCTCCCCCAAGTGCAGGAATGCTGGTCTGAAAGGGCCCCAGAAGCAGCTCCGACTTAAAAGCCTTCTTTTCCCCTTGAGCCAGGTGGCTGATGTTATAACCATGGTAGCTACATATGTGAATACTATAGTATATTCATACTATGTGCTGTCAAGTTACAATTGACTCATAGTGACTCTAATATAAATTTCAAGGTAAATAAGATATGTGAGTAATGGTTTTACCGGTAGACCACACCCTATCCCATGACTTTCCATGGCCAAGTGGAGATTTGAACCCTGGTCTCCAGGGTTCTAATCCATCAATTTATCTACACCACACTGCATATCAATATTCATAGCAGTAGTAAGCAAATACACAACTCATACATGGGATTGCAGCTAATGGCTGCAATTTAGCAATTAACAGAAGTTATGTCATATTGTAATCCACCTATAATGTACCACAGCTATTTATGAAGTTAACTAGCTCCCTTATGAAGGCAGTGGAGTGCACTCTTAACAATACTCTGCAGGATTTTTTCAGGGTGGAGGAAAGCAGCACTGTGGTTTGAGTGCATAATGTGTGCACATCCAAGTAAAAGGCACATATGTCCTTGGAGCCTTAAGCAGTACATTCGGTGGCATTTGAAAGTTCACAAAAATAAGGGACAAAAATTCCCAGAATGTAGAACTGGCAGTGTCAACACAGAACACAAAAAGAGCCATGACTCTATCAAGGGTTTATTTGGAGTAGAAGATTTAAAGACTTGGCTCTTTAGGCAGGCCTTCTCTTCTGTCAATTCTTGAATTCTATCTTCTTGTTTTTATCATTCCCCATCTTGAACACACCATATTATTGATTTACTTGTTTCATGTTCATGATGTTTTTGTTATATTTTATGATATTTGTAAGCCTCCTCGAGTAGATGCTGTCGGGGGGGGGGGAGCGGGCGGGGTAGAAATCTAATAAATAAATAAAATAAAATAAGATGTGTGGGGGCTTACAAAAATGAAAGCAGAACCCCCAGATTGACAAATAGTATTGATACACTGGGTATTTTTGGCATAACAAAACTGATCACAATGTTGACAGTTTTGCAAGATTTGTCAGCACAGCCTGTCATGATGTAATATGGGGTGGCAGTAGGACCATTTGGTCCAGGCCTCACACTCATAGATAATTCACATTTAAAATATAGCACAGTTTTTGTAACACTGTTCTGGCATTTCTTCTTTTAATATACTGAGAGCTTCAAACATGGAATCAGCCTGATCTGCTCTGAACTTTACCTTCTGGTTCTGAGGAAACCACCATTTATATTCTAGAATGATTTCTTCTTTCTTGGAAACATTGATAAACCTGCCAGAGAGTAGCAGGAAGATCTGCATGCAGTACCTTTGGCAAGTGCTGAGAGGAAGAAATTGTATTCTTGATCAGGGCTGGGGCTTCTAAAGGAGAAAATTGATCACTTAGATGTCTTGTTATCTGCCATTTTGTTGCAGTAGGCAACAAAATAATGTTTGCGTCTCTTGAATTCTGAATGGTAGAAACAAGATATTTGAACTGCACATTCCATGTATGAGAAGGTACTGATACTTTAAGAGAATAGGCCTAGTTAGATGTGTATTTACATATGTTAAAACAAATGAATTCATGGTTCAGTGTAGAAGTACCACCTTGGCCTACCATTCCAACAATGACAACTGTAGCATCAGTACAAACGCAGCAAATACTTGGAGCACATACATCCTAAAACAGAGGTCCCCAACCCCCAGTCCGCGGTCCTGTGCCAGTCCGTGGCCTGAGCTGGCCCGGGCCGCGAAGACAGACCTCCCACCCCACTCACCCACGACATGCACTCACCCCTGCAAAGGTGTTTGCGCCTACACACATGCACATACGGTGGTGTGGCACTTGTGTGCACAACTGCCCGCACAAGCGCCGCTGTTCGCGGATGCGGACTCTTTCGCGGATGTGCACAAGCGCGGGGAGTGCCCTGCCTTCCCCAGCCGGTCTGCGGACTGGAAAAGGTTAGGGACCCCTGTCCTAAATGACACAGTAGTTTCAAGACTTTGTTGTTTTTGCTGCAAGAGACTAACATGGCTACCAGCCGGGAAACAGACATTCTGGCAATACTCAGCAGTACGCTGGCTTAGGCAATAAAGCCCTATTGAAGTGTTTTTATTGTGCTAGTCCTGAGCTTGGTATCGCATAAAATGTGAAAGAACCCTAAAAAGCAAGACCACTTCAGCCAGAGAGATGCAAGGTGTTCTAAATCCTGATACAATTACAATCACATGTACAATGAAACAAGCTACAGGTGCTACAAACATTTTCTCATATGTCTGAACCAATGAATATGGTTTAACAATTTTCTAAAAAATTATATTGGAAGATCATAAAAGGGGATGCAACCCACATACACACGTTTGTCTGTTGCATGCAACAATGTTTTTATACATGCCTTCTTGTATTATGACTTTTTAGATCAGCTTATGATACACAGTGCGTAGTGGATAGATAACAGACTAGGACTCAGGAAGCCTGGGTTTGAATCCTTACCCAGCCATTAAAACTCACTGGGTGTGTGGAACTGGTAAAACCACTCAAATATCTCATTAACCTTGAAAGCCCTATTAGGGTCAGTATAAGTTGCTTCTGTGTAATATAAGAGCAGTTTGTATTACACATGGGAAACTAAAGTGCTGCACAAAAAGCTTCTGCCATTAGTTTTTATTCTACTGTTATAAGGTCTACAGTACGTTGGCTTGGGCGTGTCGTGAGAATGGCTGATGGTTGGATTCCAAAAGACCTCCTGTATGGAGAATTAGTGCAGGGAAAGCGACCCAGAGGGAAACCACAGCTGCAATACAAGGATGTTTGCAAGCAGGATCTGAAGGCCTAAGGAATGGACCTCAACAGATGGGAAACCTTGACATCTGAGCGTCCAGCCTGGAGGCAGGCGGTGCATCATGGCCTCTCCCATTTTGAAGAGACCCTTGTCCAGCAGGCTGAGGCAAAGAGGCAGTCCCAAAAGCTGCAAAATCAGGGAGCTGGACAGGGGACAGACTGTATTTGTCTTCAGTGTGGAAGGGATTGTCACTCCCGAATAGGCCTTCTCAGCCACACTAGACGCTGTTCCAAGTCCTCCATTCAGAGCACATTACCATAGTCTCTCGAGACTGAAGAATGCCTAATCTAATGATAAGGTACAACTGCATAACAGACTTGCACCTCAACTGAACTAGAATCCTCTGTCCCAGGAGGTACTATGAGGGCAGGGGTAGTATCCACATCATGAGACCCAGTCCCATTTGATGGGTGGCAGCAGCAATCCATGAAAAAGACCTCAATGTGTGATGCCTAGATTTACTTGTTTTTTATTCCATCTTTTTACAAATGGTAAGCCTTCAGGGTGTGTGAATTAAGAACAGAAACAAAAGGACAGTATCAAGTAGCTTTGATAGTTTAATAGGTTCAGTAGAAAGTGTGCTAATTATAACTAGTTTTTTCTTCAACCAAAGTTATAGTCGTGCCCTGCTTTACGACTGCCGCATTTAACGACGAATCCGCTTGACGGCAAGGTTTTTGTGATCGCTTTTGCGATTGCAAAACGATGGCTTGAATGGGGTTTCCCCACTTTGTGATGATCGGTTCTCTACTTCGGGAACTGATTTTCGCTTTACTACGATCAAAACAGCTGATTGTCAGGTTTTCAAAATGGCCACCGGGTGTACAAAATGGCTCCCCGCTGTGTTTAGGAGCCATTTTTCACTTTACAGGCACCCAAAAATGGCCGCCCTATGGAGGATCTTTGCTGGACGGTGAGTTTTCAGTCCATTGGAACGCATTGAGGGGTTTTCAATGCGTTTCAATGGGTTTTTTAATTTCGTTTGACGAAGTTTTCGCTCTACAACGATTTCGCTGGAATGAATTAACGATGTCAAGCAAGTCACCACTGTAGTTACTAGATTTCTGCTGGAAGCTATCACCATAAATAATAGCCAGTGTGCACACTTTACTGGCTAAATGTTCATTAGATAGGATCTACTTTTATAATGGAATTTTCTACTGCAATTATTCTTGCAGAATAATGTCCACTGTTTATGCTTTATTTTAGTCTCTTTCATTAATGGGAGTGTGGGTAAAAACTTTTTCTCATAGCAAAGATAACAGACTTCCCAGGGATGCTGTTTTAGAATCATAACGAGATGTGAACCATAATTTAGCCTGTGGTTATGACTGTCAACTGCTCTGATTTGTGAAGAATTGAGCCCATACCATCAGCAGCTTAGCTTGTTATTAATAACTCTGGTAAGTCTAATGACAAATCCATTTCAACATGAACCCATCACCACTCAGAGAGCTTTATGCTGTTGCAAAAAGGAGCATTAAGGGAACATCATCATACTGGTTGAAATCCTGTTGTGCAACTTTATGCTGTGCAATAAGGATGTTATCAGCCATGGCCATTTCAGAACAACACAAAACTTCTTATAGCCACCTCTTCACCACTTCAGGGATCCCTTCATCCTGGGGCAGCCACAAGGAGCCACAGAATGATCTAAAGCTAGAAAGTTGCCCCTGCTGGTCCTTCTCTTGCCAGCAGTAATTTTCCAAGTTTAAATAATTCCCCCTCCTGTGCCACGGCTCCTGAAGGGTGTCTGGAGATGAAGGAGATCCTCAAATCTTGAGGGCACCCTAGGAAGTTTTTTAGTGCCCCTAAACAGCTGCGGCTGATGACATCATACTCGTGTGGTGGAAAGTTTAAGCCATTGAACCAGAACTGCATATGATTGGCATGTTCCTCATAATCAGGTTACAATCTCTTTTGCTTGTGCTGAAAGTTAAAAAAATTAAGGTAATGGTTTCATATCTAGAGGACAAGTTCTGAGTGAACACACACATAATCAGTCTGTTAGACTGAAATATCTCTGTGATTCATTTGACACAGATTCATAAACAGCCTGATTCCATATTAAAGTTATAGATTTGTATGATGTTCACATAAACTAGACTGGATTTGCAATTATTTGGTTGGTTGTTATTAAGTCACAAAATATTGGATAAGAAGGATGGGTAAATTATTCAGATTGTCCTGCAGCTGCTCTGCACTAAAATGAATCCTCTCATTGGTACAATCCTGTCTGTATGAAGACCATGGCAAAGGTATAACTCATTGACTGCTGTTTAAACTGCAGCTACAGCACTGCAAATTGTGTAAAATACCATCATATCTACCTTGTTCTCAAGACCTGTTTGGTTTTTTTTTCTTTTTTGAGCTCATAACACTTTAAAGCAACATTTCTATTAGATGAAACTGTCAATCCAAATTACTCAAAAATATCAGCAAAATAGGAAACTTTACATACATAGTAAGTCACTCAAAATTAGTAAAAATATGACAGATTCTGAAAGACAGGTGAATACAAAATAGATTTATTGAACAGTTATTACAAAAAGAAGACAGAACAGGATCTAGATGTACAGAAACACAAGGATGAAAAACTGAAGATAACATGAAGCATACCAGGAAAATTTAATGGCATAGAGAGGTTTGCTAGTGAACAGAAACTGTACATAAGATCAAGGCATCAGCAGCATTCTTTTAATAAGTCATCAGAAAATTATTGTGAAAGTTGTTGCAGTTCTATACATCTAACAGGGAACTGAGAGAAGATGCCATGAATTTTCACTTGCCTTGGGAAGATGATGGTGATCACCAAAACAGAAAAGCTGGGGGACATTAGAGCAATATTTTTGGCAGGTTAGAAAATATTTCCAACATGAAGTATGTCTTCCAGCTTTGTCAAGGAATCACCGAGGCGTTCTTGGAAAGAACTGTCAAACCCACTACTCAAGTTCTCCCTCAGCTCTCTCAGTAGAGGCACAGATGGCTCACCATTTGCATTCAGAATTTTCTCAAAGAAGTGATTCCACAAATCATCGTCAACAGACCTAAAACCATATAGAAACATAATTTATTGTGAATGGGTACTTCAGGATTCCTGTTTAAGTTGGGATCTTTTTCTCCAAAGAGTCCCTAGTGAGGTATAGCTTTATTTCTTAGTATTTAGCAGAAATGTTCGTAGAAAAACTAGTAAAACAGAAACATGAAAAATCACAGATATGAAAGGGAAGCCTCAGAAAGATCTGAAGTATAAATTCCAGCTACTAAGAAACCTGCTGCAATAAAAACCAACAATAGGTTTTCTTTGAAGTTCTCATGCCATTTCATTTGTTAGGAGGAAAGCTATCTAAAAGTAAGCAGCCTGTATACATTACAAATTTATATGTTTATTTATAAGTGTGAATGTGTTCTGGGTTTACCCAAAAAATTATGTGTCATGTTGGCTAAATTTTATGTTTACCGATTCCAAATAAAGAATTGCTAACTTATAGGAAAATACAAATTGTGCAAACAAACCCTATTTTAAAGCTAGAGTTAAAGCTCTGGAGATCACCTAGGTATAAAAGCAGGTTAACTGGTTAATCATCTATGATGACTAAACAGCAAGATGCTGGAGAATTTGCTCATTCTCCACTGTACACTCACTGTATTGTAATGCCTTCCTCTTGGTTTGTTTACCCAAAGGGCAGGCTCAGCTAAAGTTAGACAATTTCAAGGAAATTGTACTTGCAATTGTACTTCAAGTGCTTTACTTATAAGGAAAAAGCCCTTTACTGTATTCTTTAAATTAATTTGATTTTTTTTTTTACTTTATAACTACTGTCCTCTGAAGACGCCGGCCACAGAGACTGGCGAAACGTTAGGAAGAAAAACCTCTAGAACACGACCAAACAGCCCGAAAAACCTACAACAACCATTGGATCCTGGCCATGAAAGCCTTTGAGAATACAATTTTTACTTTGCTCATTAATGTTCCAAAAGTGTCAGAAGAATACATTAGAAACCAGTGAAGACTATAATAGAGGTCAACAGCAGTCAAGCTTAATTTCTACTTTTATATCAGAGGTATTTTATTTCAAGTACAAACTCTTCTATTTTCAAGGACCAGTAGTACATTGAGCATTCGCTTTTAAAACAGGAAACATAATGGTTTGTTCTTAATTAATTATTCAAGGTCTATTGTGCCAATACAACTTCACAAACAGCCAATAGTGAATTGACATTGGTCACTTTCTGCTTATTCAGCCTATAGATTTTTCTGCACAGGGGAGCTGCTCCACATTCTGTGATCACACAGGGACTGTATGGGCAGCACTGGACATAATAGCATGGCCTAAATAAGCCCACAAAAATGTTGTCTGTAGTTTTGTTGCTAACCTGCTAAGCGACTACTACCCATGCTAATAGTGCAACTTGAAAAGAGGAAGCTCCATCCTTCATAGCCATAATGGCAGCATAAGATATTTGGCTGAGCTACCTAAATACACCTTCTAGAAAGCAGACTGGTGGAGAATGGGTAGGTTTCACACCTTCTATGGCCAACATATAGACAACCAAAAAGGTAATGACAGAGAATGAGGGACTTGTTGTCTCTCTACCAGCTCACTTACTTGACATCACAGAACTCTTTGTCATCTATAAATACCAAGTGAAGTGCTGAACACAAAGGCTATGTTAGCAACAGAATCTGTACACCTACAGCATTTTGTCCATCATCCCTAAAAGTAAACTAGCCTAAAGGGATGGCAAGAGATATAATAAGTTGAAACAATCATATCCCTCATGTTGTGAGTCAGGCTTACCTAGGCAGAAGGCAGAATGGCAGATGAAGCATCTTAAACAAATTTATCTGTCTAGCTGGAAATCTTCCATCTGTGCTATTTAGCAATCAGTTTGAAGAATTTGAACAAAATATTCCTGCACATACAGATGTTTTGGCAAGTGTCTCTTTTGCAGTATTCTGCACAGTGTTAATCATTATATACATACGGTTCCTCACAACTTGTCATACTAATATCATGAGCCATCTCTATAAACTCTTGATGCAGTTATTTATTTTCAGGTTTTCTATAAAAGCAAATGGCTTAAAAAGGTATTCCTACTCTTAAATTTTTTTAAAGAAAAAAGTTAATAACACTCTTATACTGAATCTTTTGTATTGGAATAAGCTTAGCTCACTGAAATATTAGTTGTCAGAATGGCTGTCAGCAAAACGGCATGCATCAACCCACATCAAATACTTGTCTATATCTTCCCCAACCCCTGGTTCTACTACGGCAGATGTCTAAAAGCAACTATTCCTTAAAAGATGAAGAAAACATGACCTGGTTGACCATCCTCCAGAGAGCTACAAAGAAAATCTGAGGGGTATTCTTAAGATTGGTGCACTGTAAATTTGATGCATCTTTGAATGATCTGTTGCTGCTGCTATAGTGCATGTGCAAGAAGAGCTGTGTTAGCAAATACACCAAGCTCTATGCATCTGGTCTAAATCCTTAACAAAGGGAAGCAGAAGCTAACTTGACTTGTCAATGGAAATCTTAACCTGTGATACAAAAAGGTAACTTCATATTCCCTTGCTCTTCCTCCAGAGAGCTGTCGGTGGTATACATCATATTCTCCTCAAGGACAGTGAGGGAAATTAAGAGTTGAAAAATTGTTGAAAACCAACCAGTCAGTCCAAAAACAGACATGGCCCACAATTGGAAGAGAAAAATTCTTAACATGAGGATCACAGTGTCACATTGTGAGCACCTCTCAACTCTGGAATTGCTTTGTTTGGCAACTGGTCTTCAAAATTCCTCTGTAACATGATGTCATAATACAGAAAAATTGTTTAAATCAGCTCTCTACACCATTAAGGTGCTTTCCACTCTAATTACAACTACCTCTTACAGCTGTTTCTGTCTTGAATGAGCTCCACAGCCAAGCAAGGTTTGACACCTAATGAAGCTCTTCCCACAGATTATTCACAACTACATACTAATTCTCATTTTACACAGACAAGCTTTGTAAAATTTTCTCTGAAGACTCCTGAGCCTCACCTCACTCTGCTATTTGACTGTGAAATGATTCCAGTCTTTATTTCGTCTTTTATGTTCAGTGTCTCTCTCTGTTTACAAAGTCATCATCAGAAAGGGATGCTTTCACTTAGGCCATGCTCAGTGGGCAAAATTCTGTTCATCCATGTTTCATCTAATTAAATGTGCTGAGCATTATATCCAGCAACAAGGAATTGTGCAATTCAGTGCCACAATTGATCATGCATCCCAGCATGACTAGGTGCTCAATGATCCAGCAGAAGTGCTTTGTAGCTAGCAGATCTGCCTTGGTGCTATCGTAGTTAACACAGGCATAACGTCAAGTTACAGCCATGTAGTTGTGCACCACGATTTTGCCCAACGTTATATAGAAGCAGTATGAAGACAAATACAAATGAGACAGTGTGATGATACAGATCTCAGAACCCACTTAGGTTAAAAATTAAGTGCCTATCTTGCATGCTATTGGAAGTTTACCACCCCTTACAGCAGATGTTTATGTAGTTTTTAAAACGTTCATGATTGTCTACAGAGCTTGTAAAATATTCTACTGGATTAATATACTTTCCTTCAGTACTGTGAAGGCTGTGGGAACATAAACATGTACAGTGGTGCCCCGCACAGCGAGGTTAATCCGTTCCGGATTAACCTTCGCTGTGGGAAACATCGCACTACGGAACAGAAAAAGGCATTGGAACACATTAAACAGCGTTTAATGCGTTCCAATGCCATAAAATACTTACCGTTGTGTGATGTTTCCCAGGGGCCGGCAGCCATTTTCGCGCCCTCCCCTCGCACAACGAGGGCGCCAAAATGGCTGCCATCAGCTGTCTGGCGGGTCCAAAATGGCCGCCGGAACAGCCGAAAGGGCCCGGGGTGCAGCGTTTTCGCGCCCTTGGTAAGCAAGGGGAGCGTGCGAAAACGCTGCCGGAATCCCCGAAATGGTTGCGCGCAGCCATTTCGGGGCTTCCACAGCGTTTTCGCGCGCTCCCCTTGCTTACCAAGGGCGCAAAAACGCTGCACCCCGGCCCCTTTTGGCTGTTCTGGCGGCCATTTTGAAGCTGCAGAACAGCTGATCGGCGGGTCGCAAAGCGAAGGTCAGTAAGCGAGCAGCTTACCGCCCTTCGTTCTGCGATTTCCCGCCTATACGGGCACCGTTTTGCGATCGCATTTGCGATCGCTAAAACGGCCTCGTAGAGCGAATTCATCGCTCTACGAGGCGCCCGTTGTGCGAGGCACCACTGTATTACTATTTCCATCCTACCATTTCTCCAAGAAGCTCAATCAGCTCAGAGCAGGATATGTTTGATATTCACCTTACCCTCACAGCCAACCTGAAAAGATAAGTCAGTTACACTATGTGTTGTATTAAGTGAGTGAAAGAGTGAGAGATTCTCCATGCCTGTGCACCTATATGTACCAGTGGCCAGCTCGAGACCACATAGAAATCTTTGTGGCTAAGCAGGGATTTCATCCTCTCTAGTCTGTATACAACACATTGGCCACTGTATCACAGTGCCTCTCAGGTACAGCAAACAGCTCACAGGCACTGCTTCTTCAGCAAATCCTTGAGGAACAGAGTAGCCTGAACATCAAGGACCTGTTTTGAGTCAAACACACTGTTTCTGAGTCAGGCTGACATCTCTCAGCCTTTTCAGCCCTATAAGGGAAGAATATCTACAGGGTTTCTCCAACAAGAGCTTCAGAGGCACCTATTTTCTTTTTTGGCATTGTGAGAAATGCCAGCAAGTTGGGAGGATGGATGTACAGAGAAGCACTTGCTTGATCAAAGATTTCACGCTGGCCACTGTTGCAGCCTTATGATTACTGCAGATTACTGTGTGTTTTCTTTTAGCTCTAAAAATAATACACATTGCTGAGAACCACATTGTCCTGGACCAAGGCTTAAGACATGGAGAAAGTGTGAAGTGTGGCATTGCGGCTGGTGGTGTGTAGCCACGGACACCTTGGTTTTGGAGGATTCAATCCCCCAAAAGAGATCGGACATTTATGCTATAGAGTCCAGTGGTTCTTAACCTGGGCGATATCGCCCTCCAGGGGGCGACTTTGTTTTCCAGGGGGGCGATGGAACGAAAAGGGACGATGTGGGGGCGAAGGAACAGAAGGGGGCGATGGAGCGAGACAAACCTGAGAAGGCAGCTGCAGCCGCGGTGCTGGCAGCGGATCCAGAGCAGCTGGTGCTGGCAGCGGATCCGGTGCTGCCACTGCGCCGCTGCCGCGGGGAGGGGGGTGATGATAACTTCCTCAATAGCTGAAGGGGGTGTTTCTTTCAAAAAGATTAAGAACCACTGGTATAGATTATTACCACAAATAGCTAGGGTAGATGTTTGTTGATTTACAATTTGTGGCAAAAAAGATAAAGCATCTGAATTTAGATACACACTGGGATCCTTCCCCTCCTTTAAAGACTGTGAGTAATTCTCCACCGCTTGGCAAAACAGAACAAGCAAGCAGGAACTATGAAAGTGTTCATAATACCTACACCAACACTCAGTTTGTTAGAACTGTCTTTAAAAAAATTAGAGTATCAAGATTAGTGTATTATGTCAAATATATCCCTGTGAAGAGCCAGGGAGAAGAAAGACTAATTGATTAATTATGCACTCCCTTAGTTTTTTCCTTCTGGGAAAGGATTCAGGCAACATTTCACAATCCCAAGACAAGATAACTTAAGTAAATGAAATTTCCTCACTTTGGCATTTTTCACTGTTGTAGCTCCGGCTATCAAAAGCTATTATAGATGTTTCCTATAACTAGTCTCTGCTTTTTATTGAAATCACTTGCTAAAAAATTATATAGTTATGCATGGTACTAACATTTCAATATAATGGCTGATTTTTGTGATACTGGTGTTAAAATAACTTACATTTTTATGTATGCTTGTTAGAAAGAGCACTCTAATCACTTTATACCCACTAGGACCAGAAAACAAGTGAATCACGTGCGCTTAAATCCCAGAGCTGTACAGATTAAAATTTGTTCCTGCTATTTAACTGTTCAAACACATAGTCCTAATTTACACATGAATGCCTCTTCTATCAACTAATGGTATCATCTCTAAGCTGTAAATCTAAATAAGTTAGCAAAGAAGATGTAGAACATGCTTGCATGTCTAATACTCACTGGGATAAATCTCTGTTAATTTTCCAGTAGCATTCCTCCTGATGAACTTGCAGATGTTCCCCAAACAAAATCAGATGGACTGTGTCTGCAATGCCAAGCAAGTCCACCTGAAAACACAGAATCATTCAATTAGTCTTGATGTTGTCATCCTTTGAAGTTTCACAGTGTTCATCATCTAATTTGCATTGTAATCTTTTAAATTCTTTTTAAGAAATACAGTCCACTCGAGAAATATATCTACTGCAATTCTCTATTAATCTATGCATAAAATTTTTAGGAGATACCTGTCTGGTGTTAAAAGTAGCAATGACATTAGCACTCTATGCTCATAGTAATACAACTGATTTTGCATGAAGGCAAATGATCCCTCGAGAAAAAAAAATCTGGAAATGAATTCTGCTTGCTTCTTTCAGCCAGTAGAAATCACAGACTTGGATGAAGACGATTTTCCCAAGTGGAAGATTTGCTTGCATAGTTTTTATAGGCAGCTAACCAAATCACATGGTAGCTGCAAAAAAGGACAGTTTTATTTAAGAGTCACCTATATTACTTACAGCAGAGGTAGTAATGTTTCACCTGATATGGAAGAGACTTTTCATCCAAGATTTGCTGCCCATACTGGGTATGGGCTACTGGAAATCTTTTCAGGGACTTTACTGCTGGTTGTAGCTGCAGGTCAAGGCTGTGAGAGAAATCCACTAGTTTCAGAGCACTGTTGGCCTCTGCCATTCCAAAAGGATTGCAAATTCTGAGGAAAGATTTCCAGAGGTTTTTTTTTAAATGGCATATTGTATTTGCACTTAGGTACATTATTGCCTCCCTCTAGTGTCTGCCTTAAGAACTCATGCTAAAAGCAGCTTCGGTGTTTAAACCAAGCTGCTAACCTCAAGAAAGGAACTGCTTTCCTATGATCTCCACTGTACTACATGAATGCCAAATTCCAGTAACCCAGAAATAATCCATAGTATATATGTTAGCCCAAAAGACGCTGCAATGGTCATAATAGTTTTTGCCACACCAGAGGATGAGTAACTAGAAGCAAGTCGATGAAAATGTCACAAAATATCACACCTTCTGAGAAATTATACACTACTGCACATTTATTTGTAGTGTATATACTGATTTACCACACTGTAAATTATAACTGTCAAAATTAATACTACCCATTGAAGCAGTGTGAATACAGTGGTGCCCCGCTTAACGACGAATCCGCTTCATGACAATGTTTTTGCAATCGCTATTGCGATCGCAAAACGAAGTTTTAATGGGCAAACTCTGCTTTACGACGATCGGTTCCCTGCTTTGGGAAGCGATTCTTCGCATTACGACGATCAAAACAGCTGATCGTCGGGTTTTCAAAATGGCAGCTGGCTGTTCAAAATGGCTGCCTGCAGTGTTCAGGATGGATTTTTCGCTGCACAGGCATCGGAAAATGGCCGCCCTATGGAGGATCTTCGCTGGACGCTGAGGTATTTCATCCACTGGAACGCACTGAACAGGTTTTCAGTGCATTTCAATGGGCTTTTTAAATTTCGCTTGACTAGGATTTTGCTCTACAGCGATTTCGCTGCAACTGATTATCCTCGTCAAGCGA
This sequence comes from Pogona vitticeps, assembly GCF_051106095.1. NCBI lineage: Eukaryota > Metazoa > Chordata > Lepidosauria > Squamata > Agamidae > Pogona > Pogona vitticeps. The sequence continues at coordinate 303,973,098 of NC_135783.1, forward strand.
GGCACCATTGTATACATACAGGTTTTAAGTTTTTATATATTGTTCTCAGATTTAAATTCAAGTCATGTGAGGAGACTGTGGTCTTTAGCTTCATAAGAAACAAACAGCACAAGAAGGTCAGGAGGTTACTTCACTATAGATACTTTGTTGAATAAAAAAGTATGAGAACCCATAAATTAAATTTAGAGGCTCTCAAAGCCAAAGACTTTAGCAGTAATTGTTATGAATAAAAAAATGGCAAACATGACATTTTCGGGGGGGGGTTGTATCTGCAGTAGTCCTGGAATTTTGCATGGATAAAGGGAAGTTCAAGATAGGTTAATGCTACTGTATATGCAGATTGCAGAGAGAATATTTATACAGGGTATTTAAGTGTTCACTGTTTTATGTACATTCTCTAAGCATTATGAATGCTCTATAAAGCACTCCCACATTATTATTCTCCTGGGAGCCTTAGGCAGGATGAATAGTGTCTTGATATTTGAATTGGTGGCTCAAAAGCATATAAACTAACTAATTTATTTCTTTAAAATAGTTTTACCCCACCTTTCTCCTTAAAAGAACCAAGGCAGCTGGCTGGCTAACTAAATTTCTTTCTATTTACTTTTATATTGCTTGATTAACGAGAGTCACTGCTCTGGGTGGTTTACAATTAGATGAAACAAAAACAATATAACAATAGCAAAACAAATCATCAATGAAAGGATAACAAATAATTAGAAAAATAATCAAAATATATTCACTGCATTAAAAATAAAACTAAAGCTAAACCAAACAATGGCAAAACAGGTGGCATAAGTATGACAGGGCTCAAAAGAGCATGGCTTCTGTGAGCATCCTCTTAAAAGCTGAGCAGGAAAGGGTCTGGTGCAGCTCTAATGGGAGCCAGTCTTTCCCATCCTACCCCCCCCCCAGATGTGTTGAATTACCCCATCCAGAGTAGCTATAAATACAAGAAATGAAAAATGCTTGAATTTACCATCCCAAACATTCTGTGTTCAATTCTAGAACAGAAATAACTATGAAGAGGTGTTCCAAGGAAGACCTCTTATAGATCTAATTTCCCCATTTGAATGCCTAACTGTTATATTCTCTGTTTCCAAAATTATGTCTTCCGTCAATTTAGGACACATTTTATAAAAGGCAGATGAGAAAGTAAAACACTGGTGGTTTTGAAAGTGCTACAAACCTGTCTCCCAAGAACAGTGTCCCTGGATGCAGATTTCCATGAACTATATTTATTTTGTGCAGTTTCTCCACCACTTCCAGGAGATTGTCAAGGATCAGCATAACCACTTCTTGCGGAATAACTTTACAATACTGAAGCATATCCTGAAAAGAAAAGAAAAAGTATTATTTTACCATCCAGGAATCAAATCAATACAACTGTTTGTACGAAGTGTTTTATAGAGTGAACTTCAGTCTAGATGGGTGGGGTATAAATTTAATTAATTAAAATAAAGTTTAAGAAAGGGAGGTTTCTATTAAATGTAGAGAATTCTGTGACCAAAGTATATCTTAGAACGCAACCCTCGCTCTTTTTTTGTTCTTTTTGGCATTTAAATGACCAGAACAAAATGGTTATTTGAAAAGCAGCAAAACATGGTCTTATTTTAAAGCATTTAGGTAAAGGTAAAGGTTAAAGGTTCCCCTTGACAAATGTCCAGTCATGTCCGACTCTAGGGGGCAGTGCTAATCCCCGTTTCCAAGCCATAGAGCCAGAGTTTGTCTGTAGACAGTTTCCATGGTCACGTGGCCAGCGCGACTAGACACGGAACACTGTTACTTTCCCACTGTGGTGGTACCTATTTATCTACTTGCATTTGCATGCTTTCGAACTGATAGGTTGGCAGGAGCTGGGACAAGCGACAGAAACTCACTCCATCGTGTGGATTCGATCTTATGGCTGCTGGTCTTCTGACCTTGCAGCACAGAGGCTTCTGTGGTTTAACCTGCAACACCACCAAGTCCCTTTTAAAGCATTTACCCACCATGAATATTAGATTAAGATATATATTTGTAATATAAGTAGGAATAAGGCAGATATTGAATTTTTCCAAAATAAAAACATGATATTTGGGATAACAATGGGGAAAATGTTCTGTGAAATACAGGAATGAATTGAAAGCTTGTTAAGTGTAACACAACTAATTTCATCAAATGTAAGAGGTTTTGTGCTAACTTAAGGACTAAAAAGTTACACTTGCCATATTATTATACACTTAAGACACTGATGTAGTAACTTGCAATCCACAAAAGCTTAAGCCAAATAAAATGTGTTAGAGTTTAAGATGCCAGAAAGCTCCTTGCTTCTGCTACAAGAGTAAATGAGCAACAGGACTCTCACCAGCATGTAACAGGATATATTCTACAGAATTCAACAGTAATAATTAGTGCATGTGCAGTAGAGCTCGTCTTATTACAAGACCACATAAGTGTTTTTGGTTCTGAGCATCCTCTGATATCCATCTAAATATTATGTGCTCTCTCTTTTACAACACAAATGCATGGCTTTTCATTTTCAAGACCTAGCTTTCATACATCTTAAGGGCAAAAATGAAGATATATACACAGTGGTAACAAAGGCTATAGCAATTTGTATGTACAGTGGTGCCTCGCTTAGCGACGTTAATTCGTTCCGCAAAAATTGCTGCAGAATGAAAACGTCGCTATGTGATATTAAAAAACCCATAGAAACGCATTGAAACCCCTTCAATGCGTTCCTATGTGCTTAAAACTCACTGTTGAGCGAAGATCCTCCATAGCGCCGCCATTTTCGGTGCCTCTAAAGCAAGGAATCCGTCCCTAAACACAGCGGGAGGCCATGGTTTTTTCCCGGTGGCCATTTTGAAACCACCGATCAGCTGTACGAAAATGGGGGCTTTGCGATGATCGCTTCCCTGCGATCATCGCAAAGCAAAAATACCCCATAGAGAACATCACAAAGCGATCGCTTTTGCAATCGCAAAAACAGCGTCGCTAAGCGATCTCGTTGCTAAATGGAGTGATCGCTAAGCGAGGCACCACTGTACCTACACTCTCTATATTAATATAGAGTATACAAATTAAATTTTGCTTTCAGGAAGTTACTAGGGCATTCTTATATATACATCTGGAGCCAGGCGGTGTAGCATGGCATCTCCCAATTTGAAGAGACACTTGTTCAGCAGACCGAGACAAAGAGGCAGTCCCGAAACCACCAAAATCAGGGACCTGGACAGGGGACAGATTGTGTTTTTCTTCAGTGTGGAAGGGATTGTCACTCTCGAATTGGCCTTCTCAGCCACACTAGGTGCTGTTCCAAGTCCCCCATTCAGAGCATGTTACCATAGTCTCTCAAGATTGAAGGATGCCTACACATCTTATATACATGACTTCAAGCCTGGGATTTTCAACAGTTACAGAGATCTATGGCACCCAGACACATTTTGCTGGCTTTGTATAGCAGATTCATATGCTTTATGGCAGTGGTTCCCACTCTTAGGTCCCCAGACCTCCTTGGACTAAAACTCTCAGAAGGCTTCACCATTAATCAGGATTTCTGGGAGTTGCAGCCCAAGAACAGCTGGAGACCAAAGACTGGTAACCACTACTTTATGGCATGGAGCGAACTCTGCAATATCATTACTTTTAAAAAGAAAACGGGATTTTAATGTCCAAACAGACACAAGGGAGACAACGAGAAGAGAGGAAACTGGAGATAAGGATAAACAGTGGATGAAGTCTGCTGTTACTCCAGCTTAATTACAAGCGGGGAAAAGGACTACAAAGTCTCAAAATCAATCAGCAGGAAAAACTCAGCGGCATTTATCCCCCCCCCCATGATCACAACATGAAATAAGTGGCACCAACATTTACGAACCCCTTGTGATATGAACCCCCATTCTGTCTTCCATACTTCGTTTATCCACACTCACCTGGAGAGTAATGCAATTTATCTGCTTATGTAGAGTCACACAGCCATTGTGGTATAAGAAACAAGTGCAGTTTTCACTAAAGTTGTGATCGAACTCAGCACCCAAGCGTGCCTGTAACTGCAGCAATATATAGAAGTCCCACGGCACAGGCTCACAATGTACCTACATAAAAGAAAAAGAAAAACCCTGACCTATAGATACAGCTTCCCAAGGTGAAATTGTTCATTTAAATAAAATTCAGGTATTTGTCCAACATTGGGTGACAGTGTTTATGAAGAAGACCATTCTTTTGAGCTGACATGACCAATCTCAAAAGATCAGTTGAGATCTCTTATACTGGAAATGTGCCAGGACAATACTGATGTATTTAGTTTCATTTCTGTGAACTCTCTCCCAGTGTAGAGGCCCAAGATGGTTCACAAACAATTACATGATAGATATATGGTAAGTTAGAATATTAAAAACATGTAACATTAAAAGGGCCAGTGGTTTAAAAAAGTTTAAAAACACAGACAAAAAAATAAATAAAAATGTATAACATTCCACAAAGAAATCTTTTTTTGGTTGTCTACTCAGTTCTAAAAGCCTATGAAGATTTCTGCCTATTGGCAGAAGGGTAAAAAGGAGGGAACAAACCAAGCCTTTAGTGTGAGAGGGCACTCCATAACCTGGGGAGCAGCTGTTGAAAAATTTGTCCCTCATGCAACAAGAGAGGGGCCTCCCCCAAGATCTTAAATGCCAGGAAGGTTCTTATGGCAAAGTATAACCTGGATACAAGCTGTAGAGGAGTTAATTAGGGCATGACCAGCACTTTGAATTGACGTGGGAATAGGATTATCAGGCAGTGAAGCTGTTGTGAGAAGGGAGTTATGTGCTTCCTGTAAAATCACATTGCTCACATTGTATTCTTGATTTACTGCAGATAAAGGCTGTGAGAATACATAGGCCAAAATCCTATTAGTTATGCCCACCAATACAATGTTGTCTATGTAACTCTGAGCAGCAAATTGCTACAATTCAAGAAGCTGGCATAGGCATTTCTTATTGTACCAATTCCATTTGTTGTACAGCAGAAAATGCCTATCCTGACATCTTAAAAGTTACCCAATGGTATAACGTCAGTGGAAATATACACTAGAATTCCAGCCATATTTCCACCAAAGTAACAGAGGTGCGATGTCAAGGCAAAATCTCATTTCACCGTAACGTCTCACAAGAGCTTAGTTAGCAAAATGTTCTCCTCTAGTAAGGGTGACTTAGGAACAGGAAACAGAGAGAGAGAGAAAATTAGGATAACAATAAGATTCTCTTCCGCAACAAGTTCTAGGACTTCTGCTATAGGGTATCCTCAAAAAGTGCTCCTGACAATAACATTAAGCTATATTATTCATTTAAACGAGTTGCTGATTACTTTCTAAGGACCATTGAATGCCAGGTCTAGAGTTTTATGAGCCATATTAGAACTATTTTATTCCCCATGTTTCTAACTGAACCACAGTTCTGGTTTTTCATTGCTGCACTTTAGCTTAATAGTTCTTTTACATTTTAAATCAATCTAACTTTGCCATTTTGCTGCTGTATTTTTAAATGTTGATATTGCAATATTGTGTACTCTTTTTCTAAATTTGGAAACCACTTGGGTATTTTGATTGTTACTGTTCAGAAATCACTCAGCTGGAAAGCCACAATGCAATTAAAGGACAGTAAAATTGTTATAGATGCAATAAAAATTAGGAGAAAAGAGTAAAATAAGGAATGGACTAGAAAGATGTATATACCTTTATTAAAAATGAAGTTGAGACATGTGCAAAGTTGGCTGGTACAGCAAAGAACACCTTGTCATCCTCACTGATCAAATATTCACGAGTAATAGAATAAACCTCATTCCCTGTTGAAATAAGATTAGGTTTGCAGCAATCATTAGCAACACAGTCAAAACAGCCTCTAGAGACAGCACACTGTTAAAAGCTTAACTTGTAGGTTGAGCTATAGGTTTCAAGCTGAAGTATATTCCTTTCTATATATACTGTATATATTATTATATGCCACTAAAATCACTTATATACAGTTCCCTGTCAACTACTAGGGGGGAATCCAATGTTACACAAGTCCTGCTGTGTAACAGCATTTTCTCTCCTCCCATCACCTCTGTATGGTCCCACAACTCTTTCGAGAAGACTTTGGAAGTACAGAAGAGGATCCATTCCATTAGGTTATGCCATTCTGCTGGTTGTCAGACACAACTCTATATCTCAAAATCAACAGACTAGAATCTCAGCTGCTATCTGCTTTAGTAAAGCCACATGAAAATCTTGTAGGTATTTCTTGGACTAATATTTTTAGGACCAAAGCATCCATTTGAACTCATCTACTGGTGACATTCCATCATTCCTATTCAAACTCCTTTAATAATTTTCAACAGAACAACTCTGTTTGCCACATTGTATAATATAGTGCTAGTTTAAGACAGTGGTTCTTAACCTTGGGTTACTCAGGTGTTTTTGAACTGCAACTCCCAGAAACCCCAGCCAGCACAGCTGGTGCTGAAGGCTTCTGGGAGTTGCAGTCCAAAAACACTTAAGTAACCCAAGGTGAAGAACCACTGGTTTAAGAGAAAGAGGAGTAATTCATGAGGTCACCAGCTGTTTGGACAAACATTCATAGTACTGACACCATTCTTTCTTCCACAGAACAGCTATAGCAAGTTCAAGGTGGACAAACCACTGGCTTAGCCACATAACCCCATGGATGGCTGAGGTGTTGGCACCTTTTCTGCAGCCACAACCCTCCCAGTTCCCTCAGTTTTGACTGTTAGATCACTCCATCCATCCCTTCTCCTCAGGCAGCTGCTGGCTCCTGTCTCTTCAGACTGGGCCCTCCTTCAAAACCATTTTCTCTTCACATTTCATAGGGATATATGTTTTTCCCTTCTCAATTCAGACTGCTTTCTCTTTTGGACGGGGAAGAATCTTGTCCCACCTCATGTTCCAGCTTGCCCTCTCCTTGCCTTCCTGCTTGCCTGATTAGGATGGCTTGGGTGCTGCTTGGCTTTCTATGCCTCAATCTCTGCCACTGCACATAGAAACCCACAAAATAAACCACCCTGCAACGTGCTCACAATGCTGCTTGGAAAACATCGCAAAGTAGAAGAGAAGAGAAGGTAAAAGAAGGGTGAAGAGGAGAAAAAAAAAAGAGAGAGAGAGGAGTAGGAAAGCCATGGTAACTGCCGCTACCTCCACATTTCAGAAGTCATGTAAGAAGAAACAGGGAGGGGGCAGAAGAGCTGGTCTCTGGAAGGCCGTTTCTTCCTTCTCTCCTCATGGATTCCTGCCTTCCATCCTCATAGTTGTAACTACGTCATAATTTGGAACTTGGAAATGTATGTGTGCATGCACCCAGGAAGGAAAATGTGTGTGTATGTGCACGTGCATGTCTCATGGAGGGACTCTGCACTTCTGAATTTGCAACTACTGTACAGTGGACCCTCTACATAAGGAATTAATCCGTATTGGAATGGTGGCTGCAAGTCGAAAAGTCTGTAAGTCGAATCTCCATTGACCTACAATGCACTGAAAACCGATTAATCCCATAACCAGTGGTTTTTATTCTATTTTTATTCCATTTTGGTTTTTTCTGGTCTGTAAGTCGATTCTCTGGCTGCAAGTCGAATCTAAATTTTGCAGCCAGAGAAGTCTGTAACTCGAAAAGTCTGTAAGTCGAGCTGTCTGTAAGTCGAGGGTCCACTGTATACTATTGAGACAAACTGGAGGAAACACTTAAGTATATATACTGTCTTAATAATACATTCTAGCTTTTGTAACAGAAATATACTATATAATTTAAACCATGAGGGGTTTTTTTGTAAAAAAAGATCCTATTTCCTTACCTAGATGCACTTCTTTTTCTATTTCTATCCAAGGCATTGGCTGAGACTCCAAAACGAAGTTTGGAGATTTTGTCAACACCTCTGAAAGAGGTTGTAAGAGCTGTTTGCGCTGTTCAGCACCTTCAGGAGAATAATCTAAAATAGAAATTAACAATTCTGACAGATGCAAAATTCATAATTGTTAAAATGTTTTCATGATATTCCTTCCACAATCAAGCAGTTTTGTGTCAACATAGCAAACCTTGCCTTAATATTTAACATTACTGCTACTGTGCCATCTTCTCTCTTTACATTACCAGGATAACTAGCCTTTGCTTCCATTTGAAAGCAAAAGGCTTACTCTTCACCTAATCTAACAGAACCAGCTGTTGGCAATCCTTACTGCATTTCAGAAAGATAATGACAGGTTTATAATCAGTAAAAAAAAAAGTAAAGCTGTCAGCTATACACTCACCAGAGGCATTTTCAACATCACTGGCAATTTCATCAATGGAGCTTTGAGCCAACACTAGCTTCTCTGGGATTTGTTGAAACTTAATAGTAGAAATTTGTGTTGGTGAAGCTGAGGATGCAGAAGACCTGGTATCTTCTTGACTTGCCTCCATGATTGGACTACAAATAGTTGGGAAAGACAGATTAACTTGCACATGACAGATTTATTCAGAGATTTTTGGAAAATTCATGTCAATTATTTTGTATCAGATCTCTCTAGTGAACAGAGAAGTTTCTTTTTTGTGTTAGAGAAATTATATTTTTATGGAACACCTAGTGTTACATTATTAGCACCAAATCCTTATATTTAGAATCTGTTGAGACACAAATTCATCCCAGGATCTTTACTCATGGAGACAAAAAAGGGGCCTCAAACTTTTGCCTTGTGCTCTCTATCTCCCTGCATGTACAAGTCTGAGAGCGAAGTAACAATGAGATAGCTAATTCATCACAATTTAATATCCAAAACTCTGGTAACACCCCAAATACTTCCTTCACTAATTTCTTTGGACTAATAATACTCTTAGAACTGCAGCCTTTCTGGAGAATAAGTGGTGTGCTGGTACTGCAACGTGTCCCTGTTACAGTGGTGCCTCGACTTACGACCATTTCAAGCTACGACCAGCTCCGGCTGCAAATTTTGCTTTGACTTGCGAGCTGAGCTTCGAGTTACAACCAGAAAAAAGGCAGGGGAAACAAATTGCTAAACATTGGTGGCGAAGAGGCTGCTTCTTTGTAGCTCTTTCGCCCCAGCGGTTAGAGAGTATGCATTTGGAGGAGGCTTCAGACTGCCTGGCAAGGTGCTGCTTTCTACTTTTTAAAAACTGGCTGTTCTGGGTGGGTTTTGCAGCATGGGTTTGGGCTAGGTGGTGGGGTTATGTTTCTATGCTGTGATGGGTCTTGCAGGGTTTATTTGTTTTTTGGTTTCCCCTACCCCCATTTGCGATGGGTCTTGCAGTCTCTGTTCGCTTTTTGGTGATTTTTTTTTTTTTTTTTTTTTTTTTTTTGCTTTTCCGAAGGGTCTTGCAGTCTCTGTTTGCTTTTTGGGTTTTTCTTTTTGCTTTTTCGATGGGTCTTGCAGTCTCTGCCCCCCCCTTTGCATTTCCGATGGGTCTTGCAGTCTCTGTTTGCTTTTTGGGTTTTTCTTTTTGCATTTCCGATAGGTCTTGCAGTCTCCACTTGATTTTTTGGGTTTTTCTTTTTGCGTCTCCAATGGGTCTTGCAGTCTCTTTTGGTTTTCTTTTCTTTTCTATTTCCGATGGGTCTTGCAGGGTTTGTTTGCTTTTGGGTTTTTTTCCCTTTGGCCGAAACAGATCAATTGTGTTTCTGGTAGGTCTTGCAGGGTTTGTTTGCTTTTCTGGCTTTTTCCCCCCTTCGGCTGGAGTGGATTAATTGTGTTTCCGATGAGTCTTACAGTGTTTGGTGAAGTTTTTTTGGTGATGTTTTTCTTTAGTCGGAATGGATTAATGGCATTTCAATGCATTTCTATGGGAAATGGTGCTTCGACTTACAACCATTTTGAGTTACGACCATCATTCTGGAACCAACTAAATTTGTAATTTGAGGCACCACTGTATATTTCAGTCAACGCCTGCAAACCACCAGCAGGGATGGGCCGGCCCCATCTTACTCTGTTGGCCTTTCTGGGTCAGGAGAGCCAAACAAAGCAACTACAACTTTGTGGAATTCCAGAACCAGGGACTGCCTGAGGATTAAGACAGAATCAGCCTGATCTCTCTCACTTGCTACAGCTGAATTTGGTTCAACAGTACAATTAATTTTGAATGGCACTGGACTGTAAAGCATCAGACTACTGTAGACTAATGGAACCAAAAATCCTTTGATTCAGTTTTCATTCCAAGTTCTTATAAACCAGCCAGAAATAGAAAATGTTACCTTTTTGAACAGCACCAAGAAAACCCCAGTCAGGGAGCCTGCCAGTCACGTTGACTATAGTATTCTAACTGTTGCAGTTTAAAAAGAAAACCCCATCTCTGACACTGCTATAGCATCACATGATATACCTGCTGCGTGCTCTGATTTTTAAATACATTTTTTACTCTTGCCCTCACTTAATCTCTCCCAACTCCCATGTAAAGCAAACACAATGTCTGACCCAAGCTCATCCAGTGAACTACACAGCACAGTGCAAACTTTAATTTAACAACCCCCAGTTCTTATTTGACTCTCTGATACCTCACACCACTGAATTCTACATTTCAGGGTGTTGTCTTGATTGTGCTCAATTTGGTCAGATTACTGTTTCACAATGAACAGAACAAAGCATTCAGTCATGGGCTGAAATCATTTTGCACACAACAGGGATGATGTCCTTAGCAGAGCAGGCTGAGATTGGTCTAGATCTTCCCTTTGTGATTTTAGGCTATGTATAGCTTGCATGCAATGTGATGAACTTGCATGCACCCCAAATCACAAAAGAAAGCCTTTAATCAGAAGCAATTCATTATGCAGGTGGACCCTGGCCAACAAAATTTTGGCAATATATTCCATCACCAGAGAGATGGGAGTACTGTGTCCTCTCAATCTGCCAAGTTTCAGGAAACTGGTCAACATGACACATAGGTTTCAAGCTACTAGGAATAGTGGCAGAGGTTTTGAGAACACCACGAAAACACCAAACCACCACTTAATATCCTCTTCATGTAGGCAAGGCAGATGCATGTTTTCTGCTAGATTAAATACAGTGGTGCCTCGCACAGCGAGGTTAATCCGTTCCGGATTAACCCTCGCTGTGTGAAACATCGCTCAACGGAAAGTAAAAAGCCATTGGAACGCATTAAACATGGTTTAATGCGTTCCAATTCGGCTGAATACTCACTGTTGTGCGATGTTCCGGGATGGCCGGCAGCCATTTTCGCGCCCTCCCCTCGCTGAACGAGGGCGCGAAAACGCTGCAATCAGCTGTCCGGCAGGTCCAAAATGGCCGCCGGAACAGCCGAAATGGCGGGGCGCAGCGTTTTCGCGCCCTTGGTAAGCGAGGGGAGGGCGCGAAAATGCTGCACGCGGCCCTTTCGGCTGTTCTGGCAGCGTTTTCGCGCCCTCCCCTCGCTTACCAAGGGCGCAAAAACGCTGTGCCCCGCCCTTTCGGCTGTTCCAGCGGCCGCGGAACAGCTGATCGGCAGATCGCAAAAACGGCATCGTTGCGCGGATTCGTCGCTCTACGGAGCGACCGTTGCGCGAGGCACCACTGTACACTTAAGTCTGCAGAACTCTGATCTTTTAAGTTACCTTAGCTTTTTCACAAAGAGGGCCTCAGTATATGGATCTTCACTAACAACTGTTTGCTGATTCAGCTGTGCAGTCTTAGATTCTGAGCACTTCCCCTTTGGCTTCTCATCAAGCTGATTTCTCTGTTCTGTCACCCCGTGAAATGGAGTTGATGCCAGATGGGCAGCCCTAACAAAGTCACAGGTATCTTCAGGGTTAGGACAGAGGACTTTGTTCCTGTATGAACCTGTGAGAATTGCATCTTCATTCAAAGGTTCAATTTCATGGATAATTTCCTAGAGAAGCATAGCAAAGATTAGCACAACCACCACAAAAAAAATTTTTTTTAGTTTAACTTGTTTGGAATTCCCTCTGAGTAAATTCATGAGGTAGGTAGGTAGAAACATACACATGCATATCTATTTCTCTGTCTCACATAAGAAAATGAAACTACTGCTATGTTTCACAACATGGAGGAAAATAACTTGTTTTGGTCATTTTATTATGGAGGATAAAAGTCTACTTCCACATATAAACTACAAATTAGGTTAGAATGAAAACATCACATCCATAAGTGGGCAATTGCTTTATTATACCAACCAATCACAAAACAGCAAGCTTCCAAGTTCATCAAAATTCTACATTAGTCTAAATAGTACAAAAATGAGGGACCCTTCTTGATTTCCCCAAAGTACCCATAAATCTAGATAAAATACTGTGTTCATTTTATTAGCAGGTGCCACTCCATTGTCCAGATAGCAATACTACAGCCCCTCAAAAGTCTGTTTTAGAGGGATCCTCAATCCAGAGCAGGTAGAGGAAACTGCTGTCTTCCCATTCCACTGACAGAAGCAGTTCCATCAGCAGAAGGACCTAGTTTGCTTCCACTCAGACATTGGTATTATGTAGCAATTAGGCAGTATCTTGGGGTTAAACAGGGCACCATATCCAAATCAGAAACATTAATGTTAAAATGTAGAATTTGTCCCAAAGGCACTGATTCCTTCTCAAATTTTAGAAACATTCCTTTTCCAAATGATTTTTGCTACACCTCAGCTTGAGAGCTTCTTTGCACAACAAAAATTAAAATGTGCATATTTACAGAAATAAGGTGTGTACACATGCCCGGTGTATACTTTTTTGGTGAACACAGTCTTTAGAGATAAGAGGACACAGTTGGCTTTTATGCTTATGCCTCCATTCATAAGGTAGAAGGATATGCCTGAATGCTATTTTTAGTGGAAAGATAGGGTAGGTACATTTTTTAATGTAATAAATAAATATTCTACGCACAGGTCTCCAAAAACACTGTGAAAAACTTACAGAGTTTTCAGGAGGTATGTTTTCCTTGGCAGCAATACTTTCTGAAGGTTTGCGATCAGCAAGAGGACATCTGGTACGTACCAGGGAAGGGCCAGTAGAAAGACTAAATGTAATATAAATAAATGCATACTTTGATTTCTAATGTCAAATTAACTTCATTTAAGAATGTCACAGCTTGGTTCTGCATCTCCAACAACACTGGAGGACATATCACCTACAGCAATTATGAAATACTTTAATCCATATTAAAGGTGGTATGTGCATAAGGAAAAATCAAAAACACAAGAAATAATGCTACCAGAATTGGAGTTACTAGGCATCAGCTTTTGATTGAAAAACTGGTTTGAATGCAAATTATTCTCAATAATGAGATATTTGAAAATAAAACTGAACGCACTCTCTCTGGTGCTTCATCTATATTTACCTGGCACTCTCACTTTCTAAAGCAGATGACTCATCAAAAATAGAGAAAGGCACAGAAGGATTCACTGCAGGAAGAATCTCAGACTCTGGAAGAGAAAGCCAATAAATGTTATACTCATTTGGGGAAAAAAGGAGCAAAAGTGCTTGTGACTAAACATATTACAAAGATTTGCTGTGGAACACCAGTGGGTGTTGGACAGCTCTTAATGCTGCTGCACTGGAAATTTTTAGCTACGTAAAATTTTTTGTAAGAAGTGAAAAGGTAGGGAATGTTGAAGAATCCATATTACAGAAGCTGTAAGGCAAGTAAGACGGCAGCTTGATCTAGAATGGTTTCAGAACAAATTTGCACCTAATTTCTGTAAAACCAGTGTTCAGTGCATGTCTAACACAGAAAACTATGAATTACTTGGTAACTGGTACTGCTTTGACATGGGTCTCTGTTTCCCCTATGACCACTGCATATTTAAATTTGTCTACTACAAAATCTTATCTGGAGGTTTTTCCTATATTTTGAACAGCCTATTATAGGCTGTTCAAACAGGATTCAACACAGCTTCAGTGCACTCTGGATGAGCTTTCACTTTCTCTTGCCTCACTTCCCTGAGGAGTGAGGCTCTGGAGTGAAGCAGCAAAAGGCCCAAATCATGGACCAGTTTTTTTTTTAAAGTCTCTTATAATAGGCTGTTCCTGTATTTGGACTCAAAAGTCTCCATCTGTCTGTAGGACTGTCTTTTATCACTGTTTCTATAGCGTGGTGCTTTTGCACCTAGGAACAAAACTATGGCTGTTTGTTTTATCTTTTAAACACCAGAGAGCAAAGAGCACTGTTCTCTAGGTTCCAGACCCTTTTACAGATTCAAAACTTGGACATTCTGATTGGCTGGCTGACTCATGACATCACTTGATAAAACATTTTTCAGGCAATTTGTCAAAGAGAGAGAGAGTGCACTGAAAAAAGTATCATGAAAGAAACATGAAACGTGTTTACGAAAGGGAGTACACATATATGTCATTTATGTTTTAGAGGCTCTCTTTCAATTATTCTGTTCATAGCAATTACTAGAAGAACATTTATTACACAAACGGGGGGCTGTTTGAAACACAAAAGGGCTGGCTTGCCACATAATGTAAGAGAAGAATTCAACAAATTTAAGTATGTGTTTCACAAAATAGTAATTTCAGGACAGGTATGATAATCTATTGTATGTCAAGACCACCGAATGACTGCAGGTTCCAGTGTTATAATTAAGTGGGGGAGGGGGGGTCTCACCACCGAATGACTGCAGGTTCCAGTGTTATAATTAAGTGGGGGAGGGGGGGTCTGATCACTATCTCCTTGCATGCACTGCTTCATGAAAGGTATTTAAAGAGCGTGTGAAGAGAACTTACCGCTAGAACTTGACTTCTTGTGTTGAACATTTTCATTAATCTCAAGATTGCTGCAAGCAGAAGTGCAGGGATTTATTCTAAAGAGGACTCTACTAACTCAGAGAAGCAAATCCAAAACCAACAACATATGAAGTCATTTCTTCTGATTCTTAAATGTCTTCTGAAACAATGTAACACTTAAAATATTTTCTTGTTCATATATCAGCTGAAATGATAGCCCATAGCTTATGTCTGTAAAAAGGTGCTGATGATATCAGCAAGTGTGATATTTGTTTGGAAATGAAACATTTCTTACTTCTCTCTTGAGAATCGTGCCTCCCATATAATCTGTTTCATTTTCAGGAAGCAGTGGGAGCCACAGGATGGGAGGAGGAAGTCTTCAGTGACACACCAGTGAAGTCATTCCACCTGCAGTTAGTTTTAGTGAATGAAGATTTCCTACTCCCATCTCACAGTTTTATGTTGGTGTAAGTTATAAAGCAAGATTTTAACCACTCTATTATTAAGCAAATAAATTAGTATTATTTTAAAAGTCATCTTCCTTTCCCCATACTAACTTCCACACTACCTTTTCAAAGAAAAACAATCCAAAAGAGATCCTTCAGAATCTGTTAGGGCTTGCTGTCTTTTGATTGCAGGAGGCTTCAGATCCTCTGCCATGTCTTCTAACATAGCTGCAGGTTCCTGCTCTCCTGCTTGCTGCAATTATTGAAGAAGGGGGGGGGAGGTCACAAAGCAGGTTCCAAATCTCATTCTACGAGCATCAAAAAGGCAATTTCTTACTATATTGGAATGGGAACTCTTATAATCTATGGGAAATACAGCATTTACTACAAGCACATACATTTTCTGAAGTCATGATGGGATATTACCTGTGCAGATGGCCCCTGCTTATTATTTTCTTGCTGCTCTTTCACCATTTTCTCTATCTCCTCAATCTTCTTCTGTAGCTCAGCTTTTTTCTTAGCTATGTTCTGTAGCTCTTCTATATTAACGAGAAGTAAAAAAGGCACCATTTATTCTTCTCAGTGAAACTGTAACTAGAATTACCAAGTCTAAACCCAAGTCACCTTTTAGATGACAGGAGTAGGAAGGAATAACATTTTATTACAAACATAATGCTAACATCAGAAAAAGAATATTACACCTGTATAGTTATTGGTATCATGGAAAATGGTTGAATCAGCTAATAATTCCTACATTCACAGGGATGCTGCATTAAACCAACTCTTACAAAGTACACTAGAGGAATAATCTAGATCACTAGTTCTCAACCTTGGCTTACTCAGGAGTTGTGGACTGCAACTCCCAGAAGCCTTCACCACCAACTGTGCTGGCTGGGGTTTCTGGAAGTTGCAGTTCAAAAACATCCGAGTAACAAAGGTTGGGAACCTAGGATCTAGATTAAAAGGCAAGGGAGTGGGATCTCACACTACACACTATGCTTTTTCTTGAAAACCCAGTTTATTCACTTTTTGTGTCTTGTTCTTGTTTAGACCTGAAGGCAAATTTCACACATTCATAAGTACCTATTGGCAAGTAAGTTGCAACATGTCTTGCCCAGCCTAAAAAAAGCCTCTATAGGGAAAAAATTATTTGAAGAGATGTGCTACTTTACGATGAAAGCAAGGAATCTGCATTGTTTACAGAATAATCCAGAAGTTGAGTCCTGGCAACTGGGCTCTTATTAGGCTGAAATGTTTCGCTACTCATCCAAGTAGCTTCTTCAGTATTTGGATGAGTAGAGAAACATTTCAACCTAATAAGAAAGAAGTCCAGTTGTCATGACTCAGCTTCCAGATAACCTCACCTAGATGACTGAGAATCTTCACAGATATAATCCAGAAGTACTTTTGAACTGCTTTTTTTAAAAAAAATCACATGACATTGACTATGGTGACCTTTGTAAATTATGAATGCTTTCTTGCCTAAAACTTTTCTAATAATGACTGACATTAAGAAGTAATGGAGTTTTTTAAAAAATTTTCCCAACCATTTCCAGAAGTTACCTTCTCTTTTCTTCTTTGCTTTGTTTCTGTAGATTTCAGCCCTAATTTCTTCCAAGGAGAACTCTTCCACTCCAGCATATACTTTATCTTTACAATACATTGGTTGTTCTTTTTTTTCCTGACTATCTTGCTGATGGCTTTGTACGCGATGTAGTGGATCTTCGTCTTTCCCAGGCTTTCTTACACTTAGCACACAATTCATGCTAGACTCTATTTTACAAGGAGTCCTGGGGAAGAACAAACAGGTGACGTAAGGAAAGAGAAACCAATAAATTGTTCATCAAATTATTAGGAAGTCACCTCCTACAAGATTTTTTAAAAAATCATTTTGAGACATGGAAAGAAGAGCAATTTGTCCAACAGACAAATGTAATTTGACTACCTATTTTTGCAGGCTTTGTAAATTTGACTACATCCGTGTTAAAGAAATCACGTAAGAAGTTATAAGAAAAAAATGACAGCAAGTAAGGTTGAGGGAAGATGAGAATGAAGTAGCAGATTTACCACTTCCAAAGTCCTGTCAGCTCACACCACCCAAGATAGAGATGTCCCTTCTTACCCCTCAGCTGGCAGGTTTTTAAGTGGTTAAACTCATTTATCCAAAAGGACTGTGTTATATAATAACATACAGGAAATCAGCCATAAACTCTGGCCTCACAAAATAACAGGAGGACAGTAAATTGAAGGTCTTTGCTGCTGACAACATCTTATAAGGATGGAAGATGAATAGCCATGGAGCTTTGTGCAAGTATACCAAGATCCTCTGCAGCAAATATGTCCCAATATATTCAGACTTTTGCATTTAATACAAATTATGAGCCCTTCTATTTTTAGGAGAATATTTAGAGTAGACCTTTGGTCTAGATGGGCGGGACAGAAATCCAATAAATAAATAAAACAAATAAATTTACAGGCTACAGCTGCAAGCCTTGTATTTAACAGGGTCTGGATTTTTGTATTTAGAAGTGATGGCTCTATTACCAGACCTATATTCTGTTCTGAAAACATACAGGCCTCTGACTCTAATTACAAGAATTAAGGAGCACCATAGAAAGATATGAAAAGTGTTCCACCTATATTCAATATGTACAGTGGACCCTCGACTTACGGAATTAATCCGTATTGAAGCAGTGGCCGCAGGTCGAAAAGTCTGTAAGTCGAGGGTCCATTTCCCATAGGAATGCACTGAAAGCCATTGAATCCATTCCAACCAAAGGAAAAAAAATCCCGGGCTTCTAAAGCTGCACCTGCTGCCCTCTGCCTCCCGTCCCCGTGGGGACAGGAGACAAGAAGGCAGCGGGTGCAGCTTTCGAAGCACCAAAAGCCAAAAGCTGGCAGCAGGTGCAGAGGTTGGGGTGGTTTTTGGCTTGCCAGGAGCCTGGCAAGCCGAAAGCCACTCCACGCCCACTGGCGGCTTTCGGGGCTATGAAAGCTGCACCCGCTGCCCTCTTGTCTCCTGTCCCCAGTGCCCTCTGCCTCCTATGGACAGGAGGCAGAGGGCACTGGGGACAGGATACAAGAGGGCAGCTGGGGTAGCTTTGAATTTCATGCCCTTTCCACCTGCCTTTTGTAGGTCGAAGCTCCGGCCACAAGTCAAACTAAAATTTTGCGGCCGGAGCTTTTCAAACCTTGAAATTTCCGCAAGTAAGGACCTTTGTAATTCGAGGGTCCACTATACTGAAGTATGGCTATAGCATTTTACGCAAGATTCCTGTTTCTATAACTGAAACAAAATCTGAGCATTTGTTTGTGTTCTTTGATTATCTGCCACTTTTACAGATTGTTAGTAATATAAAAACAAAACACTCTGGAATTGCTTCCTTAGCCTAAGAGCTATTAAAACCTCAGTCCCTTGGAATATAAGGCTATTATACAAAGTTTAAAAAAGATTTTTGTTCCAGCAGAGCAGTGCAATTTTCTTTATCAACTGTTCTAGTCTTAAACTGTTGAATAAACTCCTAGAGAAACAATAAGGGACCTCACGGGCATTGTTTTATACATAAGAAACCCCAAACATATCAGTTTTACTACAATACCCACTCATAGAGCAGAGTTTTGCAACTTCACACCCCATCCCCCGTATCCTTCTGGCTGCTGTTTAATTAGTGAAAGCAAAAAAACCTTACATGGCTTGTTGCTGTGCAGACTCCTCAACATATGGGGTAAAACTGGGGACTACAACAGGAGTTACGTTAGCAGAATCCATATTGTTCCGGGGACGCTGAAGGAAAAGAAAGCCACTGTTGGTATCATGACGTATCACACCTGTGTGCCTTTTGAGGGCCTTTTAAAACATGCATCATCCTGTCCCTTACATCAGGAGTGCCAACATGTGCCCTTGCAGATACTGCTGGATTAGAACCCCCATTAGTTTTCAGCACTGGTCATGCTGAATAGGGATTAGGGATGCTGCAACTCAACACCTTCTGAGGATCACAAATTGCCCATCCCGCCTCACAAAAAACTGCACTATAAATGCTAGTAACCCTCAGGCTCTTTAACAAAATTGTCAACTTTACCAGAGTTTTGTTCTTGATTGATTAATTACAGAAAGATAAAGCAAAGTTAAGTATAGGAAATAGAGCATTTTTAGGATCAGTGTAGAACTGGCAACTTCCTCTCTTAGACTGCACTTCGGTATTTTGTATAGTTGCTTTTTTTAAAAGAAAAGCTAGACTGAGACTCACAATGTATTTTTTTTTAAATCTCTATTGTGGTCATATTTTAGAATCTGCTTTCTTTCAACTCTAATGAAAGAGACCAAACAAAAGGAACTAAACAAAACCAAAGCTCTTTTTAAATTGTTCTATGGAATTAACTGAAAAGTCTCTAATGTTAAATTGAGAGCCACTCTGTTGCATGGGACAGACAGAAAGACTAGGACTCTGCTCCATTCTACCCTAAGCACCAGAGAGACCTCAGCTTTCCCTTCCACAATATGCCACATTTTCCCTATACAGTGGTGCCCCGCACCACGACGATAATCCGTTCCCCTGAAATCGCTGTTAAGCGAAAACATCTTGCAGCGAAAAACAATTCCCCATTGGAATGCATTGAAGCCCATTTAATGCATTCCAATGGGGAAATTACCTTGTCATCCAGCGAAGATCGGCCATAGGGGAAGCCATTTTCCGAGCGCCGATCAACTGTTAAAATGGCTGCCCTGTAAAGCATGGGTTCGGAAAACACAGGGCAGCCATTTTGTGAAGCCAGAAAAATCGTCGTTTTGCAAACAAATAGTTTGTGAAGCAAGGACCTAATCATCGTCAAATGAAAATCCCCCATAGGAAACATCATTTTGCAATCGCTATAGCGATCACAAAAAAAGTCATCATCATGTGATTTCGCCGTTCTGTGGGGTTGTCGTCATGCAGGGCACCACTGTACAAATAAGGCTCAGAATATATTTACTGACAAAAAACAAATGACAAGTATTTTAGCAGGAAGAGAGCTCTCTGTATTTAAGGCTTGATGAGTTGAAAGCTAGAGGAGCATTCCTTCTGACCATCTAAGAAAAGAGGCTGCACTCATGGGCAAAATCATACTGGAGCAGCTCAGGGTGCAAACTTTAAGAGTGCCACAGATTAAGTGCAAAACATTTTCCAGCCACCACTGACTTATTTTTATTTTTAAATACTTATGTTTTTAGTGTAAGCCACCATCGACATCTGTTAGCAGGCAAAAAGACAATAAATATTTTAAATAAAAGACATTTAGGAAGTGGTTTTCTCAGTCCCATCGCCTGCACCTCCAAGTGATTTTCAGTGGCAGTTGAACAGTCCATAACTCTATCCACCATAACAGACTGGCTCTCCATTTACTATGTGAAATGTTCCAATTAATTCCATGGAAAAATTTAAACAGAGCCTGGGTTCCAATTACCGTAATTTTTGCTCCATAAGACACATCTGACTATAAGATGCACATAATTTTAGAGGGAGGAAAACAGGAAAAAAACTTCAGTCACGCCTGGCTGTCTGGGCGGTGGCGGGAACCATAGCCCAAGTAGTAATCGTGGGCTCCCTGCTCTCGTTTATCGTTACCTGGTTCCCCCACACACACCCTTATTTTTGGGGGAGTGCAGAAGAGACACCTCAGCCAGTCCCTGACAGGCATCCTGAGAGACAGAAGAGAGAGAGGTGGGAAGGGGAGAGGAAGGAAGAGGAAAGTGTGAAGAGGAGCCACCACCACTGTGTGAGCAAAAGGGCTGGCAGAGCGAAAAGCAAGGCAAGGGTGAGAAGAAAGCTGAGACAAATGAGAAGAGAGGAAAGCTACGGAGGGGGGAGGAGGAGAAGACACTTATTGTGCTCCCCCATATTGAGTCTCCCCTTATATCGCATTCCCCTGGTAATGGCGGTGCAACAGCACATGCCCTTCTGATGTTCAGGTCCTGGCCTAGTGAGGGAGACGCAGAGAGATGAGAGAAACCCGGAGCGGAGGGTTGACCAAAGAGGAGGAGTACAGTGGCATGGGCTCTGGGGGGTCTGCACCATTTTTTACAGTATTCACTCCATAAGATGCGCACACTTTTCCCTCCATTTTTTTTTTGGGGGGGAGAAGTGTGTCTTATGGAGCAAAAAATACGGTAGCTCCTGCGCTTTAATCTGTTTCAAAAGAGTTGAGAGTACTCCAGATTCTAAAATATGGACAGAACTGAAAAAAACATTTGGTGAGAACAAGATCCCCGAATCTAAGTCTAGCTTTTTTTAAGTGTGTAGACAAAGTACCAATTTCATTTAATTAGCCAATTCTCTGACAACTACTCCAGCCTAAAATTATTTCTTCTCATTATAGCAAGAAACAGTACTGGTTCCACAATTCTGAAGTATGTTGCTGAAGACTTCTTCTAATCTGAATGTTCAACATGTTAGCCAGTTGACATGTGCAAGAGCAATTTGAATACCAAGTAATAAAGCAATAAGCATTCAGAACAAACAGTTTGAACTTTTGCACTTTAAGAATAGTAAAGAGAGAAGATTCCATTCAGAATGAGCCTCAATAACATCAATGTCAGAAGAGTATCTAATTCTCCATCATCTTGGGAAACATTTACTTCAGAAAGAATTAAGAGCTTTTAGATAGCAACATCCCATATATCTCAACTTAAATGAGTAGGTCTGCCATTTCTTCTTACCCTGCCTAGGTTCCATGGTCCTGCCTGCAATTCATTCTCCTTAAACTTTACTGGTGGAGGTGCAACCCATGACTGTGGTACAAGTGGTAGAAGCTCAGGTCTAGAAGCCACATCTCTGTTTTCATCGAATACAGCAAAGGCTGGACAATTCGATCTTTGCTGAGATGATGGAATCTGAAGTGTTTGTCCTTGGATTGGGACTAGAAGAACATGATTATGAAGTTAAACATCCACAGTTCAGGCCGTACTAATAATGGCACAAAATTAGCCAGGCTCAACTTACACTTCACTGCATTTCCTACTCGGCTGATTGGGGCTTTCACTGTTTTCTTTCCTCTTCCCTTAAGTTCTGCCAATGTGGTTCTCTGAGGTTCAGAAGGAAGACTATCCAGTGGCTCTTCCACATCACAGTCTATCTCTAGGTTTTCCAAAGCCTGTCGAGACACACGGGCCTGGAACTGTCTGAACACAGAAACAGCAAAATCTTTGATGTGTACACACTACTGCTTCAGAACTAATAGGCTGGCTTGGATGCAGAGATGCTGCATGATTGGTAAAGCACTTTTACTTCTGCAAGACATTCCTTGCTGAATTTGTTAAATTTTCCCACTCTGCAGAAACCGCCCCCCCACACGCATTGTTTCAGAGGGTCTACTCAATATTTGGAGAGGCACAGAAGGCCACCATGTGTGGAGTACAGCAAAATGACTGGCAACGTTACTTTTCCAGAATAACAAGTAATATTTACTGCTTGCTTCTGAAATATTAGAATGCACATTTGGGGGTTATTTGGACATTTTCTCACTGGCATCTTTTGGTGAGATTACACCTTAGAACTAGTACTAATGCACTAATCAGCATGGGCCAGGGCTATGCTGGCTATAGTTCAAAAAGTAAACTATCCACACTTTGGGTGTTCATATAAGAACAAGTTAAAAGGCAACATACTACTAGCATATCACTCTTAAACCAGAAGCAATACTTTGAGGCAAAAAAAGGAAATAAAAAATCAGATTAATCCTAAAATACTAGCTTCTGAACACAGCACTCTCAAGATGCAGCTTCAGGAGTGATACAGATAGTTTTAAAAGACTGTTAGGTCTCTGGATGCTTGCAGCAGATTAGCAAATATTTCTGATTCCCTATTGTTTATTGCAATGTAAAAATCATTCCCCTCTAAATCGTATCACTTAAATGAAGTAGTATGGGGTTATCATGGAATGGATTTGTGTATGAAAGGTTGTGAGCGAATTTCAGTGACGATACTCAAATTAGTTTGATACTCAAAACAAATTTATGTGGTCAGAATTCTTCTGTTCCTTGCCAGGCTCCAGTTGGCACTCTCTCTGCAAAAAAAATAAAATAAAACAAAACCCTGTAAGCAGATCCTTTAAGTCCAAATCCTACAGTCCTTGTGACAGGTTACCTGTGATGGCAGAGTAGTTTATCCATAGGCTCCGCTTTGCACAGAAGCCCATCCTGGAAGATTAAGTCTGCTTTCCTGTAATTCCCTCTTGCCTCAAGTTCCTCTGCCCAAGTGATGTAGAGTTGTGCCAGTGATGTGCCTATGCCTTGGCTGTGAAGATAGCCATACAGGTCCAGAGGTTCACTGCAACAGTTCCCCTGAAGAACATAAGGGAGTGAAGGCTTTCTCATACCAAAAAAAGAAGCAAATGTTCTTTAAAGGAGCAACATCAGACAGAATTCAGCAGCTTCTAGCTCCCTATAGCTGTTTTGAAACAAAGAACCACAAGAATCTCCACTTCCTTTTTGTTTCCCAGTCATTATGGGCTCAAGTAATTTCAAACATTGTTCAGTGAGCCATCCAGTCAGTGAAAACCATGTATCTACAGGATTTGTGAAACACAGTATCATCTGCACTCTCAAACCAAGCCATTCCCTCCTTAAAACATAAGCCGTTCTTAAGGTTTGATTAATTAGCTCAAGGTCCTTCCCCCCCCCCTTTTTTCTTTGAAAGGCTAGGATTTTATGCACATAAATTGAAGTAAGGCATCCCTCTGCCACTCCCATCCCAGTTCTCTCAGCCCTCAGGATCAAACAAGTGGATCTAATTCTTAAAGAATCATATAGGATTATTACCGGCTACTCTAAACCTAACCCCATTGAAAAATCCATTATGTGGTTAGCAATGCCTTTCCAAAAGTATGTTGAGAGCTACTACCAACTAGTGAATAAGGTAACAGAGCAACAATCACATCCATTTCATGGACACAAACCCCTCAGTTTATTTATTTATTTATTTGATTTATACCCCGCCCATCTAGTATATTCTACCACTCTGGGCGGCTAACAACAAGCATATATACAATTAAATAATATAAATCATTGACATCATAGTAACAAAACATTCCAAAAGATGATAAATGATAGATAGCCAAGAGAAAGGAAGTTAAATGCTGGCAGGAGGGAAGGCCTGGATGTAAAGCCATGTTTTTAGTTGGGTTTTAACTGTACCCAGCGTAGGGGCCGCACGAATCTCAGGAGGAAGACTGTTCCAAAGATGAGCCACTGCCGAGAAGGCCTGGTTTCGAGTCTTTTCCCTCCAGGCCTCGGCGTCAGGCTCCTCAGCCTCACCTCCTGGCTCGCGCGGGTGGTCCAGGTAGATCTTGGTGGGAGCAGGCGTTCCGCCAAGTATCGAGATCCCAAACCATTTAGGGCCTTATAAGTAAGCATTAAAACTTTGAAATTGATGCAGAAACGAATGGGCAGCCAATGGTCTGGCCAGGGTAGGAGAAATGTGCTGGAATTTTCTCACTCCAGTAAGGAGCCTGGCCACTGCATTCTGCACCATCTGAAGTTTCCACGTCAACCTCAAAGGCAGCCCCACATAGAGCGCGTTGCAGTGGGTTACAATCAAGGAAATGCTTCCTGCACATATCCCAAGCTCTAAATACTAAACCAGAGAAGGCCAGGCTAAGTCTGTGGGGAACAGAAATAGCATAGCATAAGGCATCCTTCAGTCTCGAGAGACTATGGTAACATGCTCTGAATCGAGGAGTGTCCTCTCCAGAGCATGAAGCCCGGGTAAGGTAATATGGAGGATAGGCTGTTACCCAAGCAGCAGATCCCCCCCTCTCCACATTGCTGAAATGGTCCAATGGAAAGGCAAGAGCCAATACAACTGGTTCCAGCAATGTCGCAGGAGTTGGCAGAACGACACACCTTGACAAATGGGTGAATGCTGAAGAGTATCTCCCACTAGGACAAAATTCTTGCTGGACCATATGGAAGTCACTTAATAGACTTCAAAATGAAGTAGAAAGATTAAAGAATAATCAAGTAAAATGTGGCAACTTAGATACAGGACAAATTTCCTGTAAGAAATTCAACCAACGCAGCACATACAGTATGTACATGCAATATATGCCCCACGAATGTGTACAAAAGATCTAGCAAATGGTCAGGATAATACCATTGAAGTACCCTACTTCTAGTGAAAATTAGTCTAATTATCATAACATTTTCATTTGTTTTTAAACTGTACCTATATTTGATATGCACAAATAATTTTAAATTCTGCAACAGTCCAATACAAATAAATAAAGGATCATTATAAGGACCAAATTAAATGAACAAATGAGTTATTTTGTCCATATGCTTGTATGGAATTCATTTTTAAAAAAAGATTATCAAACAGACCATGAATTCAGTTCTCGGTACAAGTTTTACTCAATTAACTAAATTATTTAATTAATGTTTTAAGACAGCAGTCCCCAACCTTTTTCAGTCCACGGACTGTTTGGGAGGGGGGTACGGGCTCTGTGTGTGGACAGCTGGGGCATCCCCGCGCTCAGGTATGGGTGTGTCACCCTCACAGGTGGGCATGTCATGCTTGCGGAGGGAGGCGTGTCATGAAGTTGTGCCAGAGGACACAAAGTTTAGGTTTCTCACTAAATAGCACCATAGGTCACTTACGAGGTTGATTCCTCTCACTCCCCTCTTCTTTCTCCACACGTACAAGCATGCACCACTTGGGGTGAGACACAAAAGGAGAGGGCGGCATCCTTCCTGCCCTCCTCCTCCTGCTTGATAAGAAAGTCAGGAGGGGACTCTCCCTCCAGCTGGAATTACTTAGCAGAAAGCATGTGGGAAGTGGGGGGGGGGGAGAGAAACATTTACTTTGGCACCTCTGCAGGTTCTCTTGGGCCTCTGCCAGCTCCTCCCGGCCTTTCCCACCCGCAAGCACAACAGGCCCCGCGGGTGGGTGGGTGGAGACTCATGTCTGCGGCCGGCGCCGGGCCACCGGTTGGGGAACTGTGCTTTAAGACAGTGGTCCCCAACCTTGGGCCTCCAGATGTTCTTGGACTTCAACTCCCAGAAATCCTGGCCAGCAGAGGTGGTGGTGAAGGTTTCTGGGAGTTGTAGCCCAAGAACATCTGGAGGCCGAAGGTTGGGGACCACTGCTTTAAGACACTGGTTCTTAACCTTTGTTACTCAGATGTTTTTGGACTGCAACTCCCAGAAGCCTTCACCATCAGTTCTGCTGGCTGGGGTTTTTGGGAGTTGCAGTTCAAAAACACCTGAGTAACAAAGGTTAAGAATCACTGCTTGGCTGTTTTTTATACATATATATATATACATATACATATACACATATATACATACACACACATACACATTAATCAAGAAAATGTTTTCTGCACATAATGAAATATTTTCACTCTCTGATAAATAATCTCTTTTTGGGTCTTTTGTGTTAATTAAAAGGTTTTTAGCCAGCTGTCAAGAAACTGAGATATGGGAAACAGGAACTGTGAATGTCTATTGATTTGACTTGTGTTTGTAAGGTGTGATGTGGGCAAATTATTGTAAAATGTGTTCACAGCATTAAGCAAACTGTTACAGCTTATCTGAACAACAGCTTATAACTCAGTAAACTGTAATATAGCATATGTGAGAAAACACATGCAGTACACTCACAAATTTAAGCCAGAGGCTGAGGTAGCGAGGGTCTTGGTAATATCTTTGCTGCTCATTCAGTGCTTTAACAGCTCTCTCCAACACAGCAGAGAGGTTGCTCTCTTTACCACCTTGAGGAAAGGTCTGCTCTGTCCATTTGATATATCTAGAGATATTTAAAAAATTATGAACACAAGAAAGAGACATCAAGATTTAAAACTGAGAACTACTCACATTTTATTTCATCAAATTAGAGCTCACCTGTCCCAGACATCCAGAGGATCATCTCCACTGTAAAAGCGAATTTCAGATTCAAACTCTCTGAAATTAGAGGCAAACATCAAAGTAAAGCACCTACATCTGAAAAATGTGTTTAGTTATTTTGTCTAAAATTTTGTCTAAAATTATACACAGAAATGAGGTGAGGAGAGAAAAAATAGCACATACCTTGCCTCTGCAAACAGGCTGCCTCCAATCACAAGGCTTAGCTTCCTACAGTCAGGAGATTTAGCTTTCTCCACTCACAAGCCTGATATACCTGATGTCAGCTGATGCTGTACAAACCAATTGGAACACACCTCATTGGAGGTGGAACCTACAGGCAATGCTCAGATTCAACAGGGACTCGTAATGTCCGAGCATTCTGAGCCCAGAGGCTGAATACTCAGAGCTAAGTTAAGGTTTCTTAATTTTGGGGTTAGAAAGGGGGGGGGGAGAAAAACATGGCGGTCTTATACATAGGGCATCTTATAGACAGAAAAATACGGAACTATGAGAAGGAAGCATATTTGGTTGACTGATACAGAATTTTAAAAGTGCACTCATTTTACCAACAGGAAAAAAGGAAGACTGATCACAGCTCAGTGATAAGGCAAACACTTTGAATATAAGAGAATCCAAAGTCAATTGCCAGGACTTCGCCAGGACTTCTTTGTCCAAGATCTTGTTAAGCCTCTACTAGTTACAATAATAGTAAACTAAATTAACCACTTCTCTGACTGACTGAATATAAGGCAGCCAATGACCAAGGGGTGGTACTAAAGACCACAGAACTTCATGGTGCAGTGGTTAAATAGCAGCAGTGCAGTGAAGCCTCTGCTCATGACCCAAGATTGATCCTGACAGGCTCAGGTAGCTGGCTCAAGGTTGTCTCAACATCCCATCCTTCTGAGGCTGGTAAACTGAAAATGCCCAGAGACTGATTTAAGCACTATTGGGTGGTATATAAGCAGCATGCTTTGCTTTTGTTTCACTTATACAAACATAACTGCACAGTCATTTTAAAGTAGCCCTACTCTAGAATTATATTTGATTTTGTCCCTCTTAAGAAGTTGATATACCTCTGTTTTCATAAAACATCTCTCCTTGATAAATAAAATTGCTAGAAATGCAAAATGTTCGAACCTTGTCTAACAACATACATGTTTTCAAATGCATGTGCAAAGACTGATGTATACTAGCCCAGTTAACCTTTTCATGTGCTAAAAGCTGTTTGAAGATACAAGTACATCATTTGGGCCTTGCATCCTTGGTGCAGGAAATATCTAGTATTTGCATAAAACAGATTTATCTGTGTTCCTTGTAAAGAACTAGAGTCCTTGGACCATAACCTCCTGAATCTGTGCTTGGTGCCTGGGTTTAATGGGAATTATAGTCCAAAACATCTGGAAGGCATGCATAGTAGCTCTCCTAAAGCAAGAGTTTAGCAGGTTGCATAGAGACAAACAACAACACACTCACCGCTTTTGCAGCTGGATGGTTGTGTGGGTGGAAACATCCTGCTGGGCCAGAGCTTCTTGCAGGGTAGCCATCACCCTCCCTTGCCTAAGGGGTTGCACATTCTCTTTGCTCAGCTCCCACTCATTCCCATCCAGGGACATGATTGTCTATATTTAAGACTTTTGATAGGTCTATAAACCCTAGAGATGAGAAGAAATGAAGATAATTGCTGTTATATGTGTGGAATCAAGGAAGACATTTAGAATAACCCAATTTGTTGGATCAATGAACAGGTAACAGCATGTTCTAACCATTAGCTTGCTAAACTAGGATTTAGAAGACCAGTTCGCCCAGTGCTATGAAATTCACTGAGTTATGCTGGGCCATTCTCTCACACCTTAGGCTACCTCACAGGGTTGTTGTGAAAAGGAAACAACGAGAAAAGCCCTGTACAGTACAACATTTCAAGCTCATTGGACAAAGGGCAGGAATGTAACTACAGTAATAAGTAAACAATCAACACACGCACTTGAGCAGCACAGAGATTAGCAACACATTCGCAATTACTCCAATTCAACAAAACCTCTTTGGCTTCAATTACCTATTTTCTCGTCACGACTGGAAAGAATTAAAGTTGGAAGGAGCAAAGGTGTATGCTTATTTTTAAAAGAACTCCCTTCAGCCTGCTTGTTCGTGTGAATGGATAGCAGTTATGGCAGTAGAGAGTTCGATGTTCTTGTCCAAACCTCACGAACCCGGTACCGCTGAGTTTCCAGAACAAAGGCGACCAAGAGCCCAAACCTCCTTCCAGAAACTGAAAGGTGGAAATTAGAGGGTCCCCAGCATTTTGCTGCCCTGCCTTGTGCACGGACCACAACTGCGAAAAGAACACCTCGCCATCATCCGCACGCACCTCTCTTAGACCTCGTCAGAGGGCACAAAACTGGGGGTGGAAGGAAGGGGTCCTCGTAAAGCCTTTCGTTTACTCACTATGCGGCGAGAAGCCGAAGTTCAGCCCAGTCCATCCGCTAAGCCTCCGCCGCCACTATGTTCAAATTTTAACCGCCACCAACTCTCGACGGCTCGTTGCACCTTATTGGACTCCTTTTAGCTCTTCCGCCTCTGATTGGATTCCGGGGCATTATGGGAACGGTAGTTTTCTTGGCTGCAGCGTTTCGAAGGGCGTGAGCAGAAAAATACTGGGCTACCGTTGCGTTGGATAGGCAGGACGATAATATATGACGAGGAGTGCTCAGACTCTCAATAGGACTCACATTTCGTCATGAGGGGATTCTTCCAAATGCTTCACGGAAAGGGGGTTTTTGCAGAGGAATTTGGAGAAATAAAAGTACCTATCCCTCAGAAAGAAGCTTTTCTGTACATGCACAGAAGTACTGTAGTCTTATCTTCGGAGGAAGATGCCGGCGGCCACAGAGACAGGCAAAATGTTAGGAAAAACAACCTTCAGAACACGGCCAAAGAGCCCAAAAAACCCACAACAACCAAACCTATTTGTATTGTCAGTATTATTTTCAGATGTAGTCGCCAAAACCCTATGCTTAGTTAAATCATCACCTGCGAATGTTAAGCCCTTCATACACCAATACAGCCATTTGAATTCCAGCAAAACACAAACACATTTTAAGTGCTTTTTTCATCTACAAAATCCTGAAATTGATGGGCCTGCTTAATGAAAGGCTGTTGTGTTCTGAGAGTGAATTATTTTTGTGATGGTTTGTCATTGAAGCAATCAACATGAATTTGACCAAACTCCGGGAAGCAGTGGAAGACAGGAGGGTCTGGCATGCTCTGGTCCATGGGGGCACGAAGAGTCGGGCACGACTAAACAACAACAATGTGATGGTTAGCAGCAGGAAAGGAGGAAAAACAAAAAATAAGATGGATTAATGTGTTCTCGAAGGCTTTCATAGCCCAGATCCGATGGGTGTTGAAGGTTAGTGGCCAAACAGCCCAAAAAACCTAAAACAACCATAAGATGGATTAAAACTTGCCTAAAATGGCTCCATAAAAACAGACTTTGCCCTCCAATTTAATGTCTCCACATTTTCATATTTCAAAGAGAGATAGTCAGGTTCCTTGGGTATACTTCTGCAGACACACCAAAAAACCCCAAACATGCATCTCCAGTTGCAAAGTGAAGACCACCAGCCACTCAGCAAAAGGCCCCAACATCGGGGCAGGTGCCATTACTTTATTAAGTAAGCATAACTTTCTTCTCTTTAGGCAATCAAAGAGTGGACCTCACCTCTTGTGTTTACTTGGGGTGGAAATTAAGGTCTAAAAGGGGCTCATCTGTGTGCCCATGTTTTGAGTGAAGAGTTTATTTGTTTTGTTTTGTTTTGTTTTGGAAGTATAAGTTCAACCAGAACGTTGAGTTTTAATTGATATGTTATTCCTTTCTGGAATAGCAATGTTACAATAGCAGCAGCTACCAAACCGCTGCAGCCCAGTGACAGCCTAAACATTCACCCTAATGCAGTTACAGTGGACCCTTGACTTACAGACGGCTTGACTT
This sequence comes from Pogona vitticeps, assembly GCF_051106095.1. Lineage (NCBI taxonomy): Eukaryota > Metazoa > Chordata > Lepidosauria > Squamata > Agamidae > Pogona > Pogona vitticeps. The sequence goes on from NC_135783.1 coordinate 304,004,077, forward strand.
ACAGACTTTTTGAGTTACAGACTTCTCTGGCTGCAAAATTTAGGTTTGACTTGCAGCCTGAGAATTGACTTACAGACCAGAAAAAAAAACAAAATGGAACAAAAATGGCCTGTTACGGGATTAATCGGTTTTCAATACACTGTAGGTCAATGGAGACTTGACCTACAGACTTTTTGACTTGAGAACCGCCTTCCAATATGGATTAAGTTCTCAAGTCAAGACCCCACTGTATTTTATTGTCAATCCAAAACATTCCGGGGGGGGGGCACTTTGAATGTAATTCTGAACTTTTCTGATAATTGTTTTTTGGTATTGAATTTGGTGATAAACGATGCAATAAATTCCTTTTAACATGTAACCTTCAGAGCTGTGATGTCTCTTCTCCGTCAGGGGCCAGATCTGCCATTTCACTGCCTTAGACCAGAGATGGGGAATATTTAGTAAAGGTAAAAGTTCCCCTTGACAATTTGTTCAGTCGTGTCCGACTCTAGGGGGCGGTGCTCATCTCCGTTTCCAACCCTAGCGTTTGTACGAAGACAATCTTCCGTGGCCAGCGCAACTAGACACGGAACACCGTTTACCTTCCCACTGTGGTGGTACCTATTTATCTACGGACTTGCATTTTGCATGCTTTTGAATTGCTAGGTTGGCGGGAGCTGGGACAAGAGACAGGGGCTCTCTCTGTTACGTGGATTAGATCTTAGGACTGCAGGTCTTCTGATCTTGCAGCATAGAGGCTTCTCCCACCATCCCTCACACTGGTCTCTCCTAGGAACATGGATGTGGTTGTTGTTGTTTAGTTGTTAAGTCGTGTCTGACTCTTAGTGACCCCATGGACCAGAGCACGCCAGGCCCTCCTGTCTTCCACTGCCTCCTGGAGTTGGGTCAAATTCATGTTGGTCGCTTCGATGACCCTGTCCAACCATCTTGTCCTCTGTGGTCCCCTTCTCCTCTTGCCGTCACACTTTTCCAACACCAGGGTCTTTTCCAGGGGGGTCTTCTCTTCTCACGAGATAGCCAAAGTATTGGAGCCTCAGCTTCAGGATCTGTCCTTCCAGTGAGCACACAGGGTTGATTTCCTTTAGAATGGATACGTTTGTTCTCTTTGCAGTCCAGGGGACTCTCAAGACTCTCGTGGAGCACCACAATTCAAAAGCATCAATTCTACAGTGGGCAGCCTTCTTTATGGTCCAGATCTCACTTCCGTACATCACTACTGAAAAAACCATAGCTTTGATTATGCGGACCTTTGTTGGCAAGCTGATGTCTGCTTTTCAAGATGCTGTCTAGGTTTGTGATCACTTTCTTCCCAAAAAGCAGGCGTCTTTTAATTTCGTGGCTGCTGTCACCATCTGCAGTGATCATGGAGCCCAAGAAAGTAAAATCTGTCCCTGTCTCCATATCTTCCCCTTCTATTTGCCAGGAGGTGATGGGACCAGTGGACATGATCTTAGTTTCTTTCATGTTGAACTTCAGATCATTTTTTGTGCTCTCCTCTTTCACCCTCATTAAGAGGTTCCTTAATTCCTCCTCACTTTCTGCCATCAGAGTGGTATCATCTGCATATTGGAGGTTGCTGATATTTCTTCCAGCAATCTTAATTCTGGTTTGGGATTCTTCCAATCCGGCCTTTCGCATGATGTATTCTGCATATAAGTTAAATAAGCCGGGGGACAATATACAGCTTTGTTATACTCCTTTCCCAATTTTGAACCAATCAGTTTCATATCCAATTCTAACTCTTGCTTCCTGTCCCACATATAGATTTCTCAGGAGGTAGATAAGGTGATCAGGTACTCTCATTTCTTTAAGAACTTGCCATAGTTTGCTGTGGTCCACACAGTCAAAGGCTTTTGCGTAGTCAAAGAAGCAGAATATGTTTTTTGGAACTCTCTGGCTTTCTCCATAATCCAGTACATGTTAACAATTTGGTCTCTAGTTCCTCTGCCCCTTCGGAATCCAGCTTGTACTTCTGGAAGTTCTTGGTCCACATACTGCTGAAGCCTACCTTGGAGGATTTTGAGCATAACCTTGCTAGCGTGCGAAATGAGTGCAATTGTACAGTAGTTGGAGAATTCTTTGGCACTGCCCTTCCTTGGGACTGAGATGTAGACTGATCAGTCCTTTGGCCACTGCTGAGTTTTCCAAACTTGCTGGCATATTGAGTGTAGCATCTTAACAGTGTCATCTTTTAAGATTTTAAATAGTTAAACTGGAATGCCATCACCTGCACTGGCCTTGTTGTTAGCCATGCTTTCTAATGCCCACTTGACTTCACTCTCCAGGATGTCTGGCTCAAGATCAGCAACCACAGTTTCTGGGTTGTCTGGGACATCCAGATCTTTCTGATATAGTTCCTCTGTGTATTCTTGTTGATCTTCTTGATGCCTTCTGCTTCTGTTAGGTCCCTACCATTTTTGTCCTTTATCATGTCCATCTTTCAACAAAATGTTCTTTTAATATCTCCAATTTTCTTGAAAAGATCTCTGGTTTTTTCCTTTCTATTCTTTTCCTCTATTTCTTTGCACTGTTCATTTAAGAAGGTCCTCTTGTCTCTCCTTGCTATTCTTTGGAAGTCTGCATTCAGTTTTCTGTAACTTTCCCATTCTCCTTTGCATTTTGTTTCCCTTCTCTTCTCTGCTGTTTGTAAGGCCTCGTTGGACAGCCACTTTACTTTCTTGCATTTCCTTTTCTTTGGGATGGTTTTTATTGCTGCCTCCTGTACAATGTTACAAGCTTTCATCCATAGGTTTTCAGGCACCGTGTCCACCAAATCTAGTGCCTTAAATCTGTTCTTCACTTCCACTGTGTATTCATAGGGATTTGGTTTAGATTATACAGCCCAGTGGTGTTTTTTACTTTCTTCAGTTTACGCTTGAGTTTTGCTATAAGACACTGATGATCAGAGCCACAATCAGCTCCAGGTCTTGTTTTTGCTGACTGTATAGAGCTTCTCCATCTTTGGCTGCAGAGAACATCTGGTGATGTCCATGTGTAGAGTCATATCTTGTGTTGTTGGAAAAGAATGTTTGTGATGACCACCTTGTTCTCTTGACAAAACTCTATTAACCTTTGCCCTGCTTCGTTTTGAACTCCAAGGCCAAACTTACCTGTTGTTCCTTTTATCTCTTGACTCCCTGCTTTAGCATTCCAGTCCCCTAGAATGAGAAGAACATATTTCTTTGGTGTCAGTTCTAGAGGGTGTTGTAAATCTTCATAAAATTGTTCAATTTCAGTCTCTTCAGCATGGGTGGTTGGTGCATAAACTTGGATTACTGGGATGGTGAAAGATCTGCCTTGGATTCATATTGAAATCATTCTATCATTTTTCAGAATGTACCCCAGTACAACTTTTCACACTCCTTTGTTGACTATGAGGGCCACTCCAATTCTTCTATGGGATTCTTGCCCACAGTAGTAGATATGATAATCGTCTGAATTGAATTCGCCCATTCCCATCCATTTTGGTTCACAGATGCCCAGGATGTCAATATTTATTTTTCCCATCTTCTGTTTGACCACACCCAGCTTACCAAGGTTCATAGATCTCCAGGTTCCTATGCAGTATTTTTCTTTGCAGCATCAGACTTTTCTTTCACTTCCAGGCATGTCTACAGCTGAGCGTCCTTTCGGCTTTGGCCCAACCACTTCATTAGCTCTGGAGCTACTTGTACTTTTTCTCCACTGTTCCTCAGTTGCATGTTGGACACCTTCCGACCTGAGGGGCTCATCTTCCAGCATCATATCTTTTAGCCTTTTGTTTCTGTTCATGGGGTTTTCTTGGCAAAGATACTGGAGTGGCTTGCCAATTCCTGCTCGGGGTGGATCGTGTTTAATCAGAACTCTCCACTATGACCTGTCCATCTTGGGTGTCTCTGCACAGCATAGCCCATAGCTTCTCTGAGTTACTTAAGCCCCTTCACCACGACAAGGCAGCAATCCGTGAAGGGGATGAATGTGGTAGACCAACAAAATTGGTGGTGGTGGTGAACTAACTTTTCCCACCACTCATTCACACTCCACCATTCCAAACTTTTCTTTGAAAATGTCATGTGCGCTACAAGTCAAATTGGGCCAGTGGATGAGATATTAACATAACAAAGTGCTGATTAGTAAAAACATGAAGCACACATTATTATCTTTTCCTTTTCCCCATGCCTATTCACTGACAGCACATAGGAGAAATGCACCAATGTGCTGATCTGGCCAGTGGGCATAGTGAGGAAGTGTCATTTCCTTTTGTTGTTTCTCTTTTTGGCCACAAGGTGCTGCTGTGAGGCTAGAGTTACTGCTTTAATATCTCCTTCTTTTGCCCCAAGCTGCAGATTTCCTTTCCTATACAGTATAAGGTTTAATGCTCTTTTGAAAACTATATAATGTTCCAGGATTCTCCTTACCATTAGGCAGATTGAAGCAATCACCTTAGAAACTTTTCTTGCCCCCCAAAACAAGAAGTACTGTAGCACCATAAATGCTAACAGATTTTATTTCATTTAATCTTTCAAGAACCGCAGAGTAGGCTACAGTTAGTACTAAATGACACTCATTTATCTTTAAGGTGCTAGATGATGTCTTGCTGGTATGATATTTTTAGTGGCAAGATTTGAGAACTAATACAGTATTTGTGGGAATTTCTGTTTCAGGAGGCAACTACCTTCTACCTTTAAGTGGGGTGGGGCTGTTCCTGCTCTACTTCAAGCAGCAAAATGTCTTGAGCCAGACCTGCAGTATTCACATGAACTGGTAGTTGTGGGTACAAATGAAGCCAATCTATAAGTTAAAAGTAAGTTTCTGTCTCTTTGTTACTGCATCATACAGAGAAGGGTAGACAGATTTACATCAGATTTATAGTAATGTAGGGTTGGGATCGTGGTGGCGCTGTGGGCTAAACTGCAGAAGCCTGTGCTGCAGGGTCAGAAGACCAAGCAGTTGTAAGATCGAATCCACACAACGGAGTGAGCTCCCGTCGCTTGTCCCAGCTCCCGCCAACCTAGCGGTTTGAAAGCATGCAAATGCGAGTACAGTAGATAAATAGGGACCACCTTGGTGGGCAGGTAACAGCGTTCCGTGTCTAAGTCACACTGGCCATGTGACCACGGAAGATTGTCTTTGGACAAAAACGCTGGCTCTATGGCTTGGAAATGGGGATGAGCACTGCTCCCTAGAGTCGAACACGACTGGACAAAAATTGTCAAGGGGAACCTTTACCTTTACCTTTACCTAGGGTTGGGATCATCTGGCTTTAAAAAAAGAACAGGCTATATAGCATACAGAAAAATCACTTCAGAGTCAAGTTGATTATCTAAGGTTAAATGGCCAGATGGACTTTCACTAAATTTGAAAAGTATCTTGGGGATTGTTGTTGTTATTATGTGCAGTCAAGTTGGTTCTGATTTATGGTGACCCCATAAATGAACAATCTCCAAAAGGTCCTATCCTCACCAGCCCTCACACATGACGTATTACACTATGTCATGATTTGTTTAGCAAAAATAAAGCCAAAATGGAGAATCCATGTGTGAAAAAGTAAGTACACCTTATGAGTCAATAGCTTGTAGAACCACCCTTAGCAACAATAATTTGAAGTACTGTAATTGTTTTCTTATGACTTTATCAGTCTCTCACATCGTTGTGGAGGAATTTTGGACCACTCTTCTTTACAACATTAGTTCAGTTCATTGAGGTTTGCAGGCATTTGTCTATGCACAGCTCTCTTAAGGTCCTGCCACAGTATTTCAATTAGGTTGAGGTTAGGGACTTTGACTGGTCCATTGCTACACCTTCTTTTCTTTTCTTTTTTTCAGTCATTCTGTTGCAGATTTACTGGTATACTTGGGATCATTGACCAGTTGCATGACTCAATTTAGGTCAAGCTTTATCTGTTGGAAAGATGATCTCACATTTGATGCTAGAATACTTTGGTATACATAGGAGTTCACAGTTAATACAGTAACTGCAAATGCCCAGGTTCTGTGGGTGGGAAACAAGCCCAAATCATTACCCCTCCACCACCATGCTTGACAGTTGGTATGAGGTGCTTTTGCTAATATGCTATGTTTGGTTTTCACCAAACATGACACTGTGCATTATGGTCAAACATGACCACTTTGATCTCATCTGAGAGTTTGTTCAGATGCATCTTTGCAAACCTAAGCCATGCTGCCATATTCTTTTTAGACAGAAGAGGCTTTCTCCTGGCAACCCTTTCAAACAAACTGTACATGTTCAGTCTTCTTCTAATTCTCATGGACTTTAACATATAATATGCTAACCCAGGCCGGTAGAGTCTGAGATGTAACTCTTGCAATTTCTCTGAACATTGTACATTCTGACCCTGGGGTAAATTTGCTTGGATGTTCACTCCTGGGAAGTTTGGCAACTATCTTTAATGTTTCCCATTTATGAATAATCTTCCTCACTGTAGAATGATGGAGTTTTAATTGTTTGGAAATGGCCTTATAACCCTTCCCAGATTGATGAGCAGCAACAATTGCTTCTCTATGATCATTGCTGATGTGTTTATTCCTTGGCATTGTATTAACACACACCTGAATGCTCCAGACCAGCGAACTGCTAAAAGGTATTCTTGAAGGCTATAAATACTCAACTATCCAACAAACAGCAACAGAGCATGGACTGAGTTCCTACTCCAGTCCTCTGAAGATGCCAGCCACAGAGGCTGGCGAAACATCAGGAAGAACAACCTTCAGAACACAGCCAAAGAGTCCGGAGAACTGCTAAAACTTTGGCTTCTATAGAGGTGCCAATATTTGCTGATGATCAATTAATTACTCAAGGGCCTTGGGTTAGCAGCATCTGGCTGCTACTTAGCCTCTTATGGAAGCAGTAAGGGTGTACTTAGTTTTTCACACATGGTTCTCCATTTTGGCTTTATTTTTGTTAAATAAATCATGATACTGTATAATTCATCAAGTTGTCGTTAATCTGAAGTTGTATTTAACTAATTTGCAGACCTGCCAAGGACCAGATGGTGTTTATTATATCCTGATATGCAAAATCATAGATTTCAAAGAGCCGTACTTTGTTTTTCACATAACCATGTAGTTGTGCAAAATGAATTTTGTAGGCCCATAGGATGAGCCCTTGTTTTCTTTTTAGGCAGCCTTTTAGTTATCAAGAGTTTTCTTGCTTTTATTTCTTCCAAAGAGATGGCAGATTTGGTAATCACAACAAGGAACAATGTCACCCCAGACACTGACTTTTACTTAAAGGAAATGTGGAGTAACTGGAGATATTGGAAGAATACCTATCTATGCTCAGAGTTGATTGGGTTTTTGGCATTGTACTACTTACATACTTGTAGCTTATCTGAAATCACTCTTCCCCCAGTTTGGATTTCACATTGGTGCAACTCAAGAAGCTGCAACAGCATAAAACCCACAGATTAAAACAGGCTGTTATATTAATTGACTGTGTCATTCATTAGATGGCTTGAAATCTCATCTCACTTGACTGTCCCTATACAAGTGATAGACCCTTATCGAGTGCAGTAGATGATTGTACAAAGCAGAGATTTGGAAAAAGAAGTAGGTGTAGTCTGTAGTGGCATAAAACAGCCTTTCTGATAACCTGAAAATGATAATAACCTGCAGATATTAAGTGATGGGGAAATAACAACCGACAGGCATGATAAGCTTTATATGTAGATCACTTGCACATACTTACAAATAAGCCCAGTACATATGCAGATAGAGTTGCAAAGTTGGCAGCACTCCATTTTATGATGTTTCAGGGTCAAACCTGAGACCAGGGAGCATGTATTTGTGACAAACACAAGCTGAGTTCTTGTGATATTACAGAAGTGGGGCAAATAATGGCTGGGAGGAGGCTGGAACTGCTCTGGGCTAACTGACTGAGGAACAGGCATATGGAGAAATCTGAGTAAAACCAGCATACATACTGTCACCAACTGTCTCTCCCCAGTCCCTTCTATTCACTCCTGGCTTTGTGATGTACTGACTTGGCACAGTCGTGACACACATTGCAAATACCTTTGGCCAGTGGGCCCTGGTGGCAGCTGGGAACAAAGTAGGATGGACACCTAAGTTTGACAGCTACCTCAAACAGAAATATTGAACGTCATTTTCTTCCAGTAATGCTCCCTTTTATATTTGTCTTCTTTCCAGAGACCTGTGGAAATAAAGCAATTCAGATGGCACCCTGAGACCTACTAACTGTACCTACAGATGTTGACACCAGTGAAATCGAAAACTGTCTTATAATAGAAACACATCAACTATAACTTTGTCTAAACTCACTGGGGATAATTATGCTCAGTCCCCATTTTCTCTTTTCAGCAGTGCAGCCAGCTAAGTGCAAGTATGGAAAACATTATCTTTTTAAACTGTAACTTCCAGAATACCCCAATGGGCATGGCTAATAACTATACCGGCTAGCATACTCTGAGAGCTGTAGTCCAGAAATACAACTTTCTCCATCAGCTGTTAAGTGGTACAGCTGCAGGAATCTTTATTCCTGTGCAGATAGTTATTCTGTTACCTTGCCCACTATACATTTGTTTAATTAATTGCTCATTTTGTTCCCAGACTGTTGTGTTGGCCCAGTGTACTTACAGTATGCATGAGTGCCTAAAAGGTGGCAAGCTTCTGAAAGACGACTCTCTGTCTATTTAATTTATTTATATGAGTTAGGCATACAATCCCCTGTTAATTGCAGGCACTGAAAGCATAGTGTGACTCAAGATAATATAGCTGTGGGCTCCTCTCTAGGCAACTAGAATATGCTAATTGGCTAGTAATCATTGGGATATTTCTCAGTAAATATATTTTGAGTTTTCCCATAAGCCAGCTTGTACTTAATTTTAGTTACCAAATGTATCTCAAATGCAGAAAAAATGCTTTAGTGGTTTGAACTTTGGTGGTTCTGCAGAAGAAAAACTGAGAAGAAGTCTGTCGCAAACACGGGTTCGAAAACACACGTGTAAGCTTGGACAGAGAGCAATCAGGAGTTTGCACATGCTAAAATGGGCTGAAGAGTCCAAATTCAGCTAGCCATGATACAACACTCCTTCTCGCAGGTCTGCCCACATAAGAACACCCTGGTACTCTCAGATATTATTGTGAAAAGGTCAAGTGGGCTTTGTAGTCCTTAGACTTAACTTGCACCACTGACAGGACTCTAAGTAAGCTAGGCCGAGGCAGCACTCTCAAATGACCCTATGACAAGTGTACTGTTCAGGAAACCAAATGAGTTTTATAATCTTTATTTTATTAAAGAAAAAGCATGTTACTAAATATCAAAGCCGAATTACACCAAAACAAATAATCTAGCATTGTGCTGTTTAGTTACACAGATGTAGTTACACAGATGTAGTGAGGCAAAGAAAACATGAAAAATAGAAAAGTATTCAAAAAGCCAAAAAGCCATTAAAAGAATAAAAACAGTTCCAGTACAAGAAATCATTAGTAAAAACAAAATGATCCATGTAGGTCATAACAAGGCTATAGTCCTCAGTGATACTATAGAATAAAAATCCCTTAACCAAAGTAAAAATCCATTATATGTCCCATAGTCCTTAGAAAAGAAAAATCCAGTGAATATACCATAGTCCTTACAACATTACAAGAGCATAGTCCATATGGAGTATTCCAAGAAAAGAAGTCCATAAAGAATATTCCATAGAACAGTCCACAGAAAATAGTCCATGCACAGTCCTTAGGAAAAATCCCATAAGTCCAAAAGTAATCCAGCAAAGCATAGGAACTAGTCCATGTAGGTAGGCCACCAGTCTCAAATGGCTGAAGAGTAGGTCACGAATGACTGAAAGGTCGGTCTTGGAAAGACAAAGTCCATAGGCAAAAAGTTCCTTTTTCAAGAGTAACTGGCAAGGGCTCATCGCACCTTCCCACGATGTCATCCAATCAGAGTTCGTTACTAGGCAAACAGTCCTGTTACATCACATGACTTCCTTCCCATACGCACCAGATGTTATTTGGGTTTTCTGTGGTTTATCAAAGAGTCACAACAATTCCCATCTATCTAATCACACAGAGTCCTTTCTCAGGCCTTCAGAATAACATTCTCTCTGCTCGCCTAGAAAACAACTTGTCAGCATAGCACAGATACTATATACAAAGAAACAAAATGGAACCTCTCTGGCTCATTTCATAATTACAAAGCCCATATGCCTTTAAAAGATTTTAACTCAAAAACCCATCTCATCACAAAGTCTATTTCCTCACATCAGAGTTTTTCAAACCATGACCTGAAGAAGCCTCAAAATCTATAATTTGGTTGTAATACTATAATTTGTTAATGTACTATTTGGTCATGTATTAGATATAGTTCTCACCTTCTCACAGCAAACCTCAATGTTATTTACGAATATTAAAATATACTTTTAATTATAAACTAAAATCAGCTGGTTAAGCCAGTAAAATACATCAACTATCAGGAAGCAATAAGAAAGATTTTAAGCAAGAGAATATGACAGACTTTGTGCGGCATCCCAAGCACATTAAAGAAAGTACTGGAAGGGAAGGCTGCATTGTGGTTGCTAAAACTGAAAAGTCCCAATATCTACTTTTTTATTTATTTATTTAAATTATATGCCACCCACTCTACCCAAAGGTCTCTGGGTGGCTTACAACAATTAAAATATAATAAAAAGATAAAGCCCCAAGGGTTAAGTGGAATGGTGGTAGAACGGACAGATCCAATCATCCTGTCCGCATCCTCAAGTCTCAACAATTGAAACTCATCCATTAATACTTGACCTAAGCACAGCATACTGGACACATCCTCTGATTCTGCAGGAATGGTGGAGTCCAACCCACTGCGAAACTGAGCGATTGCCCCCTCAAAATGAATAGCAAACTCATCGCAGCGAGCTGATGAGCAGTCCGGGACCTCCACCGGATTTCCAGGTTGAAGAAGACCCCGGACCACCCCAAACAGCTCTGCTGGACGACATTCTGAGGAAGCAATACGTATGGTGAAATGTTGCCATTTTGCGAGCTGTTTTGCCATGAAAAAGGCCCGATAAGGGGCTCTAAGCCGTGTTTGATCGGACTCCCAGCAGGATTTCCTCCACTTGCGTTCCAGCCCTCTCCCCTCTTGCTTCATTGCCCACAGTTCAGAAGTATATAGTTATTCATATACCTGTAACTGCAGGAGCAGAAATTACCAGAAGCAGGGCCTCTGTAGCAAGTTAAAATGTCCTTGTAGGCAACAAGGTCCTTTTAAAGAGAAAGGTGGGGTAAAATATTTTATAAATAAATAAATAAATAAATAAATAAATAAATAAATAAATAAATAAATAAATAAATAAATACATACATACATACATACATACATACATACATACATACATACATACATACATACATACATACATACATACATACATACATACATACATACATACATACAGTTCTTTGGGCATAAATCTCATTGAATTTAATTGAATGTACTTCTAAGTAGGTGTTTAATTGTCTGTAGGCCTCCTAGATTCCAACTGTTTAAGGCAGGGGTCTCAAACTCAATTTACCTGGGGGCCACTGGAGGCAGAGTCTGGGTGAGGCTGGGCCACATCAGATTTTTCCGCCAAGCGGAGCAAGAGCCCGAGGAAGCCACCCAGGAGTTTCCTTAGCCCGGCTGGGGCTCCAAGGAGGAGGAGGAGGAGGGGCGCATGAGCCCTTATCGCCGGCCACAACCCTCTCCAGCTTCTTCACTACCACTACCAGTAACAGCAGCAGGATGAAGAAGTGGAGAAGGGAGGGCACGCCAGTGACCGCCTAGCCGGGGGGGAGGGCACAACAAAAAGTTTTAAAAACCCCTCACAGAATTTGCCTTGCCAAAGGAGAAAAGCGCCCATTGGTGCCCGCGAAATTAAACAGAACAGGGTGGGGCCACCCACAGGTGTGTGTGCACACGCACACAAACACACACACACGGAGGTCTGGCAACCTTCCTCTGAGGGGCCCCCTCAAAAAAAGGCACACTCAGCAGCAGCAGTACCCCCACCATGACAGAGGAGCAAACTTTGTGAGGTGAACCCAGGCAGCCTCTAGAGCCGAGGCGGCTGAAGCAGGACGAAGAGGAGGAGGAGGAGGAAGAGGAAGCACTGCCGGGCGCTGAGGTGGCTGCTGGCCGGGCTGGTGCTCGGTGTGCCGAGAGAGAAAGAGAGCCAGAGAGCTGCTTCCCTGGAATAGGCGGCAGCGGCAGCTGCTGTTGCCGGTGCTGTTGGAGGCGCTCTTCGAGGACGGGCCAGGAGCGAGCTCTGCTCTCAGGCATTGCTTGGAGGCAGCTTGGGCACTCAGGGAAAAGGGCTGGCAGCGCACCTCGCTAGCTGGCTCTCCCCAAGACAGCACCTCTTGCACCCTCCATCCGGAACTGCAGCGTGCCAGGCGGCACCAGATGGAGGGTGCAAGAGGCACTGTCTTGGGAGAGAGCCAGCCAGCAAGGTGAGACTTTTTTTTTCACTCTTGACAGCAGAGGACGCATGGGCGCTTCGGGGGGCAGGCAAGGCGGGGGCCACAAACTCTCATCCAGTGGGCTGCAAATGGCCCCCGGGCTGCATGTTTGAGACCCCTGGTTTAAGGCTTTAGATTCCCAAGGGTGTCACTAGGTGTTTTCAGGGGGGTTGCTGTGGTTTTTGGAAGAGGGGGACCTTTGACTCACCCTCAAGCCCCTGGCCCCCCTTGCTGATACCCCCTTCAAGCCAAGTTCATTCCCTGCTGTGTGTCTCCTGGGCACCTGGGGCCCTCTGACTGTGCCTCTGCTGCTACCATCTTAGGGAGGATGGCTGAGGAGGAGGAGGAGGAGGAAGGGGGGGCCACCACTGGAAAGAGGGATGAAAGGGGCAACAGTTCCCTTCCTGAGGGAAAACTTGTACTCCACCAGTAAAACCCAAGTTTAACCTATCTTTTTTTACCTCCACTTCACAGAGCCTGTTAATGGACTGTCAACAAACATTAAGCCATGAATTTTGAAGCTCGTTGCCGTGATGCAAGTACAACCATTGCATTAAATATTAGGTTAACATTATATTCTGAAAAATCTATTTTAATGTGTTTTCTTTACCTCATTAAAAATGCCTTTTATGCAAATATGGTGGGGGTTGCAGTTTGCTTGGGGAAAGGGTTTATTTTAGAACAAAAGTGTGAAATCTCCAAAGATCTAGGGCAGCCATTTTCAACCCTTTTTTTTTTTTGCCATGGCTGTAAACCTAATATGAAAGAAATATACAGTAATCTGAATCAGTACTGTATAAATTGCATAACAGACCTTATAAAGTGGACAGTTTCCAATCTGGGGAGCCCTTCATATGTGCCAGGGGCCCCTGCAGAGAATGGCTGGTCTAGGGGCTGCATGTGTCCATCCTAGGACTTCAGAAGGACACTCCCGTGACACACAGACACCAACATTTGCGTACAAATGTCATTTTTAGCTGGAAAAGCCCCTTGCAGCCTTTTATTGGCCAACATTTTTAAAAATAAAAATAAATATTGGGTGTGGGAACTTCAGAGGGGGTTGGAGACCTTGCAAACATGGCAAATTTCCCCCTAAAACCGCTAAAAGGCACAAGGGGACTTTTAAAGCCAAACAGTTATTTTTTTTGTGTGATAAGGCATTTTGGAAGACCCGCAAAGTACTACAGGGCTACATCTGGGCTCCTGAGGGCTGCACACAGTTCATGGTTCCCATGTTGCCTCAGGATTACTTTTTTTCACTTGCAGTTATATATAAAACAATACTAATCTTAGAAGTATAGAGCTACAAGGGACCCTATGGGTCACTGAGTCCAGCCACTCTCAAGCAGGCCTACTGGGAAACATTTGGCTCCACAGCCACATATCTAAGTCCCCCGCCACCAAACCAGTGATTCATTCCCATCTTTATTACCCATCAAACCCATTCGGCAGAGATTATATTTCATTTTTTTAAAATTTACTTGCTTGCTGGGGATTTCCTTTCTGCATGTTCCACATAAAGAAAGAGCACAAGGCTAATGTTTAGCTTTCCTAAAATGCAAGGCAGGCCCAGCTCTTTGCTCTCCATTTAACATGGAGATGGGGCACATATCTGTGATCAATGGGAAGTTAAATACAATAATGATATGCCTACAAAGTGGATAACACATGCTGACTAGTATCAGTAAGAACCATACTCATTTATTTACTCAGTCACAAATTACTAGTGCTGTAGACATAACGTGGTCCACATAGAGACATGCACACACTCATGTTACATGGTGAGCTGGATTCTATGTGATTCACTAAGAAAGTGTAGGATGAACCAAAACATATCCCCCTGGATCTCCTTTTCTTCAAACAAAGCAGACGGGCAGTTATTGTAATTCTAATTAGGACGACATTATTCAGTGAGGTAAATAATACTTTAACAAACAAAGCCTCTTGCCTGAAGGTTGTTGACTTTGTGTAATTTCTGTTAAGGTGGTCATACCACTCAGCAGAGCATGAGAAAGAGAGATGAGATTAGATTTTTTTTAAAAGCGAAGATCAAGTGGCCGTTTTCTGTTACTGGCTTCCAGACAGCTGAAACAGAGCTCAGATATGAGGACGATGTGCACCTTAGAAAGGTTTACAACTGGCATTTGTCATTGAGAAGCCACTGAATAAACCATCTCCTCTTTACAGAGCAGTGTACTACAGATGCTGAAATATCAGCTATCATCTTTTGACTGACATTTCTAGCTACAGTTATCCCTTTCTCTTAAGATCTGGTAATGGCCCACTACTTGCTGTCATCTTCTTTATATATCATGGGTCCCCACAACCATTTGAGTAATAAAATAAATTCTCTAGTTCCATGCTCATTAAACAAATTTTCTTGTAACCATTATGAGAGGAAGAATATGCCCACACTGTCCTTTATGCTGCTCCCTGAAATGATTTGAACATTGAGATATGCAAGACTGGTTTACTAGGCAACTGTTCTGCCTCAGGATGTTATTTGTGAGCATTATTTTTATCAAGACCCTCCATGCCAAAATTTGCAAAATTCAGCATGCAAAGAGTTGAATGGGGAGGCCTGTACAGAGTGAATGTACAAAGAGGCACATTCATGCAAAAGTATACAGTGGAGTCAAGATGTTCAACTGATGATAAATTAACCGAAGCAGTGAAGCATTTTTGTGGCAGTTTGTAGAAGGACCATGGCTTAGGTCAGGGGTTGGGGACCTCTAGTTCTCCTGATGTTTTGGTTTACAAATCCCATCAGGCTGACTTTGTATGGCCAATGGAAAGGGCTTGTTGGAGTTGTAATGCAAAACATCTGGAATGCTGAACACTGTCCACCCCAGGTTTAGAAACTATTATACAGTGGTTCTCAACTGCTGAATGCTTGAGATGATTTGTACTTCTGTACCCAGGAGCTTTAGCCAGTATGGCCAATGATCTGGCATTTGGAGAGCTGATGTCTAAAACATCACTCCCTAAAATTTTGATTCCCACTCCTGACACCAGTCCTTTCTGTCTGTACTTTTCTTTTGCCTTTATCAGTGATTCCCAACCTTGGACAGCCCAGATATTCTTGGACTGCAATTCCCAGCCAGTTAGTGGTGAAGGCTTCTGGAACTCGGTTACATAAGGTTGGGAACCACTGGCCTAGGTCAACATGACACCGTGCCATCAGCATCACTCATATTAATGGAGAATCAAACATTTTAAATGGTTGCTTGACAATTAGCCAGGCAATGGTTGCTATATGTAGCCATTTTAAAATTATGAATTATATTTAAGAAGCTGCTGCTAGAAATAAGAAATTGGCATAGACATGTCAGTCAAGGTAACACTGTCATGTTCCAGAGATGAAAGTGTTAGTATCAGGCCACATAACTTTCACAAACTGATTGTGGTGTACTGCTGAATACTAATGCAACATATTTCATGACAACTGCAAATGACTCTGTCCTCTAGATGTTAAGACTGCAACTTTAAACATTCCTTACTATTGGCTATTTTGGCTAGGACTGAAAGGTGGTGCAGTCCAATTGCGTCTGGCGGGGTTTACTTTGCTCATTCACGAACTGTGTGTTATAGATATCACAGTAAAGATGTTAGGTATGAAAATCATTGATTACATTTCTGTGAGGACCTCAGAGTGGTGTACTGTACATAGTCTCTTGTGGCAAATGCAATGCAGATCCATGGTGACATCAAAGTGAGCACAAATGTGATGTGCGCTTATGTAACAATGCTGTCAAAGATTAAAGACCATTTCATGTGCCTATCCAAGTGTAGGTTATTAACTGTCACAGGTCAACTTTTGAAATCAATAACAGATCAATTCTTCAAATCAAATAACATTGATTTTCAACAAAAATCATGACGTATCAAAACTGGCAAGTTAGGCCAGGCACTCCTCTTTAGGACTGCTCCTCCTAGTAACCAACTGGTAGCATGACTACTGCAGGATTCTGGGTGTGGGATTTTAGAAGCGGTAGTCCTAAAAAGTAGCATCTGCCACCTTTGGCTGCCTTAAAGGTTCTGTATCTTGTGAGCTCAAAACTCATTCTCATGACATATATAATCTGAAAATTAGGTTGGGTATGAACTGGATCTAAGGTGCCTGTGACACTTCTGTGGTTAATTACATAACATATGTAACTAACAGCTTCAGTCTTGTGTAGTGGTTAGAATGTTGGATTGGGATTTTGGAAGCCAAGGATCAAACCCCTGTTAAGCTAGATAACTTTGACTCAGTCTTTTTCTCAGCCTGACCTACCTACGAGGGGAAAAGGCATGTTTACTGCCTTAAGACAATTAGAGGAATTTATCTATTAAATATAACAGGAGGGGGAATCATAATTAGTGCATTGTAACAGCAGCACTGTCTTTCAAACGGTAGTCTAACAGGCTGTATGTGTGCAAGAGGCCTTGTGATCAACTTCTGTTGAAAGGATGCTTCATAGCAAAAGGAACTGAGAATGCATGAGTCTCTCATCATCTCTGTTGTCGAAATCCTGGCATCCTTTCCACAGAAGCCAGCTCTTGGCCGCCCTTGGCATCCCTGAACAATTGCTCGGTGAGGTTGCCTCTAGGTTTTGGACTGATGCCTGGTTTTCAAATCCATTGCATTTTGTGTACTGCATGAAGGTGCCTTATCCTCCAAGGAATTCCCTCTGTGACTCCCCCCCCCCATTGGTGTCATTGTTCTAAAACAGGCTGAGACTACAAAGCCTTGGGCCAGCAGCTTCTCCATTACCTCTCAGATAACAGTCTGTTCTGATCATGTGTAGTCTCCAGAAGTCCCCGATAACATGGTGTGCATTCCAGATTCCACTTTAATTATTTACACTAGGATTGTACTTCAGTATCTTTCACTCAGATAGTCTCTATCTCACTTTTCTTTCTTGCATCTCTTTTAAATAAGACATGCTCTGTGCTAAACACAGAGAACAATCCTCAGTTGTCATTCTGAGCAGGCTTTGGTTTCCTGCCTCTCTTAAAAATCAGTTTACAGTGCTTTCCTGTAACTGATAGAGAGTTTTGGCAAGAGTTACTCATTTTAAAAAAGTCTTCCTTCTCCTAAGATTTTGGGACCCCCATCCGTCCCTCATTCAAAGATTGCTAGATATTAGGGAACAGACAATAGAGATGCAAATGTATCTAAATGTATCTCTTAGGAGGTGTGTGCACAGAACTGAAGACTTCATTTGGATGGATAGCCTGCCTCAGCTTCTGAGGCATCCACATCTGCTCAGTTCCAAACCAGAACTTCATTTTGGAAAATCTGAACCTTTTTTTGACTACACTGGGGAAATCAACAAATGAAAGTAGCTTTAGATAAATACTGTAGCACTGAAAGCACAACCTAAGTATAAAGCACTTGATGAAAGTAACTAAAACACAAAGCAAGAATTAAGCATTTCCTGGAAGTGAAAAGAATAATTATTCCAAGGCTATTCTATGAACACCATAACATCATTAATAAAACCCAATAGCGTATGATGTCAAAAGCTGCTGAGAAGCTTGGTCATGTGCTTGTGAACGCAAAAATATATTCTGTCAAATGTAATGGTCTTAATCCATGATGAAGGGCATGGGATTTCAGAGAATCAAGAACTTTGTTTATTACATTTTAGGGGTTTGCAATGCCTCTTGACGTGATCTGGGCCCAAGGAAGGGCACACACATAGCGTTCAACCCCTTTCGTGCCCTTTTAGTGATACTCTTAATTTGATCCTTGTCCAGCTTATTGTGGTATTTGTGTGTTTTTGGATCGCCATGAAGAACTGCATTCCACAAATTCTGGGATAGGGCTGACAGCTACAGTACCATCAATTTTGGAAACGTGGTTGACAGGAGGATTTTACTTCTTCCAACTGGCACCCTCTTAGTAATTGTGCCAGCAAGCAGTCAAATTTACACTTATACAAAGAAGAAAAAGAGAAGAATTGAGAGGAAGACCTAGATATGCTGATTTTGACCCTGCCAACCAAAGCACATAAGCACATACATACATGGGTCAACAACTCTTTGTTCCATCGTGAAGTCAACCTGGTCCATTTTGGCATATGTGTCCAATGACAGTAGACACCCAAATATGTTTATATTTCTGCTGAAAAGTAGAGCTCAGGGTGGCTTACAAACATCATTAAAACCAAGTTAAAGCAAATTACAGCAAATTAAAGAGTTAAGAAAACCCTTTCAAGTGCCACTGTGGGCGTTACTTTCTCGATTGGCTGGTTCCTGAGATCTAGCTAGGTTCACAGTGAACCAAAGTTGGTCCTTTAAATAGCCAGATCTCAAGCCATCTGGAAGTTTAAAAGTTAAAATCTACACCTTGAATTTAGTCCAGAAAGCAATTGGCAACAAGTATAGGTTGCTTGTCATGTCAATCTGTGGTAAAGCCTATATTTTAAAATGAAAATTCAACAATAAACCATGGCTAAAAATCAAGCTGGAAAAGATATGGTAAGAGAACAGTCTTAGGAAACAGTGAATTATCTGCTTTAAAAACATGCCACTGTGTCTTGATGTTTTAAGGCATAGTCTGCTTAAATGCATTTGCCTTAGTTTTCAGAACGGGTTGCCGGTGCAATGGTACAGCTCTGGCTGTAGCAAATTACACTCTGGTTTTGACTGACAGCTCATTAGGTATTGCAAGACTGGTGAAATCCTACCACAGCCCATTTGTCCCTTTCCAACTAGCCGTGGAGTCTCTTTGGTCAGTAATGGCTTGAGCTGAACAAAAGAGCAAGGAGACATCTGAGGAAAAACATCATACAAATTTAATGGTCTTCTAAGAAGGCCAGGCCTAATGGATTAGAGCCAAGATCTCCCCATCCTTCTTGTACCCTTATGAATATCACTGCTTCTTAGATACATACTGAAAAAACTCCCATTAGGCTTTATGTAGACATATAGGTGCAAATGGGTAAACACAAACCTTGTGAATATTAGCTGAAATCCTGTTGCTTAGTGTTGTAATTTGTGTTAGAATAAGCCCACTGAATTAGTAGAGATTTGGTTAGTCAATTGCTCTACAACTTCCATTGATTACAATGAGCCTATTCTCATTACCATGCTAAAGTAAATTGCAACTAGAATAGGCCCATTTTAATTAATGGATCTTATAGAAGAGTTAACTCACTTCTAGAAATTGACAGGAACCTCCAGTTTGTCCTTTGGAGGGGAACAACCTCCAGATGTTCGAAGGTTCCCAGTTCTGCCTCCTCTGGTAGGCGTCCACTCAGAGGCAGTGCCCCAGTTTCCCTGCCCCACCTCCTCTGTGCACTGCCTCTGAGTGGGCTCCTGCTAGAGAAGGCAGGACTAGGTAGCACAGAACACCTGTTCATCCAAAAGACAAACCAACATAAATCAGCATTTGGTGCCCATACTACTGAATAATGGGCCTACTATAGTGCAATTTACTGTTTTGAGCAACAGGATATCAGCCACTGTGTTGTAGAAGGTTAGTATGAAACCAGCGTGCATTAATGAAAAACAAGAGATCAGAATTGCAAAGACTGGAGCTTTCTCAAAAGATAGAGTGATCAATGTGTGGCTGTGCCAGTAGCACAAGATAGTGTGATGTAGTGCTTAGTTCTGGACTGAGACTTGAGAAACTCAGGTTCAGATACCCAAAGTGCTGTTAAACTGGTCACTTCCTCTCAATTTGATCTACTTCACTAGGTTGTTTAAGGAATAAAGAGGGGAAGAACAGAGCCTTACATACCACTTAGACCTTATTGGAATAAATGTGTTGTATATAAAAATAAAACTAATAAATAAATAAATAAATTTCACCATCTGCTGACTATAGGGCCACCACACATGTTATGAATTGGGTGTAGCTATTTGCATCCATGAGCCAATTTAGGGGACAACCATATTGGCTATTTACCTAGTTTGCATCAGTTTTAGTATGGATGAAATTGGATTGAAAACAAGTGATGTTCTGCTGGCAGGGAGTGATTTATTTTGCTCCTGTCCGGCTGACACCATTTCCCCCCACTTTCTGCTTGATGTGATCACTTAATCCAATGCAAATGGGCGCTCACTGGGGTGTCAGCTCCCCTCAATAAAATACCTATGGTCTCATAACAGTTTTTCTGCTGTTTACTAGCACCACTACTTTTATTTTCTTTATATTTCTCAGCCTTCTTTCACAACTCAAAGGCTCATAAGCCCTCTTCAGCTGTTTTTTTAAAAGAGTTAATTTGAAAATGTGATCCGAGAGTAATTTATCCATACATGCTTTAATGCGTGTAGAGACCACACACATTGCAGAGAGCTCTGCTGTAAATTTAATGACTGAAACAAGACAGTTTAAAGAGCTGGAAGCTTCTGTGCCTGGACAACCTCTTCACATGGGGCAGAACCTTGATTTTTTTTCCGAGTGTTGCCTCTATATAGAGGTTATCCAAGTACAGCAGCCTAAACTTTAGACGGCCATGGTTCCATTACAAACGAGATGGGGGATGGCCCTGTAAGTGTTGTTTTCTTCCTGTGAAGCACAGCCATCTGGAAACAACCTTTAAATGTGGAGGCTTGCCACATAATTATATACGTATCAAGATTTTTCTGGATTCCCTTTTGGGCAAGGGAGAGAGAGTCTGCCTGCAGCAGAAGTTTTCCATTTCAGAGACAGTAGCGCCCCACTCCCGCAACAGAGAGGGCAGACCTACAGCTCTCTTCTGCTTTCAAATTAACCCCCCCTTTTTTTAAAAAAAGTACAGAATAGGGCCTATTGGACGCCAGTGCATTAATAGCATTGTCTGTAGAGCAGGTACATGGAACGAATCTAATTTATCCATCTGCACCAGGGCAAAGGAAAGGCACCAGCTCATAAGCCAAATAGCATCTGTGCACATTGTGCCGTGCATGTGTGCAGCATTTTGATTGCTTTGATTCTGAATGTGCTGCAAGTGAACAGGCATCCTTATGATACAAATACAAGAATAGGTGATACCCTTATATAAAGATGTCAGTATTGTCTTCAGTACTGATAGCTTTATAAGAATAGTAATTTTAAAAAAAACTAATGATGATAATAATGTGGCATTAAGTCCATTCTTACTGATAGTGATCCTTCCCCGGGTTTTCAAACTATAAAAGTACTAGGAGTGTGTGTGTGTGTGTGTGTGTGTGTGTGTGTGTGTGTGTGTGTGTGTGTGTGTGTGTGTGTGTGTGTGTGTGTGTGTGTGTGTGTGTGTGTGTGTGTGTGTGTGTGTGTGTGTGTGTGTGTGTGTGTGTGTGTGTGTGTGTGTGTAAAAAGAGAATAAATGTTATCCCTCCTCCCCAACATAGCTTGTGGGTTGGAAGCATGATCAGAACTGAAAACAAAACAAAACAAAACAAAACAAAAACCCCTGAATTAGCTGTTTCTTTCCTCATATTTTGGACTATGAGTCCTAGAATGCCCAGCCAGCAGTTCAATTAGCCATGGTGGCTCCGTGATTCTGGGTGTTGTAATCAGTAAAAGTAACTTCATAGGAGGCTTGTGGTACAAAGATTAAACTGCAGTATTGCAGTTAAGACTCTGCTCATAACTTGAGTTAGATCCTGATGAACTCAGTAGCCAGTTCGAGATTGACTCAACCTTCCATCCTTCCGAGTTCGGTAGATTGAGTATCCAGCTCACTGAGGGCAGGGGGCAATATATAGCTTGCACAATTAAATTGTAAAAGCCAGAGAGTGCTTTAATCACTATGGGGTAGAATATAAGCAACACATTCTGCATCAGATGACTGCTTGTCCAAATGGATAATGGAAGCACTGTGGTATATTATGGTCAGCTAGAGGAGTAATCTTGTTAGCTGTTATATCATTTATAACCCCAGTGTGGCCTGTTTGGTACAAATGCAAAAATACTGTATTTCATGCTAATATTAACACTACTGCAAGACACAGCTTCCTGGAAAAATCACTAGAAAATAATTAGAATATTTCTTGGCTCATTCAGCATCTGCTGTGATATGGAGGAAGGCAAATAAATCCGTTCCTCCTGTCACACCCATTGTTAGCACATTTCTATAACGTAATTTTCAAAAAAGAAATTACTACACATCCCAAACCAGAATAGTTTCAAAGTCGTACAATTCTAATCAGCAGAACAACAACTGTAAGCAGAACGAAATAGTCTGTGGGAGTCATGAAAGGAATGATTGTAGATATAAAAAAATGTAAATATATGGGGTGGGGAGAGAATTAGAAAAAGAAGAGGAGGGATTTGTAAAGGTGAAAATAGATTTTCCAGAGAAGAAAAAGGGGGGGGGGGAAGAACAACAAAAAAGCCATAATAAAACAAAGACCATTAAAAATAATCTATCAAGAATATAGTAAGCTGCTTTATAGTGATTGCCTATACTGTATTAATCAGCAACTGGCTCTTCAGGGTTTCAGACACAGGTTTTTTTTCCAGTTCTGCTTGGAAAATGTAAAGCATGCACCCTGTTACTGAGCTAATATTTAGGGAAAATCAGTATGCCGGGTGGAATTGGAAGGAGACTCAAAATACCAAGCTCCATTGCATCTTGGACTCCTTTTAAGATCACCTGCCATTGGACCTTGCTTATCAATGTCCTGAGTTTATTCAAATTGGCTTTTCTAGAATCTAATGTACATGTGCAGATACATTCTGCTTTGATTTCCTTTGAAACCAAGAACTGAAGTAGAACATGATCATTTCCTCCCCAGAGTTACCCTTCATGCCACTTCTTCCACCAAGTCATCTTTATTGGTTAGAATGAAGTTAAGGATAATGAATCCACTCGTTTCTTACTTCACTTTTTGTAGGAATAAATTATCAGCACGACAAGCCAGGAATTTCTTGGGAGGTCCATATTTGGTGGAATTTGCCTCCCAACATATGTCAGGATAATTGCAATCTCCCATTACTACTACATTGTGTATCTTTCAAATTCTTGCAACTTGTTTTCCAGAAGTTTCACCCACATCTTTTGCTTGATTGAGCAGTTGATAGTAAGTAATACATTTATGTCCTGTGAAACCAAATTACATTTACTAGGGAAAAATCATATACACATTTTAATAGGACTCATTTATGATTGTGTAAACTTCCTTTATTGTAAGCCAAAATATTGTAGACTGACTAGTTGTTCTGGAGTATTAAAACATCAGAAGACCTATGCAGGGTCAGACCCAATACCCATTTAGTTCAGTACTTAGTTCAGCATAATGAAAAACCTGTATCAGGACAAAAGGGAAACATAAGATTCATGGCTGTGTTCTCTAGCAGCTTGTTCAGGGGTCATGCTAGCTCTGCTACAGAAGGTAAGGTCATGCCACATGAGGGAAATGTTCTCTAGTTCTTCCGATACTTTCCATACCTCTGTTGTTCTGATTCTCAGCCATGTGGTATATATACTGGGGTGACTGTCCCAAGAACATTTAGCAGTAATTATTTATTTCCTCCTGTTTGAATCATTAAGGCCAGATACACCATGGTACCAGTTTATTTTCTGTATCAGGAAAGAGTTTCTGTTTGGGAATATGTCCTCTGTTGTGCTGGCTGCTCCTGCAGAATTGCATTGGTGCATCTTTCCCCCACCATCTCTTTTGCCTTTCAGCTTAATTTGCCTTTTCCTTCCCACCCCTGCAACCCCCCATGGCTGTCTCCTCACAATGACTGGTGAAAAGTGGTATGTTGAAATGCCCGTACTGCAGCAATAGCTCAAATTGCTCTGTGACATACTTTTACCAATATATTGATGTACTGGCCATGAAAAATAAATAAATATGCATTCCGCAATAATGGTGACCACTAGAGAGGAGGGTATTCATATTCATAAACAAATACGCATACCCCCCACAGGTGGAGATAACCGTCGACTCACCGTTCTGCCACTGCTGTGGGCTCTGCGATCCCTTCCTGTCACTCCGGAGCTTGTGGTAGATTAGCCACTCTTTGACCTGGCAGACAGGCTCATCATCCCGCCTCCTGATAGGAGTGGCTAATCCACCACAAACTCTAGAGCAATAGGAAGTGATCATGGAGCCCATGGCAGTGACGGAACGGTGAGTGGACGGTCTGGGCCCAGGGGCCCGGACCCTCACTATTTCCACCTGTGGGGGGTATTTGTATATGAATAAAAAATTTACCAATGTATTGATGAATACAAATACCCTCATCTCCAGTGACCACCTTCCTAACTTCAATTCTGAAAAGAAGTGGGGCAGGTTGTGCGCACAGGCAATTCCGGTAAGGAATGCACCAATACAGCAGAGGTACAAAATGACACAACACTCCAGTGGAGTGGAAAATAAACCATAGTTACACCATGTAGCCATGTAACATGGCTGGGAAAGTGTTTCGATCTTGACTGTGAGTCGTGTGACCAGAAAGAAAAAGCAACAATCTAACTGAAGGAGTAACTAGAGAAGATTTTCCTCATGTGACCAGGGCTTAAGAGAAAGAGAAAGTGTTACATTGACTAGCCACGTTCTTCATTTGTCTTGTCCGTTTTCAAGTACAGTAGCAAACCATCACTATATTTCATTGTATGAAATTCCATACTATAGGTATGCACTATGATGTGAAGACTATCTGGAAAAAAAGAGCCAAATACATAAGCATTAGATATGAGGATGAACATAAAAATGAGTCACAATATTAAACGAATATCGCTGATTCATCAGATATTTGTCACTTCTTATTCATGAGAAACCCCAACAAATACAAAGCAATGAATATAAGCCTTTTATATTCATCCCTATGTCTATTCCTCTCTGCTTATTTGCAATGGAATGGAAGCTAGGCTGACACAGCAGACACCGGCATTCTGGCAGCCTAGTTTCCTTTCCAGCAGAGGAGGAGGCAGCAGGACAAGGCAAGTGACAGGGCAGTAGAAAGGGGGTAGGGGGCAGGATGAATTATTTCTGGCAGAATTATTGTCTATCTTTAGCCTGGATAAAAGAGAAGCAGGAAGCCACTACTATGAACGTTAGCAGTGACACCACCATGCCAACAGGAAAAGAGAAATCAAAGCAGGCATTCATCTGCACACACACAACACTTGGTTCAAATGGCATGATTAAGGTTTTTTTTTGGGGGGGGAAGGGAAAATAATTGAGAATTCAAGTGCACATGTGCACCTGCACACACACATACACACACAAAATTTTAATTGCAGATTTTAAAAGTGGGTGGAGGTGGCCACTGGAGCAGGTGACTTTACTGAGAGATCTTTAGAGGTCAGCATGTGCAGGAGAAGTCTTGGGCTTTTTTTTGGAGGTGAAGCTGCCTGTCCACTGCTTTGGCATCTTCCTTATAAGGTACAGTATTAATAATTTCTACTCCCTTTTCTTCACAGCTCTTTTTTTTCTTTTCTTAAACCCATGAATGCTAGATTTAAAAGGAAGAATTGGTGGGGATGCTACTCAGACTTGTGGGTTACCCTGTGCTTTTTGCTCATCTCTGTGCTGTCGCAGAAGCTCACAGTCAGCCCTGATTTGGTTTGTTTTTACACATCTGTCCAAAGACATTTCACATTTCTACTTGAAATAACACATCCGGTATTTATTTATTTTTTTGTGAACTGCTGTGAGCACACTGCACAATGGAAAAGGAGGCACACAAAGGTATTGACTGGAATCCTACTAGTTATGCCCACCAAAGTATCTGTAGTGTAACTCAATGGGGAATTGCTACAAGTTAAAAAGACAGTGTAGGCATTTCTTATCAACACGCCAATTGGATGACGTAAGAAATGCCTATGCTGGCTTCTTAGTAATTTGATGCTGAAAATTATACTGCTGGCAATAGGATTCTGGCCATCAACTACGACAAAGAAATACAACTGCCTTAGAAGCTGGATCAGATTTGGTTAATTTTTGCCCCTACGAATCTCTTTAAAGCATCCTACATTGATCTCAGTATTCTCCTTTTGTGAATACACCTCCATGGCTCTTACGTATGTATCCCCTCCTGCCACACACCCCTCACCCCAAGATCAGTGACTATCAGTAGAGTGATGGCAAAGAGAGATGCATTTGTTTATTGTGCTAATCCCAAAGGAATGAGTGGGCCAGTGCAAAAGCTGTATTCTTTTGGCGTCCCCATTCACGTAAATGGGTCCTGCACATGCAGGGAAACCACCTGGTCGTAGTTTGTTTCCCTTTGTCTCCTTCTGTTATTGTGGCTGCACTGTTAGGAGAGTGAAGCAAAATCACTCCTACCCAACTTGCTTCAGTTCACAATTTTCTCCTCCAGACATACTGTCTCTGTCTTGGTTTTGCTCTATTTACCCAGAGCCTTTGCTTAACAATGACTAATTTCCTCCAGGAATCCCTCGGAGTTCATTTATTAAAACCTCCCTTGTCTCTCTGGAAAACAAACAAACTGCTAAGCGAAGATCCCTTATTGCTTATGACTGCACTAATCAGAAATCTATATTTACTACTTAGTGTGAGAGGTGTGTCTCACTCTGAGCAGTCTCACTGAAGCCAATGACCACAAGATGGAAATGTCTAAATTTTCATTGACGTATTGACTGAAACACTATAACTGAATGTAGTAAATCACAGGCCCATTGAATCAGTAGAATTTATGGAGGAGTCGACTTAGCAAAGCCCCACTGAGTCAATGGGCCTACTCTAGTGCAATTTACTACAAAGTAAAGGACTTCGGCCATTATAAAAACAGCAGCTTCCTTTGATGATGGAATTGAAGGCGATATTCTCAAAACCGACACTATCATTATGCTGAGCGAAGTAACCGCCGCAGGTACCCGGGATATCAGCTGTGTCAGATTGCACTGTTCTGACTGAATTGAGGCCATGTCACCATGGCTTACCCTCTCCCCTCTCCCTTTATGCCTCGCTTTTTGGCTGCTATCGCCGCTGCCACCATGACTACTTGCCTGCCTAGGGTCCACCTATCTCCTGTATCTTCTGCATAAAACAGTGTTCGGTCTCTTCCTCCTCTTTCCATATTTATTTTAATAAGGTTGTATAAAATCATTTTCGGCCTCAAGGCTTGCATGTTTTTCTTTATCTTTTTAATATGTTTCTAGAATTGTTTAAGCTGTTTTTCATATCATAACCCATTTAACTGCTTTTTAATATGGTCATAATTTATTGTATTTTTAGTGTTTGATGTTTTTTTGCTTTAATATTGTAAGTTGCCTTGTGTCTTCTTTAGGAGAAAGGTGGGGTATAAATAATGAAATGAAATATTTTCAAAAGTGAACTTTTAGGTGCTTCAAAAGCATTTTTCCTGCTTGGCATTACAAGCTGGGAGGAAAAGAAGAAGAGTTCAATATTTATCTGGCTAGATGTTTTATCTAGCGGAACTTTAGTTACTTAAGTCCCAAACTGGAAGGCCAACTTGAAGTGTGGTGTTATCAGATCTCACTTTGAGGGATATGGAACAAATGGCCACCTATTGCCATCTTTAAAAACAAAAGGCTTTCAATAACTCTGAAACCATCCATTCATTGCTTATTAGTTGATTCACATGGTCCCTGTACTGACATGGAAAAGAGACCCAGGTTTCCTCTGTAATCTTTGTTGCACACAGCCATTGGTGTGTCTTTTCAGAGACTTGTTGGTGTGCCTTAAAAATCCACCTGTTGTGTAGCTTGAAGAAAAGTGAAGGTGTTTTCTGCAAGGTAGGCAAAGAAATAGGAAGACAGTGTTAATTGTGACAACAGTGGTGAAAGAAGGAAGGTGAGGGTGTTCATGGTGGTTGGTCAGTCCATCTCTGCATTTTTGCAAATGATCTCCCATCTGACCACTGCTTGCTCTGCTTAAGATCAGCAAGGTGAGTCTATCTTCAGGTCGTGTTTGGAATGACTCTTTATTAGAGATGGGGGTATTTGGATATAAATATCCCAGCGCAGTAAGACCCCCATATCCACAGGATCTGTATCCACTGATTCACTTGTCCACAGTCTGAAAATATTAAAAATATTAAAAGAAAAATCCTTGATTGATTGATTGATTGGTTGATTGATTGATTGACTCTTTATGCTGCCCATCTGGCCTCTCTGGGCAGTTTACAACATGTAAACAACAACAGTCAATCAATATAGAACGTAATTTACTACATAACTAAACTTTCAAAAGAAACATAAAAATACCGGATTAAAAGCATTATAAAATACATAAAACATTTCAAAAGGAAGTAATCAGTTTTAATCGCTAATAGTTTCTGTGGGTTCTCTTGATGAATCAGTTCGAAAGCCCTGCTGGAATAGCTAATGTTACCAGAACAGGCAACTAGTGGGAGCCAGAGACCATGCTATGTATGGCAGTCACTATAGCAAAATATATTTCCATGTTTTAATTACCAGACCTGACCACTAGAGGAAGCCAGAGACCATACTATTGATTGATTGATTGATTGATTGATTGATTGATTGATTGATTGCATTTATACCCCGCCTATCTAGTCAAATGACCACTCTAGGCGGCTACCAACATTATATAACCATATATAAAATAGTGTATAACAAAATTTTTAAACATCAATAGACAAGTTATTCAAGATGAAAAAAGGGGAAAAAGAAAAAATATAAGAAGAAAAAGAAAAAAGAAACCAAGCATTAGCTGGAGGGAAGGCCTGCATAAACATCCAAGTTTTCAGTTGATTTTTAAAGATGCCCAGCGAAGGGGCCTTTATATAGCATTCATTTTATATAGAATACATATAGCTTTCGTTATAATCTGCATTTTTCATGGGTGGGTGGGGGCTTTGAATCAGTCCCCCACAAATACGGGGTTCCTACTGTAAGGCCACTATGTGGCCATGATTTACAGTATGCAAAAAGTACAAAGTCAGTGGTGGTTTTGTTGATTGATTTTATCAGCAACTCTTGGAGATACACTGGAAGCCACTGAGACCTCTGGGTAGTGTGGGCGGCATATAAATTGAATAAATAAATAAATAAATAGATCCCAATCTACCCCCCACCTGTCCCAGGTATAGAGTCCTTGACCAACATAATGCCAGCTAAAGCACAGCCCACTGGGGTCAACCATCTGCTGTACTGTGTCCACAGATTCTGCCAAACTCAGATAAACCTATCTGGGTTTAACTGTGTAGCATCCTATTTTGTGAGATTCCAGGAAACAAACCTGAGATTGGGTGTGGTGTTTTTTGTGTGTGTGTGTGATGGGGTAGTCAAGGACTGGAGGGGCTGGAGCTGTTTGTGGCACAGCTGATAGCGGGCATGAGCATGAAGAGAACTTGTGTAAAAGCCAGAAAAATGGGTCATGTGGCAACCCAGAGCTAGAGAGACAGTCCAATTTTTTGGCAGTAAAATATGACCAACAGCGGCAGCAGGTGCTAGCATTTCCTGTATGTCTCTATCCTTCATGTCACATGATCTGGTGTTCTGGGCCCCTCACCGCTGCTGGAGGGCTCACTGCCAGTCCACAGGGAGTTTTATTTTCCAGACCCGCCCTGTTGCTGCCAAGAAGACTCATTCGTTATGACACTAGTGCTCCTCTCTCTCTGCCGTGCTTGGACGGCACAATGGGTCCTAGTGCACATACCCACTAGCTTCTCTCCATTCCCTCTCCTTGCTCCTGGCTTTTTTGTGAGGAAACATTGTGCAAGCACAACACACACAGGTGCCTTCATGCTGAGCTCTGGGAGTAGGTGGCAAGGCAGAGTCTGAAAATAACCAGTTACAGCTAATGATGTTACCTGTCACCAAGTACATTTTTGGGTAAAGATTAATGATACCAGAAAGTGCAAAGTTGCTTTCGTGTTGTAATGGATAAGGTGTAGTGAATAATATCTGACTTCCAAAAGATATTAGTAAAGGGCATTTTGGGGGCATTTTGACAGGAATTGTACCAGTTTTGTGCTGTTTTCTTATCAATGATAAGGAAAGTATTTGTATATGCATTTTTCCAAGGTGCATGATCAAAATTAGTTGCTGTAGAGAGAACTAGAAAGTATTTCTCCATATTATTCTGCCTTGTTAGTAAGACCAATGCTATGGGTAATAATGCACAAGGTAATGAATTACTTTGTACCCAGCATGGTGTAGCGGACAGAGCAGCCAAGAGCTTCCAGAGCATCTGTTATGATGGTTATGTGCTTTCAGAATTGGACCAGGACTTAGGAAATGTGGGTTCAATTCCCCTCTCTGCCATGGAAACTCACTGGGGATGGTGTGGAACTGGTAAAATAATGAATTACTTGCACACCCTTAGCAATGATAACAAAGTGGCAACTTGACTGCCAAGAAGTAAGTAAGAGCACCACAACATTTAAATAATGTGCAATGGCAGTCAAGCTGCTGAGCAGTAAAAAACGAATGCAATGAGTTCCTTTTAAAATGTAACATTCAAAGCTCTGCTCGAAAGCTGCACCACACACAAAAGTCTAACTCCAGTGCTGTCACCCGGAGACAGTAGCAATTCCTTACCAATCTCCAGGCCTGATGATCATGTTAAGTGGGTTTTGAAAATATAATCTGAGATGACGTTGTCCCCTGTGCTTGATCACTGTCATTCTTGGAGCCGTTGAGAAGGATCCCTTTTGGACTACAGCTCATGGTCAGAAATTATGTCAGCTGCAGGATTCTGGGATGTGTAATTCAGGTAAGTAACTTTCCCATGTTCTAAATAACTGAAGCCAGAACTGGACTCCAGAGGAGGGGGGTAAATATTCCTAGCTTAAGAAGTGTCATTGTGCGCACTTGCTTGTTTCTTTTGTTTTCTCCATTGTTTTGTGTTGCTCGATAGGGCTTTCCAGAAAGGAGTCCCCTGAGAAATGTTTGGCCCTTTACTAACCTCGTTTGTTCTTACAGATCATTAATAATTTTTTTTTTCATATTGGGCCCATATGCATAGAAATGTTCATTGTTTTCCTCGCAGAGCTCTCAGACTTCAAAAGCCTCTGGGAGTCTTTGCAGCCCAAACAAACAATCTTCCGTTAGAAAATGACTGCTGCGGTAGAAGTCTGAAATCAGTTGCAGACCCAGCAGCCAAGAGCTTCCAGAGCATCTGTTAGGAAGGTTATGTGCTTTCAGAATTGGAAGCAGGGCCGTTGAAGGAAGGAAAAACCCTTGGCAAAGAGGCTGGAATAGCAAGAGTAACTGCAGCAATCTGTTTGTTTATACTATGAAAACTTTGCAGATTAATTTGCATTCCATTCGTCTCATTCATCATCCTTTGAGAGAAACAAAACATCAACATCACCATCATTAGAAATAGGAAAGGACACATCTAAAACTAGCTAGTGTCAGCTGGCAATTCTCAAGGAGTTAACTATTAAAAAAAAAAACACCTTTGGGAACCCTAAACAGCTACCACAGAACCTCAACTGGTTCCACAGTAATCCATAAAACTGCATGAAAAAAAGAAAAGTGTAGGTTTCCCCAACCATAGAGCCTCAGATGCTCCTGAAGAACAGATGAGCTGGAGATGATAGGAGTTGAATTTCAAAAACATCTAAGGACCCAAGGTTTGGGAAATGCTGCCCTATATGCAGGCTGTATAGGTCATATGTCCAGGGCAGAGTAAGGAGCTAGTTAAGAAAAGCAGCACATAATTTCTGTGGCCTATTGAGTTAGAGGCCAGGATAGCCTTAAGTGATTCGATCACGCATTTCACTATGAAAAGTCACAGATGGCACACTGGTAAAATGCTCAAATTATTGTGTAGTGGTGCCTCATAAGACTGGTGTACTGTCTGGTTCTAAAAGCATTCAATGGATTTATTTCCAATAAGGCTGGATAAGACCTCATTAACAGATCACATTGTTAAAGTGTAGACCAGCAGGGAACCTGTGACTTGTGGAGTCCTTGTGGCCCATTGGTATTTCCTATCTGACCCACAACCTTCTTCTGCTGTTATCTCTAATCAGTGATTGGTGATAAGCAGTAAGAAGTAAAGTCAAGCTTAGAAAGCTGTTCCATGAAAATCAAATCAAGTTTGCAGCCCAGAAGGCTGTTGCACATAAATGATTTCTGGTCTGCAAGCTCAGAAAGTTGTACTATGGACTGCAGATTTATTTAAGAAACATTTAGAAACGTGAGAATGTTCCAGGCCTATATCTAAAAATCTATGCATGGATCTGTTGTGTGGCATCTTTAAAAAAGCAAACCCAGAATGATTCATTTAGTATTAGCAGGAGGGACTGGAAAAAATTCTTTCCGTTTGCAGCAAAAGCTAGCAGGAGCAGTTGGGTACTGCATTACAGTGGTGCCTTGCTTAACGATTGCCCCACATTATGACGAATCCGCTTCACGATGATGTTTTTGCAATCGCAAAACGATGGTCTAAATAAGGTTTTTTTCACTTTGCGATGATCGGTTCCCTGCTTTGGGAACCGATTCCTCGCAAAACAATGTTTTTTAAACAGCTGATCGGTGGGTTCAAAATGGCCCCCGGGTAATTAAAATGGCTCCCTGCTGTGTTTAGGGACGAATTCCTCGCTATACAGGTACCGAAAATGGCCGCCGTATGGAGGATCTTCGCTGGACGGTGAGTTTTTAGCCCATTGGAATGCATTGAACAGTTTTCAATGCGTTTCAATGGGCTTTTTATTTTCGCTTTGCGATGTTTTCACTTAACAGCGATTTTCCTGGAACGGATTATCGCCGTTAAGCAAGGCGCCACTGTATCTGAGTTTCTTAATTTTAAAAACCCTACAAAATTCCTCTGATAAGGTAAACGGAGCTGATATTACAAATGCTAAAATGGAAGTAGCATACTGTGACGATTGCCCCATGTCACTGCTGTCACTCATAGTTAGGATCTCATTTGCATGAGCCTATGAGAGGATTGGAGGAGTGGAGTCAGTGAATATATAAGAGACAGGATAAGAGAAAGATAGAATTTGCAGAGAAATATAGTCAGATAGTCAGAGAGATAGTGAGAGAAGAGAGAGAAGGAACAGATACTAATAGAGATAAGCTGGCCAAGATAAAGAGATAGGGCAGGTGGTGATCGCTTATGTGTCAAGGTATAAGGTATTTTAATGATTTGATTGTGTACAATGAATATCTGAAGAACATCTGTGATTATGATTAAGTTTGATACACTTCAATAAATAAGTTCTGTTGGCAGTTACTAGACAAGTGTTTGATTAAAGTCTTTTATATTGTGGATAAAGGAAATCCACTGGTGGCAGTGAGGGAAAGAGAAGACTGAACCCTTTGTGAAGACACAACACATAGGTGCATCTAAGGAGTGAAAGTCACAATTGGTGTCAGCTGGTGGGATGACATAGTGTGATCTCTTTGGTGAAACAAGCAGGGGCCACATGGTAAACGTCACGCATACGTAGGCTGAAAACCAATAGTCAGTCACAACTAGACTTGGCTCACTGAATCAAAGGAACTTACATAAACTTTGGACTCATCAAATACTGATTCAGTGGGCCTGCTCTAGTTGCAACTTATACTGGATTTCAGCCAAAGTTTGCCTTCTGCTTAATTGTTTGCACTGGTGGAGGGGGATTGGTGGGGAGGACCCATGTCCTAGCATAAAGATAATCTCTGGTTAAGAGTTGGTAAGTCAGATGTTGCTGTAAGCTTCAGGAGGTTTTAATTAAATTGAAAAGTTATTAGAAGACAGTTGCACATGGTGCTCATTCACATATTAGAGAGTTATCATACAATATGGTCAGATGGAAGACTCAGCCAAGCATAGGAATACTAACAGCTTTTCAACTAGCCGCAACAGCTTGAACAGCAGCGTAAAATGCCTACATTAGTATCTGATATCCAGGCCTATATCCATGCACTGAGGAAACATTTATCCACTAACTGAACACAAAGGTTTTGTTAAAAGTACAAGAACAGGTAAGGTTTCTGGCTTCTGTTTAGCTGGTCACAGTAGTTGACTGTATTCTATGTCAAATGAAGACTTGGGCATGACAATTAGTAATTATTTGGTTTTATGTACATCACCCTATACATCTAGGTGTGGATGTTCCCAGCATATCTAGAAACAAGAATGTGGGCAAGTTTTCCTCCCAATAGGAGAAGCCCAGCTGATCTTAGTTTCCATTCCCTACTTATCTCTGTGTTGAGCTGTTGATTCTTTTCCCTCCAGTCATACTTCAGTCAGGCTTTCTACTTTCTTAAAACTAGGAAACCACTACATGTAGATCACTATGTAATTAAAAATGTATACAATGTATGCATTTTTATGTGTGTGAGTGAAATTTTCTTTTCAGGACTTAATTTCAATGTCTGAAATCCTTCTGCCAACCATAAGCATTGTACATATTCCAAAAATTTTGGAGATGGAGAGGAGACCCATTGCCTTCATGTCCAGCTCATAGTCTTCCCAGAGGAATCTTGTGGGAAACGAGATGCGGCATTTAGTAGGCTGATCTAGCAAGGCTCTTCACAAGCTCTCACAGCCCTTCTTTGCCAACACCCAGCTGCTAAAAGCCATTTTCAGGCTGCAAACCAATGTTGTGGGGGTTATTGGATGAAGTGGGCTGTAGTCTGTGAAAGCTTGTGATCTAATAAATTTGTTAGTTTTCATAGCTACCCATTTGGACCCTGTCTGCAGTTGTCTGTGATCACCATACTTGTAAATAAGGCCACAGACATTGGTTTGCAGCCTGAAAATGGCTTTTAGCAGCTGGATGTTGGCAAAGAAGGGCCTTGAAGGCTCATTAAGAACCTCGTTAGATCAGATCAAAGCCCATCAAGTGCCTCATCTTGTTTCCCATAAGATTCCACTGGGAAGACCATGAGCTGGACATGAGGGCAATGCTCCCCATCTTATTCTTTACAGCACTCAGAGACATGCTGCATCCAACCCTGGAAAATTAGCACATACTCAACATGACAAGTAACTACAGTATTGCATTTTAGCTGTCTGCATCATGAATTTTGTCTAATCTTACAAAGTTGTCCAAGGTTTATTCTATACTTCAGCTATATACTACAAGGGAGGCAGAGATACAATGCGTTATACTTCTCTGCTAGCTAGCTGGCTCAGCAATCTCTGACACTCTCTCCCTAGATGTCGAGAAGGATAAATGCATTGGAAAAGCAGCTACCATGTTCTTAAGACTCACAAAGAGAGTATGGCTTAATAAGAATCTGACGGCATATACCAAGATCTAGGTCTATAGAGCTTGTGTCCTGAGCACACTTCTGTACTGCAGTTAATCCTAGACCCTTTGTGAACGGCAGGAGAGGAAGCTGAACACCTTCCATATGCGTTGCCTCCGATGCATTTTTGGTATCACCTGGCAGGACGAAGTTCCAAATAGAGTAGTCCTAGAACGAACTGGAATTTTTAGCATGTATACATTATTGAAACAGCAACGTCTACATTGGCTCGGGTATGTTGTGAGAATGGCTGATGATCGGATTCCAAAAGTTCTCCTGTATGGAGAATTAGTGCAGGGAAATCGCCCCAGAGGGAGACCACAACTGCAATACAAGGACATCTGCAAGCAGGATCTGAAGGCCTTAGGAATGGACCTCAACAGATGGGATACCCTGACATCTGAGCATTTAGCCTGGAGGCAGGTGTTGCATCATGGCCTCTCCCAATTTGAAGAGACACTTGTCCAGCAGGCCGAGGCAAAGAGGCTGTCACGAAAGCAACAAAATCAGGGAGCTGGGCAGGAGACAGATTGGATTTGTCTTCAGTTTGAAAGGGATTGTCGCTCCCGAATTGGCCTTCTCAGCCACACTAGATGCTGTTACAAGTCCTCCATACGGAGCACGTTACCATAGTCTTTCGAGACTGAAGAATGCCTAACTAGCTCAATGAGTTGGATACTTGGCTGCAGAGCCAGACGTCACAAATTCAACTCCCCAATGTCGGTGTAGCCTTGGGTAAGTTGCATCCCCGGAAGAAAGGAATGGTAAACTACATCTGCGTACTCTATATTTAGGAAACTCTGGAAAGGGTTGATAGAAGTCAGAATTGACTGGATGGCATATTTATTGTTGTTGTTTCTCTGCTGGGTATAGACGAACCCTCTAGCACCCCAGTTGGTTTCTATGCCTGAAGCAGAGAAGGGATGAAGCACTACTGATATGTAAATTTTGCAGTTTTGTAGATGGACTAACAAAGATTTGGTATCATCTGTTTGAAGACCTGTTCAAGTCTGGTATAAAGGTAAAGGATGGAAAGAACGCAAAGAGCACAGGCCTTGACGCTAACCAACAGCAGTTAGCACTGTGCTAGAGTTTGGAGGACTATAATACAAAAAAGTAACTTTTAATGTCCCTTCCTGCCTCTGGCTCTTGGACAGAAGACTAAGGATGCAACTAATAGGAAGTGTTACAGGATTCACCTTTATTTTGTTGATCACAGCACCTTATTTTGTTGATCACAGCACCTAAAAGTAAATGCAAACCAGCCTACAGTTCCCAACCACTCCCAAATACATAGTTTTTGCCTCTATCATTAGGGCTTCTTCTTTTTCTTCTTTACATCAGATCTATTTACATCAAGTGAAGCAGCGTTATAACTTGAACTGATGCAAAAAACTATCTTCTGTGCTTTGCTGTTCCTTTCTGGGCAGAATATGCTATTTATTTTCTTTCTTTTGTTAAAAAAGAACCGCCCAGAGTAGACACGTTCTAGATGGGCAATATATAAGTTTAATAAATAAATAAATAGTAACAAGCTACCAACAAAGCTGTTTAGCTAATTTCCTCCTCTTGCTGTGTGCCCAGTTAATTTAAAAAGACCTGGGGAAACCTGAACTTCCTGGTGCAATTTCACAGCGAATGAATTCTAATTTCTCTCATTGTGCATATGCACATTAAGTTGTTTCTTGTGTAGTGGGATAGCAACCCTGGTGGAAATCTCAGTGCTCTGAATTAAGAAACACAGTGTCATTTCTCACAGTAAGGGGGGGGGAGAGGGTGGCCACCCGTTTCATAGGTTTTGGGATTCTTTGGTAAGTTTTAAAAGCAAAAGTATTTCCTGTTACCTACAAAATTATAGAAATGAAGGATACTCTCTATTTTTTTTTGAGGAGGGAACTATGGTTTGGGATAGCAACCCAAACTGAAAATATGCTTATGAAGCACAATTTCTATTTATGTGGCCAATGCCATTAAAACACATTATTAAAAAGGAAGAACGAAAGCAGATTTAAATGCTGGCTCAATTAGATGGAAATGCTATGGTGATTCTGGAAGTATAAATAATATCCTCTCTGCAGCAGTTGTGCTTTCAACAACCAGGATTCTAAATCTTCATGATAAGCTAATATGGTTGTAATGTAAACAATCAGTGTGTGTCTCAATATATTTGCTGCTTTACATGCTGTGCACCACAGTGCATTTCACCATCTATTGTTTATGCGTTCTGCATTGATAATGTTGCCCTCTGCTGGTAAGTTCAGGGGGAAAGAAGTAGATTTCAACAGGCCCTTTCTAATCAATCAGTTTGTGTACGATAAATATGCAGCTGTTCAGTTCTACACTGTACAGAAAGATGTTGTTTAAGTTAATGTGGAAACCAGTTGTAGGAATATCATATTTTCTTTTATTAAGGAGTATTATATTTTCTATGTGAATAATGCAGTTCTGCACCCTGCCGCCCCACACCAATCCCTGGTAGATTTTTTGCTCTCCAGAAAGTAATTAATGAGTCACTGCATGACTTGAGTTGGGTTTAACACTATAATACAAAATGCCTCAAGGATATAACATTATTAGCCATTCTGCCCTGAAGGACTGCATCACTGACTAAGATGCCAATGAAGGCAGGGTGATTTAACATATTTTTTAGTCCGGTGTGTGAGTATTAAGAAAAACTACTCCAGAGTACCCTACCTGAGACACCCCATCCCATCCCACCTCCTCATCCCCAGATGAATGTAGATTTTGGATAATGTCTTCACTACTACTTTTGGTTGCAACCATATTAAAATTTATTTACATTATTGATCTGCCCATTACGTATGAGAACATAATCAATTTTATGATAATTTTTATCGTATGACAAGACAATTACATTTATAATTGTTATTATTGTATGAAAACACAACCACTTATAGCACTGTTTGTTGTAGCTTCTAAAAAATATAAGGTTATTTTGTTATGGATTCTTAAAATGGTCTTCATCAGCTAATTTTAAAGGATTAGCAATCTATCTGAGGTAGAGACAATTACCGTTCCAATACTGTTCAAAAGTACACTGTGTTTTGCTTGATTATGAGTTGTTTTGTTACATATCATACTGGGGATGAAACATATAAACACCGCCCCCCACTGGTTGAAACCAGCTCTGAGCTCACCTTAAGAGGGAGGCTTGGCAGGCCTCTACCATGGGAGTTTTGAGACACTCATATAGTTTTTCTGCACTCTCCACGAGATGTTGATGTGCAGTGGCCTAGCATGGGTTTCTGGTATCTGGGGAAAGGTAACTCCCCTTCCTACTTGCTCTTGCCACCAAACTGCTTTCCAGCCCTGCACAGAGAGTGGGTGGAAAGGAAGCCAAGCAGGCCTGACCACCCTGGCAACCCCCACCCCCTACACACACACTTACACACACACCTGCTGCCGCTGTGATGCTGCCCTCCAGGCTTGTATAGACAGTGGGCCTGGAAGGAAAACTGAGCAGCTCTGACTCCCCTGCAGCCTGCCCTCTGTGCCCCCCAACCTGCATCTGAGTTTTCCTGAGTGGCCTGCTCGTCTGCTGAGTGGCGGTGGAGTGGGGCAGGCAGCAGGTCCTTAGCTCCTGGAAGGAAAACCCAGCCTCCTGCCTCTGAAGGTGGCTGCCCCCACCCACCTGAGGAGAAGATAAAAGCCCCTGCAGAAGCTTGGACTCCTTTGCACCCCCTAAAACTTTTTGTGCCCGGGGTGACTGCCCCCGTGGCCCCCGTGGACCTCCCATGCCAAGTTGATTTGTGCTTGAGGAAGTGAATGGATTCTCCAAAGCTTGCGTGGAATGTTTGATTTTTAGTTATCTAAATAAAGGTATTGCATATCTTACATTTGTGTTGTATAAAAGGCCACTCAGCTTTCTCTGTTCTTTTTCTATCAAATTGTTATGCCTGAGTCTAAATGCCCATATAAAGCAGTAATACGAATGTGAGAGACTTACAAAGAGCCTATTTTGTTGTTGGCCTACACAAGGACAAGCCAGCATAATTAACTTGTAAACCGCCCAGAGAGTGCTTAAAGCACTATGGGACGGTATATAAACAGCACGCTTTGCTTTGCTTTTGGTACAAGAGGCCTTCCGCTGCAGTAGTAGCAGCAGCAGCAACAACAACAACAACAGCGGCAGTTGAGGGCTTTAGATAACTTCTTGGAAGCTAGTCATTTGGGGCAAGTTGGGGGCCTTAGAGCTACTCTTAGTCAGCTCACTCCTCAAATAAAGATTGTGGTTCACAACCACCTTAAAGACAATATGTAATTATTAATCATTTAATTTACATATAATTGCTCTTTTGTACATGCAGTCCCACACAAGCTTAACGTAGAGTACAAAAGCATTACATTGGTGTGGTCTTTCAGGCACTGACCCAATCACATTTCTACAGATGCCTCCATTCCCCTATGCTAGCAGTCAGTGGTCACCTCCTGCCTCTAGATCAATGATAATACAAAGAAATTAGATGTTAATTTTATCATTCTGAAAACTGATTGATTGATTGATTGATTGATTGATTGATTGATTGATTGATTGATTGATTGATTGATTGATTGATTCTGTTTGCAACATGCAAGTAGGCAGGAAATGGCCATTTCCTACCTCTCCTGCTTGCAGCTTTGAGCTGGAAAGATATGTTTTAAAAGAAGATCTCTGTGATTATTTTTCTGTTGTTATATCTTGCAATGTGAAGGGGTGAGTGGGAATGAGTGGGCTTGACTAGAGAATCTAACTTCCCATCCTGTATCTGAAGGCTGCTTACCGGTGAGAACTAGTAAAACAGGAGGGGTTTGAAATGGATTTAGACAGATAGGAGTACTAATTTTTTTAAATCATTTATTCTTTGATATCCTGTATCTACCTGAAGCAAGTCTCAGAAACCATGCATAGGATTGTAGCTTTATGGGTAAATGCATTACATATTTTCTTTCCATCTCCTTCTGTATCTCCTATTAATTTCTTTTGGAAGAGTGCGTATATGTGTTGTTTTGGCTTTGGCTCACAATCTTCTTACTTTAGTTTTTTTCTGAAGTACAGTGAAAATGTTACACAGGAGTTTGGAAGTCTGTTTGCTTCCCTGATCACATTTTCCCTCTGACTGTTCCTTGGCAGGAGAAAGAACATCTCTCTTGACGATCCATGTTAGGGTCACCTTTCTTTAACGAGCATGGAGTGCTGGTTGAAATGAGAGAATGAATGTGTTTGAATAAGCCGGCTTGCTCAGCTTTGTAACTAGGCATCAGAAGGAAGCAGCAGCAGGTAGGAACATTTCTAATTTTACACCATGTGGAATGAATGAATGGGATGGTGTGAGGGAGTGAATGAATGCCTGCCCGCCTCCTCCCCCTTTTAATATGTCTGTGCTTGAAGGAAGGTATACATGTATGAATGCCAATTTTTGCTCCTGCTTTGCCCATCACTCTGACTCTGACTCCCACCTGGGCTTTGTGCCTTTTGCTCCACCACTGTCTCTGTTTAGCATTAATCACTCAGTGCTTTAGAAGAGGAGACTCTTCTGTTATAACCTTCTTGTGCAGGAGTGGTCACTTAGCCTTTGAATAGTGGCAAATACAAGTAAGGCTTTGCCTCCCATTTCAACAGTGTAAACCGACAAAGTCAAATTAAGCCACCTTCTCCCATCAGTGCCAAATGGCAAGCACCAGTAAGGCTACCTCTCCAAGCTGCCAATCTAATGCCAGCCTATAGTTACATTTTATTTCACTCTCAGAATACTCTGTCCACTTTGGCTTTTCTATTTCTAGAGTTCATGTGTCCCGCTATTTTTTTAATGTAACAGAGCCAACAGCAACGGGCCGTCCTTCACAACAAGCTTATTCCTGCACATCCCCTGGGGGCCATCTATGATGTATGGACTCAAAGGAACAGGAGCTATGGAGCTCTGTTCCCACTCTTGAGGAATCTGATCATTCATAACCTTCTGAGAGAGTCTTATTAATGAACCTAGGTAAAGGTAAAGGTTCCCCTTGACATTTAGCCCAGTTGTGTCCAACTCTAAGGGGCGGTGCTCATCCCTGTTTCCAAGCCACAGAGCCAACATTTGTCCGTACACAGTTTCCGTGGTCATACAGCCAGCGCGACTAGACATGGAACGCCTTTACCTTCCCACCGTAGTGGTACCTATTTACTCAGATTTTTACATGCTTTCGAACTGCTAGGTTGGCAGGAGCTGAGACAAACGATGGGAGCTCACTCTATCACATGGATTCGATCTTACAACTGCTGGTCTTCCAACTTTGCAGCACAGAGGCTTTTGTGGTTTAACCCACAGTGCCACCACGTGCCAGAGAACCTACTCTGTGCTAACTGAGTTCTTTTCATGTTGTTTTGTCAGCCTGAAGACTAATGTCCATATAGTGGTATAGAGGCAAATTCAGAAGCACAGGCACTTATGGGGATGTCAACTAGATGCCTCTGGGTTTGTCCAAGGGGTTGTGATGTTTGGCTTTGAAGTGACTCAGGAGAAGAGTCTATCTACCTCATAGCCAAACCCCCAAGGAGAGTCTAAAAGTGCAGGAAGCTGTTTTGGTCTATTTAAACAAACCAGTTTTAGCAGTTTTCATCCCTACCAAAAACTGGTCAGCTGTCATCCTAATTGGCCTTACTTCCCTAATCAAGACAGTGTCATCCCCTAATTATTTATAGTACAACAAGGATAGGTTACAACAATATATAACAATACAGGAGGCCTCTTTGAGAGAGGGAGTAGTCCCTACCACCTTGAAAGAGGTGGTAATTCAGCAACTCCTAAAAAAGCCTAACCTGGACCCAAGGCTGATAGTTCGAACCTCCCTTATTTGGGCAAGGTATTGGAGTGGGTTGTGGCTGGGCAACTCCAGGCGCTGCTGGATGAAACGGATTTTCTGGATCCATTTCAATTGGGTTTCAGGCTGGCTTTTGGTATGGAGACTGCCTTGGTCACCCAGTACAAGGACCTTTGTCAAGAGAGAGGGGGAGTGTGACCCTGTTGATACTCCTAGACCTCTCAAAGGCTTTTGACACCATCAACCATGGTGTCCTTCTGGATAGGTTGGCTGGGTTGGAGTTGGGGGCACCGCTTTGCAGTGGTTCAGCTCCTTCCTGGCTGACTGTGTCC
Source organism: Pogona vitticeps (assembly GCF_051106095.1). NCBI lineage: Eukaryota > Metazoa > Chordata > Lepidosauria > Squamata > Agamidae > Pogona > Pogona vitticeps. The sequence goes on from NC_135783.1 coordinate 304,046,722, forward strand.
AGAGGGTGGTGCTGGGGGACAGTGGCTCTGTTTCATGGCATTTATATCATGAAGTTCCTCAGGGTTCGATACTGTCCCCCATGCTGTTTAACATCTACATGGAACTGCTGAGAGAGGTCATCAGGAGGTTTGGGCCGAGGAGTCAGCAATATGCTGCTGACACTCAGCTCTACCTCTCATTTCCCACCAATCCAGGTGAGTCGGTTTCTGTGCAACTCTTGTCTGGACCTGATAATGGACTGGATGAGGGTTAATAAATCGAAACTCAATCCAGACAAGACCGAAGTGCTGTTAGTGGGTGCTTTTTTGAACAAGCTGGAGGGCCATTTCTCTGCCCTGAATGGGGCTGTACTCCTCCTAAAGGACAGGGTCCACAGCCTGGGGGTGGTCTTGGGCCCCAGTCTAACTCTGGAAGCCCAGGTGGACTCGGTGGCCAGGGGCGCCTTCCTTCAGCTGCAGAAATTATACCAGCTTTGGTCCTACCTGAACGAGTGGAGTCTCATGACAGTTACACATGTACTGGTAACATCTCGCATAGATTACTGCAATGAGCTCTACGTGGTGCTGCCTTTGAAGACTGCAACTGGCCCAGAATCGAGTTGCATGGCTGGTGAGTGGTGGGGCCACTAGGGGCCACATCAAGCCGATTCTGTTTAAATTACATTGGCTACCACTTGCTGCCCGGGCTCAATTCAAAGTGCTTGTTTTGACCTATAAAGCCCTAAATGGCTTAGGCCCTGGATACCTGAAGGACCACCTCCTTCCATGTGAACCTACCCAGCAGTTAAGATCTGGCCTGGGAGTCCTTTTGAAAGAACCATCCCTCAAAGAAGAGGGATGGCTTGTAGACAAAGGGCTATGGAATGCCCTCTGGACGGAGATTTGTCTGGCACCGACGCTGATGACATTTCGGTGCCAGGTCAAAAGCTTCCTGTTCCAGAATACTTTTAATTGAAATAATATCAACTGTGGGTCCTGATGGCAATTTTATAGTATATATTTTAATTGTTTTATATATTTTTTTACTGTAGTTAAATTGCTGTAAGCCACCCAGAGACCTTTGGGTAGTGTAAGCAGTATATAAGTTAAATAAATAAACAAGTAATATTGTGGACGGAAAATCCCTTCTCACCCTCCCTCTCAGCTAAGCAGTCCTACAAGAATTGTAATTAAGCTTAGGGGGTTCAAAAAGGTTTGAAAGTGCAGAAGGTGACATTGTCCCTGCAAATCAAAAAGTCCCAGCACCTAAATGTCTCTGTGTGCTGCCACTCAATGACAGAGGCTAGTCGCAGTGGGAGGTTTCTATGCTGTACGTGACATAAAGCAACTTCCCACCCACCCAAATGGGCCCAAACCTCCCAGAGGCTACTGCACCAGGCAGTGCTGATGAGATTTCAAAAATTCTGGACCAGTGTTTTCAACAAAGTTAAAAGTAATACGAACATGAGAAAGGCTTCACTTGCTGTAGAGCACATAAGTAGCCTATTTCTAGTCCTAAACTGGATCTGTAGAACTTACAGAGGAGTTGACTTAAGTGGGCCTATTCTAATTGTGACTTACGCTAAACAACAGAATTTCAGCCAATGTCAGCCTATAAACAAAGCAAAAGCAAAGTGTGTTGCTTCTATACCACCCCATTGTGCTTAAAACTCTCTCTAGGTGGTTTACAACTTAACTACTAAGGCTACACATTGGCCTCCCACAAGCAAGCACAGTGCTCAGTTTACCGACCTTGGAAGGATGGAGGGCTGACTCAACCTTGAGCTGGCTACCTAAGCTCGGGATCAAATTCAGGTCATGGGCAGAATCTTTAGTGCAGTACTGCAGTTTAACCACTGCATCATGAAATTCCTATGTGTATTTGTAGTGAAATCCAGTTTAAAATTTATTAGGTGCCATCAAGTCAAAACTGACTTACAGTATAGTGACCCGAATAGAGTTTTCAAATGAGATACCTAAGAAGTGGTTTTACCAGCTCCAGCTCTCTCCAGTGAATTTCTATGACAGAGTCAGGGAATCGAACAAAGGTCTCCTGAGTCCCAGTCCATTACTCTATCCACTGTACCACAATGAGTACCAGTCACATTCTACTAGACTGCAAATCCTACTGATGTTACTTCTCAAATGTCACCCAGGGCCTTGGCAAAAAGAATCTTAGGGACACTTACATAGAAATTCCGCTTGGAAATTTCAGTAGTGATAATTCTCACTCATCTCAGTAGGATCTATTTCTGAAGAAACGTATCATTTTTTGAGGGGGTTAGTTGGTAGAGAAAATTTGTAGTACCTTTAAGATTAACAGTTTTATTATGGGAATTGTATGATGTCCCAGTCCACCAGACGCCCCTGAAGAAGTCATTACACTATTTGCTAATCTTTAAGGCAACCACAAGACTCTTAATCACTTTTGGTGCATGTTAAGAAAGAGAAACTGTGATGTTCATATAGTAGCACAGCTGCAGAAAATTGCTTCATTCTGTCTGCTGTGGAGGATATATGCATTAAATACAGGAGTAAACTCTTGGGTTGTAAGGAGATGTATGATAAACCAGGTCCTTTTTCTGTAGCTGTAACTGGCTTAAAAACAGGAAGCAAAATGAAGAATAAACGGGCCGTTTTCACAATAGAGGGAAGTAAGCTGGGGAGTCCTAAAAGGAGCTTTACTGGGAATTCTCCAAGGCATAAAAAAAGCCCACTGCGTTCTCGAAGGCTTTGACAGCCGGGATCTGATGGTTATTGTGGGTTTTTCGGGCTGTTTGGCCGTGTTCTGGAGGTTTTTCTTCCTCACATTTCTCCAGTCTCTATAGCCGGCATCTTCAGAGGAAAGGAGCTAGAACTCAAAAGATGCCGGCCACAGAGATGGATGAAATGTTAGGAAGAAAAACCTCCAGAACATGGCCAAAAAACTCACAACAACCAAAAGCCCACTGTATTCGTCTGTGGTGCAGGGTGGGAAGGGATCCAGAGATCATTAAGAAAAATAAATTCAGAGGCCCAGAAAGCTTATTTATAATAATCTGTGTTATTCATTTGAACAAGGTGCAAGTCACCATTTTAAATATGGGGCTGGAGGAGAGCTCTGCAGATACCAGGGATCACCAGGTACACAAGCAAGTGGGTCAAATCAGCTAGATCAAATAAAGCCTTTAGAAGCCATCTTGAGTCCCTTATTGGGAGAAATATGGCCTATAAATAAAACAAATAAAATAAATAAAATAAAAATGACAAAACTGAGGCATTGTACTTTGGGCATATACTGTAATGGGAAGGCAGACTCACTAGAGAAGACAATTTATGCTGAGAAAGTGGAAGGCAGCAGGAATAGAGGAAGATGTATTCTCAAAGGCTTTCACAGCCTGGATCCGATGGGTGTTGTAGGTTTTTCGGGCTGTTTGGCCGTGTGAAGAGGGTTTTTCTTCCTAACATTTTGGAATCTTTAGAGGGATCTTTAGAGGACAGGAGTCAGAACCAGAGCACAGAGTTCCTACTCCAGTCCTCTGAAGATGCCGGCCACAGAGACTGGTGAACTGTTGGGAAGAAAAACCCTCAGAACACGGCCAAACAGCCCAAAAAACTTACAACAACCAATAGAGGAAGATGGCCAAACAGCTTGAAAAACCTACAACAACCATTGGATCCTGGCCATGAAAGCCTTTGAGAATAAATAGAGGAATACTAAATATGAGATGGAATGACTCCATAAAGGAACCTCTTAGAGTTTCTAAGAGCTGGGCAGGGCTGTTGAGGACATGACATTTTGGAGATTTCTCATTCATAATCATCAAATCAGAGGTAACATCACTGCAAATAATGTTAAAGCAAAGTGTGCTGCTTATATACTGCCCTTTAGCTTAAAGCACTTGCTAGGCAGTTTATAATGCAATTGTTTAGGCTTAATCTAATCTCGGAATTGGCCTTCTCAGCCACACTAGATGCTGTTCCAAGTCCTCTGTCACCATAGTCTCTTGAGACTGAAGGATGCCTAATCGAATCTGTTTAGGCTACATATCCCCTCCCAGCAAACTGGGTGCGCAAAAAGCATGGAAGGCTGAGTGAACCTCCAGACACATGAGATTGAACCGGGGTCCTGAGCAGAGTTTTGGCTGCAGAACTACTGTTTAACCACTGCACCGTGGGGCTCCTTTACTTACTAATAATGTGTATTACTGTGAGCTTATCTGTTATAACAACCTATTATGGAACAGCATGGTCTCAAATGAGTAATTAAGAGCCATTAGCTTTACAGAAGAGCTGCTCTCCGTTAGAGGTGAACACTCCTGGTTTGTTGGTAACCTCAACAGAGCTGTCTGCATTTTTGCACCCTCCTTGTGAGATGACACACGGGGACTGCGATAATGAAATCTACCGCTTAACTAGGAGACAAACCATCACCCCTTCTCAGAGAGGGTTCCAGGGGCCTCTGGTAGAGACAGGCACGCTAGGCAGGTTACAGGATGTTTTACTATGTCTTCCAGTACTCCTTCATCTACAGGAAAAGAAGACTGTGGAGAAGTTACTTTTTGGGACAGCAACTCCCAGGATCCCCAGCCCTACTGGCTGGGAAATTGGATAATCTGTCGTATAGAAATAAACTTTTCAAAGCACGGGGGGGGGGGGGGAGGACAGAAAAAGCGGCCAGCCGGGAGGAAAGAGGGGGGTTTACTTCGAAGCCTTTTCCTCAGCCTTCGGGAAGCGAAGAAAAGGCAGAGCAGAAGCGGCGGCGGCGGCGGCCAGCTCGCAAACCGGGGAGAAAAAGCCGCTCGGCGAGCGACTGCGCCCTCCGGCCCCGCCTGGCTGAGGGCCAGACGACCAACTCAGCCACGTTGGTGACAGACCCCAGCGCGCCGCTGGTGTGAGCGCCGAGCGTCTGGGGTTCCCGATTGGTCAGTTGCCCCTGGTGACGTCACGAAAGGGGGCGTGGCTCCCATCAGCTGTTTAGCTAACGCCAGGAAGCAAGTGTATTTTGGAAACAATGCCGTGTGGGGCTCGCGGCGGCGGCGGCGGCGGCGGCGCCTGCGGTTTCAGCCTGGGGACTTTCCGGCTCCCGCTCTGTCCCCCGGGCGCTGCGGTTGGCGCTGCAGTAGCACCCGCAGCAGATCCGACGAGTCCTGCGTCCCGTTTCTGAGGGGGCACCGGTTCCTCCCTCCCTCTGGCCCCCCTCCCGTCCCCACCGGTCTCGGCTTCTCTCTCCAGCGTCCGGTCCTTATTCGCAAAGCCCCCAACAGCGATCTCGCCCGAAAGTGGGGCAGCAGGTCAGTGGTGTGGGTGTCGGGGACGGGCTTGTGTATCTGTGGTCTGGGATAGGAGTTGCCCGCAGAACGGGACGCGGGAACTTCCTCCTGAGATCATCGCGATCACGGGTCGTTTGCGGTCAGACCCTCATGTTAAGGCATCGATATTTCCTGAGTATCGATGTTGACTCAACGAGGTGAGCTCTACTTTTACGGAATTAATCCTTTGAAGGGGTCCTTAGATGCGTTTTGCCTTCTTGGTGGCTTACAGCTGATCAGGGGCATCCTCCAGTACTTGAGTCTGCTTGAGATGCTCTTACAGGTACGCGCAGTGAATTGCACGTTTTGCTCCGCTTCTGAAACTCTGTTACGTTCAGATCCCTGCGGGTGTCTTTCTCTTTCTGATCCGAAATTTTAAAAGGCTTTTCTCTAGCATTTAGGAAAGTGTTGGTTGGCAGTGTTTCTCTGTGCATCTTTTACTTTACGGTACACCAGAAAACGGAGCTCTCACGCGGTCTTCTGTTTTGACTGTCCTCCACGCCAAGCCTTCCACCGGTGCTGTCGAGCTAATCGGGTGGAAGTCCTGGAGAGTCTGAGATCTGCAGGAATGACGACATCATCAGCCACCATCCTCACGCTTCCTAGTCCCCTTCGAGTTTCACTGCAGTGCTCCGAGTAGCAGGGAAGAGGGAGGGATTTTTCTCAACAACAATGCACCTTGCCTGTTGTGGTGCAAAGCACGTGGGGGTGGGTTGGGTTGTATAGCCATCAGTATAGAAACCTACAGCTACAAGCCCTTAGCTTTACAACGACCCTGCTGGTGGAGAGGAACACTTCTAGACTTGGTCTGTCAATATGGCTCAACTGAGCTGTCTGAGCTATCTGAGAGAGAGAAAAATTAATTTTTGTGCGCAGTGTAGCCATATGGGTTTTCTGGGCAAGACTCCTATCTCAGACAGATTACTATTTGTACCACAGCAATTGGCAGCAGTCTGGATATGTTATAATTGTTTCCTTTGCATGGCTTCTTGGCGTGTGCCCTAAATACTAGATTGCAAAACATCATTTGTCATCTCAATAGCTTTTTCATCCCCCCTGAAAGATATCAATAGTAAATCCGGTAATTCTCCCACGGGGGTGGGGAAATAAAGGCACTTTCCAAAAGAAATGGTCTGTTAACCTGCGTATCTGAATAATCTTGCTGATGAGAAAAGAGTAATTTAGTTTTGGAGGTTTGGCTGTTAATGAGCTGTGAGACAAGTACATAAATCAGATTGTATACCATGTATTGTAAGGGGCTACAGTTGGTCAAATTATCTGGATAACTTTGGAGTGTATGGGGGAGGTTAAGGATGTGTTTTGGCTTCATCCTGAGCTAAAATAATAACTTTAAGTGTCAAAGATGCCACTGACTGGCTGTTTAGTACAGGGAGAAGGAGGAAGGAAGAGTTAAAGGAATTCACCCAGCTTGCTGCGGCTTTGTTTTGGTTAACTGGCTTGCACGTGTATCTCATTCCCCTCCCTCTCTCCCTCCCTTCCTGAGAGCAGAGACGTGGCCGCAACATACAGTACATTGAGTTTTTGTTAGAGGCTGCAGCCGGGAGAGGGAAGAATATATGCATTGTATGCCTCCCAACAGGTGTTTTGAAGTTAGGTGAATGGCAGAACCCTTTTCACATTTTGTGAGTAGTATTAGTACGGAAGGTGTTCGCAGGAGGGACTTTTTTCAAAAGGATATGTTTTTACTTCAAGAAGTATAGAGCTATTTTTACGGGACTTGCAAGCACCAGTGTGACCATATGTTGATCAGGCTGTGATTTGTTACGTACTGCCCATCATACAGCAGCACCATGTTTGTTTTTCTTGTTGCCTTCTAGGTAGGCCATGTATGTGGTGTTGATGCATTATTCTTAAAATGCTCCCTATAAAATATTGATTTTTGAAATAAGCCAGATTTTTGAAACTGGTTTAATTCCAGACATCTGGGGCTATTCTGTTTTACTCACAGTCCTGTGAGGTAGGCAGCTTGAAAGAAAATTATTGGTGAATAGCTGAGTAAGAGCTTGAACTTTCTTTTCCAAAAAACAATGCACAAAATCATACAACCCGGCAGACCCTTATCTGGGTATGAGCCATGCAGAACATACAGGAACTTTTGAAAATAAACATGCCAAGGAGCCTGCTATGACTGAATGTTTCATCTGTTTATCACATTTTATTGAGCATGTTTCTATTGGTGCTTACTGGTCTGTGTGAAGTCATTTAATGAATGCAGTAGATGATACATTGACATCTAATATGTGACCTATCAGACTACATCAAACTACACACCTAGCAAATAAGTTTGTACGCGATACCTGTCGATGTACAAAGGTAAGGAACATTTTTGGCCTGGGATCCAGATTCTAATCAGGGAAGTGTTAGGGATGCATTCTAGAATGGGTGGACATTCCAGAATATGGGTACACTCCAGAATGGGTTTCAATGCATGAGTGTGGTGAAAGCAAAGCAGGTAGAGTTGGATTGTTTTCTCACTGGTCTGGGAAGTTGGCTACCAAGACAACACAGTGCTCAGTTCAATTATATGTACATCTCCATACAAGGAAGCCCCACTGCAGCAGCTTCCTAGATCCCTGCAAGAGTGTGGATGCTCATGGAGATTGTAGACCTGAAAGGAGTGTAGAATTTGTCTTTAAGTGGTGAGACTACTGAAACAGAACTGAAGCATCCTTCTTCTGACCCTAGTAGGTCACGCTACTCCTGGATGTGTGTTCACTTTGCAGAATTGTGCAACTGGATAGGATCTATGGGTCTTCAAGTTTTATCCCCTGTAACTCCCAGTAAAAGCATCCATGGTAGATGCCCATTCAACCTGTTAAAAAAGGTCTGGGCTGGTCTACCACTTTCCAGTGTAGTTCCAGTCCACTGTCAAAGACCTCTCGTCTTTATACAGTACTTGTATGCAGCCCTAGAGAGCTCCTGGTGCAACCTGCATACCCCTCCCCCATTGTTGCAAAAGTTACCCACCCCGCCATACTGCCATCGTCCTCCTATCTCCAGCTTAGGTCCTATGTATGTAGAAGAAAGAGATGCTGGGTTTCTGTGATACTAGAATGGACTGTTTCTTTAGTTAACAGGGTGCATGTCACTTTTTAATACTTCTCTCTCTCCCCCCCCCCCTCTCACAAACACTTTAAATAATATCTGGGAAAGCAGTTGTGAGCATCTGTAGAACCTGAAGAGGCTCTGAACTGCCTGTGTGCAAGGAGTGAAGCTTGCTAGTGCTTTAAAATGCTTACTCCTCCCTCTGCTTTTTTGGAGTCTGTTCAGTGGTTTAGGTATCTGACTGTGTGGAGCCATAGGCTGGGAGTTTGATTCCCCGCTGTGCCTCCTTGACAGGAGCTGGTCCCTTCTAGCTCTGTAGTTCTAAGATGATAATGACATTTTAGGATTATGGTTCAGCCTTTGACCTCTTCTATCCTCTCTCTTTGGCTTCTCACTTGCAATTACATAGCTGAATGTACCTCCAAAGAAGAGAGGAGAAGTGGAAATCTTAAACCATGGTGTCCTCGATCTTTAGAGGCCTGGGCGCTGCACAAACCCATCCATAAGCACACCTATGACTCCTTCCTTTATAAATAAAAATAAATGTATTTTGGAAGTATATGGAAGCACAAGCATGCTGCCCCTTCAGACATGTGAGAATTGCCTTGTAAGAGGGCACAAAAGTTCTTTTTGAGCCATTTCCCCCTTTAAAAAGCTTTTAGTTTTCTGGAGAATGTGGGGGATAGTAGGGGGCTTCATCATTGCTGGGAGTTGGCTACCTCTGTCTCAGAGTTACTCTCAGGAATCCTGTTCTCCCTTTGTTTCTCTGAGGTGAGACATGGTATGCATGGTTTTCTCCTCCAAGCCTGGGCCAGCAAGATGCTACTCTGAACATTTCACGGAGTAGATGATACATTGACATCTAATATGTGACCTACATTGCCTCCAATCTTTTACCCTTACCCCTGATACTTTAGATACCATATCTGAAATCCATCAGCTAAGCCACACTTACAGAGGGTCCATTGAATCAGTGGGGATTTGTTGAGTCAATTCCTCTGTAAGTTCCATTGATTTCAATAGGCTTACTCTACTTTTGACATACTACTGGATTGCAGTCCATATATACTACCCCTGCTGACCAGACTTCCAGCTAAATTTCATCATGTATTCTGTCCCACTGGAGTGCAGCAGGACTGTACTTCTGCAAACTGTACTATACTGTTGGCTTACACTTTGAACATCCCCAATAGTAGCCCAGAAAGCAGTATTCTTAAGATCTGCATGACACACATAAGTATGTTTTTTAACATTTCTTTGCTGCCACAGGACCCACTACTTGAGGCAGCTGGCTTAATTTACCTAATGACAGAGCTGGCACTATATAGTGAGTTATAGTTCTGGCTAAAATTAATCCAAATGATGGCGTAAAGCTATCTCATGTGGGTTGTATTATTTTAAGCTAAACATACTTGATTGTAATGCAGAATCACACTGATTTTACAACCAAGCTCTGTGTATGTTTAAAGTAAGGCTCTTTGATTTCACTGAAACGTATTCTTCCTTCTGCATTGAACTGGGCTTGTGCATTGAACTGCATTGAACTGAACTTGGGGTCCTTTCCAACTCTACAATTACTATGATTCTAAGTAGGTATCCAGGTGATTGTAGTCTATCAAGGCACTTGATAAGTTACTTCAAGTTGTGTGGTACAAACCACAGCAAAACAAATGGCCCAAGATTTAATTTCACTTCCTTCTTTGGAGTCTAGGGACATGCATATCTACATGCAGATTAACCTAGCTTTAAAAAGAACAGGTAAAGGTAAAGATTTCCCTTGACATTTAGTCCAGTCGTGTCCAAATCTAGGGCGTGGTCCTCATCGCCATCTCCAAGCTGTAGAGTCAGTGTTTGTCCATAGATAGTTTCTGTGGTCACATGGCCAGCGCTTCTAGACATGGAATGCCATTACCTTCCCACCGTGGTGGTACCTATTTACTCGCATTTACATGCTTACGAACGGCTAGGTTGGCAGGAGCTGGGACAAGCAACGGGAGCTCACTCCGTCACGTGGATTCGATCTTACGACTGCTGGTCTTCCAACCTTGCAACACAGAGGCTTCTGCAGTTTAACCCGCAGCGCCACCACATCCTCGTCGTCGTTTAGTCGTTTCTGACTCTTCGTGACCCCATGGACCAGAGCATGCCAGTCCCTCCTATCTTCCACTGGCTCCCGGAGTTGTGTCAAATTCATTCTGGTAGCTTCGATGACACTGTCTCATCCTCTGTCGTCCCCTTCTCCTCTTGCCTTCACACTTTCCCAACATTAAGGTCTTTTCCAGGGAGTCCTCTCTTCTCATGAGATGGCCAAAGTATTGGAACCTCAGCTTCAGGATCTGTCCTTCCAGTGAGCACTCAGGGTTGATTTCCTTTAGAATTGATAGGTTTGTTCTCCTTGCAGTCCAGGGGACTCTCAAGATCCTCCTCCAGCACCACAGTTCAAAAGCATCAATTCTTTGGCAATCAGCTTTCTTTGTGGTCCAGTTCTCACTTCCATATGTCACTACAGGGAAAACCATAGCTTTGACTATTCGGACTTTTGTTGGCAAGGTGATATCTCTGCTTTTTAAGATGCTGTCAAGGTTTGTCATCGCTTTCCTCCCAAGAAGCAGGCGTCTTTTAATTTTGTGGCTGCTGTCTCCATTAACCATGTCCTAGTTAGAGGCTAATTGTAGGTCTTAAGGGGCCCTGAAAACTAGTGATTTGTCTTATCTTGTAATCTGTGACCTAGGTGCATGGATGTGGACACTTTCAGTTTATGTCTTTGTATCAACTGTAAATTCCAGTGCCTTTTACGTGATTTGAGCAACCAAAAGGGAGATAAAGTTGTTGAATTAATCTTTCTATATGAAACTTGCAGGGAAAGAGTAGTACCTATCAGAATGCAAACTCCTGGTTTTTGGCTTTGGTTTTTTAACATTCTTTTCCATCTGTTGGCATGTTGGTGGGCTTCCCCTGCCCCAATCTTATTCCCTGCTTTTACCCTGGAATCTAAAGTGTATTTTCTTAGAAGTAAACCTGATAACAAGACAGTGTGCAGTATGCCAGGTCTGGTCCTGTGGCACTACTGCCCTGACATTGGGAAATCTGTTTCAAAGAGAATGGCACCAATGTGTTCATAATATAACCTCACAGTGGAACAGCTGGAAGTCTCCTGCTCACAGCTGCTGGTCAAGGATTGGGCCTCGTCTCCGGTCTTCCTGGAGCCAGGTATGGATCGTGCACCTGTGGGAGGGTCGCCTGTGAAGTTTGGTTTGAACTCAGTAATGCAGTGGGTGTGAGTGTATAAACACTTTCGCAGTTCAAAGAAGCTTAATATGCTAATGGTGGACAATCCTTTGGCTCAGGGATTAGGAGAAATGGCAGCTTTTGATGGGCAATGCTGCTTTAAGGAGCTACTTTACAGTTTTGGACAGCTTCTCTACCTTTTTTATGCTCTGGGGGCCGATGGGATCAGCAGCAGTGTTGGCTTCCGTAGATATATCAGTTCTGCCAGTGTGATGGCTCACTGTTACGATTTGTGATAACCTCTCAGCTAGATCCCTTGCAGCTAATCCCTGTAATGTACTTTCTAAGTGGTGGGGTGGTGAGGGCAATGGCAGAGCTGCTGTTGCCGCCACAGCCCCCCCACCCTGACTCCATCTGGCCCACATTAGCCACCACTGGTGACTTGCAGAATTGTAAAGGTTTATAAAGAACTCTGAATCTTAAATACTGAAAGTGATTTTTAAAAAATATTTTATTAATGTTCCTATAACCTAATTTGGATTTTAAAATGGGCTGCCTTGAAGCTTTTCACTGTGCAGAGAAGAGGGTCTGGTTTGTTTACCTCCATATTTTCATTTTTTTTCCTGGTGAGAACTAGCTTGCACATACATCCCTCTCTTCCTCCCTACTTTACCACCAACAAGCCTGTTAAGTTACACAGGTCAAGACAGCATGACTAGTCCAAGGGCACTCCTGTGAGTTTCATGATCAAGTGGGGATTTGAACTCTGTTCTCCAGAGTGCGAATGCAGCCCTGTCTGCTACTCTTGTACCACACTGGCTCTTCCAACTTGCCTGGTCTTTTTAGAAGGTTTAAGTCTTTAAATGGTGTTTTGCTTACCTGCTTTCGGAAACCAAATGACCTTTGTCGCTGACCTGCTACTTGACTCCCCATCATCCCCCACCTGCTCATTCACAAGCTTTTTGTGAGGATGGTATCAAGAAAACTTTGTATGTTTTCCAGTCTGTTCTTGGCTGTGTCACTCAGTGACACCTTACCTGTTTTCATAATGGGTGTTTTTTGTATATATGGTAGGTGGAATGGATCCCCCTGACTTCTCCAACATGGATGCGCTGGATGATGATGTGTTCCACTCTGATGACTGTGAACTTGCTGGTCGGCCCAGTGAGATGACCTTTCCTAGCCTTTTCACTCAGAGCAAATCTTACAAGTGCCTCCTAGGGAGATTCCAGCTCTTCCCACTTACACACTGCTGTGGCCCTGGTACCAGGCCAGCCAAGCAGCAAGACAAGGCAACTCAAACCCTCCACCCATCCTCTTCTAGCCAGGATGTCATGTTACCTTGTGGGGTTGTGGAAGAGCCCCAAAGACTCTTCTATGGTAAGTAGGAATGCTGAGGTCCGTTGCCTTTGAACGGCTGCTCCTTCTGAGGACAGATTGTTTTCTCTGTTGAAATGTTGTGATTCTCGCCTTGTGAGGTACAAGGGGCTGCGCTAGAAGACTATAGAAATTTGTGAGGTCAGACAGAATCATGCTGGGAGAACAACTATACTTGGAGAACAGCTAGATGAAATCCAGGGACGCAGAGGATTTGACTGGTTTTCATACTGTCAAGAATCATTTTATTCATTTTCCCATGACTCCATTAAAGATGTGTGCTGAATTCCCCATGCCAGAGTCCTTATCTCTCATTTACTACTCCTTCCTAGGTTTTTAAAATTCTGCAACACACGGGTACTTTGCAATTAGGGCTGCAACGATTAATCAATCATCTTATGGTGATTCATCTGGAAATCAGTTTTGTGGATCTCATTCTCATCTGAACAGAATTGTGGTTTGACAGAATTGCGGTCCCAGAGAAGTTTGGCTCACTGAGTCTCCTGGGATTTTTAAAAGTCTTATTAAACTGAAGTAAAGCTGATTAAATATCAGTTTTGATTTTGAGGATGATTTTGATCAATTATGCAGACGTGTTTTGAAAAATATTTTAAGTACTGCTATTATAGAGTCAGACTTTAGCTTGGAAGAGTCCTTCCTTTTGCCACTTGTAGGAAAGAACACTTTCAGCTTAGAAAGTGCCTACTGTGGCTCATTCAAGTGTCATCTAAAAAAAGAGATGAAGGGGGTGGGGAAGCATTTGTGCTTGTTTGTGTGGACATCATTGATTTATTATTATATTGATTTAATCAATTAAAATATGAATGATTAACTTTTAAAAGCCATTCTTATTTAAAGATGAACTGATCAATGTCAGATTGCATGGTCAGCTTGAATTCTATAACTGGGACAGTTTGGAGCGGCACTGCTGGGGTGCTAAATTCATTGCCAAAATTCGGTGGCATATTGGCAAATACCCTACATTTCAAAAGGTTTTCTCCTGCGGGCAGCACACGGTTTCTTTTAAAGCAGACCCACACTTCTAAGAGGATTCTAAAATCCTGACTGTGGCTCTTTCTGTGCATGTTCTCTGTGCAGAAGTGTTTTAATCTGAGATTTCCCCCCCCCCCTTTTGCCATCACATGATAGCTGCATGCATGTCAATGAAGTGATAAGGGAAGCGGTCAGGGCAGTGGCACAAAAACGGGTGGAATGCGGATGCTGTGCAAAGGTTATGTTTTTCACATCAACCCTTGTTTAAAGGACCTATTGGAAGTGCCCTGAACTGGAACACTCTTGTCTAGAAGTACTGAACTGTCAGTACTGAACTGTCAGTACTTAGATTGCAAAGTCTTGTATAACGTGATCCTCTGAGAACGGTGGCAGTGGAGCCTCAGCTGTCAGCCTTCTGAAGGTGAGTGGAAATTTGGTACAACTGCTGTGTTTAATTTAAGTGAGGATGTTACATATTCAGGAATAAATAATAATATGAATCGAAGTCTGTCTGTCTTGCACATGAAAGTCTGACACAGAGTTAAACTATTGTCATAGGACGTGTTGTTTATGGCAGAAAGAAAGACTGTGCTTCATGCTGAAAGTCTTTGTAAGCCTTTGATTCTTCTCTGATATTTGGCAGGAAATGCTGGATACCGTTTACATGTCAACCCAATTGGTTTCTTATTGAATCCACGCCTCCAGGAGGAACCTCAAGGAAGTCCACAGGAACTGCGTACTGAAGTTCAGATTGCGCGGAAGTTACAGTGCATTGCAGACCAGTTCCACAGGCTTCACCTACAGAGGGTAGGATGTCACTGGGGAGTGAGGTGTGGGTGGATGGTTCCATTGACAAGCATGCTCTGTTTTTATGTTGGCTGGCCAAATGTTTCACCTGTCCAACTTTTCAAGGCGGTAGCTGAACATTCTGGGTCCAGTCCAGTGGGTAGACTTAACTAGACTAGAACCGCTGAATCAATGGAATTTATATAAGTTTTGATTTGCCTTTCAGCGATTAATTCAGAGTGTCTCCTTTAGTTTGAATTAGCAGTAGGATTTCAGTTTATATGTGTTCCTGTTGATAATATATCATTGGATGAAAACTTAGAAACCCTATTTTTGAATCTTATTTAGTCTGTTCCTGATACTCCTTTTTATTTGTTCAGTTTTAGTCTTTTCTGATTAATCTTCCTTAACCAGAGTCTCAGAGTGAATAATAGTAGTCTTATGTCTCTCCCTATAAAGCTAATTTCCTGTGCTCACTCAAACTGGAGGCAAACCAACTAAATCCCTCTTTGCAATTTTATGGCACAAAAATAATCAGGAAAACTTTTGAGGAAAGTGTGAAAATGCTCTTTCTAAGAATCTGTGGTTTAACTCATGTAGAGAGGAGATCAGGACACATCCTAAAGATTTTGCTGCCTATGGTGATTGACAAGATGCTGTCTTCTCATACCGCTAACAACCATTAATTGGAATAATAGTGGAAACTGATTTCAATGGAGATGGAACTCCATCCTCTTTCACATTCACAAGCAACAAGGTAGCTTATTGGGCAGGGGGCAAACTATGCTGTATACACAGTTGTGTCCTCCAACTGATCATTCAAAGAATGTTTATTAAACCCCCCATTCTCCTTGATTCTGACTGTCTCAACATGACCAGATACACGTGAGGAATTTTCAAGTCCCATAAGATTTCTTGCCTCCTGTGTGAGAGTGAGAAAAGCAATGCTTAGTGCTCCCTCCAACACAGTTACTGCAACTAATTCAAAATGCCTCAAGGGCACCCCACACAAAACAAGTAGCCTTTCCCTTTAAGAATAAAAACATGTGTGTACTAGCTGATTTTACAGATGCAAATAAACCATGCAAATTTCAGATTTATAGAAGTTCATGAAATAACAGCTATTGCAATTTTGTGCAATTTGCACAAGGGACAAGTTTGCATAAAACCGATGAGCCAGGAACATCAGAAAATATCTTATGTTTTTGTAGGACTAGGAGGGGGGAAAATAGCAGTTCTTTGTCCTTGCCTATGAGAAGGTATGGATATACATCTCTATCTGCAACAGCCGACAATAGACAGGTGGGTCAAGGAAGAGCACTCAGAAGGACTGCTGCCACCCCTCACATAGTCTCCCAACACCTGCCCTTGACACAGTAATCTCATTTGCCAATTCTTTACACATGGCCAAAGTGCACAGAGATTGCACATCTTGTTTTTAAGACAAACAGTGCTTTCAGAGGCTTCCAGGAGCATGATCCACCTCAAGAAACAAGGTAGCTGGTCTCCGTAGACCTTATTTATCTTTGGCAAATCACTATTTTTGCTATTTCCATTATCGATTCAGCAGAAGCAGGGGTGTTGAGCACAGCCCATAGGATGTCATGCTTCCTCCAGATGCTGGACGCTATCAGATTCTGCTTTAAGATAAGTTAGAATTATTATCCCATTTTGTAGATTTGGGAGGAAAGTGAGATTCAGAGAGAGTGGCTTGCCTGAGGCCACATTGTAAGTTCATAGAAAAGATGAAATCTGAACCAGAGACGATTTTTAATTCAGCTGCTTAGTTACATCAGCTCTAGAGAGTGTACTGATTTGGGCTAATGTGTACGGTATTGGCATTTTTGTGGCAAGAATCCGGATTCAAACCTACTGTTTAGATTTCTTAAAAGTCCCTTGCAGGAAAGCACTTGTAAAACTGCCCGGTGCCAGAAGTTTCACTTGAAGGATTTTCACATTCTCTTTATTTAAAAAGCTTCAGGACCAAACCACGGATCCTGAACTTCTCACTTTTGCAGTCTGGGAGAAGCTGGAATGGGATGCTCTCTGCCCACCCCTCTGCCCCATACTCACTGATACTGTGGCAAACTTCTCCCTATCCCAAGTGGAAACTTCCCACATCTCTTGTTGCTACAAGTAAAATAAAAATTCCCAGCATTCTTTGGGAGAAAGCCAGGGCTATTAAAAACAGTTTGAATGTGCCCAGAATGATCCTATCTAGGCTTTCTGCAGGTTTTCCACTCCAGCTGGGAGGAATTACAGTGTTGGAGCTTATCAGTGTTGTTGGTTCTGGTTCTCCTGGAAAGATGAGCATGCTTGGTGTCACAAGGCCAAAGAATCAGTCGGGGGCCAAGGAGTTCCTTTCCAAAAAGGAAAACAGGGTTCTAATAAGGAGACTGTATTTCTTCAAGATAAGGAATACATTCACACTGTGCTGTGGGACATAAACCAAAACACAGAAGTTGCAACGCCTTTCTGTGGATCTTTCCAAATGAACAGGAGTGATAGACGTGAAGGCTTCAGGAAGCTCTTATGTGCTTGGGAGAGGGGAACAGGATGAGGCCATGGCTGCAAAGTGTGTGAACTTGACATTGTGCAGCCACTTGTATCCCTGCGGGAGTTCAGCAGCATCTGTCAAGTTCTGGGCAGGCTCCACACAGGGAACACTTGGGCCAGTCATGCGCCTTTTCAGCATGCTGTATCTCATAGGGTTATTGTAAGGATGAGACTTAAGGAAGGAGAGCCATAACAGTCATTAGAAGGAAGACAGGATATTAATGCAAGTTTATAGATAAAATATTTGTTCCATAACAACAACCACCAACACTGCCACCCCTGGATGTGCAGGCTAGCTTTTTGCAGTTTTGGTTATACTGTATGGTTGAACGTGAGGGAAAGAGGGTGTCTTAAGCCAGTGTATACAATCTTTGAATTTTTTTAACTTAAAAAGCAGGGTTTTTGAAAGTGAAAGGAAGGGGTTAACTGAAGCATTTTAAAACAGATTTATCAGACTGTGTAGTAGCATTCTAGCTAGCTGGATAGCTCAGTGAGTTAGCCAGAAGTCCAATTCCCCATTGTGCCTCCTACAAGAAGAGCCAGCCTGTGTAGCCTTGGGCTAGCTGCACAGCCCCATGGCACCCCCAGAAGAAACCAATAGTGAACCACTTTGGAGTACTCAAAACCTAGAAGAGAGTGGAAAGGATCACATTTAAGTCAGAACTGATTTGATGCACATAATAACTAGTAGCATGCCACTTTGTGGCTCTTTATAAATGTGTAGTGTCAACCTGTTTGATGGGTATGAATGTCTTAATTTTTCTCCACTTAACATCCATTGGACATCATATATTTTTCTCCTAGATAGCATTATTTTGATAGATTTGTCCATGAATTCATTTCTGGTATAAATAACTTTTTCTAGTGTAGCAAAGTTTAATGAAGTTTTGTTTTGTTGGTTTCTTTTTCTTTTCTGTCAGGAGTCCTGAAAAGAAGCTGTAGAACTGGTTGTAATTCAACCCTTCCCATCTGGGGAGTGTAACTATCCCGTGTCTTTGTTTGGGAAATGTGTCCGAGAATGCCCCAGGGACAGGAAAAAAAAAATAAGCTGAAACCTCAAAAAAGAACATGGCCTGTCCCTTCCCTTTTCTTCGGGCAAGACATGTGGTGTTGCCATGGCATCAAGAACTGGTGAGGAAGCAAAGCCTCATCAAAAGTAATGCAGGGGAATCCTGCCTCAGCCAAGCATGTGGAAGAGTTAGTAAACAAAAGCACCCTTCTTTACTACGAGCTTCTACAGCCAAGGGAGGAGGAGCTTGCTCTTTCTTTCCTTTTCTCCAGCTGAAACAATAGAGTGTTGGAAAGCTGGGAGAGAGTGTTAGTTGACCATTTTATGCACTCTCTGCATGTGCATCTCTGTGCGTATTTTAAGATGATGAAGACAAACTAATGTTGTTGGGAAATAAACTATGGGCCTCTGCTGCTAAGGATCTCGACACAACATTTAAACAAGGGGTTCTCTTCTCGTAGGGAAATGTTCAGGCATTATCTTTGCATGGAAGTGTGCATCATTCTGTCTTTGCTTGGAACTATGTCTGAGACCACTGAAAGGTTTATTTATTGCTATGTTTATGTTAATACCTTTTCCTTCCCATCTAACTCTCAGCCAATTTTCTCCTCTGGTGGTTGGCAACAGCAATAGAGTGTTGTCCATTAGTTATTTGAGAAATTGTCTGTGGCCAGAAAACTGTGACTTATATAAAAAGATGCCTTCTTCAAGAGTGAAGGAGTACAGAATTCTATGTATGAATAATTCAACTAGGTCTAGGCGAAACTTTCCCAATCTGGTGCCTTCTAGAGGTTTGGGTCTACAATTCCCATTTCTCCCAGTCAGCATAGCCCACATTCACTAAGGACCAGGCCTATCTTCAAGAAGACATCAGTCTTTTCTCTTCTGTTTTAAAAAAACATGCTAGACGAAATGCTTTTTCTTAATATTACAGCTGTATATTGTGATACTATGTATTTTTCCTTTGTGGTATATCAAAATATACTAATAGCTATTTTTAAAACATCAACCAAATGTTTTGCATTATTCTGGATTTTCACACACTTTATTTCCAGGGGCATGAAATGTGTTGCTGCTCAAGAGCAGGAACAGACTGTTGTGCCTGCAAACGTCTCTGAGGCTGGCACTTGGCCGCCAGCTGATCCAACGGCATTTCTTTAGCAGCAAGTCCCACTGGAATGGAATCCCAAGTAATATCCCGGCCTATGGCCAATTCTAGCACATTTTCATCCCTAACTCCACATTTTGCAGCCTTTTAGAACAACGAAGAAAATAGAGCAAGCATTTTCTTCCCTGCCTTGATTGTGGCTGCAACATCTCATTTAACAGTCAGGGAGTCTATAAGAAATAGAGGCAGTTTATTCTTGCCATACAAGAGCTGCATAACTGTCAATAAAATCCAGGAGACCTGACTCCAGCCCCCTGCTCTGGCCTCCAGATCTTGCTGAGATAATGCTTTGGGGCTTCAGGGACATTTATGCTGAAAATGAGCTGTAATTGAGAGCTGTATATATTGACCAATAAAAATTTATGGTAGTGAGGCAAGAAGGGGAGAAACACAAGCTGTTAAATTCTTCCCTGCTTCTGCAGAAGCCTCACTAAGGGAGGCAAACATGTCATATCCTTTCGTAGGTGGACTGGTTGCTACCATGGAGTGAAACCTAGCAGAGCTCTTATTCCACCACTGCACTCCAGGAAACAGGCTGTTCCCGTTCTCTTTGCGTGCCCCTTGGCACACTCTCTTCTAGACACTCGTTTTCCTTCACCCTGATTGCCTTGTGTGATGCAACCCAGGCAATGATGAGAAGCTTTTGAATGGTAGCACAGCAAAAACCCACTGCTGTCTAGAAGGGTCCTCCTTTGAACTTCTTGCAGGTTAGAAATTTTAAAAAAGGGGTCTCGGTGTGTGTATGCGAGAGAGACAGAGAAAGCGCGCAAGAGAGCAGTGTATTTGCTCTGTGGCCAGCACTGTTTAAACCGTTCTCTATATTTAGCGTCTGAGTCACCACAACTGCTGACAACAGACTGAATTAACTGAGACTTTGGTGCTGCACCTGACTGTTGGCCTTTTTAATATTTCTAGCTGAGTGGCAGTGTGGCTTTGTCTAAGGATTTTCTGAGGAGCTTCCACCCCTTTTGTCTTTTAAGTTCTGTGCGACACACAAGCCAGCCGTCCATCTTTTCTGCAGCATCAGGTGAAGAGAAGAGAGATTATTCCTTTTGACTTCACATTTCTCATTGTTCCTTGGTCTCAGAAGGATAGTGTGCATGTATTTGTGTTTTTGCTTAAACTGTAAAATAAATGGTGTGCTAACGGTATGTTTCTTTTTTGGCAATCTCCTTTTGCACCTTTCGTGTATTGAATTCAAGAGCACGTCAGGGAAGAAATTCTGAAGCCTAGAAGAAATCATTAGCACCCAAACTAAGTGTAAGCTGAGTGTCAGCTATCGCAGTTCTGCTGTCGGGACAGTCTGGTCTTTAGCTGGGGGCATTCCTAACAATAATGACATGCTGCCGGGTTGATTCTGACTTAGCGCCTAATCACACCGAAAATTTGGATAATTTCTTTTTCCTCCTTTTAAAAAATATTGATATATTTGTATGTGTAGTCACATGCGCTCTCTCTCTCTCTCTCTCTCTCTCTCTCTCTCTCTCTATATATATATATATATATAGCATGTGACTACACATACAAATATATCAATATTTTTATATATATATAAATATTTATATATATATATATCTCGTTGGGCCCATTCACATGGCTGTCAGTTCAATCGGTACATTTCTTGCTAATTGTACTGGTTCCATAGGGTACACATGCCATCTCAGAAACAGTTCATTTTCCGTCCTGTTTCTGCATCTCTGCTAAAATTTTCTTTTTAAAAAAATCATAAGTGCCTATCACTAAAGCAGCATATACATGCTGTTTTCCTGTTACTTCTCACTATTAGTCAATGTGCCATGTGGTGGATATGTCCAGGGCATGAAAAATCCACTTGTCCACTCATGACGAGTGAAAAAACGCTGCTTGACGAGCCACAGCTCTTTCCATCCCTCCCTCCTTGCCTCCTTACCCTCAATCTGTCTCTCTCTCTCTCTCTGATCCTGCAGTCCTCCGCTCCCCCTTCCCACTGCAAAAGAAAAAGCAGCCCTCTTCCCGCAAGAAGAAAGTTTGAGCGACACAGAGATATATAGCTCTGCAGGATAATGCAGAGTAGTCCCATGCTGGAGAGTATGGAGATTCCCTGCTCCCAATTTCAACCGAATGACCTGGCTCCTTAAGAGGCCAGGCACTTTTGCTTTCAATTTTATTTTTGCTAGAGACATTCAAAAGAAAGGTATTCAAAATACAGTACAAGCTTCGTGACCCCACAGGCATGCAGGTAATAAAGCAACCCAAGTCTGAGGGTATATTTATTTTGCGTTTGTACGCATCGTTATGTAGAAAGTGCCAAGTTTAAATTTAAATTTAAGTTTAAACATAAATTGCAGAGCTATAGTCCAGTCATGCTGACTGCTGAAATTTTTGACTGACTGGTGAGATATTCTAAAATTTTTCAAGCCCTGGATATGTCAGTAGATAAATGTAGAAGTGATGCATTGGTAAACTGTTGTGGAGAAAAAATATAAAAGAGAAAGTAAGCAATTTATCACTAAGCATTTTTTTTTTTAAATTAAAGGGTACAGGTGCAGTGGCCATATCACCCAAAACTCTGACCTGTTCATAAAGTAAATAAATTGACAGCAACGTTCACATGCATTGAAACAGTAAGGACTGAAATGATAGAGATTGGATCATTTTAAAAGGCCATACTGGCTAGGTGGGGGGAAAAACATTTGGCTAGCTGGGCCAAATGAATTGATGTTACTCAAGCAAGAGTGTGAACAGAAATGTATAAAATGATTTACATTGTGGTAGAATCGACCTACTGTAGCCCAGCTTCTTCTGGCACATAAGGTGACTCTTCTGGATTTTTCGAGTACCATCCTTGGAAGTGGTCTATCATTTCTTCTTCAAAAGGCACCCTGGGACTGTACATCTTGGTGAGGCCACACAGTCTGGCTCTTCTCCTTGGAGACACAGTGGGCATCTTCTGACCAAAACTTGGAGATATTCAGTGCATGCAACAAAGGAGTGAAGCTAAATCCATCTCCCTGATGTCTATAACCTAAATGCATGCTTTTGCATTTTTGTTTTGCCTTTATAATTTTTGTATTTGTTATTGATTCTGATATCTGTGTGATGATGGAATATAGAACGTTAGTCTTATTTCAAGTGATGGCACAGAAATGCACTTGTTTATGTGTTTAATTTTGAAAAAACGATCTCTCTAGGAAGTCCTTTGACTTTTGAATGGGTGCCTAGGAAAGGAGCTTGTAATGGGAGAGGATGCAGTTTTTCTTTTGCTTGTTTGCAATATGTTTCTGAAGTGGCTTAAATTGTTTAAGTTAGTTGCCTTTTGAATATCTTTAATTTCATTTAAGTATTATAACTTTTTGCAGTTTTAGTTGTATCAGTTATTTAAACATTTAGTAACCTGTCTATAGATCATACAGTGGAAGAAATGTGGAACATGAAATAAATACATTAGTAATTAGTAATGCTTCCTCTCCCAGCATTAGATTGCTACTCTGTTAAGTTCTCTACTTATAAAATAATTTCTCCTTAACCCTTTCCATATATGTATGTGTGTGTTACTTATACAGTGGTCACCTAGTTTATGCAATACTGCCACAAGATGGCTGCCCGCTTGAAGGTTTTAAAATGAGCCTGGAAAAATTCATGGAGTAGAAGGCCATCAATGGCTACTAGTCACGATAGCTATCACCTCCAGGTAGAATGCCCCCTATGTGTTAGTTGCTTTGAATTGTGAGATGGATGGTGCAGTTGGACTATCTTGAGATCGGTTTCCCATACGTTAACCACTGTTTGAACAGAACGTTGGATGAAGTAGGCCTTTGATCTGATCCAGTATGCCTCTTCTTAGGTTCTATCATTTGAGTCTGCAGGAAGAAGACCACAACCGCTGTTCTGTCATCACCTACTATGTCCCTTTCCTTCCTTTGCTAGCCTCCTTTCCTCTCCTTTTATTCCTTTCTCCTCCTTTTCCTTCATTATCCTTATTTGCTCTGCTTTGCTGGCCTATCTCCCTTCCTTGTTGCTCTTGCAACTGGCTTTACTGGTTTCTGTGCAAAACAGTACCAGCTGGGCAAAGTGTCTACTGCTGTCCTCTCTATACAGCTTGCCAAGCACAAATTACCGGCTATCGTGGGTCTTTAGAGTTTGGCATTGGTGGCCCAGAGGCGTCATAGGAAAAGTAAAGGAACAAGGAGGCCACTTTGGTGGCTTTCCAGCAGCTGAAGGTAGCAAAATAACAATAAAACACAAAATCCAATTTTTAGAAAACCCAAATAAATAACATTGAGAGGTGTTATTGTCAGGTATCTGGGAAGATATCAGGGAGTTTTCCATAGATGCTACATTGACAAGCTAAATTGGCAGAGACAACTGCTACAGGATGTTGAACTCCATCATAGTACTCCTCACCATTGCTAAAAAAATTTGATTGGCAAAGTCAGAGGTGTTGTGAATCCTGTTGTAGGTTGCCGAGGGTGAGGATCAAAAAGAAAGCTGGTTAGCTAAAAACATACACATGTACCTACACTTTTCTGTGACTTTTTGCTTTGGTGTCTAAAATCATACAGGAGACTGGTGAAATACTATCGGTAGGCCCTTTGTTTGTTCTGTTTGTCCTTGGTCCGAAGTTAAGAACAAATATACTGCTTTAAACAGCTTGGAAGGCTTCTGTACTTGTTTTGCTCAGCTTCAAACACTAGCAAAACTCCATTTGACCTAAAGCTGTCAAAGACTGCTAATTTTGTAACAACTGAGTTGAGAGCTAGGAGACTAAAAGTCTAGATCAGGGACACAGAACACTCTTAACTTCCCATATTTCTTGCATATAGATAAAGGAACTAAACAAAATATTTGAATTGCACAAGGCAAGAAAAACCACACCTTGTAGGCCTGGAAAAATGATTGTCTGCAGTTGCCCTTTCATTTTTTACATTACCAAGCAATTGCATGGTTTTAGCATTTCCTTCCAATTTCATGCACTTACTGTATTTTCCATGTACTGTATAAGATACCCCCATGTATAAGACCCCCCCTTTTCTAACCCAGAATTTCTTTCTTCTCAAGAAAGTGCAGAGGGAAGGGAGGAATCAAAGCATTTTGATTCCCCCTCCTTACTTCTGTGTATAAGACAACCCTCAAGGAATCTATCTTACCAAATTTGATTTCAAAATAAAAATGAGAGAAAGTGTGCCATAATGCAAAGGTTTTCTGCGATGGTATCAAGGCCCTGCTAGGGTCACTATAAATTGGTTCTGACTTGATAGCACAGAACACGCACACACATCAAACCAATATTTTCCTTTAGTCTTGTTTTGTATATTTATTGGCAGTATCTTTCAAGGTAATTTTTGTGACTTAAACTGTTACCAGTCACTCTACCCAGGGCCCATTTACTTCTTTCTCCAGCTAAAACATGTTCCTGACTTTCTGTTGCCTTTAGGGAAATGACTGATTTCCATGTTTTACCTAATGTTTAATACATTCTGTGGCAGTATTGCTTGACCTACGTGCCAAATGGATGCAGGTTCTTGGTACTGTGCATGCCATACTTTGTTCTGTACAGTGGTGCCTCGCATTACGACGTTAATTAGTTCCAGCGAAATCGCTGTAGAACGAAAACATTGTAAAGCGAAATTAAAAAGCCCATAGAAATGCATTAAAACCCGATTAATGCCTTCCTATGGGCTTGAAACTCACAGTCCAGCAAAGATCCTCCATAGTGCGGCCATTTTCGTTGCCCGTGCAATGAGGAATCCATCCCAGAAAAGAGCGGGGAGCCATTTTTTTAACCTGCCGGCCATTTTGAAACCGCCGATCAGCTGGCCGAAAATCGTCATTTTGCGAGGATCATCGCAAAGCGAAATTCCCCCATAGGAAACATTGTTTTGCGATCACTTCTGCAATCGCAAAAACTTCATCGTAATGCAATTTCGTCGTTAAACGGGGCGCTCATCTTGCGAGGCACCACTGTA
Organism: Pogona vitticeps; assembly: GCF_051106095.1. Classification (NCBI taxonomy): domain Eukaryota; kingdom Metazoa; phylum Chordata; class Lepidosauria; order Squamata; family Agamidae; genus Pogona; species Pogona vitticeps. The sequence continues at coordinate 304,072,120 of NC_135783.1, forward strand.
TATTATACTCATTGGCTGGTGTTCTGGGTCTTCTTGATTTTCTGCTCCACCTTTCAAGTTCCATTTTAGGCTGTTGGAATAACAGCTTCTGCTCTATTAGATGTTTAGCAGTCAGGCTTGAATTGGCCATAGTAGCTTGGTTTCATATGTATGAAAATGGTTTTACTTTATCTGCAACATCTGTGCCATGAGTGAGGGTTTGTTGTCTTGTGTGAAGTTTTAAGCCTGTTGAGATCTCACTATATCAAATGTCCCAGTTGGTAATGATGTGATGGAAGTAGGCCTTCTTGGATTTAGAACATTGAATGCTAGGTAATAACATTATGTGGATGTATCATCCACCATTATCATTCCCTTCTGTACTTTCTACTTACTTTTCTCCCCTCAAATCTGTAAAATATTTTGCAGAGCTGTTGAATGAAAAAAGACTCTGCATGGGAACACTGCCCAAGAATCAAAGATCTATTATTTTAGATTTCTGGCTTGGATATTTATGATAGTTGTTGGACTGACCATGTTCCAGAATGGAACATGATTTCCTCTTTAATGATGCAGCATGAGATTCAACAGAGTCTGATGAAAGTGGGAATTCCAGTACAATACAGATGGGACAACGACAGTCTGTGACACTTGTTATTCTCAGACCACTTGAAAATATTGAAGATCTATTCTTTTCCCCCCTCTTGTTATTTTAAATTAATATTCCATGTTCTCTGCTTCCCTGAAAAGTTGGGGAATTCCAGCGGGAATCTCAGGTGTTGGTTTCCTTTGGAGGAAAGGTTGTTGAAGGCCTGAGATAAATTGTAATGTCTGGTTTATTGACAAACATACAAGAAAAGTCAAGTGGAGGGAAGTGGCATTGGTTTCCTAGCAGGCATCAGATGCATTACCTCACATCCTCTTCCCCAAAGAGACAAAGGGAGAGGCACTCTGCATCCTAAGCTGCTTCCTGTTGTTTTGCTAATACTGTACTTCCTCTGTGTCTCTTTCTTCCATAAGGTTTGTTTTTTTCACATTATATAGCTTACTGACATCATGCCCATAGATGGATAGCAGAGAGGATGTGCTTTTCAGATTCCAGTGGCCTCCCCATCAGAATCTTCAAGAAGATTTCTCATTGTTCTTGTAACTATTCGCTCCCACTGGAAAAAAAACATCTACCAGTCAGTCTAGGTCAACAGCAAGCAATTTGAAACAAGAAGAGTCAATACCTAAGGGCATCTGGATCATCTCAATGTAATCCCCAATAGGTCGGCGTGTTGATCTGTGTTCAAAGTGTTCTATGACTAGAGATGATTGTCTAATTACAAACAGCCTGATTGATTTCCAGTACATTCTGCTGGTAAAGTTTCACACTTTTGTGGGTACTGTGGCAACAGTAGAATCAAAGATGAATTCAGTTGTTGTGCAGTATGGAAGGGATGAAATTGATACTTTCCAGCTTGCTCTGCATGAAGGTGTAGATAATTTCACCACTAAAACAGCTACTTTGTAAAGAAGACAGTGTTAGACCTATCAGCTCAAGAGTGAGCTGGATTTTAGGTCCCATTAGCCTGTCAGTCAGTGTGATCCATGGTCAGTGAAGATGAGAAGTAAGATCTAAGATCTGGTGGTCCATAGGCATCCAGCCCTTCCCTCTCTCTCTCTCTCTCTCTCTCTCTCTCTCTCTCTCTCTCTCTCTCTCTCTCTCTCTGTGTGTGTGTGTGTGTGTGTGTGTGTGTGTGTGTGTGTGTGTGTACTGCTATTTTCCTTTAAATTCCCATAAGCAGCATCTTATCAGTTAAGTAGTATCAGTTGTTAAGGAGGAAAAAAGTGATGAGTAGTGTATGCCTGCATAATTTCTTCTTAATTTTATCATTTATATGTTGTGTCAGAAAGTACTCTGAGGTACGGCTCTTAAGTTGAACTAATGAAACTTATTGGACCATGTGCAAATCAACCTTGCAGCAATGCACAACTCAACTCTGTTGTATTGTTGTCTTCACTGTGTTAAGAAGTCAAATTATGTGCCAGGGTCATTGGTGCGTCACCCCTTTCCTAACAGAAGTACAATATGCCTCATAAATTTTGTTCCTTTGAAAGAGTGGACCTGTAAGAACAGAAAGCAGTAGCTATTTCAAAGTACTCGTGTATTTCCCCACCTCCCTTATGCAACTATACCTCTTTGGATTACACTGTCATGCTGTATTTCAGCCCACTACCTGGCTCAGCCCCACCTCCGCCCCATGGAACTCAAAATTTTTGGGACCAGACCACTGACTTTCCTCCTCCAGAAGGGTCCTCTCCAAGGCCACACATAGTCCAGGGAAAGGAGATAAACACATCCGATGTTGCTGCAGCCATGCCTGCTAAGCATGTGCATTTGTATGTTTTTTTTTTAGACTCCAAATTTGAGAATTCTTCATTCTGGGAATTCCACCTGCCAGACTCTTAAATGGTGCTGTCCTGGAGAAAGGGGAGGCTGGAATACCTCTTGACCCACATAGAGCCAGCTTGGGTCTAGCTTCCTGTTGGAAAAGGAAGCTATCCTTGATGCTTCCTTGGGACTCAGTGTAAGACACAGTGTAAGAGGAATAAAACTAAATAACGGTCAGCCATACCTAGCACCTGTGGACCTAGCAACGGCCCACAGCAACTCCCTCGCAATTAAATTAAAAGGCGCCTGCTTCATGGGAGGAAAGCGATGACAAACCTAGACAGCATCTTAAAAAGCAGAGAGATCACCTTGCTGACAAAGGTCTGCATAGTCAAAGCTATGGTTTTCCCTGTAGTGATGTATGGAAGTGAGAGCTGGACCATAAAGAAAGCTGATCGCGGAGGAGCCCTGGCCCATGACTTGTGTTTTCTTCAGGCAGATTGTTATTCCAAAGTCTTGGCAGGCCTTGCTAAAGTGATTCATGAGTTGTTGGAGGTCTTCAGCAGAATGGGCAACAACAACTGCATTATCGGCAAAGAGGAAGTCCCACATGCATTTCAGCTGGACTTCAGTCTTCGCTCTCAGTCTAGAGAGATTAAAGAGCTTTCCATCTGATCTAGTCCGGAGATAGACACCTTCTGTTGCAGTTCTAAAAGTGTACTTCAGCATGACAGGCAAAAAGATCCCAAACAGAGTTGGTGTGAGGACCCAGCCCTGTTTCACACCGCTTTGGATGTCAAAGGGATCTGATGTTGAGCCATCAAAAAATACGGTGCCCTTCATTTCCTCATGAAAGGACCTGATGATGTTAAGGATCTTGGGAAGTATTTTATTTTTTCCCCAAAAAATTTAATTTTATTAATTAAAAATCTCTAACATACAAAAAAACCATAAGACACTAAAAGAAGAAGGAAAATAGGAAAAGGATAAAAACGGAGAAGCAAGAAATAAAAGAAAAAAACCCCAGACTACGTAAAAACAACCCTAAACTAACCCCTCTATTGAAGTACTCCCACCCCCCTTTGGAGTCAAATATTCCAGCCTCGTTAGCCCCTCTATTCTCCCCATATAAGTTTGCAGTGTATACTAAATTAGTTCATATGTATATCACAAGTTTCACCCTAAAACTCCTGTCTTCTTCTGGGCCCAGGAATATATTAATCCCCATCTTTGTTTTACATAGTCTCTTGGTTGTTCCCGTAGTGCTTCTGATAGAGTGTCCAACTCTGCCGTGGGAAGTATTTTAAAAAGGCCATCCCTGCTAACCAAACCAAGATCTTTGTAAGATCTATCAAGGCCACAAAGAGTGGCTGTCATTGTTCCCTACTTTTCTCCTGCAACTGTCAGAGGGAAAATACCATGTTAATGGTGGAACTATTAGCTCAAAATCCATACTGTGGTTCTGGATAGACTCTGTCATACACTCCCTTGATGTTACCTCTGCTGCTATCTGTATCTGAGAGCAGAGTTGAAGCCAATAATCGTTAGAACATCTCCTGGCAGTCTGTTGGACTTTGTTACAAGCAATTCAAAGAGCCTGCAAGTTGTACTCACTAGGACAGGCTTTGCATGCTGCAAGAGCTCTCCTCTTTTCCTTGAAGGCTGGCATCAACTCCTCCGAATGGGCTTCGAACCAGTCTGCTGTCCTTTTGCTCTTTTTGCCAAATGTGGTATAAACAGCATTCTTTAAATGTTCCCATCATTCAGGTGCATTTGCAACAGCCGGGCCTGGAAGAGTTTCCTCAAGCGCTTGGTAAATTCCGCCACTTGCTGACTCTGTGTCGAAGCTTCGTATTAAAGAAGGTGTTGCTGACAGAAAGACCATAATAACAGCAAAACTCCAGCTAGCGATGGCCATTTTCATTCATCTTCCCAATGCCAAAGCAGCCTAGATAAGTGGGGCAAGAATTTTGATCAGCACCAACTCTAGTGTTAAAGTCTCAGAGAATAAACAGTGGCTCTCTCTCAGGGATTATTATTATTTTTTGATAGTAGCTGCCAGATCGTCGTAGAATTTGTCTTTGACTTCTGTTGTGGACGACAGTGTTGGTGCATATGCATTAATGAGGGTGATCAGTCCCGCTGATGAATGGAGCTGCAGAAACAGGATACTTTCACTCCCCGCAGTAGGTGGAACAATGGATCTTAGCAGAGTATTTCTGACTGCAAAGCCACCACCATATTCCCTGGTCTTATTCAATGGTTTCCCTTGCCAGAAAAAATGAGAATTTTTTTCTTTGACAGATTCTGAGTCTGGCAATCTCGACTCTTGCAGGGCAGCAACGTCTATCCGCAATCTACTCAGTTCCGTGTTGATGACAGCTGTCTTGTGCATGTTGGTCTTTTTTCTGCAGGTGTTCAGAAAATCCAGGGGTCATTGTCGGAACATTCCAGGTGTCCAACTTTAGGGCAGAAGTTTTCTTCTGATTATTGAATGGTGCAGGGTTATCAATCTGCTTGTCGGCTTTCACCCTAAACCCCATGCCACCCCGTGAGGTTAACAGGCCATGGAGAGGCAGCACCTTACTGGCTGGGGGCTGCCCAGCTTAAGACGAGTGGTAGCTACCTAGTGAGGTGCAATAACCTCTTCCACCGTCGAAAGTAGCCCCTGGTGTCATGCTCTACACCAATCAAGTAAAGACTTACAACCGGTAACTGCTACTTCCTGTGTTGTTTTGACGCTGTACGCAAACCTGGAGTGTTCTCTCCAGAGCACGAAGCCTGAGTAAAATAATATGGAGGATAGACTGTTACCCAAGCAGAAAATCCCCCCTCTCCACGTCACTGAAGTAGTCCAATAGAAAGGCAAGAGCCAATACAACTGGTTCCAGCAACGTTGCCAGAGCTGCGCACAGTCACGAACTGCCTCTGGGACTCCGGCTCCGAATTTTGCCTCGAGGTTAACCCCTAAAGCCTTTTCCATTAGTGGATATAGCCACAAGGCAGTGGAGGTTTGAAATGGTAGTTTTGCTTCTCCTAGATGGGCTGCCTTCCAAGGCTAACGAGCCCCACCTACCCGTGACTTCTCAACTGATTGGTCAGTGAATTAAAAAGAGAGGAAGTCTGATCCTCCCCCTAAAACTTCCCTGGTCCCCCAGATGTATGCACTCCTATTTATCTTTTCTATTTACCAAATTAGAGTCTAAAAAATAAGTTCAGAAACACATGCTTCTGGTAGCCCTTGTTTAAAGCTAAAATCCTGTCCCCTCAAACCATGTGGTCAGGGAGAACAAAGATCAGAGCAAACACACCCTTGCAAGCCTAAAAAGGCCACAAGCCTAGAAAAAAAAACCCACACCAAATAAAATGTCCTCCCAGACAAAGTTCTTCTTCTGCTTCCTCTTCCTTTGCTTCCTCTGCAGGAAAAGGGCTTAAAGGAGGAGGAATTATTTATTTATTATTTATTTATTTGATTTATACCCTGTCTACCTGGCCCACTGGGCCACTCTAGGCGGCTTGACAGCACAGTTAACAGTTAATTACAGTTAACACATTGGTAACAACTTGTGTCCAAGCATTCTGTAGGTAGTAAGATGCAATTTTGTTTACTGAACAATAGAGGCCAAACCTAAAGGCCATGCTTAGTTCTATTTCTGATCAGAGAAAGCTGGACTTCAGATATTAGCCAAGCAGTAAATTGGGGCACTAGTGAAGCAATGATCCAAGTCATACATCATAAGAATCCTACCAGAGGGAGTTGGGGTGAGGCTCTGAGGTTGCACACCTGGGATGTGTGCTGCTGCAATCACAAGGTGCAGATGTCTGGGCCTCCATAATGTTTTGGGTCATTATTGGTCACCATAAAGCAGTCATCCATCTTCTGTCAGTTGGAAACGTTTTTGGGGGAAGAATAGGCCATTGTGAACAAATACAGCATTGCAAAGGAGAAACTAACTGAGGGCATATTATGGGAGGAAAAGCTGGTTTGATAATGTGGGAGGGGGGAGTCCAGGAATTGCCAGAGGCCCTTCATTACAAGAGACAGTTTTGCTGTCTCAAGAAATCATTGCAGCATGGGGAAATAATAAAGCAGGCACCATATTTCAGAAAAATAGAGCTATGAAGAACACTGATAATGGTTTTGAGTCTAGAATAGTCCTTCCACACATGGGCTCATTCCAGTCATGGAAGAGGCTGCCATTAAGCAGGAACTAAGTTGTTTGTTTACTTGCTTGCTAGTGTGTGTGTGTACAGACACACACACTAGCAAGCAAGCAAACAACTTAGTTCCTGCTTAATGGCAGCCTCTTCCATGACTATAAATGTTTATATATATTTTTAATATATTTATATTCTATAAAATTTATATACTATATCCTATAGTATATAAAAACAAGGGCCACATAGGCTCACTGCTGGGAGAGGGGAAGGGATTTCCCTGATTGCCACCCTCCTTTCCCCCAATAGAAGCCTGAGCCATCTCTCCTATTGTTTTGGAGAGTCCTCCCACCTCTGCAAGTAGTGAGAGCCCATATGGTGTCATGATTTGAATCTTGGGTTGGAACTAGGAAATCTGGGCTGTAATCCGCTGAATCATGAAATGTGCCAGGTGACCCGGGGTTGGTTTGTTTGTTTGTTTTATTCGACTTGTATGCCGCCTGTACCCTGCAAGGGTCTCCAGGCGGCTTCCAACATCAATTAAAACAGGTCAGTTGAAACAAACACACTAAAAACCAATACGTACAGTTACATTTGCACTCTGCTATTTATTTATTTAACTGTCCTCCTAACACAGTTCCCAGGGTTGTAGCAAGGGTAATATGGATGATGTGGGGAGATGCTCATGGTGGCCAGGTTATAAAAATAGAAATAAAAATGTTTGTGGGCAGGCTGCAGGGGGTGGGATCAGGAAAGTTACTTCCCCTGAGTAGGATGTCCCGTGAACAGAACTCTGTTCCCTGTTCTCTGGACCCAATCTGATGTCTTCTGGGTGCCTCTGAACAGGCAGCATGTGACTGTCAAAGCAAAGACTGTGTCATTTGCCAAGAGATGAGTGAATGATATTTGTGTCCAAAGGTAGCAAAGTAGAGTTTTAAGCCTCCCCCCCAACCAAACGTCTAAATTTGCTACTTGGTAATGAGACCTGAAATAACCCCTAGGTTCTTCTTGTTTTTGTTTTCAAGTATGTTCTTGCTTAAGGTTTAATTGGCTCCAGTCAGTAGGAAAGGACTCCAGGACTGATTATTTATGGCTTACTGTCAAAAGCAGCTATAAAAAAGGGCAGTATTATCTTGGAGATGCTGGGAAGCAGAGTTGGAGTGGGGGGGGAGAAGTGTGTGCGCCCGAGTACATAGGAGTGTGTTTTCTTGTACTGGATAAAATCAGTTTTGCTGTCTCAGCAGTGTGGTTTAAATTGAAGATTAACCCTTTGACCTTCACAGTGTCAAATCACTTACAGATGGATCACCAGCTACACTTCTCTTCTCTTCTTCCCCTCCCTTCCCTCTCTCCTATGTTTTGAGGGAGAGTGGGGGCAGGCGTTCTCCTTAAGAAAAAAAAGTGGGGGGAAGGAGTTGTTTGTTCTTGCAGCTGGGACTTTGAGTGGCTCAAAAGCCAATCTGATTAAAAACAGCACTTGGCTAAACTTTGCAGAATCTTGCAAAAAGAGAGAGAGAGAGAGAGAGAGAGAGAGAGAGGAAACCTTAATCCTTTTGTGCACAATACATAAAGGGTCTGCTCTTTTCTTTTATAATATTGAAGCTGCAATTATTCCTTGAAAAACTCCCTCCCTGTTTCCCCCCCCTTCTCTCCCTCTTTTTCTTTTAAACATGCTGTACTGCTGGGATTATTGTATCTGTTCTTGAAAATGTAACATGGTTTTTATTGGGATAAGGATAAGTCCTTGGGTTGTGGTTTTCAAACATTTTATATGACTAATCTTGTTTAGACTATTTTCCCCTTTCCACAGCACCAGCAGAACAGAAATCAAGTTTGGTGGCAGATTCTCCTCTTCCTTCACAACATGGCCTTGAACATGGAGGTGAACAGACCCCGCACAGGTCGGAGGTGAGACCTGCCGCACCTCATCTGAGTTCTATCCAGTTTGCTGGGAACACTGAACAAAGCCAGAGCAGAAATTTTTAATGCCACTGGACAAAATGTGAGGTTCCTGGGATAAGAAGGACCCTTGTTGTTCTGCAAAAGACTTGTTTCACAAGGACTTGCTTTCTGTTTTTGTTGGCTTCCTGTCTTCTGATGTGGGGAGCTTTGGTCCAACACTGTGGAAGAAAAATCCTCCTCTGATATGTCTGCTGTTTGCAATCTAAGTGCTTATATAGGAAAGCTTCGGTTTTAGCTAGGAATGGCTGTCCAGCGTTTTGTAACGTTGGCTTCTGGTTATGTTCTAAGGCTGATGAGTTGAAAAGTGGTTTGTGCAACTTCCACAGGAGACACGTGCTTCCTAATGGGAAAGTTTGGAAGTAACTTTCTACTCAGAAAGAACAATGAAATGTATCATAGATTTACATCTGGACAGCTTGTGTTGGATCTCCACAGTTTTTTTCACTGAGAAACTGGTGTCAAGGCCTGAGCATTGATGTAAAGTTTTTGGAACTTACCAAGCCATTGGGGAAGGGGGGTGGGGCGGAAGGGAGACTTGGGTCCCATCCTTCCCCATCTTTTTCCAAAAATAAAATTTGGGAAAAAGTTGAAATAACATGCAATACTTCCTTGTCAAACATGAAATCCTTTTATTACTTTAAGACTGTTATTCTGTGGTCCCTAGGGGCCATCTCAGGAGTCATCAGATTATTAGGATCTCCCTCTCTAGTTGCTTGGAAAGAAGTCCACCTTTGATAGGGGCACTTAATTTCTTGAGCCTCTCGAATATAGTGGCACTCCACAGCCTGTTGCCCTTTGGTCAGAAATGCCACATTGGAAATGGCAAAAAGAAAGTGTTCTACAAGTATTTCATAGGCATTCTGGGAGAGACTATGGACTTACAAAACTGTCCCATGCCTCTTACACCAAAAAGGGACAGAACTACAACAATTTGGGAATTGGTGTCCTTCATTTCTCTCCCTCTGGCATCAATTATAGAGGAAAAAGGTTTTTTTAGAAATGAAAAGTGAAATGAAATGGCCAAACAGATGGAAAAAAGAAAGGGAGGTTGGTTGGTAGACACACCTATCTACATACCTTCCTTTCACCTTGTCTGAAAAAGCCAACAGACCATTGAAAAAGACAGGTTCTCCGCCTCTTTTCCTTCTTGTATTTTTAAAGCTGGCGGACAAAATTATACAGTGATGGTATATTTATACCATGTTAACTAGAACCTTAATTTTGTTCAAGCCATCATTTCAAATACCTCTAAGGTAAGAAATTAAGGTGCTTATTACTCCGTCTAATTCACTTCAGTTAGAGAAAATAGGAGTAAACTAAAAATTATAGTGATGGAATGTAGAAATCAGAAACTTATTATCAAGAGTAAAATAGAGTGGCCTTGATCCAGAGAAACATGAAACTAGTTCTGCAGCCTCTGGAGGGGTGGGCGGGGGATTCAGCCTTGTGGCAAGCAAGGAGCAAGAATCAGAAGGTCTGTACAGGGCAACATTTTGCCATAGCTGCAAATTGAAAAATTGAAGTCTTTCTGTATTCTGCAACATTTAGCAGAACTTCCCAACATCTAAAAGTGTTCTTTAGTAATCCAGCGCATCTTAATTGCAATTATATAATCACTAAATTATTTTCTTTTATATCTTAAAATAGATCTAAGTTTTTTTTTAAAAGTCAGGACTAGACAGTACATGCATTATTTTAAATCACCTTTTTTCATTCATTGTTACAAAAGTGAAAATATTTCCTAATAGTTTTTAAAATTCAAATTTCCTCCAAATTTGTGATTTTTCAATTTCTGATGTTGGAAAGGAAAGGAGAATTTTCTCCCTTGAGCTTTATCTCCCGATACACATTCCCTACTCCGTATCTCTAGTGTAAATTTCCCACTTCTTCTGATGAAACCCAACTTGACAGAAAAAGCAATGTTAGATTATTTTTCAGCATCTTTGTTCAGTCAATAGCATGATATTCTAAACCCTGGGCTGGCTTCAGGATTTGCTTTCCATTAATAGAAGCACTCTTTCAATCCATAAAACATTTCCATGTCAGTGCTGCAACAGTGAAGGATATGTTTGCCCATTTCTTCTTCTCCCTATGGACCCCTTTTTGCCAGCTGTAAACTTACAGTTGGGGGGTGGGATGTCCTGCAGTTGGCAAAATATGTCCTCTACCTTCCTTTTTGTCAATCAGAGCATCCTGAGTTGAAATTTGCTCAGGAAGTGCTTCTGTGGGCCCATTCCTCCTCTTTTCTTCTCACTGTAATAGTCTTCTTGAGGGATTATAATTGTCCATCCAAACTTAAAACAAGACTGCTTTGGAAGTTTGAATGTGACAACGAACATTTTCCAACTGTTGTGGGTGGCCAGTTTTGGGGCTTCAGCTGTATCAGTTCATTCATACACCACTCCCTTAAAGTGAGCCCCTGTCAGTATAGGCAATGAACAGGATTGTACGACCTGTGACATGACCTGTAGAGTTGGGGAGTGTGGGGGAACTGCCCTAATTTATTTATTTTTCTTTTTCTTTGAAGTGAACTGCCTATCAGTTTTGCTTTGGGTAGCATGTTCTAGAGCAATAAAAGTAATTCTTACCCAACAAAAAGCAGATGTGGTGTCCAAAGTCCAGTTTGTCCCCACTGCTTACTAATAACTGGAGGCCGGAAGGAATACACATTGGCCTAACAGAAAAGCAATGTCATGAGTATTTTTAGTCCATATATCCAGGTCCTCACCTTGAAGAACAAGGACACAGTCACTAGCCCTGTCTTTTCTGTTGTATTCATGTCATGAGGCTTCACCATACTCTTAAGTATCAAAATAGTATGAAATATGCATGGAGTCTTCTCTATAGAAGTAGACTTCTTGCATGAGATGCCACCTGGATCCCATCTCCAAGACTCTAGAACCTGACAATAGGGACGCAACCAGGTGGGAGACTGAGTGTACCTCTGCCTCCCATATACTGTTCTTATTGCATGAGGACCAGAATGCCTGTATGTGGCTCTTGTTGATTCCTAGAACTATATAGCTCAGATTATTGGAGCAAGGTGGAACAGTAAACTCGGAGAGGGGAAAATATATGTATCTTCCATCCATACTTCCAAGGAGATAATTGAGTCAGTTTGTTACGGCAAAAGCAATTAAAAGTCTTGGGACACCTTAAACTTTTCTAAATTGTAAACCCTTTACAGTCCACTTCTTTGGCTTTTGTAGATTGTAGCTCACTGTTTCATCTGAAGAAGTCAGCCACAATCCAGAGAAATTTATACCAGGAAGCTTGTTTGTCTTTAAGATGCCACAAGATGTCTCACTCAATTAATATGGATATATTTTAAAAATCCCATAGGTGGGCAATAATACCATTATGAGAATTCACAGTGATTCCACAATGGTGAACAAACTTTAGAGATTCCCAGAATTCTTCAACTAGGCTCATTGATTTAAAAAAAAGGAGAAGGGGTGGAAGAGAGGTGTGGAAGTGCAAAGAATTAGCTGGATGCTTCTGTTATGGGATGTGCTGTTAAACGTCCTCCCAAAATGGAGATTGTAGGCTTTATGGATCTCCAGTAGGCAGTGGCAACTGATGGCCACAGTGTTGGTGTGCTGTGAATTAGAGAAGGGCACAAACCTTCAGTTCAATGGTTCAGCACAGTTTGTATCCTGGATGAGTAGCTGATCAGCTCCAAGTGGGCACCTGTTGGAGGGAGCATGGCGGTGAACTGCAGATCATCTGTTCAGAAGGCAGACAAACTGCATTGAACTGCTGAACGGTTTGTGTCCATCTCTACTATGAATCCATCCTGGATTTTAGTTTGCACTTTACAGGAGTTGTCCAAGGCGCTGAATCTATTTTAGAGATAATGTTTAGCATCTTGGAGAGCTCTTTTACAATGCAGAAAAGAAATCCAGAGTGGATTTGCAGTACCTCCAAAACTAGGGTCACCATCTTCCACTGCTAATAGAGTACATGCTGGTTTCAGATCTTACCTATTATGCCTGCTGGGATGGAGACGAAACAGTAGATCTCTGAAAATACAATGGTGCCTGTTTTCAAATATGCATATCCACCATTTCTTCTCTATTAAAACACATACTTCTGGGTATAATCTGATACCTACATATGTACTATGGGTGCATCATGGCTGTAATGGCCATTTTTGAGATTAGCAACTCATGGCTGAAACAAACATTTTTGTGGACTTCCATCCTTCTTTGTTTCTCTGTCCCAGATTTTATAACCCAGCTATCCTGATGAAGAGTACTGGAGAACTTCAAAGCTCATGTGGAATTGTTGGCCTCCAACAAAGGCATTTTTTGCATGTGTATATTGCATTTTGTTTTGTTCTTGTGGACTAACATGGCTACCTCTGTCTATGGAGACATAATTATTATAGTTCAATGATCAATAATATACTCTTTAAAAATTGTTCCCAGTATTCTCTCTTGGTTCTTTAATAATATAATGATGCTCAAGAAACAGAACCTGCCATGGGATTGTGTAGAACAGCAAGATGTGAAGCCCAGAGATTCTATTCTGCTTGAAAACAATGTGGGCAGTGTTCCTGAATAAGTCCTTGGGGAGCCTACGAAACATGTTGACCTCTTTCTTTTCTGAAGAAGAAGAGCAAACTACTATGCAAGATGGGCGAAAATAGCAGCTGTTGTTAGACTGCAGCTTCCAGTGGCTTCCACCAGTGTAGCTAATGGTGAAAGACGGTGAAAGCCGCAGTCCAACCCCTGGATGGCCACGTGGTCTCCATTTAGGAAATCATCAGAAAACTTAAAACATTTCTTAAGTCCTCTCCCTTAAAAATGTTAATGCAAGTACAGAGCCTGGAAAGTTATGGAAAATTGTGGCTCTTTCCAATGAGTTCTGCTATTACTAGGCCACACTTGTCTGCATACCTTCTAATTGTTCCAGTTGTTATACTATTATGTCTCTGGGAAATGTGTATATTTGAACTCTTTGTACATATTCTAATACACTGTGGGCGCCTTATTCAAATATTGATAGCATGTATTAGAATTAGCTGCTTCTGGATTCAACTTTTCCTCCAAGTCCCTATAAGTTTAAGTTTACAATGATTATCCATGTATATAAAGGGTGGAGAGCTGTTGTCCTCCACATGTTACCAAACTAAAATTCCTAGGACCCCTTACTGTGGCCCATGCTGACTGTGGGGGTTGGAACTGAACATTATCTGGCAGGTCAGAGCCCTAAGACAAGGTGCTGTACCAGGCAGTGCACAGGCTCCAGTCCTGTTGCCACCAAGGCATATGCACCATATTGGAGGTGGAGGGCTTGCATAGTTATATTGTCCTATGAGAACAGAAATGTGTGCTCCAGCTTTCATCAGTGAAATAATGGTGGTTGTGCATGCATGCTCATTTGTGTATATGTACATGCGTGTGTGCACACATAGTCTATATTTTAATATCTATTTCCCCCCCTCAAGGAACTTCCATACTTTAAATTAGATCATTTAAAATCATTTGTGCAAGGTGAATTTGAATAGGACAGCCTTGTGATCACCTCTCTCAATTATATGTTTGGAAGAGAATAGAATCTGGTTCCTTTTATGTATTTTTAGATATTAGGCAGCATATTTCTACTGTTGTTTTAACATATTTGTACTGTACCTTTTATCACCCAGGTGCATGTTTTAAGATTACTGGGCAGATGGAAGTTTTTTTTTAAAAAAAGACAAACGAACAAAACAAACAAACTGCATTCTGTAGCCAGTTTTCCCTATCTTAGTGCCTTCTTAGGTGTGACTCTGCTGCTGGGAATAATGGGAATTGTAGTCCACATCCAACGGGTAGCAGAATGGGCATGGCTGTGCTATAGTTCCTTCATCCGTGCATTTATCAGAATCCTCAACAGAGCAGGGGATTTTTCTTGGTGGCTTTTTCTTTTGCTATCTCTTTAGGGTGCTCTGTTCTTTCTTTGTCGGCCCTTTTTTTTAAAAAACCCAAACTTTTCTTGGATGCTTAAAGCCAGCAATAATGCTTTTGCTGCAGTTCTTGGAAACTGAGACTGCAATCATAACAAAACTGTAGTGCCTGAGGTAGTTCCCAGCTGCCAAAAATTAGGCCAAGGTGGAGGGAAAGAAGGGGAACGGTCCTCCGACTGAAAAGAGCGGGCCTCTGGGGACGGGGCTTTTCACAGAGCGCCAGTGGTCTCTGTGTTGGTAACGCTCTGCTGTGTAACTTCTGTGGCCACATATGGGCAGCTACTGTTGTTCTTTTGGTTTGTGTGGGTTTTCCTAGATCCCTCTGCCTTTTCTTTCCCATTGTACCAAGTCTGCCTGTCTCCTTCTGCCAACTTAAGCAGCACGCTCTTGTCAGTGTTCCTGAATGCTGGAAGTCTCGCTTTTGGATGCTTGCCCATGAGGGAGCCTTTTCTGCTATTCCAGCCTCTCTGCTGTTTTCAAGCTCTGCCTGTATCAACTGGAGTACAGGAATAGGAAGGGGAAGCCCGTGCCCTTGCAGACAGCCCTGTCTGCAAATCTGCTTTCCTCAGAGGGGTTACTTGCTTTAGTTTGCTCATTGTGGCATTCACACAAACCTCTTTTTTGGCATGGCGATAAAGGCTTTGCGACACTGAGACTGTTGCCCTGCAAATGAAACCATGTATTCAATTTAGATTAATGAGAACTTAGTGCCTCCCCTAAAAAGAAGGCACAAATATAAATTTGCAGCCATCAGATCTGAGCACTCATTGACAGCTCTGCCGTGCGGGTGTTAATTTCAGATTCTGAAGGAGGAAGCAGAAATAAATGTGCCTTGTGAAATATGAAAGTAGAGAGACCCTTCAGTACAAAGTTGGCAGTAACAAGGAACAAATAACTTGCATTGCTTATTGTCCTTTTCAGTATAAATCACACACTGGTCCAGGATGATTGGGAATTGAAGTCCAGCAGCACCTGAAGGGCAATGTTGTCCCTCAGTGTTAGTCAACACTACAGTTGCTGCAGTTCTCCCAGGATTTCAAACAAAGGTCTCTTCCAGGTCCACCTGGAGATGCCGGAGATTGAAACTGTGTCTGGGTGCCTGCAAGATATTTGTTCTATCAATGCACCTTTTCACACCTTAGAAGTGTATTAGTAGATGGGATTGTCTGTGACTGTGTTTCTCTGATCCTCAGTACTGTGCATTATCTTCACATTTCTACCTAGTGTCCTGCTTGTAAGAGCAGGTGGAGATAAGGAGCGAGGGGATGAACAACAGGGAGAAGGCAGGGCTGAACCATTAAGCAGTATAAGGTGACTTGCATGATAATAACCAAACATGTGGATGCCCACTTCTATGTTTTATCTTCCTCCTCATCTGCTTAGCTTTGTGAACACTGAAAGTAGGCATTCTTATGATTCATTGTCAAATTACATCTCAGTATTGGACCTAATAACTTATAGAAACAGACCTGGGAATATTCAGGTGGAGGATATCAGTTATAGGCAACAATTGCTTGCAGTTAGTTGCAATAGAGTAATGTAATTGGAGTTCCAGTTGCTGTTTTCAGGTATTCAGTGCTCTATATTCACTAGAGAGTGACATGTGTTCCTCAAGTACCCTGGCAATAATTCTCCAGATCTAAAGACAAAAAGTTAATAAGTGAAATGTGCACTCCTATGCATATCAGGGAATAACTATTGAGTTAAGTAGGACTGGTTTCTGAGTAAGCTGGCATAGAATCTCTCTCATGTCACTTTAATATTTTCTTGGCTCCTTTTAAACATTTAAATGAAGCCTCAGGAATTCACCTTGGAAATGTAGATCTATTTTCCAGGTGTAATTGTGCAAACTGTTTTCATCATGAGAAATTTAATTTCTCCATCTAGAGGCCCATGTACTTACTGCCTTATATCAATCTGTTTTATATCTTGGAAACAGAACTTGACACAGTTACCATCTTTTCAAGTCACAGCTCAGCTGTACATGCTTCTGATCTGCAGACTTAAATGGGTGACAAGGGCTTGAATCCAGCTTAGTCCTATTTTGAGTTGAATAATTGAAATCAAGCCTGGATTCATTTCAGTGCATAGCTTTAAACGGTGAACAGCACTGTCTGCTGATTTCTGCCCTCCTTATTCCTTCAGGTCAAACTGCTATTAAAGGCACAGCTGTACAAGTGAGTTGACGTGTTGGCAGGCCTATAGAAATGCACACATTTTTTGAGTGATGCCTTTGGTTCAGTTGCAGCATTTAGAGAAGTGGGGGAAGGAAAGCAGTTCATGGATGGCAAAGAGACACATGCATTGTTTAAAATAATGCCCCAGGTCTTCTTGCATAGTGTAATACTAAAGCCATAAGTTTTGGAGGTGAATTGCCTCAAGTTACGAAATCACTGAAGACATCATCTGTGGTGTACTGAGTCAGGTGACTCAGCATCCCGTAGACAAGATCTGCAGTGGTTTCTTAACTTGAAGCAATTTACCTCCAGGAATTAGGCACCACCCCAGTGTGATCACACAAAATGAATTTGACCAATTCTATGAAAATCATGGCCTTGCACTTTTAAAAAAAAAATGATAGTTTGTTGCTTACACATTTTTTATTTGAAGTATCTTGGAGTAGTTTTCATTCAACTGGACATAAGCTAGGATAATGTGGAAGATAACTGTACCAAATAGTTGTATTTTCAGTTTTTATTATCTTGTTCATCGTCAGAAAGGTGTGCCGTTGTTGTGTGAAAGAGCAGGTGCAGGTTTGCCGTACAAAAGAGGATGAAAATCTATCTGTTTAAATCCTATATATTGTATAACTATCAGAGACAGAGGTGCACTGCTGTCCTTTCGTTTTCCTTCAGAAAGGGCAAGTTATAATTTTGGATTACAGCTCCCAGAATGTCTTAGCTATCATGTTGGCACAGAGATTCTGGCAGAAGGAGTTGTCCAAAAAAGTAACTTTTCTGATTTCTGTTCATGCAACAGCACGTACATTTTGTTCATCTAGCCCAAAACTGCTTACACATTTAGTTTTACCATGTACTTCTATAGTGATAGTGCATCTTGCAACCAAGGTTATAACTTGATAAATTGTTGAAGATTTGGGGAGTTGTCATTCAAAAAAGTAACTTTTTTCAAACTCTGCTCCAACTCATTCATCTGATGTAACTGGCACTGGATGTTGTGATGGAATCTCTGGCACAGAAGTTGTAATCCAAAAAGTAACCTTCTCAAGCGTCGTTCAGGAGGTACTGCTCATCCTAGACTGGCTTCCCAACAGGAAGCTACTGCAAGTGTATGTTGCACATGGGATACAAGTGTGTGTTTAAAAGCCCTGGAGTAGATAGTACTCCCAGGAAGAGTTCTTGTCAATGTTCCTGAATGCTGGAAGTACTATCAATCCCAGGCAGAGTTTTTTCTCATTATGGCCCCTGGTCCTTGTAATCAAAATATTACACCTTGAACCTGTACATTTCATGTGCTCAACTCACTGAGCAGTTGCCCTTCCTCCTATGTCACCAATAGAACCCAGGACTTCCAACTTTTACTGCCTCTGATACTGTCACTGACCACACGAATCTAAACTCTACTAGACATCAGCTTGTTCTTTTTTTTCCCCTCTTTAGATAAATGTTCTGGTAAATTGAGGTATAGAATACAACGAGTACTCAAAAGGTTTTTTGGGGCAGAGGAGAATGAAGTTGGTTTCTTACACTAAACTCCCAAGGGAGCTGCATTGCCTGCCTTCTTTAGGTGCCCTGTTATTAATAAGAAGCAACTTTTTAAATGCCCAGGATGAGAGAGATTGAGAGATTGTGTTCATTTCTCACTGGAATTCTTCCACGTTAGTACAGAAGAAAATTAACTTGATAATAGCCAATTGCACTGGGAAAGCAAGTGGGTAATAGAGAAAGCTTGCTAGGTGATTTTTTAAAAAAATAATGCTTTAAAATATTATATTTTCATGTTGCATACATTTAGATTTTCCCACCTTGCACTGTGGGTCTTTCACAAGAGTCCTGAAGTCCACAGGCCTTCTTCTCCATGGACCAAGATCCAGTGAAAATGTAGCATTTTGTCTGTCCTGGTTGTTCTGTGCCTTCAGGATCCCTGTGCCTTGAACGGTTAACAACCAAGTCAAGTCTGTGTTTTTGTATCTTGATCGTGTACTTCTAGATTTCTGTGTTTTAGTGCTTTTAAATCTATTTGAAATTGCTTTTGGATTTTTCCCCTCCCTTAACTGGTACAATTTTTAATAAAATGGTTAAATCAAAGGCTCTCCTTTCTCTGTGTTAATAGGTGCAACAGAGTTCTTACAGCTCTGATCTGGGAGAAAGTGGGAGCTACATTTCCCCAGTAGCTCTGAGGAAACATAGGAGCAGGACAGTCTATGGAAAGAGAGTCTCCTTACTGTGCAGACTGTGAAAGGCATGAATGGTCACCACTGGCCCTTTGAGTTAGGCATTCTGTGTTACTACACACACCTCCAAATACTTATGGACTCCAATACCCATTAGCCCCACCTGATGATGGAAGCTGTGATCCAACATAAGCTGGATGCCAAATATTCCTGACATCTGGAACACGGCATGTTTCAACAACCTCTTTTAGACATCCTTCAAAAGTGAAATCTGTGTGAGAGAAGCAGCTTTGCCCAGTTAATCAGCCTAAATGGCTGGGATGGCAGCCTTGTCAGCAGCTACTACCTGAGGCTCTAGAACAACCCCCATCAAGTCAACTTCCCTGTCCTTGCACTAACTGTGAAACAAGGTGCCGGACTGGTTCATGTGACCAGTTGTGTGAAGAGGAGACCAAGGGATGGGAAAATTCACTGCATGATTGCTCTTCAGCATTTAGGTTATTTTCCTATGGCCAGAATCCTAGTGCTAATTCATGCATGTGTAAGGGAAATCATGTACAGTATGTTTTAGTGACAAACTGCACACAGACTGGAATGCAACCAGTACCTCATTAATGAGTGGACATTCTCACTATGATGTATGAAATTTCCCTTAAGCATAAATCAGCAATAAGATTGTGGCCTATGTTTTAAATGCCTTGCACTGAAATCCTTGTGCAGCCGAATAAGGGCTAATTTTAACCGGCTCCTGTGTCATGTTATTAACATTAGAGACTGAGGGGAACATTCCTTATCTGGTTTTCTGAGACAAATTGTTTCTCCTCTGTGTGTCCAAACCTTATGGCAAGTGTTAGGTAAAACCCAAGCAAAACTTATATGCCACCCCATAGTACTTAAAGCTCTCTCTGGGCCGTTTACAATTTGATTATGCAGGTTACACATTGCCTCCCCACCCAGTGAGCTGAGTACTCAATGTACTGACTTTGAAAGGCTGTGTCAACCTCGAGTGAGCTATCTGAGCTAGCAATTGAACTCAAGTCATGAGCAGAGTCTTTACTGCAGTGTAGCAGTTTAACAACTATGTCACTAGGCTCTTTACAAGTAAAGTCCTGTTTATAATCCTGTACAGAGAAGGGAAAAAGTAGGACATGACATTTATAGAGTAAACTATATATATTTACTCAGAATTATGAGGATATATTGAAAAGTCTGTGCCTGCTTATTCTCTGAAATGCAAGCAGTGTATGAAAGAAGTAGCAAAAAATACCTTGTCGTATCCCGATAAGTAGTTCCGCAATATGTATTTAATAATAATAATAATAATAATAATAATAATAATAATAATAATAATAATAATAATAATAATAATAATAATAATAATAATAATAATAATAATAATAATAATAATGTTTGCATTTTGGAGAATGAAAAATTAAAAAATAGGTGCAAAATCTGAAATACATGTGTTGAAGATTACAGCTTTTATTTAATTTTTTTCAAACTTTTCTGTAAATTATAACTTTGAATCTGGATTAAAACCATACAAAATTGCCATGCGAATATGAGAAATATTTATTAATACATTGAAAGAGGTGGCTATGGGGCGGTCAGTATAGGGGGAAAATACAGTGAAAATTGATGACAGCACTTTCGCCTTGATTCAGAAAGAGTACTGGCACATTTAGCAAACATTGTAATAATAAACTGCTCTGCCATGAAAAAAACCGAGTGCATCTTTACTCAACTGGAAGAATTAGATAACTATCACAGGTTGTGCTGGTATGAGTACAGACAAATGTTGTTGAGGTTTTTAAAAACTAAGTATTACTCAGTAGAACCTGAGACGATCAGATAAGCAAAACCACAGGCTGAACTCTCTTAACATGTTGCAATACTATCACTAGGCAAAACATCAACTACGCAGTCTTTTATTTTGAAAGGATCTCTTTGAATCAACAGAGGATAAATTCAAGTAGAGCTGGTTCCAGTCTCGTCTTCACATACTAATGAAATTCAGACCTGAACTCATGTCAAAATTCAGCGCAATCAGCTGGTCTCTTGCCATTCTCCCGGCTGTTTATAATTTAGGGTGAAAAATTACCCTGTTCACCCTGGGGTGGCATGGATATTACTGCTCTAGGATTGTTTCAGTGGTATACAGTCAGTACATTAAGACTTACCGTAACCTTCTGCATACAACAGAATAATTTGTGTAAGAGAACAATGAGACTTAACTAAATCCCTTTACTTACTGCAGAAAAAGAAACTGGTTTTTTTCTGTATTGCAGTTTTTTTTCTGTATTACCCTTGGTAATACCTCCTGTATTACCCTCAGGATAAAGCTCCAAGAATGGAGTTTACTTTTAAGTATGAGAGAAGGGTACTAGACTTATACTATCAGAGTAGCCATCATAGTGGCTGCCTAATGTTTGGGACTACAGCCCCCAAAGTTTCTATCCACTGGTCGTGTTGGCTAGTGCTTTTTGGTAGTCTGAAACATATGGAGGGAATGACATTACCAGTCTCTTACATGTCCAGAATTAATTTCATTTCTGGCCCTCCCATTGAGCAACAAGCAGTAGATGATACAGCATGTGTTGGGTGGCTGCTAATACTCCAGATAGTCCTCCATATGTTCAAATCCTTAGAATGGCAGCACTGAACTTTAAACTTTCTCCACATTCCTTCACTTGTCTCAGAGGGTGGCTGGTTGAAATGCTTTGGAGTGACATTCTCATATAGGAAAAAAGTACATGGCCTTCTCCCCACACTGGGTGGGATATGAGGGGACAAGGTAACTTTTTTCCCCCTTTTAGACCTTAGAAATAAATATCAGTCCCATTCCAAAACAGAAAAGAAGGTAAAGAATGTGGGCCAGAGAATTTTTGCCACAGTTTGTGCTTCCTCTCTCAATGCGGGTAGAGGTAAAGGGATACTTTCCTGAATATACTGAAGCCCATGGGTTAGTCACACACATTGTCTGATGGTCCCTCATCTAACCAACTGCGCTCAGGAAAAGGCCATCCCATCATGAGCATCACAAGGACCTTCAACAGCCACATGGTCTGGGAGGAGGATAGCATCCGTCCTTTACCTTATACAGCAAGATGCCTTGGACCAAACTTCTAAGCTAGTATCTTCATGACCGAGGGAGGATTTGAATTCAGGCCTCTTCAGCAGAAGAACCAGCCAATGAACGGAAGTCAGAGTTGGATCCAGGCATGGCAAATAATTCTCCTTCATACACACAGTATAGTGGTCTCATTAATTATCTTCCTGCTTTGTCACATCTAATTAATAGATGACATTTCAATATAATAGTTAATTCACAGAAGTACAGAAAATGCATGTAAAGTTGTGTATGCCCAGTAGAATTTGTGGAGCATGACTCAGGTTAGAAAGACAATCTGCACAATGATTTTCAATATTTTTTTTCCTTCATTAACCTTTCTGTTTGGTGAACTGGTAACAATCACTCATACAGCCATCACACTTTCTGTTTGTTTCTTAAACTAAAGTATCTTGTTCATGGAAATATGTCATATCTGATGAACATTTGTCTTATGAAAGATTGTAAAACTCTGATTTCATCTTTTAAACGATCTTATGCCTCTCTCGTCTACCAACAGAAATCTATCTGTGTTTTCTGCCTTGCCCCATTGTGCCTGAGGGCTCTGGAGGCACACAAAAGCTTCTGTGTCTGCTGCTCCTTGCTGTCACATGCTCTCACTCTAATCTTAAGAAAATCCAAACTAAATGGCATCTTCTATTGCCAAAAAGACCCGTTTGCAACTAACACTTGACCCCCAAACAACGATTGCAGAAGAAAAAGGCAGTCCTATATTCAAGATAATTGACTTTCAGGAACTAGGTCAAATAAAAATGGAGGAGCACAACCACCACAAAACACAAAAAGAAGGGTTTTCCTCCCTTTTTTCTGTGCATCTTTCAGTAAGCACACAACAATTTTTGAGTTTTCCACAGCTTAATGACTTGGGGAGGGGCAGAATCTACCAGAAAAAAAGCAGCTGTCTTTCAACAAGAGGTTCAATGCTCATATCCTCTAGTTTCAAGAGGACAAAGTTTTTTTTAAAAATCACACCACACATGTTAACTTGTTCACTATGGTAAGGATGCCTGTATTGCCAAGAATTATTTTGTGAAGGCTGCTGTGGGTAAGGTAATGATCACAGTTTGTAATTGCTCTGTTTCAGTTTAAGATAAGCTCATTCTTTATACTTCGGCTGCTCTATACTTCTGCCCAATATATGCACCCCAATCATGTGCATATATCGGGATGGAGAACGAGTGGTCTTCCAGATGATATTTGGCCTGTTTCCCATCAGCTCTTGCCAGGAGAGCCCATGGTGAGGGATCATGGGGGTTACCATTCAGGTGGACAGCTGCATGTTGCCAATCCCTAGTGCATATGCTGGCGACTCAGCAAATCTTTCATGCATCTGACGAAGTGGTCTACAAAAATGTATTCCATCATATAGTAATAATACTTACTCCACCCATCCCTTTGAGTTGCCCAGAAGATGGCTACATCCTCCAAGGTAAGCGGAGGCTTCCCCCCCCTTTCCCTCCTTTATAAAAAAACCCTCAGACTTGCATTTTTGAGTCCCTGTTATTTTAATGGAGATCTGCAGGTCATATGGACTTGACAAAGTGACTTGGAGTTAATGGATTCAGGTTGTGAGTTGAGTGAGTATTTTTTAGAAAACAACAACCCTGAGTCGAGTTCGAGTTGAGATTGAGTCAATTCGGTGCAACTTGAGTTTCACTTGACTGCGAATTGTGATTCGCAAGTCCCCATCCCTGTTTTATTGTAAATGATGAGGCTAGATATGCACATACGTATATTACTGTAGTTTTCTCACACCATTAATCACTGTAGAATAAACCTAAAAACTTTCCAGTAGAAAGTTTAATGTCATATGTGAAGCTCAGTTAGAAAATGTAATTATACAGCCACCCACTACTGCTAAAGATTCAGAAAAGATAGACAGAAGCAGGCATAACCAAGTTGCAAAGATCATTTTTCAGCAGTTTGTGGGAGATCTGCGCATGCGTCGACGAAGCTAGACGCCTTTACATCGCCCTCCAGGAAACTTACAGATAAAACTATAATACAACCAAACAATTGAAAGATAAGCCTGAAGGAACTTTTGAGGAGGTTCCGGAAACTCAGCTACAAACTTTCCCTTGACTTGGTGAGTTTTTCCTTGCTAATTACAAGCAATAATACTCACCGCGAAAACAACAAAACAACATAACAAGCATAATGGCGACAAAACGTGAAGTTAAAGAACTGTCGGAGTTGATAACTAATATGGAGAAAAATATTAGACAAGACCTAAAAACGCTTCAATCTAAGTTTGGGCAATTAGTGGAAGAGGTTAAAACAGCAAGGTCAGCTGCAGATAGTGCTGTGAAAAAAAGTGAAAACAACGAGAAAGAAATACAGCAATTAAAAAAAAGGCTGGCCATATTATCAGACCGCCAAAGGCGAAAGAATTTAAGACTTTCAGGAGTAACAGAAGACATTGCTGCAGGAGACCTTGGGAAGACTGTAATTGCTTTTTTTCAGGAACATGGCATAAATATAACAGATGAGGACATTGAACGCACTCACCGATCTCTGAAACCGAAACCAAAGCCTGGAGCCAGGCCTAGAGACATTATAATAGCTTTTTCAAGAGAGAAAACGCAGAACTATGTTTGGAACAAACTCAGGAAAATTAAAGACTTACAACTTCAGGGACAGAAGATATTTCCTCGCCCTGACTTATCACCAGAAACCATGAATGAAAGAAGACTTATGAAACCCTTTGCACAGAAGTTGCATGAGAATGGTGTTTTATTTTCCTGGGGTTATCCAGCCAATATTTTAATTTTTAAAGATGGAAAACTCTTGAAAGCTAGCAACCCAGCAGAGGCGGAGAAGTTACTATACAGACTTAACATACAACGTACTACTCAGCAGGCCGAAGAAGAGAAGGAGGGAGGAGAAGAAGAAGAAGAAGAAGATTGAGGGAATTTATATGTGACTGTAAATATGAATAAGCTTCCTTCAGGAATGTAAAATTTATACCACGTGAAAATAGTTTTTTTTGTTTTTGGTTAGTGTTGGTTGAAAAGAATGAAATTTTTTTGGGGGGGGAGTATGTGGGTAGACAGATCTCCACGTATAGAGACGAAAATGGGGGGATATAGTATCCTTACCCAACTCCTTGGGAAGGGGTTATTTTTGGGCTATGGGGGAGGGAAAGACCATCAAAAAATAGTAAATAATAGGGGCACACCAGGGGGAGTTGAGATAGACAAAAAATGGGGAGGATAATTAAAGTACTCTCCTTAAATGTGAATGGTTTGGCCTCAGATCTGAAACGTTATAGATTAAATAAGATGATAAAGGATCAAGGGGTTGATATTCTGTGTTTGCAGGAAACGCATAAGAGTAAGAGAGACGTAAGACCTTTGATGAAGTCTTCTGACTGGAGTTTGCAGATAGAGTCAAGGGGAACAAACAAAGCAAGGGGTGTGGCTATTCTCTTGCACTCTAGAATGAATATAGATGTTTTGGAACAATGTAAAGATAGAGATGGAAGATTTATTTTTGTGAAATTCAGGATGAATGGAAAGAAGTATACTTTGGCATGTATATATGCACCTAACAAAGGACAAACCCTATTTTTGAACCGAACCTTTCAAAGATTGCAGTCATTTTATGAAGGAGACTTGTTAATTGCAGGGGATTTGAATAATGATATTAGGGAAAATAAGAAATTAAACTTAAAAAAATGGAAACTTAAAGAGGTATTTAGTCTCCTGCAGGATGAAAAGCATCCTACCTTTTACTCAAAAAGGTATAAAAAGTTTTCCTGTATTGATCATATCTTAGTGAAAGAAACTAACGATATGGAAGTTAATAGTGTGGAAACAGGAGCTATATGGATTTCAGATCACGCACCATTACTTGTTGAGATTGGTTTGGAGGAGGAACAGAAAGTTAGAAGGTGGAGGTTTAACTCTAGGATATTTTTGCAACAAAAGGATAGAGAGGATTTAATAAGAGGGATACAAAAATATTTTAAAGAAAATAAAGGATCTGCGGAGGAAGATATAATTTGGGATGCTGCAAAGGCAGTAATCAGGGGAATATGTATTTCTAAAGAAATTCATTTTAGAAGAAAGGTGAATTTTAAAAGGGAACAAAAATTAAAGGAGATAGTTGAATTACAAAGAAGATTACAGGTGAAGTTTGAAAGACAAATACAGGAACAGTTGAATAGGGTGAAAGAGGAGCTGCAAGAGTTAGATAATTTGTTTTTGTGGAAAAAAGATTTATTGGTGAGGAATGAGTATCAGAGAATAAATATAAACTCGATGAAAAGATTGGCAAACTATTTGAAGAAAAGAAAGGAAAAACAAAAGATAGGGTGCATGAAAAATGAAACGGGAAGTAAGGTGTTTAAAGACAAACAAATAAGGGAGATCTTTGAAGATTTTTATAGTAAGTTATTTAAAGTAAATGAAGAGAAACAATTTGAAGAAGCTATTGTGAACAAAATTAAGAAACAAGATTTAGTAATTTTAAATGAAGAAATCACACAACAAGAAATCTTGACAGTTATTAAAAATTTAAAAAGTAGGAAATCACCAGGCTTAGATGGTTTTACATCAGAATTTTATAAAATGGTGGGGCCTTTAATAGTTCCAGAAATGCAGAGTTTGTTTAACAAGATAATGAAGGGAGGGAGAGCCCCTGAATCATGGAGGAAAACAGAAATTATGATAATCTTGAAACAATCAAGAGACCCGACGGACCCCAACTCTTATAGGCCTATTAGTTTAACAAACCAGGATTATAAAATTTTTGCAAAAATTTTAGCAAATAGATTAGAGAAAACACTCCCAAGATTAATAGGAGAGGATCAATATGGTTTTGTTAAAGGGAGATATATTGGACACCCTATAAGGAATGTGATTAATACTCTACATCACGGAAACAGTGAAGGAAGATTTGCCCTTTTAAAATTAGATGTATATAAGGCATTTGACACTCTAAGTCATGGGTATTTATTTCAAGTACTAAGTAAATTTGGATTTGACGGTCCCTTTTTGATAGCATTAAAAGAAATTTATAGAGAAGGGAAGGCAATGATTAAAGTTAATGATAATTATACAAAAGAAATTTTGCTCCAGAGAGGAGTGAAGCAGGGATGTCCCTTATCCCCAATGCTGTTTGTGTTATCTATGGAACCCTTAGCCGAAAAAATTAGAAGTAGTAGTAAAATAAGAGGATATACAGTAGGGAAAGAGGTAATTAAATTAAATCTGTATGCGGATGATATAATATTGGTGTTACAAAATCCTCTTGATGCAATAAGAGAACTACTGATAATTTTAAAAGAGTTTAAAGAATATTCAGGTTTAGGAGTAAATATTTCGAAATCAGAAATAATGTTTAAAAGGATAGATTTAAAGGAACAAAAAGAAATAGCAAAGCTGACAGGTATGAAATTAGGAATTAGGAGATTAAAGTATTTAGGTATAACAATAACAAAAAGTATTAAAAATCTGATGGGAACTAATTATAAAATAACTTGGAGAAGGATACAGGAAAAACTAAACGAATGGGATAATAGATATATAAGTATTTTAGGGAAAATAAGGGCAATAAAAATGTTTATAATACCAAAGATGTTATATCTATTTCAGGTACTCCCGGAGTACATCCCAAAAAAACAATTAGCTGTATGGGATCAAGAATTAAAAAATTGGGTTTTTGGGAAGAAGAAAGCTAGAATAGTAAAGAGGGTAATATATTCACCACAGGAAGATTTAGGGTGGGGTCTCCCACATTTGGAAAGCTATTACGAAGCCTTTCAAATAAAAATGCTATTGGAATTAGATGGGAAAAGTGTGGAGAAATGGGTAAGATGGGAGGATATAATAAATAAAGGAGTAGGTAAATTTGGAATATTTACACAGAAGGTTAAAAACGACATTAAAAATACAATAGGCCCAAGACAGACAGCACTAACAATATGGGGGGAAAGGCAACTTAATTGGATGCCAAGTCTTTCCAAATGGACCCCACTAGAATCTCTAGGTGAGGATTTGAAAATTGAGAAAACTTTTTGGAAGAAACTAAAAGAAACTGGCTATTATAGAGTGAAGGATTTATATAACCCTCAGGGGACACAGATTCCGGCACAAAATGTAGTAGGACAAGTTGGAAGACAATACTGGTTACAGACTATGGCTTTATATAATATTTTGAAACAGAGAAGGTATTCTGGAATACTAAATAAAGAGGATACCCCGCTAGAAAAACTATATAATAATAAAGAGGATAATAAGAAGGGTATTGCAAGGAAGTTGTACAACTTGATAAATACAGATAAAGATTATATGATTGGGACAATACAAACGAAGTGGGAAAGAGAAATGACATTGTCAGCATACGAAATAGATGGGTTAATGGAAGGCATATTGGAAATCAAAATGGATAAATTTAGAGAATTGGAGATGAAATTAATATTGAAATGGTATAGGACACCCCCTCAGTTGTCTTATATGATAAAAGGTTTGAATTCAAGTTGCTGGCATTGTAAGAGGAGTAAGGGATATTATGCACATCTTTGGTGCGAATGCCCTAAGGTTATTGAATTTTGGCAGCTGATTTTAGAAAAGGTGAACGCCGTGTGTAATATTAAATTGCAGCTGACTGGGAAAATCTTGTTTATGGGAGTTCTGGGGAATAATAAAGTAAAAAAACCTAAACAGAATTTATTTAAAGCTATGATTATAGCAGCACATGCAGTAATAGCTTATGGGTGGAAGGATGCATCAAAATGGACTTTGGAAAGATGGAATTGGTATTTATATGAATGGATTCAATCAGACATACTGTCGATTTTGACACAGGATAAGGTATGGGAAGAAAAAACATTAGAGATAAGAAAGAAATGGTCGGGATATGTAAGATGGGTAAGAGAAGGGGGGGCCAATAATGTTATATTGGTTAAACTCCAAAAGGTGTGCTCATGGTTGCAGATTTAAAATTAAATGGTCTTTTTTTGGGGGGGGGTGGGATAAGGGGGTAGAAATAAATAGGAAAATGATGACTATGTAAAGATAAGAGAAATGGTTATGTATGGATATGTTAATTAAAAAATTAAAAATAATAAAAAAAAAAAAATTCCAGTTTTAGAAAATAAAACTTAAATATAAAAAGTACCAAATATGAAGGCAAGAAGATAAAAGAATATGAAGCAAGATCATCCCCATATTAATTTCAGCAACTGGAGCCATTCAAAAATCTTTGGCTGCCGGTTTTAAACAACTGGCAATAGCTGCTAAATTGCCTCCTGAAAATTCAAATATGGGTAATTTTGCAGATATTTCATCTCACCCACAAATATGTAGAACTTTACTCCTAATTACTCTGCATGGCCTAATAATTAGGTCCATTCTCACACACTAGTGATGTTGAGAAATAAGAAATACAATATAATTATCATTATGATGATGACAATAGTGTGCCATCAAGCTGATTTTCTAGGTATAAAGTACTCTTCTTCTAGTGTCAATCTAGGACTGTGTGGCTTACTCGCTGCTAGACAGGTTGGCCCTTCTCTCAGTTGGCATAATATGGGATTGGATTGTCTTCCCAACCCTTGGTACTCCAACTCACTGAGCTATTCAGCCACCAAGTTTTTATCACTGCCTTTAAAAAGGTGAATTTCAACAGTTATAGTAGCATGCACGACAACGGTCTCCCACTCAAATGCCTTGTTCTGCAGAGCTGTGAAAGTAGCAGGATCAAACTATCCTTTTCTTTCTTCTTTTTAATCAGGTGACCCCATGAAAGGCAGTAGCCTCAGGCTGAAGAGCCATGCTTTATAGCTAAGTAGGAAACTGCATGATAGCAAGGGTGTTCCCAAGTTCATGTGTGCTTAATTAACATGAATGTGAGAAAGGGGAAAACTGGCAGCAAAAAACAGGAGCTGCTTAACCTCTCCCTCCTCCTGTTTTATCCCCTTCCTGCTCTCATCTCCTCTCAAGCCCATTTCCTCCAAGTCAGGCTGTTTTCCAGTCCCAAATCCTATGTGGGAGGGGAAAGAGATGGTTGTACGGGAAGGATTATTTCCCCTTCTGTCCACTGCAATGTTCTCCATCTTCACCTTGTATTGTGTAGGTTCGCTCTGTTTTGCAGATGGCTCAAGCGACATTTCAGAAAAAAAACACCATCCACTAGAATCTAGACAGTAGGCAGGGACTAAGAAGGATTGTGGTTTTAATAGCTGATTGGAAGGGTCAATATTGGCAAGTATGAGTGTCATTACTTAGAAAAGGGAACTATTTTCTCATTGCATGCCTCGTTGCACCTGCTGAAACTTCCTTTTAGACGCAAAACTAGATAAGAGTTTTCTCCGCCTTGGTATTTTACTGCCCTACCATTTCCAAATATGCCAGCAGTGAAATGTTCAAGTGATTGCGTTCATACACCAACTATGCTCATCATTGTCACTTGACATATGGGGAGATGAATATGACAGAAGGAAGTAAATCATTGTGTGGCAAGAATGGCTCACAAAGGCACTTGAACAGAAGGCTGGAATGAAACCAAGCAGCACTTCCCACACTGAGGTGTTCCGTTCAGTCAGCCCTAAAGTGCATTTTGTTCAGCATCCTGTTTCTCACAGTGGCCAACAAGTTGACTGGAAAGAAAGCCTGGGTGGGTCTAATGGGACTTATCAGGTTTTGTTGCTCGGTATTTGTGACTACAGTTATCCTTGGATCTGGATAGCACAGCCACAATGATCCAGGTTAGCCCTACAGAAGGGCCGTGTATTTTATGCAGGGTTGTCCTTGAGGAGGGTTCAGAAGATGCAGCTGGTAACAGAACGTTTCCACCAGGTGGCTGAGCTGGGGGAAACCTACCAATGGCACGTTAGAGTAGTGCTGATGGAACTGCCTGCTTGTTTGCTACCAGGGGGTTTATAGGTTTGGATGTGGTTGCTTGAAAGAACCCCTTCTTCCTTTGGCCTTTGGAATCGTCCCGTGAGTTGCCTCCAGTCAAGCCACATGCTCCTGAGGTCCCTTCCATAGGCATTCAGAGCAAGGCACTTGGTGTCATGGTGCCCACTGCTGGGATAAGACTTCTCCTGATGTAAAACATGCTATGAAAATCTTTATTTTTACGTAAAGCCTAAAATATATCCAAGCCTTTTTGGTAGTGCTTGGCTTTGCATGCTTGTTATATCCACGGATATGTAGAAATAGTACATTCTATTTTATGTCTTGGCTTTATTTTGAAATAAGCAGATGTTTATAGATATTTGTAAATAAAATAAAATAAAATAAACACATTTGTCGAGTGTCTGCAATATAATAATTCAAGGGACAAGAGATGGAAGACAGCGGTAATTTTAAAAACATAATCAGAGGTTTATTAGCCCGTTTTAAATTTGAAACAATAGTTTAAGAAATATTTTCAGCAGTACTAACTTCTGGAAAAATGCTACTGTTATGTGCTACAGTGTTTAAGCCTGTAAACAATAAAATCCTTTTTTCTTCTCTGTTTTTGAGACTGAAGATAGAGAATTTTAGAAAGGTTTAGATGAATTCACATTCTCTGATACCACTCAAGGGATTATATTGGTAGGCTATGTGGAAAGCATTCTGACTGGTATATGTCCAGCTCTCAAATTTTAGAAAGACTGCAGGAGTTAGAGACAGAGACTGTGTTTATTTACTGAAGAATGTGCACACTGACTAAACAGTATGATAATTCTGTCAACATATGCACATTCTCCACTGTGTTTTGAGATTATGCATACAAACCCTATTCAGATATGCAATCTGCAGTCACAGTCTCTAATCCCTGATTATATGTAATGCCCAAGAATTACAAAACAATGTCATAGTCCAAACACTCTCTGGAGGTTATATATAATGCCTGGATAATGTACAAAATGTAACACGTTCCTCGTGACCTGTTAGAAACCACACACATTGGTGCGTATTGCACAGAAAAATTCTTGAATGTGACGAAGACATACATAACCACTATTTCCCTGTAGGACGTTATGGCAATACTTTGAAGAAATGTGTGAAAGCCTCTTGAGATATGCACATCCAGGTTTCTCTCAGTGTCGATAGGCATGTTGACTAGGAAATGAGCATAATTTCCTCTTCATGGACAGTTAATATGCACATTCAACTCACTTTGGACTAGGTAGGTAGGTAGGTAGGTAGGTAGGTAGGTAGGTAGGTAGGTAGGTAGGTAGGTAGGTAGCAAACCTCATTGTAGCCCTTGCTAAATAATTTCTTCTTTGACCTTTCAGAGCCACATATTAAAGTTAGTGTGTATGTGTATGTATGAGAAACAGGGCATTTGGGGGAGAAAGAAGCCTCTGCTTTCTCAGGAAGCAATGGCCCAGATTATTTTTTACAAAAAAAGGAAAAGAAAAAAAAAAGAACTGCTGGGAGAATTGCTGTCACTTCTGCAAGGAAAATATTTTAACTAAAACATGTCACTTCAGGAGAGCCTAAAGAAGGGGAGGAAAAAGAAAAAGAACCAACACCACCTGCAACAAACCCCCCAGGAGGGGGACTCAAAAACAAATGGCTTGCCTCTTTTGCAGAACAAGCGAGAAACGCCTTTTGCCGGTTTCTGAGGAGGATCCTCTCTGTGCAAAGTTTTGTCTCCTCCCTGGGTAGTGAAGTGCTGCCATGTCGGGGAGTGATGACAATGGCCTTTTTATGCAAATCTGGTGGTGGGGAGTGTCACAGGTTCCTTGGCTGTTATAAAAGGGGGTCCCCTACTTTAGACACCTATCCAAGGTATTTTCCTTATAGTGCAGATAAGGATCACTGGTTACTCTGCAGCACGGATTACTTTTACCGTGTCAGAAAGGGAACTACTCAAGTACACAAGTATTTACTGACCGTGACCCAGTGAACACCATATGCAGA
Organism: Pogona vitticeps; assembly: GCF_051106095.1. Taxonomy (NCBI): domain Eukaryota; kingdom Metazoa; phylum Chordata; class Lepidosauria; order Squamata; family Agamidae; genus Pogona; species Pogona vitticeps. The sequence continues at coordinate 304,104,895 of NC_135783.1, forward strand.
GTAGTTACAGGGATATCCTGTGTTGCTAATATTACTGCCAGACCATGGAGCTGTGCCTTTAATGGTTGTACATTCTCCAGGTGGTCACACCATATTATGCCCATCCTATGAAAAGCTGATGCTGCAGATATCTGTGCATCAAGCTGTTCCTGCGGGCACAAGACTAGGACTGCCTTCTACTCAACTGGCAAACCTAGGCAGTAACAAAACAGAAAGAAATGCCTAATAGAAAGAGAGACCCTGTGACTTCTTCTTTATTAGAGACAGCATGGATGTAGAGTGTGACCAATAAAGGATTCTAACGTTATTGGGAGCAGAAAGTATGAGATGGGAAGGAGGGACACTCAACTTGCATGAATCCTGAACAAATTAATAAGTACATACGTTATTCCTTTGTTATGGTTGTGACTTTTATGCTACACATGTAACGTGATGAGTTGTGCCTTGCAAATTGTAAGTTCTAAGATGTGGGCTTGATTTCAAGGGTTTTGTTTCCTGTGTTGGCAGACATTTAATTTGCTGGCATCGAGAAGCCCTTCTTCACCTTGCCAGGTACTGATTAAGCAACTGTACTGCAGGTTCAGCAGTTTCCTGTACACTTAGCAGAGATGATGGAGGTGCGCAAGTAGCTATATAGCTTGGTCATTAATTTAAACAGTATACTTTAGGCATCCATTTCCCCTTCCTTTGCAAAAATCTAATTTCTCTTAGCTGTGTCACAAACAATCCCAAAGTCAACTCAAGATGAGCCACCTGGCTTGCCCCTCCCAAAAGTCGATGGCTTCAATTTCAAAGTTCAGGAAAACACACAAATTGCTGATGACAGGTTGGACCTACAAGATCTGCTCTCTCCACCACCCCTGTCTTTGGACAGTCTCTTCTGAGCACTTCCCTGGGAGTTATGTTAGAGCGGCAAATCTGAACAGCAAAGGCATATAGCAGGTGTTCTTGGTGGCCACTCCTTAGGTTTGGAATTTCCTCCCAGAGACCCCAAAAACCTAGAGCATGAAGCTGGAGAGGAACATCTGGCAACAAGTCCAAACACAGTTCAATGCAATCCTAGATATATACACTGTATATATATTTTAAATCAGGAACAAGTCCTGTTGCATGCTAGAGGACTTACCCTCGAAGCACGCACAGAAGTGCAGTCTAATCTGACATGTGCCTACCAGGAGCCTTCTATTGCACCCCCGTACAATTGGGATAATGCGGGGAAAGGAGAACAAGACCACATTTGCTGGCTTCTTTCTAATGAGGTCACCTTCCATACCTAGGCATACAGTCTCTCCTGAGTGCTAGAGACCTTCTGAGTCTAACCCTCACTTTATACTTCGTACCCTGCATAAGCTTGTCCATTTCCATGCAAGAGAAATGTCAAAAGTCTTAATGGCTCATATCAAACATCCATCTAGTCTGGGGATACATGGTGCCTGTGGAACATATGCAGCCCTCCCCAAGGGTCCCCACAATGACTGCTGTCCCATCCCACCAGCAACAGCCTAATTCTCCCATCTCACCAGTAAAGCAGTTGCCATCACAGCTTCTGCACTTCCAGTGACAGTGAGAAAGCAGCAATGTGGATCAGAGGCATGGGGAAGTGAGAGACTTTAGCTTTCCTGCCACCCCCCAGACCTCTCTGCAATCCTTCTTTATCAGCATCTACAACTGAGTGCATAGTTCTTCCTTCCAGTGAAGTCGGGCTGAACTCCGTATTTTGCTGCTCAACATCCTGAATAGCCTAGAACAGCCAGTACCAAATAAACAGAACCAGAGTAGAGAAATGTAAGCTTTCGTACAGCAAGGAAACTTTTCAAAGTGCCAGAACAGGCCCATATGGACCAAACTTTGGAGTAAATTAACATTTTCAATGCAAAACAGGTGCATGTGCAGCTAGCAGAAACACGAGAATAGGTTTTTTTTTCTCTCTTCCCAATTTAGACTTTCTGTAAGCAAGAAACATAGTAGGCATCCTTCAGTCTCAAAAGACTATGGTAACGTGCTCTGTATGGAGGACTTGGAACAGCGTCTAATGTGGCTGAGGAGGCCAATTCGAGAGTGACAATCTCTTCCACACTGAAGACAAATCCAATCTGTCCCCCGTCCAGCACCCTGGTTTTGTTGCTTTTGTGACTGCCTCTTTGCCTCGGCCTGCTGGACAAGGGTCTCTTCAAATTGGGAGAGGTCGTGATGCAATGCCCGCCTCCAGGCTGAACGCTCGGATGTCAGAGTTTCCCATCTGTTGTGGTCTATTCCTAAGGCCTTTAGATCCCGCTTGCAGATATCCTTGTATCGCAGCTGTGGTCTCCCTCTGGGGCAATTTCCCTGCACTAATTCTCCATACAGGAGATCCTTTGGAATCCAACCATCAGCTATTCTCACAACGTGCCCAAGCCAACGTAGACGTCGCTGTTTCAGTAATGTATGCATGTTGAAAATTCCAGCTCGTTCTAGGACTACTCTATTTGTCCTACCAGGTGATACCAAAAATTCGTCGGAGGCAACGCATATGGAAGGTGTTCAGCTTTCTCTCCTGCCACGCACAAAAGGTCCAGGACTCACTGCAGTACAGGAATGTGCTCAGGACACAGACTCTATAGACCTGGATCTTGGTATGTGTCGTCAGCTTCTTATTGAGCCATACTCTCTTTGTGAGTCTAGAGAACATGGTAGCTGCTTTGCCAATGCGTTTATCCAGCTCAACATCTAGGGAGAGGGTGTCAAAGGCCAGAGGAAATGAGAATTTAAGAAAACTTAGATACTCTGACAGTGTCTTGAAATGAAATGCTTTAAATTTGGGGATTACAAACAAAAATACACAAAGCAGAACCAAACACAAACTGGAAGGGAAAAGATAAAATCATGGAAACGTCTTTTCCTGAAGATTTTAAGGCATCTTATAGCTCAATGGTTTAGAGGATGGGAGTTTGATTCAAGCTTCCTTGATATTGGCTAAACCCAATGACCCATAGGTTTTCTTCTAGCTGTGCAGTTCTAAGATCATCATCATCATCATCATCATCATCATCATCATCATCATCATCCCATTTTGTGTTAAAAATAAAGGCATTGCTGCATCAAAATGATGTGGCTTATCCTAGATTTTAAAAGAAAACCAACAAAAGTAAATGTCTGTTACAAGCATTGTTACCTCGTACTGCACAAAGCAGGGCTTCGCACATTTCCACCATTCAAGACCAAACTAGACGTGGCGGTATTCGCTTTGCATTTTAAAAACAAATTGTTGCCTGGGGTGGGGGACCCAGTGAACTAGAGGGGGACTGTGAAATGGGAGGGCTCAACATTTTTGATGTTTCACCATTTTTGGCAATAAGGGCATCACTGATTACAGTTCAAAGTAATCTATTAAAGGAGGGGGCTTGACATTAAGGTATTACACATTTGTTATAACGAGTTACACAATCTAGTTGCATTAAAGTGAACTTTTTCAGATTTTATGGAATTCACTTTTGAACATTCCCAGGTATTTGAAGGGTTGATATTTAGGGTGAGGGTTGGTGGAAACTGCAAAAGGAATGCAGCAGATCAGTGACGAATCCTAACTGCACAGGTTGTTTGGTACCATGTTTTTAGACTACCTTTCCCAATGATGTCTCCCACCAGCAATGGAACCATGGAGTTTGTTTCCCTTAAAGATGTTCCAGGTTGGGGAGGGCAAACCAGACTTTCCAGAGAACACTTCTGAAGGCTTTAACAACAGAATGTGCTACTTGCAGGCAACTCTGTCAACCAAGTGTCTCCTCATCACCTTCCCCCAGTTAATTTTTTAAAATTAATATAAATGGTAACAATTATAACAGAGGCTCAACATATTTAAAGTCTCTGCCCTCTGTTAATGTAAACATATTAGGTTTTTGAGCCCGCTATTAGTAAATTAAACATGTTAAGACTTTTCTACCGAAGTTTTAATTGCTGTTTTTGGAGCCCACCCGAGTCCCAGTCTGAAATAAGGCCCTCAGCACCTGCTGTTCATAATAACAGGAACCCTCCCTTTGGCATCAATAGAATTTTTCCTCTTACTAAGGATAGTAAGGAGAATCATTCATTCAGATCCAGATTTTAATGGGACAAACCATCAAACGGCACTTCCTCAACACCTTATTTATTTATTTATTTATTTATTTATTTATTTATTTATTTGATTTTTACCCCGCCCCTCTAGACCATGTCTACTTCATCAGCTGTCTTTTTTAAAAGCATACAAGCCAAACAATAATAATAATATCACACCTAGTTTGACCCACAGGTTAGAACTCAGTAGTTGAGAGTGTGACCAATGTGCAATAGAAAAAAAGAGAGAAAAAATAAGCTGTTCAAATGGTCAACTGATTGGAAGCACTTTTTTTGCAAAAGAATAATAGTTATAATGCATTTTTCTCCAGCTTGAAACAGTACACATTGTTTAAAAGGACATCCAAGGATAGAAACAGTACAACAGGAAAATAGTAAAAGGAAGATCATGCATCTGGAGCTAACTCCAAACCGGTTGGATCTGCTTAACCATAGAATCATAGCATAATTGAATTGGAAGGGGCCTATAAGGCTATTGAGTCCAACCCTCTGCTCAGTGAAGGAATCTAAATCAAAGCAGATCGACAGATGATTCCCCAATTTTCTGTTGAATCCCTCCAGTGCTGGAGCACTCACCACCTCCCAAGGTAATGGGTTTTATTGTTTCCTGATACACAGCCAAATGTGGCTTCCTGTAACTTGAACCCATTATTATGTGTCCTGCATTCTGGCATGATTGAAAACAGATCCTGTCCCTCCTCTGTATGACTACCTTTCAAGTATTTGAAAAGTGCTATCATATCTTCCCTGTCTTCTTTTCTAAAGGCTAAACATACCCAGTTTTTTCAGTCTTTCCTCATAGGGCTTGGTTTCCTACCCCCTGATCATCCTTGTTGTCCTCCTCTGAGTATTCAGGAACAATGAGATATAGATGCAGGTAGATTTCTTCTCATAAAAAAAACAAAAAACAAAAAAAACAAAAACGGACCGCACGGGGAAACTTTTAAAAAAACACAACCTAAAAACTGTATTCAAGCCCACCACAAAAGTACAACAAATGTTACGCTCAGCAAAGGCCAGAAGGGAACCTCTCACCACTGCAGGAGTATACCTTGCAGTTGTGGCCAGGTATACATTGGAACCACAAAATGAAGCATCCACACCAGAATCAAAGAACACGAGAGACACTGCAGACTAAAACAACCAGAAAAATCTGCAGTAGCTGAACATGCCCTAAAACAAGCTGGACATGAAATTCTATTTCAAAATACTGAAATACTGGACAACACCAGCAATCATTACGTCAGACTACACAGGGAAGCCATTGAAATCCACAAGCACCAACAGAACTTCAACAAAAAAGAGGAACGTTTGAACCTCAACAAAATTTGGCTCCCAGTTCTGAAAAATACAGTGTGCAAAAGGTCCACCAGTGGACCACCAGTGTGAGTTTCATTTCAATCAGCTAGTTCTGCCCTCTGCCTTGGTCCAAAATAGGGTGGTTGGGTATTCCACTTCAGATAGTATAATTCTGCAGGTCATTCTTCTATTTGGGGTGTCCCATATTTGAAGAACTGTATATCCAAGTCTGATTAATTTAAAGTCCAGGTAAGGAACAGATTTGCTGTACTAAATTCGACATGAACCAGAAGAACTGTGGATTGAAACCAGAGATAGTAGTAGAGAAAAGTGCAAAAAGGCAATTTCTGTAGTAAAAGAAAAGGGGGAGTAATCACTAAAAATTGTAAACGACAGGCGAGAAGCAAAAGTAAAAGGTGACAGAAATAGGGTCAGAATCCTGAATGCAGCTTTTCAGAACCTCTCATGTAGAGAGAAAAACTATTACAGTAACCAGTGCAAACAACAATAAAATAGGGCAGGGGCACAAGAGACCTCTTTCAGAAGATCCAATAAATCAAAGGGAAATTTAAGTCTAGATTAGGAATGCTGAAAAACCAACAAGGAAGCATGCTATCTGACCAGGAGAAAGCTGGTAAGAAAAAAATTGATTTGTTTGAAATATGATGTTGAATGAGAGCTTTCTGGATACCTTGAAATATCAACTAGTGGGTCCTAGAGCAAATCATGCCTGAACTATCTCTGGAGACAAAAATGTTGAAATAGAAGCTGTCCTACTTTGGGGACATCATGAGAAGGCAGGGTTTTCTGAAAAGGACAATAATACTGTGAAGGCTTGAAGGCAGCAGGAGAAGAGGAAGACCAGATATAAGATGCATCGACTCCCCAAAGGAACCCACAGGCTTGAGTCTGCAATTGCTGAGCCAGAGCTGTTGAGAACAGGACATTTTGGAGATATCTGATCCAGAGGGTATTTATAAGTCACAGGTGACTTGACAGCACATAACAACAGCATCTGTACATACATACATACATACATACATACATACATACATACATACATACATACATACATACATACATACATACATACATACATACATACATACATACATTGCACATTTATATTCTCCTTTGTCTCTTTTTTGGCAGTGTACAAGTGATGATACAAGTTCAGAGACTCTCAAGGTACTTATCACAAAATATATCTATGGAATGAAGTGAGTTTTCTGTCTCTTTTATCTCTTAGTAATAATAAAACTAAGGGACGTGATGGTGCTGCGGGCAGAAGAACCGCAGAAGCCTTTGTGTGCTGCAGGGTCAGAAGACCAGCAGTCATAAGATCGAATCCACACGACGGAGTGAGCTCCCGTCTCTTGTCCCAGCTCCCGCCAACCTAGCGGTTCAAAAGCATGCAAATGCAAGTAGATAAATAGGGACCACCTCTTTGGGAAGGTAACAGCGTTCCGTGTCTAAGTTGCACTGGCCATGTGACCACAGAAAATTGTCTTCGGACAAAACGCTGGCTCTATGGCTTGGAAACGGGGATGAGCACCGCCCCCTAGAGTTGGATACGACTGGACAAAAATTGTCAAGGGGAACCTTTACCTTTACCTAATAATAAAAGTGCTGCTCCTGACTACTTCTTTTTGAGCTATAGATACAGATAAAGCTGTAGACATAGAGGTAGATTTATCGATAAATCATCCACACAATCAGAAAAGTTTTTTAAGCAACCCTAGATCCTGCATTTTATTGAGCTAGAGTCTGCTTTCCTATAAATCAATAACAAGAATGTTATAAGCCGCCTAGAGATCTATGGGTAGTGTTAAGTTAAATAAATAAAAATAAAATAAACAAGAAGGTGTGTTCTGGGCTTAAAAGAGCAAGGAAGGAGTCCTCCTATAGTTCCCAGTAACATGAGGGAGCTTCAGGATCCTTAAAGCAAAAAAGTTGGATCTGAAGAGTGAAAAGATTAGGTAACAAATACAGTCTTTCCATCCTCCTCATCCAATGTTCTAGTTCTTTCTAATAAAAGGTAGAGCCTAAGAGTACATGAGCACTGCAGAATATTAAGTAGGAGCAAAATGTCCATCCTGATGTGCGCAAGCTTAAGTGGAGGGATATTACTTGCCTCACTAATAACAGCAGCTCCCTCGGAGGTTACAAGCCCTCTGGAAAGAAAACAAGACATCATAAAATGGTGGACACATGTTTGGAACCTCATTCTCCTTCACAGATAACAAATCAAATCCATCGTTTTAAAGATCCTAATAGAAGAAACAGGTTTTACAGAACTTGGCATTCATTGATAATTCACTTACACTAACCAAAATAATCAGACAATTAATCCTCCAATAACTCATACAGACTTGAAGAAAGTTAAACTTGGCTAACCCCTTCTCTCTCTCTCTCTCTCTCTCTCTCTCTCTCTCTCCCGCTCTAATTATTTATTTATTATATCAGTGTAAAAAGATCACGGGTCTCCAGTCATGCCAATTCATGTTAAAATAGTCCATGCTTTTGATGGCAAGACCCTGCGCCATCTTCGTCAGAGAAGGCAAGACTGCCCTGATAATGTCACTGAAGTGCCTACCCTGACAAAGATGGTGCAGGATCTTGCCATCAAAAAGCTTGGACTATTTTAACAATAAAAATGAATTGATATGAATGGAAACCCATGAGCTGTTTACACAGAGTGTTTGTCATAAAAGACTGAGATCTGTAATTATTATATCAGGCTGTGTACTGCCCCTTCGTGCACACACTTTCTGGTTGATTTCTCCATCATGCTATGATTTATTGATGTGAGGTTATCTGTTATGTATTTTTATGTCAGCTATAGAGACAATGCCCAGAACCTTGTTTGTGCAACAGTTTGACATTTTTCTGAACTAGTTCAAGAACGTATCTAGTACTATCTTGCACAAGTAGAAGCTCCATTCAATCCAACAGGATGATCCTTTGCGACCTCAAACCTGACATAATGTAGAATCCTCTGCCAGTCAAGGATTTCACTTCCCTGGAGTTGTACAGGATTGTGGACCTGTTAAAAACAAAGGTCAGTATCCTGTTGCATAAATGTATAGCAGAGGGGAGGCTGCATAACTGTTTCGACAGCTCTGGCAGGTTTCCTGTTGTTTGACCACTTTCATGAGTATCTTGAAAATGGATTAAAATACTGCCCTAAATAAGTACACAGCTTTGAAAATGCAAGGTGAAATAAGACAAAATCTGGAGACAAGGCTGCCTGAAGGACCATCAGCATCTCTCTCTTTTGTTGTTGTTTATTAGTTAAGTCATATCCTACTCTTCATGACCCCATAGACCAGAGCACGCCAGGCCCTCCTGTCTTCCACTGCCTCCCGGAGTTGGATCAAATTCATGTTGGTAGCTTCGATGACACTGTCCATCCATCTCATCCTCTGTCGTCCCCTTCTCCTCTTGCCTTCACACTTTCCCAACATCAGCGTCTTTTCCAGGGAGTCTTCTCTTCTTGTGAGAGGGCCAAAGTATTGGAGCCTCAGCTTCAGGATCTGTCCTTCCAGTGAGCACTCAGGGTTGATTTCCTTCAAACGGATAGGTTTGTTCTCTTTGCAGTCCAGGGGACTCTGAAGAGTCTCCTCCAGCACCACTATTCAAAAGCATCAATTCTTCAGCGGTCACCCTTCTTTATGGTCCAGCTCTCACTTCCATAAATCGCTACTGGAAAAACCATAGCTTTGACTATGTGGACCTTTGTCGGCAAGGTGAGGTCCCTGCTTTTTAAGATGCTGTCTAGGTTTGTCATCGCTTTCCTCCCAAAAAGCAAGCATCTTTTAATTTCATGGCTGCTGTCACCATCTGCAGTGATCATGGAGCCCAAGAAAGTAAAATCTGTCACTGCCTCCATATCTTCCCCTTGTATTTGCCAGGAGGTGATGGGACCAGTGGTCATGATCTTAGCTTTTTTTTATGTTGACTTCAGACCATATTTTTCACCCTGATTACGAGGTTCTTTAATTCCTCCTCACTTTCTGCCATCAGAGTGGTATCATCTGCATATCTGAGGTTATTGTATTTTCTTCCGGCAATCTTAACTCTGGTTTGGGATTCCCCCAGTCCAGCCTTTCACATGATGTATTTTGCATATAAGTTAAATAAGCAGGGAGATGATATATAGCCTTGTCGTACTCCTTTCCCAATTTTGAACCAATCAGTTGTTCCATATACAGTTCTAACTGTTGCTTCATGTCCTACATATAGATTTCTCAGGAGATAGATAAGGTGGTCAGGCACTCCCATTTCTTTAAGGACTTGCCATAGTTTGCTGTGGTCCACACAGTCAAAGGCTTTGGCATAGTCAATGAAGCAGAAGTAGATGTTTTTCTGGAACTCTCTGGCTTTCTCCATAATCCAGTGCATGTTAGCAATTTGGTCTCTAGTTCCTCTGCCACTTCGAAATCCAGCTTGTACTTCTTGTACTTCTTAGTCCACATACGGTTGAAGCCTACATTGTAAGATTTTGAGCATAACCTTGCTAGGATGTGAAAGGAGTGCAATTGTACGGTAGTTGGAGCATTTTTTGGCACTGCCCTTCTTTGGGATTGGGATGTAGACTGATCTTTTCAAGTCCTCTGGCCACTGCTGAGTTTTTCAAACTTGCTGGCATATTCAGTGTAGCACCTTAACAGCGTCATCTTTTAAGATTTTAAACAGTTGAACTGGAATGCCATCACTTCCACTGGCCTTGTTGTTAGCCATGCTTTCTAAGGCCCACTTGACTTCACTCTCCAGGATGTCTAGTTCCAGGTCAACAACCACACTATCTGGGTTGTCCAGGACATCCAGATCTTTCTTGTATAATTCCTCGGTGTATTCTTGCCACCTTTTCTTGATGTCTTCTGCTACTATGAGGTCCCATTTTTGTTCTTTACCATGTAATTCTTTGTACAAAATGTTCCTTTCATAACTCTAATTTTCTTAAATAGATCTCTGGTTTCCCCCCTTTCTATTATTTTCCTCTATATCTTTGCACTATTCATTTAAAGAGGCCCTCTTGTCTCTCCTTGCTGTTCTTTGGAAGTCTGCATTCCATTTTCTGTAACTTTCCCTGTTTCCCTTGCATTTTGCTTCCCTTCTCTTCTTGCTATTTGTAAGGCCTCATTGGACAGCCAGTTTGCTTTCTTGCATTTCCTTTTCTTTGGGATGGTTTTTGTTGCTGTCCCCTGTAGGTGATGTCCATGTGTAGAGTTGCCTCTTGTATTGTTGGTGGTTGGTGCATAAACTTGGATTACCATGATGTTGAAAGTCTGCCTTAGGTTTGTATTGAAATGATTCTATCATTTTTGAAATTGTATCCCAGTACAGTACAGCTTTTCCCACTCTTTTGTTGACTATGAGGGCTACTCCATTTCTTCTACGGGATTCGTGCCCACAATAGCAGATATGATAATCGTGTGAATTGAATCTGCCCATTCCCGTCCATTTTAGTTCACTGATGCCCAGGATGTCAATGTTTACTCTTGCCATCTCCTGTTTGACCACACCCAGCTTACCAAGGTTCATAGATCTTACATTCCAGGTTCCTATGCAGTATTTTTCTTTGCAGCATTGGACCCTCCTTTCACTTCCAGGTGCATCCGCAGCTGAGCGTCCTTTCAGCTTTGGAGCTACTTGTACTTGTCCTCCACTCTTCCTCAGTAGTATGTTGGATGTCTTCCGACCTGAGGGGCTCATCTTCCAGCATCATATCTTGTAGCCTTTTGTTTCTCTCCATGGAGTTTTCTTGGCAAAGATATGGGAGTGTCTTGCCAGTTCCTGCTCCAGGTGGATCACGTTTAGTCGGAACTCCCCACTATGACTTGTCCGTCTTGGGTGTCCCTGCATGGCATAGCCACCACGACAAGGCAGCAATCTCTCTAGTGTGCATTAAAGCAGCAAAAGTTTGCTGCAGTGCTGTGAAAAAATAAAAGACAAATGGAAAGCTTCCTCCAGGAAGTTTTTGTTTGCTTTTCTTTTAAAGGTCTGGTTGGGAGCCTGCCTGATTCAACTGCAGGCAGGCTCTCAATCAGACCTTTAAGGAAAAGGAAAGCAAAAGCTTCCAGGAGGAAGTTTTCCATTTGTTTTTAGGTGGTGCAGCAAATATTCGTTGCTTAATGCAAACTTAAGAATTGTATTTGTTTAACTTCCTTGGCCATGGATCTCCTAGTGATAGTATGTAACCTGGACCAGCATACTCCTTTCACACCATATAGACAAACCCTGTGTCTGACAAAGTGGACTGTAATCCACAAAAGCTCACATTGAAATAACAGTGTTCTTGAAGGTGCTACAATACATTTGTTTTTGCTTAAAATTTTTGATTTCTGACTGAGCCCCCCCCCGCCCCATACCACATTCTAAGTTTCAAATTGTTCTCTTTAACTGGAAGGTTCAGTTCCCTCTCTCATGCAGTCAAGTCTTGCATTGAAGTGGTGCAACATGCAAGCAATATTTTAAATCTATGCAACAGAGGAGCTACAAGAACATGTAAGCCTTACCCCCAGTAACTACTGGCTTCTGGCTGGCATAGCAGACAAGAAACCAAAAGACATTTCACACCTCCTCTGATCATTTGAAAGAAACCCAAGCTAATCCTTTGGTATGAACTGAATGTAAGAAGTCCCATATCAACTGTTCCTTCTACCACATGTTATTCAACATGCCCTGGTACTCTCTCTCTCTCTTTTTTTAAACTGCATTTTAAGAGAGCAGTGCCCCATTATTTTTCTCAGGAAGTACCTTTCCTCTTGGGCAGAGGATCTACTTGTAGATCTATTTGTGCAGCCTTACAGAAATATGAGTTCCCTAAGGAACAGGGATTAAATATTTTACTATAACTAGAAAATATCCGACCATAGCTTTCTTTCCCATATTTGAATGTTCATCATTATATCAAACAAAAGACCAATCCAACATAGCATCTCCCATATTTTGTTACTACTTCCTAATTTATATCTTAAACCTTTGCTCCCATCAGCTGCTGTCTTTTCTTGTCATGCATATGAAGTACATAGTAGTAAGGAATGAGATTTGTAGCAGGTTTTCAAAAATGTCTCTCCCCCCCCTCCCAATCTAGAATCCAAATAGAATATTCACTGACTGTGCCAGGTGGAGGATTCTGGGACTTGCAGTCCAAGAAAGTAACAGTTTCTTTTGATGACACATAAGCATCATTATTAATAAATATTTATTTGTATTTATTTATTTGTTTGTTTTAATTTTATGGCATTTTTTCTATCATGAAGGGACCTGTCACATTCCTGCCTGTCCCTTGGTTGTTTCACCAAGCAAAGGCACAAGCTATGTGTCGTTCAGCTGCCAACAGTTGACTACATCAACTTTAATCTCTATTAATGACAGAGGTCCGGGCAATGTATCATTTAAGAACCAAATAGGAATTGTTTATTGTTACAAGTGATAAAAGTCCAGTCAATGTCGTTAATTCTAAACGAAACAACCTTCTTCCTCCACTCTCAACCGCCTATTCTTCTCCCTCTCTCTCCTTTTCCTTTTCCCCACTTAACTCCGCCCCCACCAACTCCTATTGGTGCATGCAAATTTCAATATTAATATTCATAACCAGGGTGAATGCTACAGGACACAAGCAGCTCACAAATTATTACAAAACAAACCATAAACCCATAAAAAAAACCCGTTGCAGTACAATCAATTAAGTACAGTATATAACAGTATAACAACGATTAGTTAAAAGGCATTAAAAACACAGTAAAACACATAAAATAACTTCACTGCCCACTTAGTTGTTAAAATCCTCTCAAAAGACGATGGTCTCCACCTGTGATTGAAGGGCATGAAAGAGGGACCAACCTCATCTCCCTGAGGAGGGCACTCCACCGCCTGAGAGTAGCCTCAGAGGGTGGAGGGACATATGGCAGGAAGAGCACATGATACAATGCCTATACCATTGCAACTAATTCAACACATTGTTTCCAGTGTTGTGTAGTATCAGACAAAGACTGGGCGGCGGGGGGGGGGTCAGGGTTCACACTCCTACGCTGTTATGAAGACTTCTGTGTAATCATGGGCCACTCACTGTCTTTCGGCCTAGTCTACCTCACAGGATCAATGGGCAGGCCAAGGGGCCCATGTATGGCACCTGAGAAGAACAGCACAATGTCTAAAGAGCTGAGAAGGCTTAGATGAGGAGGTCCTTCAGGTAGCCTGGAGTGGACCCAAGTTGTATAGGGCTTTACAGGCAGTTGTAGCAGGAGTTGTTGTAGCAGGAAAGTTTATACTCCTTTGTAAATGGCCTGTGTCAACAATCTGGCTGCAGAATTTTGGACCAGCTGAAGTTTCCTAAGCATATTCAAAGGCTGTCTCACATAAAGTTGTTACAGCAATCTAGGTGCGATGCAACAAAGACACGTGTCACTGTGACCAGATCAGACATCTCAGGGGATGGTATGTGTAGTGGGGAAAGTACATTTTTCAAACTCTGCTGTGAATTTCATCCCCCACCACAGTGTAGCCACAGTGAAAAAAAAGCAGCATCACTCTTTCTTTCTTTCTTTCTTTCTTTCTTTCTTTCTTTCTTTCTTTCTTTCTTTCTTTCTTTCTTTCTTTCTTTCTTTCTTTCTTTCTTTCTTTCTTTCTTTCTTTCTTTCTTTCTTTGTTCCATTTTCACCCCGCCCATCTAGATTCGGGAATCTACTCTGGGTGGCTTACAGAATATAAATTATAGGTATATTTATGATTTCCTCATTGTTGTTCAAAACCACTAGCCCAAAATTTACAATTTACAAAATTGTAAACTCAATAGAGCTACTTGAAGGTACCTTATGGTACCACCACAGGGACTCTAGCAGTAGCAGCACAATGGTACAGTTTTCTACTCTGAAATAAGTTGAATTAAGTTGAATAAGTCTTACTCCCAGGAAAGTGGGTATAGGCTTTTGTATTTTCACTGTGGAGGTGAGCGCAACGTCTGCCACACTTCTTCTTGAGCATAAGATGTGTGGCTTCAAATTCATTATTTCTGATGACATGACACAAAGATTTCAGAGTAGAGATGGGCACGAACTTCAGTTCAGAGGTTTGTGCCAGTGCGTATGCACAGCACCACAGGCGCTATGTGTTCCTTTCCCCCACCTCCGGCTGGATCCCCCACTCACGAGCTGGCATGGGCTCCTGTCCGCCTCCTCTTCGGCTGTTGGACTAGTTTCTGGCAGAAGCTTGGGCTTCCTTACCCTGCCTCTTTGGCTAATCGCCCACTCAGACAAGGAGGGAGGACAGGCAAGTCCATGGTCCTGTCAAGGACTAGTGAAACAGCTGAAGAGGAGGAGGAGGAGAGGAGCCCATGCCGGCTGGTGAATGGGGGATCCAGCCGGGGAAGCAGGGAAAGGGAACATAGGGCACCTGTGGTGCTGCGTGTACGAACCAGCACGAACTTCTGAACCAAGGTTCATGCCCATCTCTGCTTCAGAGCTGTGCCCATTTAGCTGAGAGGATGCACCACTGAAGTTAGTGGGCCTTCATTCTCAATAGCAACAGATATGATCACACTGTGGGCTCCTTTGCTGAACTCTCAGCCAAACTCTTCAAGAAATAAATCTTTAATTGTGGACGACTCAAGCGGCAGTGGGACAGCAGCAGTGGTGTAGTGGGTTGTGCCCAGATTTGTCTTACTTTTCTTTTCTTTTCTCCTGCCTGCTTTTCCTTTTACAACATGGACAATGATATTACCTCTGGGAAAACATGCCAAACTAATCACACTTACATTACATTTGCCAAGCAGGAGTTGGGATGGATGGAGAGAGAGAGAGAAGGAGGGAGAGAGAGAGAGAATTTAGAATAGTCCCCATAGAAACACTCGGCAGTCATTCTTTGTCAAGAAATCACTGCTCTCAAGTGGGTTGTGGAGCTGGCCAGGTATTACCTCAGGAGCAGCCTTGATAGCCTCACTGCTACTCATAGAAATTTGATGAGAAACCCATTGCCATATTATTCACTATTCCCCCTTAAAAAAATAAATTGGCATTTTGAGTCCAAAGGAAAGGAGAAGATAGAATTAAGACAGAGAGCAGAACTCCCAACAGTACTGCTGCCAAGATCCAGAGAGTTTGGTGAACACACCTAAAGCACTTCCATGTGTGCATGGAGTCTGTGCCCGTTTTCTCATCTTACTGCAGCTGCTCACTGAGCTTTGGAATACTACTTTTTTTGGACTACAACACCCAGATTCAAGGCATCAGAACATTCTGAAACCTATTTTGTAAAACCCAACTCTGTTTCCTGCCCATAAACCTAGATTCTACATGTGGCAGAAGGAGCATATGATATGATGGCTATGCCATTCAAACTAATTCAACACATTGTTTCCAGTGTTGTGTAGTATCTGACGAAGACTGAGACTGGGGACGGGGTTCAAACCCCTACTCTTTCAGCCTAGTCTAGCTCACGGGATAAACGGGCAGGCTGGGGGCCCCACGTATGATTACCCTGAGAAGAACAGCACAATAAAGCTGAGAATTTAAGGCAGGGATGTTGGCACATTTTTGGATCCCACTCCCAAGTATGAGTGAGTTCCCATCGCTTGTCCCAGCTCCTGCCAACCTAGCAGTTCAAAAGCATGTAAAAATGCGAGTACTGTAGATAAATAGGTATCACCTTGGTGGGAAGGTCGCGGCGTTCTATGTCTAGTCATGCTGGCCACGTGACCACGGAAACTGTCTACGGACAAACACTGGCTCTATGGCTTGGTAACGGGGATGAGCACTGTGCCCTAGAATTGGACACGACCAGACCAAATGTCAAGGGGAGCCTTTTACCCAAGTATGGACCTGACTGTTGTTGTGGGTTTTTCGAGCTCTTTGGCCATGTTCTTCAGAACACGGCCAAAAAGCCCGAAAAACCCACAACAACCATCAGATCCCTGCTGTGAAAGCCTTCGAGAATACAATGAACCTGACTCTTTGGTTCTGAGTCCAAGTCTTTGGTATCAAGCCCCAAGCCCCAAGTCCAAGTTCCAATAAAAATGAGCCTTTTCCCACAAGAAAAAAAGGGAGGGGAGGGTGGGTTCCGAGTTGTGAGTTCAAAAAGCTCCTGAGTCGAGCCTGAGTCAAGTCACTGTTGCAACTTAAGTCTGACTTGACAGAGAGTCCTACAACTTGAGTCCCCATCCATCCCTGATTTAAAGCAGGTTAAAAACCATTTACAATTACCACTCCATTGTAATTATGTGGGAAGGACCACAGGCAGGAGGCTTCAAGCCATTGCTCTTACCTAAGTTTTGTATGAACAATCTGTGAGAAGGATATATTGGAGTTTTCTGGGGAAGGAGAGCAAACAAAGGCTAGCTAATTGAATTTGAAGAAGCTCTTTTTGAACTACAGCTCTCAGAATCCCAGCATACTGTATCTGAGACCAGGTATGTGCAACCTAAAGGAAAACTCATTTGCATGTCCCATCAGGATCAATTTAGGTGTGCCACAGAAATACAGGTGTCTGTGACAGCTCCCCCAATCCTAGAGCCTTCATCACCACCCATCATTTATAATAGAGTATTAATGTTATGGAACTTCCTTCTAGTGGAGATGCATCAGGCCACTACCCTCCTCAACTTTAGAAAACAAGTAAAAAAATAGTTTATTATCTAGGCTTTCTACAGTCTTAGCCTTGCTTAATCTTATTTCTTGTAATTATTGATGACCCACTCAGTGTTCATGGGCTAATTGACATGGTTTTTCCCACCATCTCTTGTGTTAGCTTTTAGATTAGGCATCCTTCAGTCCCGAGAGACTATGGTAACATGCTCTGTATGGAGGACTTGGAACAGCATCTAGTGTGGCTGAGAAGGCCAATTCGAGAGTGACAATCCCTTCCACACTGAAGACAAATACAATCTGTCTTCTGTCCAGCTCCCTGATTTTGCTGGTTTCGGGACTGCCTATTTGCCTCGGCCTGCTGGACAAGGGTCTCTTCAAATTGAGAAGGGCCATTATGCAATGCCTGCCTCCAGGCTGAACGTTCGGATGTCAGGGCTTCCCATCTGTTGAGATCCATTCCTAATGTCTTCAGATCCTGCTTCCCTCTGGGGCGATTTCCCTGCACTAATTCTCCATCTTTGGGAATCCGACCGTCAGCCATTCTCACAACATGTCTGTGCCAACATAGATGTCGCTGTTTCAGTAATGTATACATGCTAAAACATTCCAGCTCATTCTTAGACTACTCTATTTGGAACTTTGTCCTGCCAGGTGATACCAAAAATGCGTCAGAGGCAACGCATATGGATCGTGTTCAGCTTCCTCTCCTGCTGTACACAAAGGGTCCAGGACTCACTGCAGTACAGGAGTGTGCTCAGGACACAGGCTCTATAGACCTGGATCTTGGTATATGCCGTCAGCTTCTTATTGAGCCATACCCTCTTTGTGAATCTAGAGAACATGGTAGCTGTGTTAGCTTAGGTCTTTAAATATAGATAGATTCATGGAGAACTTCTTTTCCGTTTGTTGTTGTAACTCATCCTTATTACTGAATTTTATGTTTATATTTTTGGTTGTAAACTGCCCTTAAGTAGTGTCTTAGCCACTAAATTGGAGGCATAGAAATCAAGAGAACGAACGAACGAACAAATGTGGTAGAGCATAGGTGGTAATTCACTTCATAAAGTCAGGGGTAAAAAGTCAGCCGCCCCGAGTAGACGTTGTCTAGAGGGGCAGGGTAAAAATCGAATAAATAAATAAAATAAAATAAATAAAGTCAGTGGTATCTTTAAAGCAATAAAAACATAAGAAGAGCCCTGCTGGATCAGACCAAGGGCCCATCTAGTCCAGATTCCTGTTTCTCACAGTCGTCCCACCAGATGCCTCTGGGAGCACACGAGACAACTAGATACCTGTCTCCTGATAACCCTTACCTGCATCTAGCATTTGGAGGTACCTTCCTTTTGTTTTACACAAATTTATATTCCTATTTTGGGGTACCAGTCCCAAGTATGAATACGACTCTTTGGTTCCAAGTCCCAAACTTTTCACACAGAGGGCCACATCAAATATTTGCAATATTTTTCGAGGGCCAAAGCTTGTGTGCGTGCACGCATGCACATATGTGCATATGTACGCCCACATGCTCGCCCACACACACGCCCGCCCACACACCTGCCTGCCCGCACAGATGGGCCAGATAAAAAGGCCAGGTGGGCCAGATGTGGCCAGTGGGCAGTAAATCTGGAGACCCCTGCTTTGTACCGAGGAATGTGGAAACTCTCATCTATATGGCTCATCCAGTCTGAACAGTATCCCTGATCGGCCCACAGAAACTCCTATCCTCTGCGTTCCCAAGGTCCACACCAGAGACTAGCACACGTAGGGCTGCTGTTATGGTACCAAACAGACATAACCCATCGGGCTTGCAGCACACAAGTGTGTCTCTCCTTGCCTCCTTTGCCAAGAACCTGCAGAAGTATTATGCTTCTAGCTAGCTTTCTAGGGTGACTGATTTTGGAAGATTTCCTGGTGTTAAGCTGGGCCGAGCACAAGGAGAAGCAGTTTCAGAGGTGTTTCTTCTTTGACGAGAGACCCGAGCATTTATTAATTTGGAATACATTACATTACTGAGGAGGCCTGTAGCATTTACAGATTTAGAGACCTTCTTTTAAATATCTCAGGACATGGGAGTGAACAGAGAGGAGCCAACTTTTTCTGAGACATAACAGGAAAGTTCAGACTGGTACACATAGATACAAAAACATTAGTCTTATGGTTTGTTGTGTTCTCAACATGAAAACAACCCAGAAGAAAGTTTTGTTCTGGTGAAGATGGACACACACACACACACACACACACACACACACACACACACACACACATCTATATAATGAGATAAATTTATCAACTTGTAGTTTAATTATGACCACTCCAGTTTTTACCTGTTGTTTCTTTTGCTTTCTTTTCCTTTTTATTTGAGGGTTCTGGTTCAACACAACCGTAAGTCAGTGTTCTGGAGTCATTGCAAACTGAATTCACTCACTCCTCATTCTGTGATAAAGATTGGAGTACTTGGGCATTACATAGACATAATGGCTGAACCATGTCTACACCAGTTATTTAATGAAATGTATGCTTTCTCACAGAGTGTGCTGAATATAAAATTTTCACAAGTATGTGCTTGGACATAAAAGCACAGTCCATGTGAATTGCTAAGCTTTATACATGACTCAGATCTTTCCCAAAAGCAACTATGAGATCCAAAGAAGCCATGCAGGGACAGAAGCCAATGTTTCTTAGGACTGTCACTTTAGAACATGTTGTCAGTGCACCTCCATAAGTCAAGGACTTTTGACAGAGGATACTGGAGGATAGCATCATAGTTCATAGTTCATCTGATGTGCCATGGGATAGATCACCTCTCTTGATATGTCTGTGTGATCCACTCTGGTGTTTTGGATACATCAGGGTCTGTATTATAAGAAATGGTGTTCCAGAAGTGTTTGGATTTCCCTACATCTTATCCAATTTATTGTCTTCGACACAGTGCTGAGGAGAGAGCAATACAAACTTGAGTCTCCAATCCTCCTCCCCCACCGCAATAATTTCAGTCTTGGGTTCAGTATGATGTGTGGTGGTGACAATACTTTCACCCAAGTTTGGACTGAGATTTGAGAATATATTTTAGGAAAATGGGAAAAACTGAAACTGAAATGGTATACTGTTTTGGTTCTACTTTCTTTCTTGAATGAACATTTTGTACTCAGATCTATCTACAACAGCTTCATGCCACTTGTTGGAGTACTGGTTTTTTTTTCTTCCCATGCATCTCAGCCATCAGTCTCCATCAACATCCTTGGCCTCCACTCATACAAAGCTATCATATACTGAGATATAATATTAATCCCTCTCACTTTCTGGCGAGCAGCTGCACTGCAGAATCCCAGGAAGCATCTTGCTAGCCTTGTTATATGCTGTCTAAGAACTTTTAATCAGGGGCACTGTGGACTACTGTAAATCCAAAACTTCTTGTATGCAGGGCCTACCTATCATAATGTCACCCAACTGTTCATATCAGAAATATGAGCAATTGGATGCCATTATGCTCATGTCCAGCTTATGAGCTCCCCATGGGCATCTCTTTGCCACTGAACCCGTTGGGCCTTTGGTCAACTCCATCAAGGCTCTTCCTGTATTCTAAAATCTGTGCGCAAGTGAGCTATCCTGCCTCTGCTGCATTCCTTTTGTTCCTCCAAAGGGTATGCGCCACCCATCCTCTAAATTGTGATTTACTTTGTGGTTTTGTGCACTCAATTGCAGAACTTTTCATTTCAACTAATTGGTTCCAAACTGGGGATATGAAGATTTCCTGATCTGCCTCATGGGCGCTAATGACATGTTTTAGATAAATGATACATCTGGCAATGTTCCCGGGAGGAGGCAGCAAAGAACAAAGATAATGCTACAACCATCACACCCCATATTCAGTTCTTTATTTTGCAAAGTGGGTATATTGCTGCCCTTCTTTGCCACCCTTTGCGTAACAGGAACAGTCTAATGGCAAGAACTATTTTAAAATCCTTGCATTTTCTAGCAATAGAAAAGTCTTTTGAAAAACCCAAACAAACACACAGGCAATACTGGAAGTTTATGTCTGGAATGACAAACACAGGAAATTAAATACAAAACAGGGTCACAATGGCACAGAGAATCAGACTCATTTTATCCCATACAAGGGCATAGAAAGTTGAAATGTCCCTTCCCAAGCCTCATTGCTGTTTGTCTACTTGAAGCATGCTAGTCAGTAATATTTGGATGCACTTCCCTGGGTTTGCCAGTTCAGCAAAATCCCATGCCTTGAGATTTCAAGCCAAAATGGGAGGCTTGGAGCAAGCCCTTGTGATGTCACAGGTGTGGGTCCTTAGGATATCACAGAGGCAGGGCAGGCAAAGATTCCGGTGAATGGTGCATCCAAGAAGGGGCAGCAATGGCCACTGCCATTTTTGCTATGGCACCTGGGGATATTTTTCAGGCCCTGCATTGCTGCTGGGACTTGTGGAAAGCTCAGTGCCTGCATATGGGCAGTTTTTCGCCAGGCCCTGTGCTACTCTCGCAAGAAGACACACAACAAAAATTGAACATTCTCTCTCCCCAGCACTACTCTGGTGTTGGTCTTCCCACCTAGAGACCCGAAGAAGCAGAGCTATCCACTGAGACTCCAAGCACAAGCCGGAGATGTGGCAGCCCTACTGGTAGGCTATTTGTCTTTCCACCCCACCCCCCCATCCCAACTACCTTCCCATAAATATGCCACACTTCATTCCAATTCCTTCACCATCACAAAAACATGAGATGGGTCCAAGACATTCAGACCAAGAACCTACTGAGGCCAGCAACCTTGGTCAACAGTGGCCAATAAGAAGCTCCAAAGTAGAATATGTTGGCACTATGGTGGGAAACCGGGAAAGGCAAAACCTCACTCTTTTTTGTTCCCCAGTACAAATCTAAAATCTAAGCAGTTTTTTGCAGTAGTTTATCAGGTTAAAATTAACCAGGTATTTTATGCGTCATATACAGAGCCACTAAGAAGGTGGGTCCAGCCACCAATTAATATTCTTATTTTCTTGCCAGACCACTAACATCAGAAATAAAGGGAAATGTTTTGGCCTGCATCCTTTCAGGACAAAAGAAGAAGAAGAAGGCGGGGGGAGTCCTAATGTAATAGTTGGAGAAAATAAGAGTTGACAATGGATTGGATGAAACCAAATATAGACAAGCTGAAAGCTGATGATGGGGTATTAATTATTTTTTTGCTGGTTCCCCCTTATCTTGCCACTCCATCTCTTCCTCTCTGGGCTCATCTGGACTGGGTGATTTGAAGCATCTTCTGATTCAATCCATATATTACTTCTTCATAGATGGTACTGTTTACTCTGTACATCCACATATCCAACTTCTTTTATTTGGCGACATTCTGGTGCACTTGGTCATACAGAGGATGAAAACAGCAACATTTTCTCATAACACCCCTCTGTCTACATTCTCTGTTGTCAGTGTCTTCACTCTGTCCTTTCCCTATTCACTGCGTCTCCATGTTTAGTTCTCTACTTTGCCCCACCGCTTTTTGCTCTGGTGCCAAAGTCTCTCCAAACTAATTTTTAAAGAATAATCAGTACTTCTTGTTGCATATCTCTCTCTTGGCAAGTTCATTAAAACAAACAAACAAACAAACAAACAGAGGCTGAGATCTTATTATGCAACTGATTGAACGTACAGTCTGATGATGTCATCAGCTGTGGGCATTAATCTTTATTTTAAAGCTTCTTATCTACACCACACCGCACCAAGTTCTGGAGCTTCCTAGGGATCCCTTTTGATCTGGAGAAGCCTTTGGGGAGCTTCAGGACAGTAGGGGGAAGTCTTTAATGCTCAAAAATTGCTGTTGTTGGTCTACTTGACAGAATGGAAGGGACCAGCCATGTTGATTTGGAGGCATTAAAGGCTTCCCCTGAACATCATTTCAAGGCTCCCAAAGTCTTGGAAACTGAGGAGGGTGATAGGAAGTTTTAACACAAAGATTAATGTCCATGATTGATGACATTATCAGGATTTGTGTGTGCATAATTGCACAAGAAGGTTTCAGCCACTGAGTCTAGCACTAAAACAATGCATTCTTTGCAGTCTAGCAGTCTAGCATTAAACGTATTACTAGGAGAGAGCAAGTTCACTGGTTTGCCCCAAAATGTAAACCTTGTCACCTTCTGGCAGCACATGATGATGTGTGAGTGGGCCAGCTGTCCGTCGGGGGGGGGGGGGCGCATGCAGCATCAAAAGTGAAGGCCTTTGTACAAATTTTAAAAAATCGTAAAGCCACACACTAAATGGAACTGAAAGGACCTGAATGTCACAGAGTAAGAACAGCTGTAATCAGTATAAGCAAGGCATCATCTGGACGTTGGAGAAAATAGTAATATGATCCATGCAACATCCAAAACTTAAAATAAGACACATTTGAATCTGGATGAGACCACATTTCCCCATTTTCTCTTTTCTTGGTTTCCTTCTGTCTCCCTCATTTCTTCTTTTTCCTATCTATCTCTGTCGAAATTCCCTCTCTTGAAGCACTTACACTTTTTTGAAGGCCTAGATAGAGTGAGTGAGTCTCCCCACCCCCTTAAACCTAATTGCAACAGGGAAAGGAAGCTGCTAGCCAGTTCTTTTTGTGGCAAGACAATGTGGGCTGCAATTACCTTACAGGCCAAAGGTTCACAACATTTGTTTTAAATAGGGGGATGGTGTTGAGATAGGGTTGGGCTTAATTTTGAAATCTGATTTTTCTGTCTCCATTTCCATGTTTTATTAAATTACTGGCCTGGAACTGATCCTTTGCAAGCACAGAGAGATGGGCTTGCTTCCATCTACTTTGCTAGTCATTCTCAATCAAACGGGCAGCTCCTTCTACCTGGCCATCTTAAGACATTTTATTTATTATTATTTATTTATTAAAAATATTTTACCCCACCTTTCTCCTTAAAAAAGTCCTAAGGAAGTTTACATCATTAAAAGACAGTCTTTAAAGCTAAAAAAGAGTAAGTATACAAACGCTAAAAAAGGACCAAGCAAATACCACACTTTTAAAAAGTAGACAAAAGCAACACCAAAACCACATTCAAGGCAGTAAAGGCAAACAATCTATGTAAAAACCCCACTCAGTAAAGGCACAACAATCTATGCAAAAACCCCAGCCAGCCACTCAGGGAAAGCTTGGCTGAAGAGGAAGGTCTTCACCTGCTTGCGGAAGGATGGCAAAGGTGGGGCCAACCTGCCTTCCATGGGAGAGAATTTCAAAGTCCCGGAGCAGCAACAGAGAAGGCCCTCTCCTGTGTCCCCACCAGGTGAAGGTGGTGGGACAGAGGGAAAGGCCTCCCCTGATGGTCTTAACATTCAGGAAGGCTCATAAAGGGCGACAAAGTCCTTGAGATAGCTTGGACCCAAGTTGTTTAGCGCTTGATAGGTTAGAACCAGCACTTTGAATTGTGCCTGGAAACAGATCAGCAGCCAGTAGAGATGCTGTAACAAGGAGGTTATGGGATCCCTGTAACCAGTGCCTGTCAGCAATCCGGGTGCTGCATTTTGGACCTCTTAAAGTTTCCTGACACTTTCCAAAGGCAGTCCCATGTACAGCATGTTACAGTAATCCAGTCAAGATGTAACTAGGGCATGTGTCACCATGGCCAGATCAGCCCTTTCAAGAAACAGGTGCAGCTGACGTACTAGTTTTAACTGCACAGAGGGACTCCTGGGCACCACTGAAACAATGGGTATCCAGGTTCAGAGATGAATCCAGGAACACCTCTAAGCTGCAAACCTCTGTTTTTAGAGGGAGTGTAACCCCATCTAGCCCAGGCTGCATCCTTATTCTCTGAACTGCCTTTTGACTGACATAAGAACATAAGAAGAGCCCTGCTGAACCAGGCCAAGGGCCCATCTAGTCCAGCTTCCTGTATCTCACAGTGGCCCCTCTGGGAGCACACAAGGCAACTAGATACCTGTCTCCTGATACCCCTCCCCTGCATCTGGCATTTTGAGGTGCCTTCCTTTTAAGCCTGGAGATTATACATCCCCATCATGGCTTGTAACCTGCAATGGACTTTTCCTCCAGGAATCTGTCCAATCCCCCTTTAAAGGCATCTAGGCCAGGAACCATCACCACAGGAGTATCCCTGTCTTGTCTGGATTAAGTTTCAGTTTATTCATCCTCATCCACCCTGTTATTGATACCAAACACTGGTCTAGAAATTGAAACAACTTCCTCAGATTTAAGTAGAAAGGAGAGAGAGTTATGTTTTGTCTCTTATATTATTTAGCAAAAACATGAAATAGGGACCCTACAAGCCAGCAGCCAGGATGTAAAACTGGAATCCCCCAGCACCATCTTCTAACTTATCTCCTCCAGGAAGGGCAGCAGCCACCATAAAATAGTACCTCCAAGTTCAAATCCAGAGAGACGGGCAAGAAAGACGCCATGGTTGATAGTATCGAAAGCTGCTGAGAGATCCAGCTAAACCAACAGGGACACATTCCCCTTGTCCAGTTCTCAGCTTAGGCCATCCACCAAGGTGACCAAAGCAGTCTCTGTCCTATAACCAGGCCTGAATCTAGATAATCCGTCTCATCCAGGAGTCCCTGAAGCTGAGAAGCTATGACCTGCTCCAGCACCTTGCCCAAGAATGGGATATTAGAGACTATCTCTATGCCGTCTTTATTCTAAAGGATCCGAGGGAGCTTACCATATTAAAAGAAACAAAGTTAAAACCAAATAATAAATTATCCAGTACTCTAGGGTACTGTCCAAGGAAGGTTTTTTCAATAATGGTCTTACTACTGCCTCCTTTAAGCAAGCTGGGATCCTACCCTGCTGCAAGGAGGCATTCAGTAGCCCTTGGACCCACTCAGCCAATCCCTTTCTGGCGGCATTTATAAGCCAGGACAGGGTTAGGGTCTAGCAGACAAGTGGTAGCTGTCACCACAGGAGTATCCCTGTCCCAAGGGTCCTGTCCACATCATCCAGTTGCAGAAACTGAAACTCATCCATCAACACAGGGCAAGCAGGGGCCATAATTACATTCATGGGACCTGCATCTACGGCAGCATCCAAGTTAGAGTGGATCCAAGCAATTTTGCCAGCAAAATGTAGTGCAAATTCTTCACAGTGAGCTACAGTGTGGTCTGCATTCTCTTTCTTTGGGCCGTGATGTAATAGAACCTTGACCACTCAAACAAGCTCTGCTGGATGACTCTGTATAGACACAATGGTGGCAGAGAAGAATGAGTTCTTTGCTGCTGCCACTGCCACAGAATAGGCCTTCCACGGCGCCCTAGCATGTGTTCAGTAAGATTCACTCCAGATTTTCCCCCATCATCGCTCAATATTACATCCCACTTGTTGTACCATCACTAGCTCCCCAGTAAACTACACAGCCAACGTGGGAGGAAATGCTTAGGAGCAATCCTGTCAATGGCTTTGCCATTTTCCTATTCCCGAGATCAATCAGGGCTTCAACAAAACCACTTGCCAAGGTGAAAGAAAACTCCCCAAGAACCATCAAGAAACTATTTGGATCTATCAGCCTTCTGGGGTGGACCTCACCTCTGCAAAGTTTCTGCATTCCAGTGAATCCAAATTCCACCAGATAATGGTCTGTCCATGACAATGGAACTGCAAAGAGTTCCTCCACACCCAGGTCACCAACATCAATCCCGGTGCAGAAAACCAGTCTAAAGTGTGCCCTGCAGCATGGTTGGGGGGCACAGAGCATGTGGGGACAGACTCAAGGTGTCTATGGAGGTGATGAAGTCCTGAGCCACTCCTGACAGAAATGCCTTTGCATGGACATTGAAGTCCCCTAGCACAACAAGCCAAAAAGATTCTAGCACTGACACCAGCTCAACTTAGGAAGGGAGGCTGTTGAGCCACAGGGCAGGCAGTACATCAACAGGACCCCTATTCTCTCCTGGGCTCCTACTTTCAGAAACACACATTCAAACCCGGGGAACTGGATAATGTGACATCTAGTGAGAGGAATGGAATCACAGTAGACCACTGTAACTCTGCCTCCCCCCAGGTCTTGCCTGCTGCTGCACAGAAAACTTTGATAGACAAAGCTGAGTGAGAGTAACACCCTCCAGCCTCATCCAACCAAGTCTTTAATGCAAGCCAGGTCGTCATGCTCATACAGGATCAATTCTTGGATGGCTGTTGTTTTCCCATTTAATGACCTGGCATTTAGCAGCAGTACTTTTAGCTTCTATAGATCTTCAATTGCAGAAATGGACTTGGCTTCCCACTATAGATTTTTTTATATTTTTTTATTTTTTGAAGGGACATTATCTGAAGTCAGATACACAAGTCTGGTTTCTTTGCTCCAATGATGGTAAGACATGACTCTCTCTCCCCCCACCCGCCTCCCAGTCTCCCCTCACAGTAGTCACACGAAACAGGGATTCTCTTATGTGTGACCCTTCTTCACCTGCATGAAATCACTGAATCAAGGCATTTATGTAAACAACCTTGTATGTTTTCCCCTCTTCTCCCCCTACCTCCTGATACACCTATAGGCAATATAGGCTGTTCACTCTTCTATACTACCCCCAGCCCCTCTATTACCTTACTCTGAATGTCCTAGAGCTAGCTAAAGCTTCTGCAAAGTTCCTGATCTATATGTGGCAGTGGCTGCATCTTACTCCCCAAGCTGGGACTTGAGAATCTCCATTTTGTACAGACACGTATTATTTTCTTTATCAGAGCAGCTCAGAAAAGAAACAAAGGCACTTTGGATGAAGAGAGGATAGGGAGATTACTCTTTCTTTCCTTTTGGTTTGCTGCAAAGAGAGCTTCTAGGGAGTGGGTGGAATCTAAATATTTCCTTCCAGAAAAAGGTCCCACGTCCCCTCCAGCACAAGGGCCCACCATCTCTCATAGTGTCCCCTTGCTCACTTGCTGTTCTGTATAATTGCGGCCCATACTGAGGTAAATAAATAGCCAGGCACTATCCCAGACAATGGGCCTTGGCAATGAATTAATAAACTCTGCCTCTCGCATTAGCAGAGTGTGACTGGAACTGGCAGGAGTCCCTGGCTGGTGTCCAGAAACTATTATTACTAGACAGAGCCAAAGGAGTCTTGGCACGAAGCAGGGCCCACAGCTGGAGATTAGGTAACAGAGTCAGAGCGCTCCGAGAACTGCCAGGGTGTTGGCCATTGTGCCTGAAAAGAGGGTCAAAATTCTGTTTCTAAAGCTCAGCCCTGCACGCACACAGTATCTCTATAACGTGCAGCAGTACAGCCTGTAACAGCAGGAGCTTTGTTTGACATTTATTTTATTTTATTTTTTATTTTATTTTATTTCAAGGAAAGGGATCTGTTCTTCCTAACACCACGGGGTGCTTACACCAGCAATTTATCTCTGGTTTACTAAGTAACAGTGGAAGCACTTGCTTGCCAGCATCTGCTTTGGTGATCGTTGGGTTTCAAATCCAGTCCAGTCACCTTTGGCACTTTTGTACTTTCTCAGAGACAATCCATATGAAACAGATAATGTGACATTACTTTTACATTAAGGCTCATGTTCAGTGCTTCTTCCCATGATCTTCTAGTGCAGGAAGCAGAATAAATATATTTTAAGGCCCACTGGTGTACATTGAAATCTGTGTTGCATAGTCTCCAGAGAGACTTTTTTTGTCCATTGTAATATTGCTGAGTGTTTCATTGCAGTGCAGAGGATGTGCAATGACTAAGATTGCATTAAAAGGTGAATGTAGGGAGACTGGTCAACCAGACAAAAATAAAGACTAGGCTCGTTTATATTCAGGGCCAAAGTGCACATAGCAATGTGACATGAGCTGGACAGCAGCTTCTTTTCTGCAAACAAGATGGCCCCAGGTATTTGCAATAGCTCAAAGTGACATGGTCTCTCCTTAAGATCATCTACCGAGACCACCTGTTCCTCTCAAAGATTCCTGTTGCAGGTGGAGATCCAGTAAACAACTACTAGGAACCCAGTGTTTTCGGTGGTGGCCACAACACTTTGGAACACATTACCTGTGGATGTATGCCAGGCGCTTCCCCTCCTGTCCTTCAGGAAATGGGTTAAAACTGCTTTTCAAGGAACCCTTCAAGAACATCCATCCCCTATGACGCACTCATCACATTTGAATTGTATTTTGTCTGCTGTCAAGGTTATTTTATCATCATCATTTTATTTACATGTGTGTATATGTATAAACACACATACAGTGGTGCCTCGCTTAACGAGTGCACCACATAACGACGAAATCGCATAGCGATCCGTTTTTTTGGATCGCTAATGCGGTCGCTTGACGTTTTTCTTATGGGGCACAATTCGCTTTGCGAAGACCGGTAAGCGTTTCGCTTACCGATCTTCGCAAAACGAAGCCCCGACGATCAGCTGTTCGGCGGCCAAAATGGCCGCCGGAAGCCCGGAAATGGCCCAAAATGGCCGCGCGCAGCATTTTCACGCCCTCGTTAAGCGAGGCGAGGGTGCGAAAATGGCTGCCGGCCATTACAAAGCTTCGTTGAACGGTGAGTATTTGGCTCATTTGGAACGCATTAAACCATGTTTAATGCGTTCCAATTGAAATCCCTGCCCCGTTCAACGATGCTTCAGCATAGCGAAGGTTAATCCGGAACGGATTAACCTCGCTATGCGAGGCACCACTGTATATATATCAAGTACAGTATCCATTTGTTTTGCTTATGGTAGGTGTTCGGGGTTTTTTAGCTGATGTAAACTGTGAAGCTTGCCACTAGCTGGGTGGTATGTATGTGCAAATCAATCAGTCAGTTAATCAATCAATCAATCAATCAATCAATCAATCAATCAATCAATCGTACTTTATTTGGAGGTGTCCTCTGCTTGAATGGCTGTTCAAGCCAAGTCTTCTTTAAAGATAAATAATCACAAAGAGGGGGCACAATATAGCAATTCCATCCATTTTGAGCATCTATATATGTATGTATTTGTCATTAACAGTACCATGTTTGTAGAACAATAGCTTTGTATGCCTATGTATGGGCAGAGTGATTAGCAGTTGAATTCTTGAATGCTGATTTAGCAGAATGGCCATTTCATGTAGTCAAAGATGGCAGCATTTCATATATATAGTGTTAAAAACAGTGGTTAGAAAGCTGGCTAGGTCTCAAACAGAATGACAAGTGATGAGTATAGAAAAGGAAAATATATAGTGTGGGAAGGAGATAGCATCATAAAAATGGATAGTCTTCCACTCAAAGTGGGAAAGTTGGCCGATGGGAGGCTATCATCTGCCTTTAATTGAGATCAATGGCAAAACATTCATTGGTTTTCATGGCTATAGATTGCATTTCATCAGCTTGTAAAATACTCTATTTTTATCTGTAGAGTACTGGAAAGAAACAATCCATAAGCTCCCAGTTGTACTGCAGGAAATCCTATTTGTGGTACTGTAAAACAAAACTGATGAAGCTCCATATTTATCATGAAAAGTTATAAGGGGAATTGCCTTTTATTCGGTAGGGCCTTGGCTGGCACATGAATTCATGGAGTTTAAACACCTGGTCTACACTATTGGGGAAAGGAATATATCAAACTGATTTGCAGTGGTCATCTCCTGCTGCTTCAAAACCAGCACTTCCTGCCTGCCACAGCTGGAAAACAGCCATCAGAAGGCATGGCCCTTTAGAATTTTGTTTTTAAATGTGAAAAAGAAATTAAATCAGAAATCATTAACAGAACAGAAGCAAACATGGGGGGGACTGCATGTGTATTTGACTTCTCAATTTAATTTAGGAACCTGCTGGCTGCCAATATCCAATTCATTTTCAAGTGAATCTCATTGTCATGCCTAAAATGCAAATAGAAAGACAAAACAATGGCAATTTTGGACCAAACCTTTAAGGCAAATTTCAAAAGGAAGGCTATTTCATGTAAAGTAATTTCTGTGAAACTCCTCTGGAATGATGGTTGTTGTGTGTTTTTTGGGTTCTTTGCCCGTGTTCTGAAGGTTGGTCTTCCTGACGTTTCACCAGTCTCTGTGGCCAACATCTTCAGAGGACTGGAGTAGGAACTTTGTCCATGCTCTGTTGCTGTTTGTTGGATAGTTGAGTATTTATAGCTGTGGGAACAGCTTTTGACTTTTTTCAGGAGATAGAGTGAGAGTGACCAGTGTGTTTTTTGTTGGGATAAGGGGGGGGGGAGAGATTATCTGTTACTGTGATTGATGGTTGTCGTCTTTTTTGTGCAATGATCCATGGTCCTTGTGGCTGGGTAGAGTTCATCGACCTTTTACAGGCTGTATTTTTCAAAACTGGGAGCCAGGTCGTGTTTACTGTAGTTTTAGGCCTTCTTTTTTATTGTTGAAGTTTTGTTGATGTTTATGGATTTCAATGGCTTCCCTGTGCAGTCTAACATAATGATTGCTGGTGTTGTCCAATACTTCAGTATTTTGAAATAGAATTTCATGTCCAGCTTGTTTTAGGGCATGTTCAGCTACTGCTGATTTTTCCAGTTGTTGTAGTGTGCAGTGTCTCATGTTCTTTGATTCTGGTGTGAATGCTGCGTTTTGTGGTTCCAATATATATCTGTCCACAACTGCAAGGTATCCGGTATACTCGTGCAGTGGTGAGGGGGTCTCTTTTGTCCTTTGCTGACCGTAACATTTGTTGTATTTTTGTGGTGGGTCTGAATACTGTTTTAGGTTGTGTTTTTTTTCAAAAGTTTCCTCTGGAATGCTTATTTTCCTCCCAAAAGCATGTTACAAGATACAGTGTAGACTTAAACTGAAAATAAAAAGTGCATGGCTAATGAGCTAATTCACACATTGCCTTTATATCAGCCCCACATCTGTATTAAGTGGGCATTTAGATTAACCATTTTCCTTGTATTTGTATATTTGTGGTTACTCTTGTGTACTGACTTTACAGTAATTCCAATACAATTTCAATAAATTCTGAAATGGAGAATATCCTAGTGACTAAATTCCTAAATATTTTCCAACCTTAGAAATACTGAGATATAATTAATTGATATTTCATCACATTGACTTACATGGCTGACTATTTTCTGTATAAATGCTACTGGGCCAAAGAATCATAGAATCATAAAGTGGTAAGGGCCATAGAGCCCAACCCCCTGCTCAGTGCAGGATCCCGAATCAAAGCAGATCTGACAGATGTTTCTCCAATTTTCTCTTGAATGCCTCCAGCGTTGGAGCACTCACCATCTTCTGAAGTAATTGATTCCATTGTCATATTGCTCTAACAGTTAAGAAGCTTTTTCCAATATTCAGCCTAAATGTGGTTTCCTGGAGCTTGAGTCCATTATTACGTGTCCTACATTCTGAGATTATTGAGAGTCATGGACTGTCTAAGGGTGTTCCATTCAGAGTTGTCTGTATCCAAGGAATGAGACAACTTTGACAGGAAGACTAACTGCAGGGAAATAGATAGCAAATCGGGCTGCTTGTAGAGCAGTCTGGTGTGATCTATTTCTCAACAATCACAGGATACAAAGGGAAATGCACTCCAAGTATTTGAAGATAACAGTCAACATTGGCTTAAGGCAGTGTTATACAGATGTTGGAAAGTATGACTACACAGCGAGGGAAATGTGAATTCACTCAGATTCACTCACTGAGAGGTTGTATTGGAGAATTTGTGTCTGATCTAGGTGTGTGATGGTGTGGTGGCTTTTCTGCATCAATTTAAGTGATCATTGTCTTCTGGGTTTTTTTTGTGTTTTTTTAAGTAGGCACAGGGGAAAACTACGGATGAATGGAAAACCTGGACTGATTTGCATTTTCCTTTGTCTTGTGTGACCAACAGAAAAAAAATGCAAATCAGCTTGTGCTAAACCCCCAACATTTCCTGCATTGTTCCCTGTGTAATTGCACCCAAAGTTAAATCCATTGTCTCCATCTAAAGTGAGTGAGACTGTGGACTCTGACATCAGTAGGCATGCCTCCTTGCATTGGATGAAACTTACAGTATCATTGGTATGACAGTTCCTGTGCAATGTGAATGCGGTAACATCTCAGGATATCCTCCTGCTGCATGCATAGCTAGATCCAACATCAGCTGAGTCACGTACAGATGAGTAAGGAATTTAACATGTTTAGATAGGAAAACCTCATGTTGTCCAGAGCATCAAACATCCTGATCATCCTAAATAGGAGTTTAAATGGAAGATGAGGTTGTATTCCAACTTTGGCACTAATATAGGATCAGCAAGAGGAAATCTTATAAGTTTGTCTGATTACATGAGGTTTCTACACTTGTGGTGTCAGCCTGGCTTCCAATGTTTTGATGGCGCTGAACCAATCTTTAAACACAGGACATCTGTGAAGCCGGGCAGTGAATAGCCATTTCTGGATCTACCCATATTTTGTTCAGCTTATCTATAATTAAACAGTCTGTGTTCCTCATCTGTTTCCCCTTTCCTGCCTCAGACCGTGATGTGTTTCACTTTTCCTGCCTTATCCATCGTCACCTTCCACCCTTTTCTTCTTTCTTTTACTTTCCTCAACTCTCTTTCCTCTCCATTCTTCTTTAGCACAAAGAGGCTCTTCCCTCATGTCTTCTTTTCACTTAGGCTTTCTAAAGATTTCATTCCTGCCTTTATAGCAAGATCCGAGTGGGACACAATCTGGCCTGTCTGCTACTGAGTCCATAAACTTTCATTTACCTACCTTTCCCAGAGTCCTAAGCCTTTGAAAATTATTACTATATTGTTATTTTGTGTTATGGGATGCCTTTTACTCTTTTACAAAATCCAAATGTTAACTGTATGTCCATATCTGTATTTAGAAATTTATGCTGGGCATGGGTTGCCTTTGCTAATCATGTTACATTTGCAAATGATCAGGATCTCTCAACAATTAAGAGCCGAAAAAAATAGTGGATACCTGAAGGACCGCCTCCTTCCATATGAGCCTACCCGGCAGTTAAGATCTAGCCAGGGGGCCCTTTTGAAAGAGCCGTCCCTTAAGGAGGTAAGAGGGATGGCTTGTAGAGAAAGGGCGTTTTCGGCAGCTGCCCCCAGACTATGGAACACCCTCCCGACTGAGATTCATCTGGCGCCAACGCTGATGACATTTTGGTGCCAGGTCAAAACCTTCCTGTTCCAGAAGGATTTTAATTGAAATAATATCAGCTGTGGGTCCTGATGGCAATTTTTAGAATATATATTTTAATTGCATTTTAATTATTTTGCCCTTTTATTTTGCCTTTTTATTGTATTTTAAATGCTGTAAGCCGTCCAGAGACCTTCGGGTAGTGTGGGCGGCATATAAGTTTGAATGAATGAATGAATGAATGAATGAATGAATGAATGAATGAATGAATGAATGAATAAATAAATAAATAAATAAATAAATAAATAAATAAATAAATAAATAAATAAATAAATAAAAGACAGTATTATGGACATTAAAGACAGGAGTGGTTAAGGTTGAGTATCAGGGGAGATGGAATTGGAGCACCCCCATGAATCTGGGTGAGGAGAAGTGTTAACTCCTGCTGTTTCCTTGTCTGCAACTGCCCATATTTTCAATGTTGCTATTAGCCACAATGAGGAAGAAACAGTGCCCCCCCCCATACATTCAAAGTACTGTATGCCAGAAAAGCATCCACAGAAAATATAAGCAAGTCTGTCAGTACTGCTAATGCACCAAACATCTACCTGTAAATCCCTTTGCCAGTCATTCATCACATAGGTGTAGAAAAGTGTTCTGTTCAAAAGCTAATGTGTACACACAATGTTCATGATTGCAAAAACAAGGAGGTCTTTTTATGAGCAGGTCAATATGCATGCAGATCACCTCATGGCGTGCTGAGTAGGCAAAAGATGTGGGGTCCGGCCCCCAATCCTTTGAAGTTCTCATTGATTTTTCAACAGTAGATCAGAGATGATTTTGTTACCATCAACAAAACTGCCTTTTTAGCTTTGTTCTCTATTTCCTCATTTAAGAAATCGGGAATATTCACTTCTCAATCCTCCAAAGAGAGAAGACGAACACTCAGCCAGGTGGAGGAAATGTTTCTGAAGGGTTTGCATCCAACATTGCAAAGCAAACAATGGGGTCAAATGGCCTTTCAGCCTGACTTCTCTCCCTCTCTCTCTTCCCTGAAATACTCAGAAAACCATTCCAGAATACAATGAGTGCTCACTTAAAGGCCCTGCTTCAGCCAAAAGCAACATTTCATGGGCTACAAGGTGTGGGCTGGAGAGAAGGAGGGAGAACAAGACAACTAAGGGCATTTTTAGTTTTGCTTTCCCTTTAAATTGATACTTACTGCAGATACAAAAATGCATTACAGTGGTGCCCCGTATAGCGAGGTTAATCCGTTCCGGATTAACCTTTGCTATGCGAAAACATTGCTGTACGGGCAAGGAAAGCCTATTGGAACGCATTAAACTTAGTTTAATGCGTTCCAATAAGCGTCCAAACTTACCCCTCCAGCGATGTTTTCGCGTTTGGCGGCCATTTTGGAGCCGCCGATCAGCTGATCGGCGGCTCCAAAATGGCCGCCGGACGCCCCAATCATCGCAAAGCGAGTGCGGCGATTGGGGCAGATCCGTATAGCGATCCCCAAAAAGGGATCGCTATACGGATTCTTCGTTAAACGGTGCGCTCGTTAAGCGAGGCACCACTGTATTTTCAATTTCACTTCTGAATCCCGCACATCACTCCCAGGTGCAGCGCATGTTTGTGCATGCACGTGCATGCACAAACACACACACACACACACACACACACACACAAACTCCAAGACAATGAGCAGATTCCAAATACTGTATGTCTTTTGGGTCACTTGTGAACATGCCTAAAGTAGACACTTTCAGTCATCAGTGGCTATGCCCCACTCAGGAAAGTAAATGGTCAGAGGTCAATAGCGCAACCGAATACTAAGGGATTTATTTGTGTGAGTACTCTGAGGATACATATAGGGATGCTCCCTCACCATGAACATAGACACACATATATACCAAGCACCAATGCTTGAGCATGCACACCGACGCCACATACCATTTCTGTCTATATCCCTCTCAGCCAGGAATGGGTGAAAATGTGATTCTATAGATATTTTAATAAGAACTTTCAGAAATTTCTTCCTAAATGTAATGGAAAGAATGTGAGATTTTAAAAAAATTAATCTGGAGGAACGAATGCACATAGATTTGCCTCTCTAAGCAGAAGATTTAAAACTTGGCTTTGAATTGCTGTGCATTTAACCACCTTTCTAATTCTGAATTAAGGTTGCCTTCCTTCCACCCCCATCTTTTCCTAACAACTGCTTCACCTTTAACATGTACATGACAGACAGATACAGCATGTTTTCTTCTATACTGGATATCAATGTGTCTCTTCAGTTTAGCCAGTGAGAATGTGGTGCAGTTCGTTTTTAAGAATTTGCCAAGGTGTCAATATCTCAATATGAAGAAATAAGTGAAATGTCTCTAACCTCCAGATTAGACAAAAAGCCCTGAGTGAGGAGGAGGAGGAGGAGGAGTTTTTGCTACCCATTTCCCATGGCTGCCTCCCCACCATCACCACTGTTCATGCGTTGCTGCTGATGCTGTGGGAGAACATTTACAAGGGGAGCAAGAAGAGGGTGGTGGGGGTTGCCACTCCATCCACAATGCTTTGGCTTCTGCTGTTCCTCAAGGGCTCTACCACCTGAGGGGACTGCCTCACTCCAGCTAATGGCTGGGTCAGCCTTTTTCAAGATACAAGGGCAGGGAGGTTTGAGCCCCTGGGCCCTAAAGTCCCACCACCCATACCCCTGATTCTGCTACTATAGAAGGCCTGTGGGACTGTTATCCTTATCTGTGGCAGATGTTGGGCAGAGAGGAGTTGCAGGGCAAGGAAAAGAACTCTACGTGGTCTATGGCCCATGGATGATCAACCCCCTTCTTAACAGAACAGCATCCCTTTCCTTGCTAGAATAAAAAGCTCATATCAAAACCAACCATTTCTAAACAGCATATATTACAGTACTTGTGATGATAAAGCAGAATATCTTTGTGTGAAAATATAAGCAGATATTGTTCCAAGTGGAGCTTTTAGCATGGAGAAAACCCAATTTTTTGGGGGGGGGACCATTGAGCACCCTCAGTTCCCACACTGGAGTGCAGCAGTTCTGGTGTAACATTTCCAGCTGCTAAAGAAATCAAGAGGATTGAGTTTGCTTTGGAGTCTGGAACATATTCTGGAACTAACCCTTGGATTATTTCTTTGCTGCAAATACATTTAAATTACCCTCTAACAGGGAATAAAGTACTGCTGCCTCTTATCTTTAGTGGATGTTTCCGGACTGTTGTCATATTGCTCTCCTGCTATAAGTTCCATGTGAAATTCCAATTGACCTTTCTTCTAGGATGATAGTTCTTCTTTGTGGTTGTGCATTTGGTTCTCTTCTGCTTACAAGAGTGAGCAGAACATGGCCATTCTGGTGGAGATTGAATGGTTTCTGACCCATTTTTAACTCCTGAACTGGAAGTGAATTACTATTTCATCGTTCAATTACTTTAATACCTTTTAAAAAGTTTGAAGTGCTTTAGCACAGATTTGAAGATTAGGGCACAGTGATAAAGCAATGCCAACAGTAAAAAGGGACAATATTTTATTGAGGTTTATGAAAGAATCAAGGTTTAATTTGTATTGAAATGCTTTTCATTTTGCTGTTAATCCATAATGCTCTAAATGGCTTGGACCCAAGCTATCTATGGACTCCTTCTCCCTTTATGATCCTGCTCGAGTGTTAAGATAATCAGGAGAGGCCTTTCTCTTTGTCTCACCATCTTCTCAGGTGCATTTGGTGGGGACATGGGAGAAAGCCTTCTCTATTGCTGCTCGCAGATT
Organism: Pogona vitticeps; assembly: GCF_051106095.1. Taxonomy (NCBI): domain Eukaryota; kingdom Metazoa; phylum Chordata; class Lepidosauria; order Squamata; family Agamidae; genus Pogona; species Pogona vitticeps. Next base: position 304,142,675 of record NC_135783.1, read on the forward strand.
CTGGAACTTCCTCCCACAGGATACCAGGCTGGTCCAATCTTTATTGTTCTTCCACAAGCAGGCAAGGGCCTTCCTCTTCAGGCAAGCTTTCCCTGAGCTAATGGCTGCCGAATGGGTTTTTAAAAATCATTGTACCTCACAGCATTGAATGTTCTGTTATTGCTTATGTTTTCAGCATTGCATTCATTGATCCTTTTAGTATATCACAGAAGTGAGTATACAACAGTGTAAATGTGCTGTCCCCTCAAAAGAACGCAACACACAGCCATTGACAATGTCCAAATTGGGCACCAAGTGTCAATATTTTGTGCAGCCACCATTATTTTCCAGCACTGCCTTAACCCTCTTGGGCATAGAGTTCACCAGAGCTTCGCAGGTTGCCACTGGAGTCCTCTTCCACTCCTTCATGATGACATCACGGAGCTGGTGGATGTTAGAGACCTTGAGCACTTCCACCTTCCATTTCAGGGTGCCCCACAGATGCTCAATAAGGTTTAGGTCTGGAGACATGGTTGGCCGGTCCATCACTTTACTCTCAGCTTTTTTAGCAAGGCAGTGGCCATTTTGGAGGTGTGTTTGGGGTTGTTGTCATGTTGGAATACTGCCCTGCGGCCCAGTTTCTGAAGGGAGGGGATCATGCTCTGTTTCAGTATGTCACAGTACATGTTGCCATTCATGGTTCCCTCAATGAACTGTAGCTCCCCAGTGCCGGCAGCACTCATGCAGCCCCAGACGACGACACTCCCACCACCGTGCTTGACTCTAGGCATGACACCCTTGTCTTTGTACTCCTCACCTGGTTGCCACCACACACGCTTGACACCATCTGAACCAAATAGGTTTATCTTGGTCTCATCAGACCGCAGGACATGGTTCCAGAAATCCATGTCCTTAGTCTGTTTGTCTGCAGCAAACCTTATGTGGGCTTTCTTGTGCATCATCTTTAGAAGAGGCTTCCTTCTGGAATCACAGCCCTGGAGACCAATTTGATGCAGTGCGAGGCATATGGTCTAAGCACTGACAGTCTGACGCCCCCACCCCTTCAACCTCTGCAGCAATGCTGGCAGCACTCATAAGTCTGTTTCCCAAAGCCAACCTCTGGATATGACGCTGAGCACAGGGCACTCAACTTCTTTGGTCGACCATGGCGAGGCCTGTTCTGAGTGGAACCTGTCCTGTTAAACCACTGTATGGTCTTGGCCACTGTGCTGCAGCTCAGCTTCAGGGTTTTGGCAATCTTCTTATAGCCCAAGCCATCTTTATGTAGAGCAACAATTCATTTTTTCAGATCCTCAGATAGTTCATTACCATGTTGTGCCATGTGGAACTTCCAGTGACCAGTCTGAGAGGGTGAGAATGACAGAAACATAGGTCAGAGCAATGGCCTTTCCCAGTCCTGGCAGAGTTTTATCCAAGTCAGGCACCAGTAGGCAGGTAAATAATTGAATGAGAGTCCCGTCAGGGTTAAGAAAAACTGTATTGTTTATATGTAGCAGTGGAGTCATACATACAGAGTTGTCTTAGTCCATTCCAATAGTCATACACGGTAAGCATTCAAGATCAAATCCAGTCCAGTTATCACAGCATGTACTTCAAGTCCGAAACAATATTCAATATAATAAATCAGTCTATCAGAATAGCTCCTTCTGTCTCTCCTTGTTTTAACCCAACAACCCCAGTGCTCTGAGGCTATCATGTTGATTGCCCCTACTGGCCAATCAGGGACTAGCTTCCCCAGGGTTCTTCAATAGTATTTTGTTTCACCAGCTGTGCTAGACTGTTCAGCTTGTGACTTACTCAGCTGAAGGAGATGATTGGACTCTTTTACAAACTTTGACTCAGTTTGCTGTCCTCTGAAGATGCCGGCCACAGAGACTGGCGAAACGTTAGGAAGAACCACTTTCAGAACACGGCCAAGAAGCCCGAAAAACCCACAACAACCATTAGATCCCGGCCGTGAAAGCCTTCACGAATACATTTGACTCATCAATTTAACACAGAGCCAGTCTAGGCCTGTCAGAGAGTGATAACTCCTGGTCCGCCTTCACACTTGAGGCTTATGACACTAACGGGTCTCATGACATCAGGGAGGGAAAATGGCTACTTGGGCCCAATTTGCACATTGTCACTTAGGGGTGTACTCACTTTTGTTGCCACCGATTTAGACATTAATGGCTGTGTGTTGCATTCTTTTGAGGGGACAGCATATTTACACTGTTATGCAAGCTGTATACTCACGTCTTCACATTGTAGCTAAGTGTCATTTCTTCAGTGTTGTCACATGAAAAGATATACTAAAATATTTATGAAATGTGAGGAGGTGTACTCACTTCTGTGATATACTATGTATACTCATTATTACTAATCTTAAATACTATACTGTCTTTGAATTGTTGAAAGCTGCCTTAGGTGCTTTTTAAAGTTAAAAAGTGGGTTAAAAATATTTTAAATAAATAAATACAACATTTTTGGGGCTTACCCCCCCCCAAATGGCAAAAAGATGTTTCCATGCACATCAAAAACTCAGTGCAAGCAGAGGTATCGGTGTGCTAGGACCTCTTGAAAAATGGATGTTGCACCGAGCAGATTGTATGGAATATGCAAATAGAATGGAACCTGTGGCAGTTCAGATAGTTTGGACTTCAAACCCTTAAATCCCCAGCCAGCATGGTCAAAGGAAAGGAACCATGGGAATGGTGACTGAAAGCAGCTGGAAGTCCAAAAGTTTAACACTCCTGCAATATGGCTCATACGTATCAGCATTTCACTATATAGGACAATACTATGCATCTTTCAAAAGAAAGAATAGGTTAAGGCTGTTCATACCAATTGAGATTGCACCACTGTTCTCTTCTCTTTTTAAAAAAGTCTTTTTGTGTGTGTGATTGAAGCAATGGCAGAAAAACCACAAGAAAAACATGTGAGAGCAATTACTGGATACATGACATCATGTAGCTGGAAAATGGGTGAACAAAGTGGGGTTATTGAATAAACACCTTGTGTAGAAGCAAGCTTCATTTTTTTTTTCAACCACTGTGAAGCCTCCTTGAAGGGAAAGGTGCTGAGTGCAATGTAGCATTGTTCAGCACGGAGACAGTGTGTTCTTAAACATATTATACTACATCTTCTACCATCTATTCTTCAGGATCAATAAAACCCATAGATTAAAGGAGAGGAACCCACCCCCAATAGTCCACAGTGTAAAACGAGTGACCCTGGGAATCTATCCCATAATTTGTAATGAGCATATTGGTGAGTCTTAGGTGCTAGTGTGGGAGTAGAGGAGAAGGTCTGGAAGGTTACATAAACAATTCGTCTAGAGCCTTTTGTTAATGTTCTTTTCTTTTTAACGACCCCGTTGTGGCATAAAGTTTCTCAGAAGAAACACAATTCTGTAGCTCTTCTTGCAGATTTAGTATAAATGTATCAGGCATTATTTTTATTATCTGAGCCCTAGTGAGTAATGTTCAGTTTATTAAACAGTGACTCAACCTTGAGATTCTTTTTCTTTTCTTTTCTTTTCTTTTCTTTTCTTGATGGGGGTTTAAGTTTTTTCCTCTGTAGTGGGATTAAGCTGACCTATTTCATCATAATTTACCCAACAGCTGCCCTCACATTACAACAACCAGCTTCATTTTCATCCCACAAAAACCTCTCTCTTTTATCGTACTGTAAATTATTTTTTGAAAATGCTGAATCATGACAACTCTGTGGCTGGAGACAAGGTATTTATAGTTTTAAAGAGGTTGTTCCCACAAAAAGTTAAGATCCCCATCCCCTACTACTGACATCTAGAATTTGCCAGAACACAAATTTTAAAAAAGGGTTATTTTGGAACAGTGATATATATTCTGTGGGGTTGTGTGATGTTCTGAGGGCTGGCTTTCTAAGCCTTTCAAATTGCAGCTTCCATCATCCCTATCCAGCACAGCCACTGCCCATGATGGTAAGGGATAATGGAAGTTGTATTCCAGCACTTCTGGAGGATAATAGGCTGGGGGAGAGAGAGCACTTAGCAGTTTAAAATTTAAATAAAATGTGGATAGCCAAACAAAGATCTGTGCCAGACCTTATCGCAGTTTTTGTGAATGTCTAACAGTATGTAGAGAGGATTGTGGAGCTGGAGTCTTATGCACTGCAACGTGTAGGATTGCCCACAGTGGCACCAGGTTCATTAGACAGAAGAGTCCAAGCAAAGATTATTTTTGCCACATATGAGTACCTTGCAAGTAGAGACATGATAATGTTATTTGCACATGTCACATTATTCTGCTTTTTTTTACACAGTCCTAGGTTTTGAGACAATGAAGCACTGCAGGCTCCTAGGAATGCACTACTAAATGGTTGGTGCTCAGTTAATAACTATGGAGTGGATTCTAAGGAGATAGATGTTATGACTCCCCTTGTGGCTGTTTTGGAAAACAGTGTGCTGTTTTTGCTCCTGCTAAGCATAACATGAATAAAACTGTTGTCTAATTCAGTGGTTCTTAACCTTGGGTTACTCAGGTGTTTTTGAACTACAACTCCCAGAAACCCCAGCCAGCACAACTGGTGGTGAAGGCTTCTGGGAGTTGCAGTCCAAAAACACCTGAGTAACCCAAGGTTAAGAATCACTGGTCTAATTAACAATTTTTGGAATTCACATTTTCCATATATCAAGATAATCACAGCTGTATTGACTACAACAGCCCAAGTTTCTCACTATTCTTTGAGCCAGTTCTAGACTTCTTTTAAAAAAGAACCCTCATTTATTAAACTTGTGCTTCACGTGTTATAGAAGGGATCTGCCTGCGATATCTGACATCAGGTCCCATCAGCTTTGCCCATCATAGTCATTGGTGAAGGATGACAGGGAATTGGTCTCCAGCAACATTTAGAGGATCACAGCTTGTTCACAAGCTGTAGCAAGAGCCACTATGGAATCCAGTAGCTTCTGGAACACAAGCAGTGTGTTCCAGCTATTTTGCAATATCTGTTCTGGATTCAACCCAGAGTGGTTTGAAGAGCAAGATGTGAGAAAGAATCAGTATGGCTTCTACAACAGAACTTCTGACTTCCCAAACATTGAGACTTCTCTGGAAATGTCAGCAAACATGAAAGATCATTATATGGTTAGACTTTCAAAAACTCTTGACAAAATTGGATCTAAAGACTCCAGAGTAAATGTGGCTACTCAATAATAAGAAACAGAAACAGGTTTTCTAGTGGATGTGTCTAGTCACTTTTGGAAACAGGATATTGAATTAGAAGGATATGTGTCTACAAGAACTTTGCATATTCTTAAGAGCAACTAACACCGTCAGCATAAACAGCCTTATTTATGATTTTGATAGAATTAATGGGACATGTTTCCACATACATTCAAAAAACACAGTTTTAGTAGTACCGTTTGTCCAGATGCAATCTGAAGTTCAGGGTCCCACTGCTGGCTGTGAACATGAAATCCCTTCATATACCAAATCTTAATAAATATTGCACCATCTTCCTGTATCTATTACACTATGTGCTGTTAGAGTGGTTTATAACACCACTGAGGGACAGTCTCTCATCATGACAACACCCATAGCCCCAATGACAGGGAAAATTTAAAAAATGCAGGCAGCGAGGGGCAGATGATATCTACTTCAATTAATATGTCCCAGGGCTTCAGTCCTGTGTCATATTAGCGCGGTTGTTTTCATCTCCAGATATTTTAGAATTCAGCTCCCAGAATTCCTGACCACTGTCTGGGGCTTCAGTGAGCTGAAACACTTGGAGAACCACAGTGGTGTATGGCAGTAGTTGAAAAGCCATCATGCTACACCACTGATATGAGAAGTTATTGTTGTTTAGTCGTTAAGTCGTGTCCGACTCTTCATGACCCCATGGACCAGAGCACGCCAGGCCCTCCTGTCTTCTACTGCCTCCTGGAGTTTGGTCTAATTCATGTTGGTAACTTAGATCACTGGTTCTTAACCTTTTGTTACTCAGATGTTTTTAGACTACAACTCCCAGAAGCCTTCACCATGAGCTCTGCTGGCTGGGTTTCTGGGAGTTGCAGTTCAAAAACACCTGAGTAACAAAGGTTAAGAACCACTGACTTAGATGACACTGTCCAACCATCTCATCCTCTGTCATCCCCTCTTGCCTTCACTCTTTCCCAACATCAGGGTCTTCTCTTCTCTTCTCATGAGATGGCCAAAGTATTGAAGCCTCGGCTTCAGGATCTGTCCTTCCAGTGAGCATTCAGGGCTGATTTCCTTCAGAATTGATAGGTTTGATCTCCTTGCAGTCCAGAGGACTCTCAAGAGTCTCCTCCAACATCACAATTCAAATGCATCAGTTCTTCAGGGGTCAGCCTTCTTTATGGTCCAGCTCTCACTTCCATACATAACTACTAGAAAAACCATAGCTTTGACTATGCGGACTTTTGTCGGCAAAGTTATGTTTCTGCTTTTCAAAATGCTGTCTAGGTTTGTCATCGCTTTCCTCCAAAGAAACAGGCGTCTTAATTTCGTGGCTGCTGTCACCATCTGCAGTGATCATGGAGCCCAAGAAAATAAAATCTGTCAATGCCTCCATATCTTCCCCTTCTATTTGCCAGGAGGTGATGGAACCAGCGGCCATGATCTTAGGGTTTTTTAATGTGGAACTTCAGACCATTTTTTGCACTACCCTCTTTCACACTCATTAAGAGGTTCTTTAATTCCTCCTCACTTTCTGCCATCAGAGTGGTGTCATCTGCATATCGGAGGTTGTTGATATTTCTTCTGGCAAGCTTAATTCCGGTTTGGGATTCCTCCAGTCCAGCCTTTCACATGATGTATTCTGCATATAAGTTAAATAAGCAGGGGGACAATATACAGCCTTGTCGTACTCCTTTCCCGATTTTGAACCAATCAGTTGTTCCATATCCAGTTCTAACGGTTGCTTCCTGCCCCACATATAGATTTCTCAGAAGATAGATAAGGTGGTCAGGCACTCCCATTTCTTTAAGAACTTGCCATAGTTTGCTGTGGTCCACACAGTCAAAGGCTTTTGTGTAGTCAATGAAACAGAAGGAGATGTTTTTCTGGAACTCTCTGGCTTTCTCTATAATCCAGTGCATGTTAGCAATTTGGTCTCTAGTTCCTCTGCCCCTTCTCAATTCAGCTAATAGTTCTGGGAGTTCTCGGTCCACATTCTGCTGAAGCCTTCCTTTAATATCTCCAGTGTTCTTGAACAGATCTCTGGTTTTTCCCTTTCTATTTTTTTCCTCATTCTTTGCACTGTTTATTTAAGAAGCCCCTCTTGTCTCTCCTTGCTATTCTTTGGAAATCTGCATTCAATTTTCTGTAACTTTCCCTATTTTCCTTGCATTTGTTTCCCTTCTCTTCTCTCCTATTTGTACGGCCTCATTGGACAGCCACTTTGCTTTCTTGCATTTCCTTTTATTTGGGATGTTTTTGTTACTATCCCCTGTACAATGTTACGAGCCTCCATCCATAGTTGTTCAGACACTCTGTCCACCAAATCGAGGTCCTTAAATCTGTTCACTTCCACTGTGTATTCATAAGGGATTTGGTTTAGATTATACCTGACTAGCCCCATGGTTTTTTCTACTTTCTTCAGTTTAAGCTTGAATTTTGCTATAAGAAGCTGATGATCAGAGCCACAATCAGCTCCAGGTCTTGTTTTTGCTGACTGTATAGAACTTCTCCAACTTTGGCTGCAGAGAATATAATCAATCTGATTTCAGTATTGCTCATCTGGTGATGTGTAGAGTCGCCTCTTGAGTTGTTGGAAAAGTGTTTGTGATGACAATCTTGTTCTCTTGACAAACTCAATTAGCCTTTGCCCTGTTTCGTTTTAATCTCCAAGGCCAGACTTTTCTGTTGTTCCTTTTATCTCTTGACTGCCTACTTTAGCATTCCAGTCCCGTATACTGTAATTACAAGAACATCCTTCTTTGGTGTCAGTTCTAGAAGGTGTTGTAAGTCTTCATAGAACTGGTCAATTTCAGCCTCTTCAGCATCTGTGGTTGGTGCATAAACTTGGATTACTGTGATGCTGGAAATCCGCATTAGGTTCATATTGAAATCAGTCTATCATTTTTGAGATTGTATCCCAGTACAGCTTTTCCCACTCTTTTGTTGACTATGAGGGCTACTCCATTTCTTCTATGGGATTCTTGCCCACAATAGCAGATATGACAATCGTCTTAATTGAATTCGCCCATTACCGTCTATTTTAGTTCACTGACACCCAGGATGTCAATGTTTATTCTTGCCATCTCCTGTTTGACCACATCCAGCTTACCAAGGTTCATAGATGTTACATTCCAAGTTCCTATGCAGTATTTTTCTTTGCAGCATCGGAATTTCCTTTAACTTCGAGGCACATCCACAGCTGAGCGTCCTTTCGGCTTTGGCCCAACCACTTCATTAGCTCTGGAGCTACTTGTACTTGTCCTCCACTCTTCCACAGTAGTATGTTTGATGCGTTCCAACCTGAGGGGCTCATCTTCCAGTGTCATATGTTTTAGCCTTTTGTTTCTGTCCTTGGAGTTTTCTTGGCAAAGATACTGGAGTGGCTTGCCAGTTCCTACTCCAGGTGGATAACGTTTAGTCAGAACTCTCCACTATGACCTGTCTGTCTTGGGTGTCCCTGCATGGCATAGCCCGTAGCTTCTCTGAATTACTCAAGCCCCTTCGCCACAACAAGGCAGCAATCTGTGAAGGGGCCAATATCATTAAGGGACCCGTTTTACAATATTGACAAATTAACAGAGGAACGCTTGCTTTGGTTCATTTACAGTGATTACATGCACTGGAAACAGACCAAACGGAGTGATCTTTCCCATCCCAAAAAAGTAGAAGGCTCTGACAGGACCCAGAAAGGTACAAGTAGGAATGTTCTGGGGGTTGGGCTAGTTTGCTCCAACAAATACATTGTCTGATTGCTGTCTTGAAGAGCAAACCAGGCAGTTCTTGCAGCAGTTCAAATAGTAGGCTAAATGTCTTTATAAAAACAAAAGGAACTGGTACATCCACTGAATTATTAGATGAAGAAAGAAAGAAAGAAAGAAAGAAAGAAAGAAAGAAAGAAAGAAAGAAAGAAAGAAAGAAAGAAAGAAGGAAGGAAGGAAGGAAGGAAGGAAGGAAGGAAGGAAGGAAGGAAGGAAAGAAAGAAAGAAAGAAAGAAAGAAAGAAAGAAAGAAAGAAAGAAAGAAAGAAAGAAAGAAAGAAAGAAAGAAAGAAAGAAAGAAAGAACTATCATTTTAGGATGTAGAAAATGTTATACCCATTATCCCAGTATAAAATGTTCAAAATACATAAAGTAATATAATAATATAAACGTCTTTGTAGACAGTCTCTAAATAAATCCATTGAATGGTAAGTCAACAATTATGTAAATCTCTTTGATTCAGTGAGTCTACTTTAATTTGTAGTTTACCAATTGGCTGAAGCCACTGTCTCACTCATCCTATGATCAGAACATCAGTTGCACTACAACTGCACCATACTATTCCACCCAGACATTCAAGAATAAGGATGAATGAGTCTCCAAATATTCCTAGTTGTGTTACATTTTCTTCTGCCATCCTCAACTGAACATGGTTATTATACGGGTGTTTTAATAATGTCATAATATTTAGCTTTGTCTTTTAATGAGAGGTCATTAACAGCAATGATAAATGGAAGCATAACTTTTTTGGTTTTTTGTTTTGTTCCTGAAGCAATTCACGTATTGTTCTTGAGTTACATGAAACCACGACCACCCGCTCATTTCACATATGACATGAATTTATTGATGCAAAGTTTCCATAACAAAAATCTTTTTATACACTCAGCCTAGTTTATGACTCATGCTACTATGCATCTGACATGCTTTAAAAACACATACAAACACATATTACAGTTCAGATGTCCCATAACTAAGGACAAATTTATGTACAGTACTTCGGCATGTCCAGATCTATGTGGCTGTACTATAAAACTGTACAGAACTGCCACATGACATTGAGTTAGATCAGTACCAGACTTGCTACAATCAGAACTGATGATCTATTGAGGAAGGTCTGTTTTGTATTATCAAAATGATCTGTTTCCCTTTTTGGGTCTCTTTCTGGTACTTGAGCTGGGTCAGGCTGTGATTCTCATATCTATCAGAGTTCCCGCCCCCCTCTCTGCACACAGCTAAGTAATCATTCTGAAAACTCACCTAGTTAGATACAAGGCCTGCTCTCATCACATTTTATTTAAATCTGGGAACATTTGAAAATTAAAGACAGAACTGTATATGTTAAACAGCACCAGACTTACTACAATCACAACCAATGAACTTTTCTCAGTTCCACCACCTTCCCAACCTTGCTTGATGAGGACACGAGAGAGCGACTTTTCAGTGGCTGTTCTCAGGCTTGGGAATGTGCCACCCTGAGAAGCCAGGTTGCCCACCCCTCTCTTGGCCTTCCATCCTCAGGAAAAGACATTCCTCTTCAGGAAGGCTTTCAAGCAGTAAGTTGTCTTAGGAATGCTTGTTTTTAGCATACAGATTTGCACATGTTCTAAAATAGTTTTAAATCCCATTTTTATATGTTTCTTTGTTTTTTGACATGATGTTTATATAGTATTTTTAAAGCTGTTGTTTGTTTTATAGATTTCTCTGTTGGGAACCACCTTGAGCCCCCTATGGAGAGAAAACAAACAAAGAAACAAATAGCTGCCACTGATAATGTCATTATTGCGTTGAATTCTCGGACTGTTGCAACCAACAGTACTATCATGTTATTGCAATGTGGCAGCAAGTCAGAACTGATTTATAGTGATCCGAATAGGGCTTTCAAGGTAAGTGAGGTATTTAAGGAGTGGTTTTACCAGTTCTGCTCCCCCAGCGAGTTTCCATGGTGGAGTGGAGATTTTAAACCAGGCCTCCTGATTCCTAGTCTGTCACTCTATTCACTATACCACGCTGACTATCTGCTGTAATGGGGCAGCACCTAAATTTAATCAGCTTCAAGCTGTGAGATAGTTTCTTGGAGAGGCAAGCTGAGGAAGGCATCCTTGAGTCCTGTGAGAAGCTCATGTGCAGGGTGAATAAGCAAAATGGTTTTGCTGGGGGCAGGGGGAGAGTTTGAGGCACAGCCCAGGAGTGCTATGTCACCCATTTTACCCCTATCATTTTTAACTACTTTGAGAGGGCTGTAGGCTTTTTTAACGGCATGACTCCAAGCAACATTTTTGGATTTCTAATTTCTCTGAACTTTCTCCTTTTCTTCGTTCTCTAATTATTTCCTTTTTGCCAGTTCCTCTGAAATCTTTTGTTATTCTCATCCATCATATATTTTTTCTAGTGATCATATTTCATCTTCAAACTTTCTCATATGATTTTCTCCGTGTCTTTTAAGATTATTTATTTATTTATTTATTTATTTGATTTTTACCCCGCCCCTCTAGACCATGTCTACTCGGGGCGGCTTACAAAATTCATTATATGAATCTCTAATACTAATTTCTTTCAAAATCCAATCCAATCCAATCTCCATCTTTCAGCTCCTCTATAATTACATTTAATTTTAATCTCCATAGTTAATAAAGCATGTTATTGTTATAAAATCATTTTAAAGACTCTCAAAATCAGGCTTCCATATGTAGTCTATTCTGAGGAAGTAGATGTGTCCACAAAAACTCATATTAAAATCTAGCAGTTAGTCTTTAAGTTGTCACAATGTTTTTGTTTTTTTTTATTTTTCATATTTTCTTTTCTTTTTGGCTAGCACAGAATGCTATCTCTTCTAAAACTACAAATATTCTGGAGGAATAATACAAATATTGTGAACAGATGAATAAAATGTAAATTTCTTCCAATCTCCTTTTCATCACTCTCCTCCTTATTCTAAACAAAAACCAGAATACTGTTGTTCTCAGATTTGGTAGGCTTTGATTTATCCTTCTCTTTATCCACAACCCTATTGAAATCACCTGGCATTGCTACAAATCCTTTCCTTATGTCTTCCAGTTCCTTAAACACTTCCTTTAAAATCTTAGTTTGATTTACATTCGGAGTAAACATTTATTAGAATATACGGTACTCCACATTATTCCTTGTAACATTATGTATCTGTCCTTACTATATATTTTTTTTGCATATTGTTTACTTTATAATTACATTTCTTGGAGATAATAGTTGCAATTCGTCTTTATCTTGAATTCCCATAGTTTTTTTCATAATTACCAGACCAGGTTAATTTAACTTAATTCACACCTTGTACTTATTTAAGAACGGGTCTAACAGTTCCCAGGCCTTTCATACTTAAAGTTGATATTCTTAATACAGTATATTAATGACAGTTATTTACATCAATTTCTCCCTTCTGGTCCTAAATTGTGAAAATATCCCTAAAGACCCATAATAAAGTAATAAACAACATCCGATACCTAAACAAAATAACCAATAACCCTCTCCAAACCCACTCACACAATATTTATTTCTCCCTTTATTTGCTGGAATTTTAATATCTTGACCATCATTTGTCTCCAAACAGTCGGGGTGGGCAGGAAGGGTTTGTCTACAGTCCACAGAACAACAGCCACCAACAATTCTCCCTCTTTTGTTTCTTATTCTCCTACTGTACTGTGGCAACCCAGCTCTTTTTATTTCATTGGTTAATTTTTTTCCCTACCCATTTTCCTACCTTGTTTTGCCTCCATACCTCCATAAACAATATCCCCATCTTATCTAAATTTGTATTTAATCTGTTGCTCACATTTCCCTTCTAACTTTAGGTTCTATCTACTAATCATCTTAGAACTGCAGAGCTAGAAGGGGCTCTATGGATCACTGAATCCAACTTCTGTCAAGGGGGCACAGTGGAGAGTGCTTCTCATAGGGTATCTTGCTATTATAATCCAAATATTTTAATTTTAATATACTCTTTAAACCTCTAAATTAATTGAAGTTCCATTCATCTTTATATGAAAATCTATCTTCTTCTTCCTTAGCTAACAGGGAACATTAATGCGTCTGAAAACGTATACGTAATTGCAGCCTCTGACAAGCTATGACCTGTACAAAGTCTTCAACCCAAATGTTGGCTACACTTTGGCTGTGCTCCAGAGGAAAATGCGCCCTCCTAAACCATTGTCTAGAATAAAGCACTTAACGGATGTGTTTGCTCTAATGTTTATCTAGGAAGTCTTCCAAATAATGTTTTGAGTTAAAGAAACCACATATGGAAAATGAATGCACAACATGGAGCTCCTTCATTGGCATGAAGCTCGGGGAACGTTTGGCAAGCCCAATTACCTTTCGAAGAGACTGGGGCAACTGCTTCCTGAAAGGCAATTCCACTCAATGTGCCAACAGAAATTAAAGGTGTGGGACACTTTGTCTACAAAACCAACACTGTGTGCACAGTAAACTCTGCTGGCAAATGGCAGTAGAGCCTGCAGACCTCAGACAAAAGCATTCAGCATAACCTATTGCTGACCCTGGACCTTCTTGTGGCTGCTACCGAGGCTGTGCCATTTTCTTTGAGAAAAGTTCATGGCCCCGAGCTTTTTAATAAGGGAATGTTCTATTTTAGTGTATCTCTGCTTCATTAAACAGCCTATAATGCACCAGATGAGGCAGAGGCAGATAGAGGGCAGCTTGTTAAAAGTTTAATGAGTAAACACATTTTCTCTACCTCTCTCAGCTTTATGTATGGTCACTGGGCCTTGCATCAGACTTTGCTGGGCAGCTGAGGGGCCTCCTGTTCTCATCGCTAGTACAGAAAAGGCAGTGTGATGAATCTTTACTCTCTGAACCAGAACACAGTCTTAAGGGAAGCAGTCTGGATTTGATGCATGTGGCATTATGCATGGCAGTCAGCTAAAGTCAGATGCAAGCAAAAACAACTATTTTCCATGTTTGGTGACCACTGGATCATAGAACCTGGCACCTCATCACAGACAACGCTGGGACGTATGGTCAAATACCCCATTTGAACATTTACATTCCCTTGTGGACTATTTTCTTAGTAGATAGAAGGTGACCATTGATTATAAAAACTGGACAAAAGAGGTCACAGTTTGCACAGAAAGTGCCTTTCCTAATTTACACGAATAGAGGCATACAGTGGGGTCTTGACTTACGAACTTAATCCGTATTCGAAGGCAGTTCTCAGGTTGAAAAGTTCTTAAGTCGAATCTGCATTTCCCATAGGAATGCATTGAAAACCATTTAATCCGTATCTGCTCTTTTCATCCATAGAAACTAATGGGAAGCTGCTATTTCGCCTTCTGCCACTAGAGGGGGATATATTTTCTTTTTTTCTTTTAACCTAAGATGACTTAGCTTTTAAAAAAAGGGAAAAAAGAGTTCGTAACTCAAATCTAAGTTCGTAAGTTGAGTCCATATTCCTATGAGAGCGGTTCGTAAGTCGAAACGTTCGTATGTCGAGCCGTTCGTAAGTCGAGACCCCACTAGAAATAGTTACTACAAATCAAGGGAGCAGCACGGTGCAATCTGCAATATACCTTCAAAGAACATACAGTACCTCCTATCATATGGGAGAAAACTGCAATCTGGTGATCTGTGTATCTGCCCGGTTTGCTGTCTCATTGCCTACAGATGTGAGGTAACATCAAGGCCCCTGCTGCTCTCATTTGTTAGCGTTCTTGCCTTTAAGCTTGAGTGGGGTTCAGCTGGCCAAACAGTGCATGTCTTCAAGCAGACAAAGGTCCCACACAGCAGCCCTACATAGTTAGTAGATGCAGTTTCAATAATGTCCCTCACACCTGTGCTCCAGTATCCTCCACATTAAAAATGGGAGGCAACAGCACTGCCAGGGAGGCAGCAACTTTCAGTAGAACAGCAAATAGCAAGAATTCTGTTAACATTAAGGTGTGCTTCCCAATGTAGTATGACAGACCACTGTCTGTCAGAAAATAAAAATAAAATAAAGTTAGAGAAGTCCTGCTGCACATGTGGCATTTTACTTGAGTGCCCTTATGAAGCTTTTTTGAATCTTGGCCAAAGAAGAAACAGTCCATCAAGTAAAAGTTTCTATTTATTGACACTTGAGATAACACTTCAGGTTCCATTGGCTCATGTTAGCTTCATTTGCCTGTATTAACTTAAGCAGATGCTGATAAACCCTCCTTGATACAGCGCAGTTTAACAGCAGAGTGAGGCCAACAAAGGAGCAGTATACTATATTCCAGTTAGGTGACCTTTTAGGTCATTTCTTAGTCCAGGTTGGTCCTGAGGCATTTGTTCATGTTGTTAATATTGCAGCAGGTTAGAACAGAGTGAGAAACCAGAATTTCAGGGAATTACAGGCCGGAATCCTATTATTTTATTTAACATAACTCAATCAGCATAAATTCCAGTAAAAATACAGCAGTAACAAACTGCAGTATATAGCTAATCATTTGATGTCCTTTTTATGACACTCCAAATCTGCTGCCTGAGGTGTTTGCCTCACTGCCTAAAAGCAGGGTGGTCCCTTGGCCTGGCTCAACATTTGCCATACCATCCATCAATCAGTGATGGGAAGTTCACCCTCCAGTGCACTACAGGAGGATGGCAACAGGAATAAACAACAGTGGGAAATCCTGGACAGAAGGGGGCATCACTAGAATTTAGCAACATATCCCTTTTCTGCTTTTTCTCTTACAAAATCAGAAAGTGTTGCTGTCCTGTTTGCCACAGGTTCTCAATGCCTTTATTAGGACTGTGCCTAAATTTACAATATATGCAAGCTTTCAAGTTCTTCATAACTCTTTATCAAGCTAGAGGGGAGGGAACTGTAAAAAGGAAAAAAGTACATGGCTAGGTGTTTAATACTATGAGACCCTGCAATTAAATTCACTCTTAAGAGTAGGGACTTGGAAAATTACAGTCACATAGATGTCCCACAGACTCTGGGAACATGGAGATATTGAACTATGCCTTCTCTGCAAACACAAAGCAGCTGCCACAGATCTGTAATTAGCTGAAGATGAAACAGGCATGTTTTTTCGTCCTGCAACTTCCACCAAAATTGCTAACTTGTCTTTTTTGCTGTTATCTTTCCACTAGCAAGCAAAGACCTTTTGATTCAGATCAGCCTTAGGCAATGGACCTCATTGGCTGTAGAAGAAGCATTTAATGTAGGGGCATTACAAGTGTATGTGGACCATGTGCATGTTTGCACAGCTGAAGTTTGCCATTCTAAATGCGTAACCCGTTACACTCTGAATATATTTACCAGTCAAACAAAAAGTGTGCAACCAAATGTCCATAAAGTGGTGGACAATTGCTCCAGACTGTTTTCCAGGCCTGCCTACTAACCCATTGCTACCTTACTATTTGTTTAGTGTGTGCTAATGCTAATCATTCACAGAATCAGAGGGGGGAGGCGTATATGAACTGTGAGCAGGTACATCAGGTCTCAGAACAAAATCATAGGATCAGACACCTTGTTTGCTGCCACAGACAGCTTTTCAATTGCCAGACTTCAAGGATGAAGGTGAGTTTACAGTGCAGTGAGTACTAATGTAGTTACTGGTTAACCTTATTATTACTTCATCTTCCAGGGGCTCCTTCTAAACATAACAAACTGATGACAGACTTCTGATACTTCAGAGGAGATGGGGCCCAGGCCTGAGGTGATGATGAACACCACTTCCCTTCCCCCTCTGTTTTGATTTTCTTCTCCGTTACTCCAGAGCTTTGGCTGGGCATGACCTCTGGCTGCTTTTTCCATAATTACCAGCTCCTGCTTGATTTACTATGAAAGTTAATGTCTGTTCCAGCCAAGTCAATTCTCTGCTGTTACACTACACATGAAGACAGTAACCCCTTCATTGCAAGGCAGGCTGCTGCAGGGGGAAAGTTAAAGAATGTTGTTATGCACTGTCAAGTTACTTTCAGCTTATGGTGATCCATTGAATTTGTGACCTCTGAAAGGTCCTGTTGCTAACTGCCTTGCTCAACACTTACAAATTCAAAGCCATGGCTTCTTTACTGAACCAGTCCATGTCACATTTGGTCTTCTTTTCCTGTTGCCTTCAACGTTTCTGATAAGTATTGTCTTTTCCAGTAAATCTTGTCTTCTCATGATGTGACCTAAGTATGACAAACTCAGTTTGATTATTTTTGCTCCTAGGAAGAATTCTGGATATACAGTATTCGATCTAGAGCCCACTTACATGTCTTTCTAGATATAGTATCCATGGTAGCCATAAGGCTCTCCTCCAACACCACATTTCAAATATACTGTACTAATTTTTTCCTGTCTTTTTTCTTCATGATCTAGTTTTCACATCTATGTCATAATCAGATATATCACAATACAGATGATCTTCATCTTGGTCTACAGTGATGCATTCTTACACTTAAGGATCTTTTTAGTTACTTCATAGTTTCCTTGCTGAATCAGAGTTTTCTTCTGATTTCTAGGATGGTTTCTCCATTTGGATTGATGATTGAATCTAGGTATACAAATTCTATAAGAACTGCATTTTTTTTCATCATCAACATCAAAGTTATATCAGTCTTCCTGACATGATTTTTATCTCCTTATTTAACTGCACTCCTGCTTTTTTAGTTTCTTCTTTCTCTTTCATCAGTAGTAGTTTCAAGTCATTGCTGCTTTCTGTCAGCAATATGGTGTTATCTGTATATCTTAAGTCATTGATCTTTCTTCCACCAATTTTCACTCTTCCACATCTTGATCTAATCAAGTTTTCTATATGATATATTCAGTGTACAGACTGAACAAACAGGGAGATAAAATGCTCCCTTGTCTAACATTTTTGCCCTTCAGAAACTATGCTGTTACTCTGTATTCTAACAGTAGCTTCTTCTCCAGAGTATAGATTAGGCATCAATCAAATGTTGAGACACACCCATTTAGTTCAGAACAATCCATAGCTTTTCATGGAACAAGTCAACCTAAAGTTTTGGGGTTTATTTTTGCTGGTTTGCTTTTCCTGCAGTTTCAAATGTTTCTGAAAGACTTATGTGAAACAATGAAAGTCCATATTGGTCCACACTGCACATACAGAGGAAAGTCAGCTAAGTAGAAATATCTTTAGAAAGCAAGCAAGCAAGCTTTGGCCAGCCAGGCTTTTCCTGGAAAAAGCCTTGGCTAAGCACCCTAATGTACTTATGCTTCTTCAAGATCATTTGGTGGCTTTTGATGTGATCATCAACCACAGTATTCTTCTGGATAATGTGCATGGAGGGGAGGCTGCTTGGCATGAACTGGGAGCAGTTCTATTCCCCACATCCTGAATGGGTCCAAAAAGCAACACTGGGAGACTTCAGCTCTGTCCAAGAGAAACTGCACTCAGTTCATTTCCTCTGCTATTTAACATAAAGCCATGGCAAGGATATTAATTAGACATCGGAGCTTCATATTTGTATCCCTCTGGATACGAATATGAAGCTCAGCACCACGGGTACCACTGTGGTCCATTCCTATGCCCCAGAGCCAGCATGGTCCACTCACTAGGCTCTTTGCAGTGCCCACATCCGATGGCAGCAACACTGTGCCAGTCACAGACGTAATCCCGCTGGTACTGGCCCACCAATCCCCTCAGCCGACCACACTGGCAAGGAGATCGGAAAACGAGTCTCCCCGCTTAGCTGCTGAGTGATCAGCTGAGGGGAGAGGCGAGACAGCACCAGCAGGAATATGTCCTCAAGGGGAGAGGTAGGGCAGTGCCAGCGGGATTACATCCACAACTGGTGCAGTGTCACCGCTGTTGGACACATGTGCTGCAAGAAGCCCAATGAGTGGACCAGGCTGGTTCTGGGGGGGGGCAGGAATGGATACGAATATGAAGCTCCCATGTTTAATTGTAATCATGTTCAACCAAACATGCTTGACCACTTCCTTGCTTCAGACATTCCTGCCCAATGAGAGAAACGTGTGGGTGGACAACACAGCAAGACCAGCCCATAGATATAGCCTTAGAATGCTTTGAATGGAGCTCCTGTAGATTTTAATCAATGAGCTGTCTAATGATAGATTATTGAATTGCTCACGTAGATATTTGTATTTCGTGTGTAATGTGATGTGCTTTATGAGTAACATAAAGTTGGGATTCCAACATTTATAAAATACTATCATTGTTAATAATCAGTGATACCAATTGGTGTTTGAATCACAGAATCATAGAATAATGGAGTTGGAAGGAACTTATAAGGCCATTGAGTCCAACCCCCTACTCAATGTAGGAATGTTACTATAACATTAGTATTCTGAAAGACAATTTGATGTGTAGTGGATATAGTGTTGGATTAGGATTCAGGAGACCTGGGTTCAAATTCCCATTCAGATACACTGTGTGTGTGTGTTTTTTGATGGTAAAGTGCTCCTTGAACACCTCACATACACTACTTCAAATACTGTACTGAGATTGCCTTAAATCAGGAGTGAATTGATGGCACACAATAACATCAAGATTAATATGAGTATCAGAGAATAACAAAAGGTTGTATGATTTCATAGCTGCAAGACTTAGCCTGCCAATTCCACTTCTAACTTGGGGATTCATGTGTGAGGGTAGTGATAATTCATCCTTAAACCCAATTCCACATTTTTCTTTATGCCCTGTTCACTTTTTATGACATATATTCACTAAATGGGAGGTAGGACTACGCCTGCTAGCCCTGTTACACAGGTCATAACCGTTGCTTTTTAGATGACAGCTCCAGGCTTCAAAGAAGCAACATTTTCAGGTTCTGCCCGACTCCCATTCTTCACCGGATTGGAAGATGCAAAAAAGCACTCCGGCAGTGTGTACATACAAACGGCCACCTAATAGAACAGGTTTTGTCTTGTCTGCTGTCTTTTCTAGTTTGTCTTCATTTAAATTATTGTTTTACATTGATATCCTTTTTAAATATAGCTTGTTTGTTTTTGGCATGCTTCGCTAGCAGTTTACTGAAGAGAATTTTTTTTTAAAACCAACAAGCAAATCTGCCCTTAAAGGCAACTTTGCAGAACTTAATCTAATGTTAAGTGTGTCTGATGTCTTTAAAGGTCTGGCAGTTGGAGAAAAGGGAAAGCTTTTCTTCTTGTGGTTGGTTTTCCACACAGAAAGAAAAATCACAGCCAGTATGTTGATATGTAGGTAAATTTATGACAACAGCCAGGTATGCCATGGGGTAGGTGCTGCATCACTCCACCTATTGTCTGGCAGCCCTCGATGGGGGTGCTGGGTCCATTGAGCACAATGCAGTTCTTCTAGAGGCACCAGTGCAACAGAGGAAAATTTTACTGAACATTAGGGGGTGCAGTGCCCCAGAAAATAGGAGAGACAATAAATCAGTTGAAACATACTGGGACGTTTGCCCCAGTATACATACCACGTGGCCATGATTCAGTACAAGAAAGGCATGAAATGTATCATTAGAACACGGGAACATTTGCCTGGTGTGATCATGGCCTGATTCTCTTCACAGCAGTCTTCTTGCAGCACCTGACAACCCATTTTGAAGAGAAGACCTCTCCAGAGAGGCTCCTAGTACAGTGTCCATAGCTGCAGTATGAAATGGAAAAAGTTGGGAAACGTCCTGTGCATGTGCAAAATGCTGCAGGCATGCATCCAAGCCTCTTTGGGTTATTAATTTATCACAAATGCTGATTCTAGCTATACAGTATACAGAATAATTGCTAAAGCTTAAGGAGCCTTATAAGCTCAGCAATCTCTTTTTTGCTCAGATTCTTCCCCTCCCCCCATCCCCAATTTTTGTGTCATTGTGGTTTTCTGAGTAGGGAATATATCCTTCATAAAGGACCAAGCTACAAAGTTAAAGATGTATGCCAGAATTGGAGATTTTGGGAACTTTATGATGTTCATTTTTGATCCATCCTCACATTCAGATGGTGATTTAGGAAATCTGTTCATTTTGGACTGCTTGTGATAACTTATAAACAGAAGAGGCGACTTCCATTGGAGGTACTAAACATGATTTAAACGATTCTGTCTGGGAATCTAGCCAAGTAGCAACTCCTTCTGTTTGTAGTGGGGCTTTCTCCCCTCCTCTTTGCTCCTTTAAACTCTCTCTCTCTCTCTCTCTCTCTCTCTCTCTCTCTCTCTCTCTCTCTCTCTCTCTCTCTCCCCCCCCCCCCCTTTTCACATGCAAACCTCTTACAGACTATCCTCACTCTTCCAAAGAAGCTGGAACTCCAGATGGACAGCTGGCCAGTGCTTCTTTTGATGTAGCTTTTATCTTCTTGGCCAGAGCAGGCTTTCTCTTTTTTTTCTCTCTCCCCCCTCTTCCTGGCCTGAGGCAATGTTCCATTGGGGTCTCTGGGGAGCTTTGTCTTTCATATGTGTTTAAAAAATAATTGTAAGGCTGGTACAATGGCTCCACAGCCTGACCTTTCACCTTTCCCAATTATGAAGGGCCATAAAGTGGAGGGCTGTTAGCAACCAGGGCAGACCACAGTTCTGGCCACAGATCAAGTTTCTGGGGATTAACTTGGCCCTAAACAAGAGAGACAGCGAGAGACTGGATCGTCCAAAACAAGCATTGTTTTCCATTTCTTGTCTATTGGTCCTATCACTAGCAGATCACATAATTGGTGCCATTATAATGAGAGGAACAGAACAGCCACAAACTTTTCCCTAGCTATCTGCAAGAATCAGTGTTCATACTATGCCCTGTCTAGACTCTTGAAATTGTTTATGGAGTGAGATGGGGGAATGAAACCACTAATTTGACTTCAACCCAAAGTCTTATGAAAGCTGGCCTTTTGTCTAATAAAAGCTCAGCAACAAAAGAATCAGATCTGAAGTATATCATATAACACAACTTTGATTTATATAATATTTTATCATGTGTTAATTACCTGTTTTGTTGATTATTCTATTTCTGCTTTTATTCTCATCATACAGTATATTATTAAGGGCAAATAAGTGAACTCATTCCCTAATTGCTGAGAGGTCCTGTCCTATGTATTTAGTCATGGTGTAATCCATGAATGGGCAGCCTTTGGCTCTCCAGACTACAACTTCCATTTTACCCCAAATCATACTGGGTTAGTCTGATGGGAGTTGTCGGCCAAAACCTCCAAAGGGTCAAAGATTTGAAACTACTGGTGTAATCTCAGAGCTGTTGTGTCCTGAAGAACAATGAAGTAATTGTACTGTGTCCCTTCAAGGACCGCCTTTCGTCAGACTCCTGAAGTAAATCTGAACCTTGAAAGAATTCAGAATCAACCATCAGTTTAGCTACTGGCTTTGACAAAGCTTGTGAATTTAATGAGAAAGCAACAAGAAATTGCAATAAGATGATAAGCTGTTCAATCAAATCAGTACTATGTCACTTTAGGGAGGGGGGAAATGAGAACATAAAAAAAGAGAATATCCAAGTTATACACTGCAGGAATATGAATGTTATAACTCTGAACTCTGTGTAAATACAAAAGTTACTGTTGTATGGAAAGTGAAGATTAATTCTTGCTGACATATATGCTTAAAGCCCTGATGGCTGACAACTTCAACTGCTGACCTAAGAAGATGGATAAAGTGGCAGGGACTGAGGGAACAGGTGGGAATAGGGAGGTATTAATAGGATGGGGCTGTAATCCTGTTGAAAATGTGTACTGAGTGGGAAATTCAGTGAAGACTTTTGAATTAATCATATCCATTTGGATGATAACAGTAGTCTCTGGTTTTTAAAAGTCCAACACAAACTGTATGATATTATGCAGGATAGTTGCACCCTCACAAATGTATGAATCACCTGAAGGATTCTGGCTTCTGGTCTTTTATCTTACCCCTTAAATTATTTTTTTTTGCAGGCATGTATGAGGGAGTCCTGACAGAAAGTGGAACATAATTTTATAATTATATATGGCTGCAGTCCTCTACACACTTACCTGGAAGTAAGTCCCATTGAAGTCAACGGGATTTACCTCTAATTAGACATACAGAGGATTGCTGTGTAAGTTGTCAGTAGTAACGCCTGCATGGAAGCATTGAATTCAGTCATGGGGATTTATCAGACAACCCGAGCGATACAACTGCTTATGTGATTTGAAAGGTTGTGCTTCGAACTGTCTTTGGTAGTGTATGGTTGTTGATTTGTGTTGCTGCTTTGCTTGCTGCTTTTGCCATGAGGTAACTTTATCTGCTGTTGTAATGTTAGAATTCATGTAGCTGCATTTTTTGCAGTTACTATTTCAATTTGATTGTTTTAATCAGTTTACCATTTAGTTTTAACTGTTTTGACTTGATTGCAAAAGAAAGGGGCTATGTATTCCTAAAACAAGCAAAGTCTACAAACACGTACCTGCCTGCCTGTACACACTCCAGAATGGCTGGTACTGTTTTGAAAGTTGTTAATTTGGAGTAAGAAGATCAGAAGGCATGAGACGCTGTGGGGCCAAACTGCCTAAGATGTGTGAATCTATCTTGCTTTTTAAATTGGTCTCCAGTAACACTTGCAGGGCCCCTGATGAGGACCAAGATAGCAACCCACCCAGTGGTTAATTCTTGCTCATGCTGTTTCCCTCAATGGAAATTAGCCCCTCAAGCTGCTCTCAGCTTTGGTAATAAAATCATATGTATGTCAAAGACGTAAGAAAGTGTATTTGTGCCTCTCTGTCATAATGTGTACTTTGAACCCGTGTTTCTGCAAAATATCATTAGTCTTTCTTTTGGCTCTTTCACAAAACCTTGTTTATATTATATCAAACCAAGGATTCTACCTTTCTCTGTATAGCTAAGATAAAGCACCTGCTTTTGTTTACATGTTCTGAAATGAAGCAGAAAAGGCTCAAGATTCACTTGCTAAGTAACTTTCTTGCTTACACTATTCGCCTATTAATCTTACAGCCATTTCAAAAACACTTATAGAGAGATTACAGCACAGTTTTACACATGGATATGCAGAAGGATAGCTGAGATAATCTGTTATTTGTTGTAACAAAAACAGCAATGCCTAACAAGGTGTATTTGGCACCAGCTGTTCTGGACTGTAGCTCACTTTTTCAGATTCAGATTCAGGTTGCACCTGAAGAAGCAGCCTACGGTCCACAAAGGCTTGAACCAGATTAAATATGTTAGTTTTTAAGAAATCACAAAACTTTATTTATTTATTTATTTATTTATTTTTATTTATTTATTGTATTTATACCCCGCCTATCTAGTCATTTCGACCACTCTAGGCGGCTTACAACATAAGGATAACAAGTTCTAAAAAAAAATTATAACAATTAATTAATTAAATGATTCTATAAGATGGGAAAAACAAAAATAAATCAAATAAAGAGAAAAAAAGGAAAGAGGACAGGAATTAACTGGAAGGGAAGGCCTGCCTATACATCCATGTTTTTAGTTGGTTCTTAAAAGTACCCAGCAAGGGTGCAGCGCGAATCTCCGGAGGTAGGTTATTCCAGAGACGAGGAGCCACCGCCGAGAAAGCCCGGTTTCTAGTTCTTTCTTTCCGGGCCTCCCTCAGCGTCAGGCTCCTCAGCCTCACCTCCTGGCTCGCGCGGGTGACACGGGTAGAACTAGTTGGGAGTAAGTGTTCCGCCAAGTATCGAGGTCCTAAACCGTTTAGGGCTTTATATGTAAGCATTAACACTTTGAAGTCAATGTGGAAATGGATGGGCAGCCAGTGCAACATGGCCAGAGTAGGAGAGATATGTTGGCATTTTCTCACTCCAGTAAGGAGTCTGGCCGCCGCATTCTGCACCACTTGAAGTTTCCGCATCAGCTTCAAAGGAAGCCCCACGTAGAGCGCGTTACAGTAGTCTAATCTAGAAATTACAAGCGCAAGTACTAAGGTAGTGAGCGCCCCCGTGTCTAGGTAAGGTCGCAGCCGGGCAATCTGCCAAAGGTGGAAAAAGGCGGTGCGGACTACCGATGCCACCTGCATTTCCATGGTGAGCATCGGGTCCAGGTATACCCCCAGGCAGCGGACCCCACTCTTCGCGGCCAGGGCCACCCCCCAAACATGAGGGAGTTTCCCAAGCCACCATCCACAGGGCCACCCACCCTCAGGGTTCAGCCTCAGCCCGTTCTCCTGCATCCACTGCTGCATCCAGGCAGTGCTGGAGGGACAGGACAGCATCACCTGCAGTTGGTGAAAAGAAATATAGAGCTGGGTGTCATCAGCATATTTATGACACGATGCTCCACATCCCCTGATGCCCCACCCAGCAGCCTCATATAGATGTTAAACAGCATTGGGGAGATGATCGACCCCTGTGGAACCCCACAATTGAGACTCCATGGGGCCGAAATACCCTCCCCAAGCTGCACTCTCTGGGGGCGGTCCTCCAAGAAGGAACGGAGCCAGGCTAGAGCCAAGCCACCGATACCCAACTCAGAGAGCCTCCCCAGGAGGATACCGTGGTCGACGGTATTGAAGGCCGCTGAGATGTCAAGGAGGACCAACAAAGAAATTTTACCGCTGTCGGCCTCCCTCAACAAGTCATCGTACAGGGCAACCAATGCCGTCTCTGTACCGTGGCATGGCCTGAAGCCTGACTGAAAAGGATCCAGGGCATCTGTTTCATCCAGATGTGCTTGAAGCTGGTCAGCCACCACCCTCTCGACTACTTTGCTCATGAAAGAAATATTGGCGACGGGCCTATAATTGCCAATTTTGTCTGCTGCCAAATTAGGTTTCTTTCTTATGGGCCTAATGAGTGTCTCCTTGAGGGCAGAGGGAAACCTGCCCTCAAGGAAAGACCCATTTATTATTGCAGTGGCCCATTCTGTTGTTATTGGCCTGGCTGCTTTGATTAGCCAGGCCGGGCAAGGGTCGGCCTTGTTGTTATGTTAGACTTACAGGCTCTACTATATTTAGTGAAGGTTACTTGAAGCCGTGTGTGTATGGGACCAGCCCCGATAGCAAGATCCTTTGTATATGAACTTGAAAACAAATCCTGCTGTTCTTTGGTAGAACTTCTTCTTAAAACTGCAGCCTGAAGCAAGCAAGAATAACGTTCTGCTAAATTCATTCAGGCTTGTGGTCACCCTTTAACAGTTTTCTGTGTATAAAGGACTCAGAAGTAATGGTTGTTGTGGGTTTTTTGGGCTCTTTGGCCCTGTTCTGAAGGTTGTTCTTCCTAACATTTCACCAGTCTCTGTGGCCGGTATCTTCAGAAGTAATTTACTAGTTCTTCTTCTGGTGGCATTCTGTGACTGTGCAGCTTGCCCAAGGCCATACAGGTGGCAGGGCAGGAAACTCCGTCAACCACGCACACTCCAGATTATCTCAGTTGGCTCCTCTCCCAGGAGGCAGGGTGGGGAATTTAAACGTTTGGCCCCTGGCTCCACAGCTAGGCACACACAGTGAAGTGCTAGGTGTGGGATTCTTGGGGTTGTATGAGAAAAATAAATTTTCCAAGTGCTAGTTAGAAGCAAATAAGTGACTGATAAAAATATGGCTCACAGTGTTGACCCCAAAGTTCAATCCTGAACAAAAACAGAAATGTTTTTAAAATGAATCATCTTAGTGATATGCTGTGGAACTATCTTTGGTATCAGGGCCTCTGCAGTGAAGCTGAAGAACATGCAAACTACTTTTTAGATGGGATTTGGGAATGTTGTATAGTTGTGCAATATTTTGATAAGAGCTGAGAAGTGCATTTTACTTTAACTGCTTAACCCACAAAAACCTCTTCTCTGTGATGACAGCAGTTTTGTTACCACAGCAATAGGCCTCTAGGCAGTCTTAGTGCTGCAGTGTCATGTCCCAAACTCTCCATTTACAGTTTTACTGCCTCCCATCTCCACTGCAGAATCACAGATGCAGCTGGCAGAAGAAACCACACACCATAGACCTGCAGGTGCGCCTGGGCCCTGTGGGGAAGAATATTAGCTATTTCCTGTTAAATGGAACACAGACACAAACTCCAGCATAAGAACAGACAATCTCAGTGAGGGTTACAATATATGCTCTGGTTGGAACTTGTAGAAGGTGTTCCTAAGAGCAAGGGCAGGCTTCAGCATCCATAGTTAGAGAGCCCTCTAGCTAAGTCTCCCGATTCTAGCCTAGATAATGATTATAAACATGGAGATAGCTAGTGGCAAGTGTCTCACAGTTACAGAGTACATGGGTTCAGGTATAGTTCAGATATTACATGCAAAATCCTACAGATGAAAGTTTCTTAAAGTGTAGACAGTTCTTATTAATGACTTGGATGAGGGAGTGCAGAGAATACTTATCAGATTTGCAGATGACATAGAATATGGTGGAATAGCTCATACCTTGGAAAACAGGAACAGAGTTTGAAAAGAGCTTGATAGGCTTGAGCACCGGGCTGAAAACAACAGAATGAAATCTAACAGGAATAAGTGCAAAGTTCTGCACGTGGTGGTGGTAAACCAAACACACAGCTACAAAATGGGGGATACCCGGCTCAGTAACACTACGTGTGAGAAGGAATTGTTGGAACTGTTGTAACAGTATGATGTGACTCCAAAAATGGCAAAGGCTTTTTTAGAATTAATAGAAGTATAATTTCCGAATCTCATGAAATATATTCGCGAAGGCTTCCACGGCCGGGATCTAATGGTTGTTGTGGATTTTTCGGGCTCTTTGGCCGTGTTCTGAAGGTTCTTCTTCCTAATGTTTCGGCAGTCTCTGTGGCCGGCATCTTCAGAGGACAGCACTCTGTGCTCTGGTGTAGTTGGCTTCAGAACACGGCCAAAGAGCCTGAAAAACCCCAAACAACCATCTCATGAAATACTTGCTCCTCTCTATTCAGCACTAGTTAGGCCTCACCTTGACTACTGTGTCCAGTTCTAGACACCACATTTTTAGGGTGCCAACAAACTGGAGCAAGTTCAAAGAAGGGCAACAAGGATAATCAGGGGACTGAAAAAACAAGCTTTATGAGAAAAGGCTGAAAGAACTGGGCATGTTTAGCTTTGAGAAAAGAAGTCTGAAGTCAGATATGATAGCAGTCTTGAAATACTTGAAAGGTAGTCATACAGAGAAGGGGCAAGATCTGTTCTCAGTCATCCCAGAGTGCAGGACAAGTAATTATGGGCTCACGTTACAGGAAGCCAGATTTAGACTATCAGGAAAAACTTCCTAACTATTAGAGCAGTACAACAATAGAACCAATTATCATGGGAGATGGGGTGTGCTTCAGTGCTGGAGGCATTTAAGAGAAAATTGGATAGCCATCTGTCAGATATAATTTGATTTGGACTTTTGCACTGAGCACTGGACTCAATGGCCTTATAGGCCTCTTCAGACGCAATGATAAAGGTTCCCCTCGACAATTGTCCAGTTCTGTCTGACACTAGGGGTTGGTGCTCATTCCCGTTTCGAAGCCATAGAGCCAGCGTTTGTCCGTAGACAATTTCCATGGTAACATGGCCAGCGCGACTAGACACAGAACACCATTACCTTACCACAAAGGTAGTATCTATTTATCCTGTTGTTGTTTAGTCGTTTAGTCATGTCCGACTCTTCGTGACCCCATGGACCAGAGCATGCCAGGCCGTCCTGTCTTCCACTGCTCTCTGGAGTTGTGTCAAATTCATGTTGGTAGCTTTGATGACACTGCCCAACCATCTCGTCCTCTCTCATCCCCTTCTCCTCTTGCCTTCACACTTCCCCAACATCAGGGTCTTTTCCAGGGAATCTTCTCTTTTCATGAGATGGCCAAAGTATTGGAGCCTCAGCTTCAGGATCTGTCCTTCCAGTGAGCACTCAGGGTTGATTTCCTTCAGAATGGATAGGTTTGTTCTCTTAGCAGTCCAGGGGACTCTCAAGAGTCTCCTCCAGCACCACAATTCAAAAGCATCAATTCTTTGGCGGTCAGCTCTCACTTCCATACATAACTACTAGAAAAACCATAGCTTTGACTATGCGTATCTTTGTCAGCAAGGTGATGTCTCTGCTTTTTAAGATGCTGTTTAGGTTTGTCATCGCTTTCCTCCCAAGAAGCAGGCATCTTTTAATTTTGTGGCTGCTGTCACCATCTGCAGTGATCGTGGAGCCCATGGAACCTATTTATCTACTCTCATGCTTTCAAACTGCTAGGTTGGCAGGAGCTGGGACAAATGATGGGAGCTCTCTCCGCTGCATGGATTCGAACTGCTGATCTTTTGACCTTGCAGCCCAGAGGCTTTGTGGTTTAACCCGCAGCACCACCCATGTCCCTACATGAAGTGAGAGCTTGAAAGCAAACAAGAACAAATAAGCAGGTACTTCAACTTGTAATCAAATCCTTTCCCCAGAGATTATAATAAAGATATAGCATCATTACATTACAGTTGTAGCTTGGTGAAGAATAACTTCATTCCTTTTATAGTGGAACTGTATTTTAAAAACTTACTTTTATAGTTATACTTCAATGGCCTCACTAAATTGGCACTGAGGAATATCACATGGTTCAAATGTTTTGCTGTAGCAATGACAAGGCAGACTGAAGAAGACTTGATTTGTACATAGTTTTTTTATGGCTTACAGCCTTCAGATGTCTTTCAAGTCAGTAACTGAAAGTAACATTTTCAGTTACTTTTGAGGAACAGAAAAGTAAACTGTTACTTTCAGAAAATACCACTATAACCAAAAACTAAATACCATTTGGACCTTGTAACTACAATCAATTAATTTTTTTAAAAGTAACTTTTCAATTTCTGAATGAAGCAATGTGATGAACAAAACTCCAACCAGGGCCGAGATCCTGTTGAACACTATAGTAACTCTGCTTCCATTGTGCAAGCATTCCTCACCACTGAGACAGTCCAACGTCCGCTTGTGCTTATAAGGTCCTGAATGCTTAGTGCATGAGGGATGACATGCACAAACAGTGAAAATGCCAAAGCATTCATTTTGTGGTTCTTTACACAACATGCTTCTTAGGGTTATTTTTTTTTTAAGCACTCAGATTAACAGAATTTAGAGGAACCTCAGATGGCTGCTGAGGGTGACAGTTCCAGGTCATGACATTTAGGAATACAAACTCCAATAGACTGTAATGGTTAAGATTGGCACACGAAGACTGGAAAGGCTACAGCAGTGGTGTCCAACCTTGGCCCTCCAGATGTTCTTAGACTACAGCTCCCAGAAGCCTTCACCACCACCTCTGCTGGCCAGGATTTCTGAAGCTGAGGCTCCAGTACTTTGGCCATCTCATGAGAAGAGAAGACTCCTTGGAAAAGACTTTGATGTTGGGAAAGTGTGAAGGCAAGAGGAGAAGGGGACGACCGAGGATGAGATGGTTGGACAGTGTCATCGAAGCAACCAACATGAATTTGACACAACTCCGGGAGGCGGTGGAAGATAGGAAGGCCTGGCGTGCTCTGGTCCATGGGGTCACGAAGAGTCGGACACGACTAAATGACTGAACACACACACACAACATAACTGCTTCCAGTAGGGCAGGATACAAATGTTGTTAAATGAATGAGCAAAGAACATTTTCCATGCATGGACCGGCTCTCTATTGAATTTGCTTGAAGATTCTGTGACACTAAGAGTCATTTGGGATATCATGATCACGTGATCAAAACATAGGACATGTATCAGATTTTTCAGGCTTCCAGTATGAAAAAACAAAGATGGACATTTCTAATCTCCCTGTAGTGAGACATATGTGCAGTATTTGCAGCTGGGACCCAGCTGCCTCGCTCTATCCTATTTTCATAGGTGATGCCTGAAACACAAAAAGCAGATGCACAAGCCACTGATATTGCAATTTACTCTGAAAAATCCTAATGCCTCAAACTACCGTGGTGTCCTCTTTGTTCTTGTAGGCATGGCACTTGACTTTGCCAGCTGCCTCAGTTCTTCCAGAATCAGACAGTCTTCAAATCTCTTCGTGTTTGAAGAGCTTGGTGAACTTTGCTTGTACCAGAAAAGATTGTATCAATAGTGCCGAGGGAAGAAGGACAGGAAGGCAGATAGCCTTCAAGGAAAAGGGAGGGTTTAATAGAGGGAGGGGGACAAGACTTGGTTATGCCCACCTGAAAGATGTGAGATGGATTATTTTTCATTTCCCATCTCCTTTTCTTTTGTCACTTCTGACACTGCAAACCTTAGGAAAGGGACTGACTGTCTTGCGTTTAATTGGCATTTAAGCCACCCTGAGAACCTTTTAAGTTGCAGAACATGCATTTTTTTTATAAAGGAGTAAATAGAAGATAAATGGCTGTATACCATGTGAAAAGAAGTGGGACAGCCCCTCTCTTCCACACCATTTGGAAGACTGTACACAAATAAGACTGAGCTGAAAGTCATCATGGATATTTTTGTCCAGCATTTTGGTGGTCTTTGACAACTGTATATATACACCACATTGACCTTCTCTAATTCTGCATAATTTGCTGTAATTGCAAGCTGTCTGTTTCATCTGGTTCGTTTAACTGAGTGTGCGAGATGCAGAAATGTAGCAGGTGAAGCCTTTTTTTGTGGATTGGAGACAAAACAGTACTCCCAATTATCACCTGCTAAATTTCTTCATGTTGAAGTTCTGCATGCCAACTATGAAGATGCAGGGAACCTTAAGACAAAAGCTGGCAACCCAGATTTAGGCATTCCTCTGGAACTGAAGTAATGATGTAGACTTGCAACATGGCTCATGTAGTAAATAATACATACAGATGTTTTCAGTAAATGGGTTGTGTTTACATATTGCTGAGACACTATTCTGTTAACTGAAACTATCCAGGATTCTGGTCTTGACCCACAATCCTGGCAAATGGTGTGGATGAGACAAATATGTAAAAGCAGTATGCGTTCGTGGGACTTTTCCTTGGGTACCTTCAGTTTGGCTCTACAATCAGTGGTTGCAGAAGAGAGTTCTGCCTTCTAAAGATGAAGATCACAGACACATCTGACAATACAAGGGCTGTAGAAACTGGCTGAAAATGCTCAAGAGTGCAGAGGCAATTAAGCCATTAAAAGACCATATCAAAATAACAGATCAGCCCTCGTAAAACAGCAGGAGCAATAGCAGCACCACAACTTCACAACAGCCAAATAAAACCAGTTCAGCCTGTATTTTAAAAGGTCTGGAAAAATAGGAAGGGTTTTGGCCAGCACCCAAAAGATATAAGAGGAGACACCAGATGAGCTTCCCTTGGCACAGCGTTCCAAGAACTAGGGCTAGATCTACACACCAGGATAACGTCAGGCCAAAGTGCAGTAAGAGGCTTCCAAATTAACACCTCACAGTGTGCCTTTTGATGCAGAGTTTATGTACAGTAAAAAAATAGAGCCCAACACTGCTGCTGAGGAAAACAACAACAAAATAGCAGCCTAATAGGATTTAGGGGTGAAGGAGTGACATAATGCAAAACAACAAGAGTGCTTCTGAGTTTAGGAAGGTGGTGGCACTGGGTGATACACCTCTGACAATGTTAGTAACAGACTACAGAAGCAGATTTGGGTGGGTTTTTAGCCTATAGTGATTTAATAGTAAGTACCACCACTTGGCCTGGCATGCTCTGGTCCATGGGGTCACGAAGAGTCAGACATGACTTAACGACTAAACAACAACAAACCACCACTTTGTACTTTAAAATGGACTGCCAGGAATCCCCATGCCAGAAATCATCTTTCCAAACTAGTAGATTAGATTTGACCTGGTGCCTATTAATAATATAACAGCTATTTTTGAACCGAATTACCGGGGGGGTAATGGAACCTGTGGTTCTCCTTGTTTTTGAATTCCAGCTCTATCAACCTTTGTTGGTCTGGCCGTTAGTGATTTATGAGGGAAGTAATTATGAAGGTTCCCCGTTCCTGAACTATATTAGTCTCCTACCACCACTGCCATGCAGTGTGAATCAATGTGACCAAGATATATCATTTCTGGAAATGTTACAGCATGCTCCTTTAGTGCAGGAGTGGACAACTTAAGCCATCCATATGCTTCTGGATGGGAACTCCCATAGTCTTTCACCATTGACTGCTCTAGCTAGGGCTAATGGAAGTAATAGTCCAGAAGAATCTGGAGGGCCACAGTTACTAACCCCTACTTTAATGCAATCTCATCCAAAGAGAGAGAACACCACATCCCTGGGCAGATGAACAGATGAACCACTTATCAACATTACTTCTATTTGGGCAAGGCAGAACCTGGTCTCTGATAATCTTAGTACCTGATAACCTCTTGAGTATTGTCCATAATAAGCACCACACCTCTCCCTGACCCCATGCCCATAATCATTTAGGAATATCCTTAAAAGAAAAATAGCATGTGAAAATCTTGTCTGCATATCAAACATACCAAAACATCACTCATGTAATCTTTTAAACCAAGCAACTGCTTATAGTCCAGTCTAGCATATTCACTGGGCTGTTGATTTGCAGCAGATCAATAAAATTGCTATTCAAAAATAATTTATTATTTATTTTATTTATTTTATTTATATCCCGCCTATCTGGTCGGGTTCAGGACCACTCTAGGTGGCTAATAAGAAACTAGAGTAAGCAAGCCTTTTTCTTCAACAAAATGCCCTCATTAGTCTTTGAATTGCATCATAGAGCTAATTCTGTCTTTTCTGCCTTGCTTTAGTACAACCAAGTGTTTTTTTTGTGTGGAGAAAAATGATCAAAAAAGCTGGCCAAAATATGGGAGGGTTACATATCCAGACATCCTGGACAAGTAATGAGGCAAGGCAAATATGTAAGAAAAAAATTATCTAGAAACACCAGTGTATTCCATGTGCTGTTAAATCAGAACCAGCTTATAGCAACCCTAACCCTAACAACACAAGAGGCGACTCTACACATGGAAATCACCAGATGGGCAATATCGAAATCAGATTGATTATATTCTCTGCAGCCAAAGATGGAGAAGCTCTATACAGTCAGCAAAAACAAGACCTGGAGCTGACTGTGGCTCTGATCATCAGCTTCTCATAGCAAAATTCAAGCTTAAACTGAAGAGAGTAGGAAAAAGCACTGTGCTACTCAGGTATAATCTAAATCGAATCCCTCATGAATACACAGCGGAAGTGAAGAACAGATTTAAGAAACTCGATTTGGTGGACAGGGTGCCTGAAGGACTATGGATAGAGGCTCGTAACATTGTACAGGAGGCAGCAACAAAAACCATCCCAAAGAAAAGGAAATGCAAGAAAGCAAAGTGGCTGTCCAAGGAAGCCTTACAAATAGCAGAGAGGAGAAGGGAAACAAAATGCAGGGGAGATAGGGAAAGTTACAGAAAATTGAATGC
This sequence comes from Pogona vitticeps, assembly GCF_051106095.1. NCBI lineage: Eukaryota > Metazoa > Chordata > Lepidosauria > Squamata > Agamidae > Pogona > Pogona vitticeps. The sequence continues at coordinate 304,176,783 of NC_135783.1, forward strand.
AGACTTCCAAAGAATAGCAAGGAGAGACAAGAGAGCCTTCTTAAATGAACAATGCAAAGAAATAGAGGAAAATAACAGAAAAGGAAAAACCAGAGATCTGTTCAGGAAAATTGGAGATATCAGAGGAACCTTTGGTGCAAGGATGGACATGATAAAGGACAAAAATGGAAGGGACCTCACAGAAGCAGAAGACATCAAGAAGAGTTGGCAAGAATACACAGAGGAATTATATCAGAAAGATTTGGATATCCCGGACAACCCAGGCAATGTAGTTGCTGACCTAGAGCCAGACATCCTGGAGAGTGAAGTCAAGTGGGCCTTAGAAAGCCTGGCTAACAACAAGGCCAGTGGAGGTGATGGCATTCCAGCTGAACTATTTAAAATCTTAAAAGATGATGCTGTTAAGGTGCTACATTCAATATGCCAGCAAGTTTGGAATACTCAACAGTGGCCAGAGGACTGGAAAACATCAGTCTACATCCCAATACCAAAGAAGGGAAGTGCCAAAGAATGCTCCAGCTACCGCACAATTGCACTCATTTCACACGCTAGCAAGGTTATGCTCAAAATCCTACAAGGTAGGCTGCAGCAATATGTGGACCGAGAACTCCCAGATGTACAAGCGGGATTCTGAAGGGGCAGAGGAACTCGAGACCAAATTGCTAACATGCGCTGGATTATGGAGAAAGCCAGAGAGTTCCAGAAAAACATTTACTTCTGCTTCATTAATTATGCAAAAGCCTTTGACTGTGTGGACCACAGCAAACTATGGCAAGTCCTTAAAGAAATGGGCATGCCTGACCACCTTATCCATCTCCTGAGAAACCTATATGTGGGACAGGAAGCAACAGTTAGAACTGGATATGGAACAACTGATTGGTTCAAAATCAGGAAAGGAGTACGACAAGGCTGTATATTGTCTCCCTGCTTGTTTAACTTATATGCAGAGTACATCATGCGGAAGGCTGGACTGGAGGAATCCCAAGCTGGAATTAAGATTGCCGGAAGAAATATCAACAACCTCCGATATGCAGATGATACCACTCTGATGGCAGAAAGCGAGGAGGAACTAAAGAACCTTGTAATGAGGGTGAAAGAGGAGAGTGCAAAAAACGGTCTTAAACTCAACATCAAAAAAACTAAGATCATGGCCACTGGTCCCATCTCATCCTGGCAAATAGAAGGGGAAGATATGGAGGCAGTGACAGATTTTACCTTCTTGGGCTCCATAATCACTGCAGATGGAGACAGCAGCCCCGAAATTAAAAGACGCCTGCTTCTTGGGAGGAAAGCGATGACAAACCTTGACAGCATCTTAAAAAGCAGAGATATCACCTTGCCAACAAAAGTCCGAATAGTCAAAGCTATGGTTTTTCCTGTAGTGATGTATGGAAGTGAGAGCTGGACCATAAAGAAAGCTGACCACCGAAGAATTGATGCCTTTGAATTGTGGTGCTGGAGGAGACTCTTGAGAGTCCCCTGGACTGCAAGAAGAACAAACCTATCAATTCTAAAGGAAATCAACCCTGAGTGCTCACTGGAAGGACAGATCCTGAAGCTGAGGCTCCAATACTTTGGCCATCTCATGAGAAGAGAGAACTCCCTGGAAAAGACATTAATGTTGGGAAAGTGTGAAGGCAGGAGGAGAAGGGGACGACAGAGGATGAGATGGTTGGACAGTGTCACCGAAGCAACCAACATGAACCTGACACAACTCCGGGAGGCAGTGGAAGATAGGAGGGCCTGGCGTGCTCTGGTCCATGGGGTCACGAAGAGTCGGACACGACTAAACGACTAAACGACGACAAACGAACAGGGCTTTCAAAGTGAGTGAGATGTTTGAGGAATGTCTTACCAATTCCACTGATCTGTGAGTTTCCATGACTGAGAAGAGGTTTGAACCCAGTTCTCCTGAGCCCTGATCCATCACTTTATGCACTACACACCCTATTGGGTTCCCAGTATGTATCAATAATTCTATGATGGATCAGTACTAGAGGCTTGGCCAATAATGTTTTTAGAATATGCACATGTTATTTTATAGAAATGATAATCTGACACAACCTGTCTTTCATTTCATTTTTCTCTTTTTCAAGCTCAGGTGCAGACATTATTTCCAATTTAAACTTTATTCCTCCTGCCTCTTTGAAAAACAAAGGCAGGGGGTAGAGAATCTACTAAACCCACTATAACTATGTCTTAGAATGATAAGATGACAGAGATGACTCATTTAATGGTCCTGGCCTTTTTCTTGTGATGGTGGTGGCGACGGCTGTCTTTGGGTTTTCCCCTTTAGAGAGAAAGTGAAATAACAACATTGCTTATCACTCTAGAAACGTTTCAAAACAGTTGAAACTAAAAATTTGCTTGAAGTCTAGGCAAGTTCGTATCTGTGGTGATTCACCGGCTAGTTCAGTTCTCCTTTCTGGCATGGGTGGCTGGATACTGAACTGTGAAATATTAACATTAGTATTATTTGCTTAATTGGGAAGAGTGACATCACTGCCATGCGGCAGAGCCTGTAACGTCATGTTTCCAACCAGGACTTATTTTTATCTGTGGACAGTAGGAGGAAAGATCCAGAATAGATCCAAATGAAGTAGGAGAAAGCCAAATGCAAGTACTCCCACTTTCTGTGTATGATACCATCATTAACTTGCCTTCTCCAACTCCTAATATAACTTGCTTGATCATATGCAGATCTCCCCTAAGTCAAAGACCAAATATGCCAACTGAAACACACAATTGGCATAGTGTTCTTTTGATTTTTTAAAACCTTATTATAGTACATTGTACTTGACTGTGTTGGCGAAATAGATGAAATCTAAATTTATATCATTATAAATGGAGTCTTGCAGCAGGATGTGCTTCTGTTTAGGGTTTCAGCACAACCACCCATGATCTCCTCCAGGGTGCTCCGTCCCATTCACCCTCCTCCTTCTTTTCCCATCCTCCACTATAAGCAGACAGGCACATATACCTCTATGGCTACTTGGTAAAGGTAAAGGTTCCCCTTGACATTTAGTCCAGTTGTGTCCGACTCTAGGGTGCGGTGCTCATCTCCCTCTCCAGGCCGTAGAGCCAGCGTTTGTCCGAAGACAGTTTCTGTGGTCACGTGGCCAGCGTGACTAGACACGGAATGCCGTTGTCTTCCCACTGAGGTGGTACCTATTTACTCGCATTTGCATGATTTTGAACTGCTAGGTTGGCAGGAGCTGGGAAAAGCGACAGAAGCTCACTCCATTGCGTGGATTCGATCTTACAACTACAGGTCTTCTGACCTTGCAGCACAGAGGCTTCTGTGTTTAGAGTGTGCTTATTTCTCACTGGGCTGTTTGTAAACATCCTCCTCCCCATCTCGCAGCTTGTTGAGATGACTTCCACCCCATGGACCCTCAATTGTAGTGTTCTGTAGGGGTCGATCATCTTGACAATGCCATTTAATATCTATATGAGGCAGCTGGGTGAGGTCATCCAGAGTTGTGCGGCCCAATGCCATCAGTATACTAATGACACCCAGCTCTACCTCTCCTTTTCTCCTACTGCAGTGGATATTGTTCTGACCCTTGAACGCTGCTTGGGGACTATTCTGGAGTGGATGAGGGCAAATGGACTGAGGTTGAATCTGGACAAGACGGAAATCTTGCACATGGGTGGCCCTGGCATTAGCGGGTTGGGAAACTCCCTCTCCTTTGGGGGAATGATTATTCCCATAAAGAGTGAGGTTCGCAGCTTGGGTATCTGCCTGGACCCAGATCTCACCATGGAAACCCAGGTGGCATCTGTGGTCCGGGCAGCCCATTTCCATCTTTGGAGGATTGCACAGCTGTATTCCTATCTAGACGCGGGGGGCACTCATGACATTGATTCACACCCTTGTACTCTCAAGAATAGACTACTGCAGTGCTCTCTATGTGGGGCTACCCTTCAGGCTGATTCGGAGGCTTCAATTGGTCCAAAATTCAGTGGCCAGATTAATGATGGGTGAAGAAATTTCAGCACATCTCCCCCACTCTGGCCGCTTTTCATTGGCTACCGGTTCGTTTCCGCATTGACTTCAAGGTTATGATGATAACATTCAAAGCCCTAAACGGTTTAGGACCTTGGTACTTATCAGAACGCCTGCTCCCAGCCAGATCTGTCAGTAATACCCATTCTTCACAGTCAGGGCGGTTGAGGGCCTTGGCCCTGAAGGAGGCCCAGAGGGAAAGAACAAGAAAGTGGGCCTTCTCGGTGGTCACCCCCTGCCTGTGGAACAACCTGCCCATTGAGATCCACTTGGCACATTTGCTGGATGGGTTCAAATGGCTCTTCCGTCAGGCTTTCCCTGACCATTAAGATCTCAGCCCCCTTTTTACCTTCCTTTTTGCCATCCTTTTCATCACACTTTTACCACCTTCATTGCCATCTGTTTTAATTTACCTTGTTGCTATGTATTATTTTATTTTCTATCGTGTTTTAATATTGCTGTTTATATTGTTGTTAGCCGCCCAGAGTGGCCTGGTTGCTAGATGGTGCGGTGTATAAATAAATAACTAATAAATAAATAACTAATAAATAATCATGTTTTTCATTCCTGAAAGATTTTTGTACTTCTGCATACTTCTGGAGTTCGTGAGATGTTTCCAGAGGCAGGTGACTGGTGATTAAAGTCCAATATAAGACTATTCTGTATTGGGGTTTTGTATTTTGTGTAAACCACCCAGAGTAGACATGTTCTAGATGGGCAGTTTATAAGTCTAAATAAATAAATAAATAAATAAATAAATAAATAAATAAATAAATAAATAAATAAATAAATAAATAAATAAATAAATAAATAGGACTTAAACTGATTGAGGAACCTGTGGACTTCCAGAGCTGTTTAACAATAACCAATCATCGGTTGTGAAGGCTGTAGCTGGTGGGGGCTGAGAATTCAATAACATGATTTCTCACTCCCATTAGAAACATAAGAAACTGTGTTATACTGTGTCCTAGACTTGGTCCATTTGCTCACAAATTTCAGTCTCCAGGATTTCAGGCACATGTCTTTTGGAGCCCTACCTGGAGATGCTGGGGATCAAAAATGGGACCTTCTGCATGGAAAACAGATGCCCTATAGCTGAGCTATGGCCCTTCCTGGAGGGACTTTCAATGAAACGGACTACTGTAACTGGATTAAATGATGTTTTTACAACAGTGGCTAAACTAAAATACTGCAACTGGCAATCTGCAGTTTATTTCTTCTTTTGTCATTTGATTATTTAACCTTCCCTAACCTGGTGAATCCCACACACATCATCCCCTACAATGAGGAATGTTGTAGACCAGCATATCTGGAAAGCTCCAGTTTGGGTAACATCATTTTAAAAACAATAAAAGGGAGGGAGGATTATCTAAGGTATAAACGAACAGAGACTCAAAATGTCTTAAGAGAGGACTTGCCCTGGATCTCTTGGCTGCACGTTCTCTGGTTTTCTCTGCTCTTTCACCTTTTTGTAACATGAAACTCCTGAAAACCTGAGAGCTCTTTAAGAGGGGCTGCACTCTATGCCCAGCTGTTGACTTGCCTGAAGGTGAGACCTCTGCTTAAATTCATGGCTCCAGCTGTCAAAAGGAAAGAAAAGCAGCTTTTCCTTGGCGGCTTTCTGCTTTGGGTAGAGTTTGACATCTTCCTCAGTCAGCAGAATTTAATCAGCAACAAGTACCCACACGGCTTCTCAGCTCCACCACAACTCATTGGGGAAGGGGGTGGAGGCAGGGGACAAACCTTCACTCATAGAAAAGGCAAGGCAGCTAAAGGCACAATGTGTCTAAAGGCACGTGCTCACCAAGGCCTGTAGGGATTCCAGAGCCTGACTCTGGCTAGAGAGAGAGAGCCCAGATCCCTTCTGATTAAGGAATTACTGCTTCCTTTAAACACACACCTGAACTCCCACCAGGTAAAAGAAGTTCTGATGGTTGCAGAGGGTTTGCTGTGCTCCTATTACTTGCTTGCAGTTGCTCATGAAACAGCATTTTAATGGACAAAAAAAGGTGATAATGAAGGAGCAATTATTTTTAAAAGAACCTCTAGAATGATAGGATGACTTGTGCATTAAAGGTTTTAGCATTAAACCAAGCTTTATGGACTCACATTATGAGGGATCTCTAAATATCTAATAAGCAAATAAAGTAAAATAAATTATTTTTATAAAAACCCAGTGTTTTGGTTTCAATGTGTATATGATGTTCTGTGACCTCTTAAACTTGTTTTGGGATTTAATGGCTGAAATCCTGTTCACAGAGCTATGCCATGTAAGGTTGATGACATCATCAGCCCGCAGTGATTTTATGGAAATAAAAAGACTCCTGAGGTTCCATGGAATATCTTTCATTGTGGGGAAGCCAAGAGGGCTGAGGGATGGGCTTAATTTCCAAACAGTTTAATCTCCTAGAATCATAGAATACTTGAGTTGGAAGGAGCCTGTAAGGCCATTGAGTCCAACTCCCTGCTCAATGCACGAATCCAAGTCAAAGCAGATCTAAGGATGATTGTCCAATTTTCTCTTGAATGCCTCCAGTGTTGGAGCACTCACCATCTTCTGAGGTAATTGGTTCCATTGTTGTACTGCTCTAACTGTACAGCCAAAATCTGGCTTCTTGTAACTTGATCCCATGTTGTGTGTTCTGTAGAGATGAGCTATTCCTATTCATATCCCAGAGGAGATTTATACATATATCACCACAACAGGTGGCCGGACTGATTGGACCCTCCCCCCAGAACCAGGCCATCCACTTACTGCTTGTGGCATGCACGCACAACCATCATTGTTCACACCATGCCAATTGTGAAAGTAGCCCGCCTCCAGTCAGCAGCTGAAGGAAGAAACTCATCATCCCATCTCCTTGCTGGATTAGTCAGCAATGCAGGGAGGTGGGAAACCCAGCTGGGCTACTTTCATGATTGGCACAGTGCGCATGACAACAACTGTAAATGTCACACCGCAAGTGGACATCCTGGTCCTGGGCGGAGGGGTCCAATTGGCCAAGCTACCTGTGGTGGCAATATTCATATTTGTCTGCCCCAAGAGACCAATATGAATTCCCATCTCTAGTGTCCTGCACTCTGGGATGATTGAGAACAGATCTTGCCCCTCCTCTGTATGACTATTTTAAAGAATTTGAAGAGTGCTATCATACCTCCCCTCAGCCACCAAATTCTTTCACTCTTTCCTCAGAGGGCTTGGTTTCGCAGTCCTGGTATTGGCAATTTTAGGAAATTAAAGATCTGCTCCTGTCCCACAACGCCCAACAGCATCCCCTCAATGAAAGAGATCCTTCCAGAGCCTTCAGACCTTTTTGGGATGTGTGTGGAGAATCACAAGAACTGATCACAAGAGCTGATCACATCATCAGCCTGATGTGGCATAATTTATGGGGCTAGATTTCAGTCAGTATGTCTCCATTCCATGTCGATAGTGGAAGAAAAGAACAACTGGTCTCTATCTCTTATTATACAGGAGTGTAGGATTTTCAATTTTCAGGCAGTGGCATCGCAAAATATGCTGATGTTGGAAAGATAAAGCAAGATGGCACCACGTCATCCCATTTCACCTGGAAACTTTTGCCACATTGTTCATATTATTAAGATAGCCAGTGAAGAAACAGGCAAGTAAAAAAAAGGATTGAAGTGCTTCGGTGTGGAACTGCCATGTCTTATTTGCTCACTTTTTAAGAAGGCATCACATCATCCAATCAGTGCCATTCTGTTATTTTTTGCTGCAGTTTTCGCACAAATCTGACCTTTTTTAACGATAGAAAATAGCATGATTTCCATTGGTATAGATGCCTTTAAATTCCTCTACTTGACTGATGAAAATGGCAGGGGCGGTGGTGACATTTCAAGAAAACAAATCTGCCAGCAGGATGAGCTCTATCATTAGGCAGACGAGGTGGCCGCCTCCATCAGCAGGTTGTTTATTTACTTTGCAAAAGGTTGCTTATTTATCTTGCCATGATAGCTGCCTGCTAGCTGGATAGCTCAGTGATTTAAGTATCTGACTGCAGAGCCAGAGGTTGGGAGTTCAGTTCCCTGAGAGCAGAGCCAGCCTGTGTGGCCTTGGGCAAACTGCAGAGTCTCTTGGGGGGGGCAGAAGAAGGGAATGGTGAACCACCTCCAAGTATTCTTTACCTGGAAACCCCTGAAAAAGGGTATGCCATATGTAAGAATTCGCTTGATGGCACAAGATGAGGATAGCTATCCAGGTCGGGAGGAGTGCTTCAAGGACTTTGTTCCATGTGTGATTAAATAATTTGGCAGGATTTGGATACTATGCACCTTGATTCAGGTGTTTGCAGATAACCTGCAGTAAACTTTTTACTGTGTGTGATCTGTAAACCAAAGCAAAACTGTTCCAGGCATACACCCTCTTTTAATGTGGCAAAAAATGGAGTCACTGGCTGTTATGTGGGTGACTTTCTCTATTCAGGGAGAAATAATGCAATAACTGTATCCAATAATTCTATAAATGCTGCCTCCTCATTCTCCTCCTCTTCCTCAACCTATCTCAGTAGGTTGGGTTGAATGACCAACTCTGCAGACCACTTGGCATCTGTTTATCAGTGCTATGAAGCAAATCCAAGCCTCATATGGACACATCCATCACTATGGAATGTGTTGTAAATGAAGGCTACCCTACAGATAAGGATCCGGTAGTCTAATATGATTTATCTGGGGCAGGTGCACCTAAAGCCTCCATCTGGATGAGTGTTCCAGCCGTTAATTAAGTATGGTGGGATATATGGTAATGTGCTATATAGTTCTGTCTGCTCCTCCTCCTCCAACTCTTCATTTGAGCAGCAATGTTCTGCCAGCAGGCCCCCCTTGGCAGGAGTAATCACCATAAAGTGAAATGAAAGCCAACCCCAGCTTCTTCTGATTCACAGTATCTTCAGCAGAGCTCTTCCCTCCCCCCTCCCCGGGAGACACAAGTACTGATAGCAGATTGCTAGATGCACAGAACAGATCCAAGCAACAGAGATTCTCCTATTTTGGACTCAGAACAGCACTTCATAAAAGAATTTAGGCACTCTACTCCTATAAACCAGGACTTGCACCTCAAGTACAGTTGCAAATGGGTGTACCACATTGACTGTGAAGTGTGAAAGATTTTTCCGGACTGCGCTGAAAGATGGCCGGTAGCATAACCGTCAGTCTGCAAAGCAGTTGCCCTTCCTCAAACATCTGTTCACACCTCTTGTTAACTAGTTATATATGCAATATAAATAGGTCACGGTTTAACCAAGTACAAGCCCGTATACAGCCAGATCACATTTTCCTTCTTGAAAACCTTGAATTATACAACCAAAAGGCTTATGTCTTCATCTAAATGTACACTGCAGATGTAAAGGATGTGGAAGAATATGAGTGGTAAATTCCAGGTAAGTAGCCAGAATACCTCACAGGAACATTTTCTGTATTTCCATCCACTTGTTGCTCTCTTCATCTTCCTTATATCTGCCTGAAAATGGTATCTCTGGGAATATAGTATGCCTAATTATTATATTTACTCCAGAAAGTTTTAATTAGTGTAGTAAGTTACACTACAGTAAGACCACTGAATCTGTGGGAATTTGGTGTGTCAACTCCTCTGTGAGTTCCATGGATTCAAATGGGTCTACTCTAATTGTGGCTTACTTTAGTGTAGTAAGTCACAACTAGACTAGGCCATTTGAATCAATGGAACTTACAGAGGAGTTGACGCACCAAATCCCCATGGATTCAGGGAGTCTACTGTACCACAACTACACTAAGCAACAGTATTTCAGTCAATAGATTGGCTGAATTGAATTGTCAACTTATTCTTGCAGTTCTACAAACAACTTAATCATTTGGTTATATGGCTTTGACATTAAGTTCTACCAGTTGATGGTTCTCTGTTGCTATCTGGAGGCGGGAGAGGAGAATAAGAGAAAGCAGAAGTCTTGCAGCCCCTTTAAGACTAAGTAGTTTTTCATTTTTCATAAGTTTTTTGTGTGTCCAAGTACACTTCTTCAGATGAACGGAGTGACTTTGCCATGTGGGGAAGTCTAAAAGTGTTACCAAGGTATGCCTGGGGAGGACAACAATAAGGTGTGTTAGCTGGACAGTAGTAGGGTATATTATCAGATAGATTACCTTTTGAGAGGAAAATAATACAGTAGCTTGAAGAGAAATGCTATCATTCCCCATGACGCAAATATATTCCCCAAATGCACAATTCCCTTGATCAGAGCCAACAAAGAAAACACAAGGCCATCTCCTTATTCAGTACTTTTCAGACCTCACTTTCCCACAACTGCATTTACTTTTAGAGAAAACAAATCCCAGTCTCAGCCTTACAAGAACATAAGCTGTAGTTCGTGCAGTCACAAAACATTAAGTTTATTTCCTACTTGGGGATGAGCAGGTAAAGCTGGGAACTGCTGAGAGAGGGATGGCCATCTTTTCTTACACTCCTGATATGGATGGTGGATTTTTGCTTTTTAAAAATGACAGCTGCAACGAGTGAATTTTGTGGCAGTAAGGGGTTTTGTATTCACAATTTTGCATCGTATTTCATCACATCACTGAGTGAAATAAATGAACAACCTGAAACATTTCATCAGTGTTTTTATAAGCAGTACCAGGGTACAAGTATTTTCCCAGGAAGCAACTTCACCACCCTTCCATTGCTGAGCATACAATATGTAGTTACTTGAAAGAAAATGACTTTTCACATACCAGTTGTATCTGAGATGTGAGTTTATTTTGCATTCATGATGCTTTTTCCATGATCTGCTGACATGTAGTACAGGTAAGGAGTCAGTACTGCTGGCATGCCTTGGACTGTTATTTTTTTTTGAGGATGGCACACCTACATGGTGAAACATACTGTGAATGGGTTGGACACTCACGAGGAGTGTACCACACATTCCACGGGCCCTCTATAAGTCCCTGCTAAAGCTATGTGACAGGCATGGGGTGGATATCTTCTCCTGGGCATTAGCCAGGGTTGAACAGTCCCATGGAGCAGAAAAGGTGGAGAGACCCAAATGTGTCGGAAGAGGAAAAAAGCAGGAAAGAACCCTCCAAAAGGGTCTCCCACTAAGGAGAGTATATAGGGAAGAGTGAGAAGGAGCCTGATATTTTCTGCATGCAAATTGAACAGATAAGGGGATAAAATGCACCCTTATCTGACACTTTTGCCTATAGGAAACCATTCTGTTTCTCCATATTGTCTTAGCAGTTTCTTATGTTTCAGCTACTGTCTTAACAGTGGTTTCTTGTCCACAATACAGGTTACGCAGCAGGACAATCAAGTTCTGAGGCACACTCATTTTTTTCAGAACTGTCCATAGTTTCTCATATTCCACAAAGTCTTTTCTGTAGTCCATAAAACACAGACTGATCTTCTTCTAGAATTCTTTGGTGTGCTCCCGCAGCCGGTGTATATTTGTAATATGTACTCGAGTGCCTCTTCCTTTTCAAAATTCAGCTTGACAAAGAATGGCTGGTTGCCATGCAAATGACAATAATAACAGGATTTCAGCAGGTAATTGAGCACCTCAGTCAGGTAGAACACTGGTTCTCAACCTTGGGTTACTCAGGAGTTTTGGACTGCAACTCCCAGAAGCCTTTACCACCAACTGTGCTGGCTGGGGTTTCTGGGAGTTGCAGTTCAAAAACATCCGAGTAACAAAGGTTAAGAACCACTGAGGTAGAAGACCTGATGAAAGGGAAACCATCAGAGGTTAAACAACAACTGAATGAAACTGCAGTAACTCCAGAACAGTTTTTATTGAGAGCGATGCCAGGTAACATAGATGAGATTAAGAGTTACCATGTGAGCTACCCAGCTATAGAAGTTAGAAAAGGTAATGTTAAAAATCAGACTACTGTCCTGGATTTAATTTTATCTCCCCCAAACTGGAAGAAAATAGAGGCACAGAAATGAGAGAAGGGTACTGAGAAAATATGGGAAGTGCCAGAAATGGATATCTTTCCAGACAGGCTGAATGAGCATCCAAGGCAGAAGGAAAACGAAAGAGGGGAATTTGATAATTGGTCTCGATTTCTTGATAGAGTTGGAATAACTTAGATTTAAATTAAAACATGAATATAAGCTGATATCTAGAGGATAACCAAATAGTATACAGATACATATTTTTTTAAAAAGAATACAAAGATGTTTTTTGCACTGAAAAATGAATAGATCAGAGGCATGTATACCTAATATGAACAGAGTGGATGATTGTATATTCTGTGTTCTCCTATCTTCAAAACCCTTTTTCCATCCTTTACACTCACTTTTACCTTTTGGATTCCCTACCCTATTCCTAGTAGTTTAAAAATAAAAAATTATAATTTAAAAAAATCATTAAAAAAACTAAGATCATGGCCACTGGTCCCATCATCACCTTCTGGCAAATACAAGGGGAAGATATGGAGGCAGTGACAGATTTTACTTTCTTGGGCTCCATGATCACTGCAGATGGTTACAGTAGCAACAAAATTAAAAGGCGCCTGCTTCTTGGGAGGAAAGTGATGAGAAACCTAGACAGCATCTTAAAAAGGAGAGACATCATCCTGCTGACAAAGGTCTGCATAGTCAAAGCTATATTTTTTTCAGTAGTGATGTATGGAAGTGAGAGCTGGACCATAAAGAAGGGTGACTGTCAAAGAATTGATGCTTTTGAACTGTGGTGCTGGAGGAGACTCTTGAGAGTCCCCTGGACTGCACAGAGAACAAACCTATCCATTCTGAAGGAAATCAACCCTGAGTGCTCACTGGAAGGACAGATCCTGATGCTGAGGCTCCAGTACTTTGACCATCTCATGAGAAGAGAAGACTCCATGGAAAATACCTTGATGTTGGGAAAGTGTGAAGGCCGGAGGAGAAGGGGACGACAGGGGACGTGATGGTTGGACAGTGTCATCAAAGCTACCAACATGAATTTGGCCAGACTCCGGGAGGCAGTGGAAGACAGGAGGGCTTGCCGTGCTCTGGTCCATGGGGTCACAAAGAGTCAGACACGACTTAACAGCTAAACAACAACAACAACATAGGCCTGGTAGTCCCACTTTTTCCCAGCAAGCAATTCAACTCACATGAGAAGAGATGGAGAGAACTGGCCACCAGAAAGAGAATCTTGATGCCTAATGGGAGAAAATGTTCAGAGATGATATTCCTAGGTGAAATTTCTATTGCAGCAGAAGTGGTGGCAGCAGTAGCAAGAATCGGGGGGGGGGGGAAGAAGCCTGCATTTGTTGTTCTTTCCACCATAAGCATGATGATTCAACAGAAAATGGCAAAGCCATGACAGCAGTTATTCCCTTGGAGTTTCTTGAGCATCCTACCTTCCTATAGCAACTGAAATTTTATACTTAGTGTTTCCAAATCTGGCTGCTTCTGAGGCCAAGATCAGGACAAGATATGTCATCACAGTTAGTTGATTTACATTTTTACTAATATCCCTGTCCCTTCAGTTGGCCAGTATTTGCAAATAATGAAGCTGTATGCAGCGTACTTTACACTAAATGGAAAAGCACTTGACCTCTCTAAGAGTTTGGGGTCTTGTCCCATGCAGCTTTTCAGCTGTAGCCTATGCAGCAGGCCTTCTTTGTCATTTAGGCGGAGATGAGGCATGAGAGCTACTAATCACCTTGGATGTAAAAGGCTCTGCGTTGCTAGAAGTTGCCTGCCAAAATATAACTTCATAATCCTGATAATAAGGCACTCAGTGATACTTAAATGACTACTGCCTGAGCTTGCATGACAAACATTTTGTCACATATGGAAAAGCAGTTGCTGACCTTTCAAATGAAGCAGAACAGAAGCGTGAATGCCTTTACTCAAAGGCGCCTCAATGCCACGGCCAATTTTGACAATCGACCTTGGAAAAAGGATACCAGAGGTCTCCCAAAGGTGAAGGATTATGCCTGGAAAAGCAGCAGGTTACAGCATAAATTCACAGCATTTGGGTCCAGACCGGCCCTATATATATACAGCTGCTACTGGCAACACATGTTGAGTGCCACGAAAAGGAGACAGTTAACTGTTTCATTCATTATTATGACTGTACTTGTAAAGCCAGGGGTGGACTAAGGAGCTTGTCTTTCCTGGTGCCAAAATACCTGTCCGGCTTTGGTTTTTATGCCACTTCCCTTTAGTGAATGTGGGAGGGGGAGGGGGCCATATGCTGCTTTGAGCCAGGTAGCAAAACTAGCTCTGTCGAAGATGACCAGTTTAAGGGCTAGTTGAGTGACAGAGTGAGCATCAGTGCTCTTGTACTGGGATACATACAAAAGACAGGAAAGAGGAACCAGACCAAACCAAAAACCCAGAACAAAATGCTGAAGATGAGAATGTCTGCCAACTCCTTCTCCTGAACTCTCTGGAGAATTGCACGGCGCCTTGAAGCCCTGTGGGTCTGCTGTTCCCTTTAATGTGGGGAGCTTCAACTCTGTGTCTCAAATGCAGATGGTGTAGAAGCTTTTGCTCATGGAAGAACTCTGGTCAAGAGTCAGCCACCTCCTTCCTCCCCTCCCTCCTCCCCTTGTGCTCAAGGGATTGCAGCTAGACTGAAGCCCCTGTGTCTTGCCTCAAGGCAGGTTGTTTGACTACCGGAGCCACACCAGCTCGGACTACCAGACATTCTAGTTTTCTATTGATATGTTGTAAGCAACATAAAGTTGAGGGAATGTGCAGGCCCATTAGTCAACATGAAAGGTAAGTTAATAACTGATGAAAATAGGAGCAGGGAAGTACCCGGGGCCTTCTTTGCTTCAGATAGCTTTAAAATTGCAACCAGATGTTCAGTACATTTGACAGTAATGGCAAAACAAGAACACATTTTAAAGAGGGTGCGTCCCAATCAAATACTATATAGCAAAAAGCAATGTATGAGTCAGTCAGTAGAGTATGATGAAAGTCATCCTTTCATAGTTTTTTTTTAAAGTTCTTTGATATTTTCTGAGGCAGTGCTCTTCAACATTTGAGATATCATGGAACATAAGGGAAGAACACAAAAGCTGGAGAAGGATGAATGGATCACCAATTATTAAGCAAAATGTCAAGAGTTACCCGAGAAACTAGTTTTTTTCAGGTCAATTAATTGAATATATAATTCAGCAGTCTGTTCTTGAAGGCTTAAAGGTGCCAGGGCAGTCAACAGGAGAAATGGGTTTGCAAAGATCAAAGTGGGTGAAACCTAATTTCTAGAAGTGAGAAAATTTCATGGTATCTTGATTTCATATAAGTGTACTTCCAGGTGTTTATTGCTTGTATTTCCATCCCCCATTTTATACAAAGAGGAGCAATTTAGAATCATGAAAGTTGTAGTCTTATGAGAGTTGTAGTCTGGCACATTTGGAAGACACCTGGTTGAAGAGTTGAGGGACCATCCAAAACTAGCAAGCTCTGAACTAAGGTGAATATGGCAGAGTCACATTGGAAAGTACATTTTATTATCCATGCTTCAGAACAATGTGTAGGGAATCTGGAAGTTGAGTCATGGCAACAAGACTTCTTTCTTGTTAGGTTGAAACATTTCTTCAGACTGACGAAGCTACTTGGAGGAGCAGTGAAGTGTTTCAATCTAACAAGAAAGAAGTCTAGCTGCCATGACTCAAGTTCCAGATAACCACACCTGGATGACTGAGAATCTTCACAGATAAATGTGTAGGGAAATTACACACGTTTCCCATTGTGGACGGCATGCTTTTGCAACATCAGAAGAGTCAAACCTGAAACTGTGGCTTTTTTTTTCATATTACCCAATGATTTATCCAGACTTCATACCACTTCTCTTATTTGTGTGTCTGAACCTTTTGACTTGACAAAGATATACATCTACAGTTACTGAAGTGTTCATTCAATTTAAACATAAATATACCACCTTTAGGATTTTAGCGCTGCATATAATTTAAAGTTTCAAATTAAAACTCTTCAGCAGATCTAAGAACAGCAGCAGATTAAAATACCTGGAACAGGGAACATTTCTACCCAACACAAGATTCAAATGATAGGTGCCAGACAGGCCCGTTTCAGAAAAGTAAGTTTTCTGCATATTTCTTTAAATGCAAGTAAGGAAATGTATAATTAAAAATGGTCTTTGGTATAATGGTAGTGGGAACAATAGTACACTATGAACATAGAAATAAGCAATTTTTAGGAATCCCATGAAAGAACATAATTGAAATCTAGTGCAGCAGGCATTTCCAGATCAGTTGCAGCCCAAGCTGGACTGTGTTAAGTGAACTTTCTTTGATTAAAATACTTCCATGGCACCATTTTGCAAAATTTGCAGGTGGAGACATTACATTTACCATGGTTATAACCAAGAATCAAAGGAGCAAACTGTGTGGGGAAGGAAGTAACAAATGGGACAGAGTTGGAGAACTTTGGCCCTCCAGTTGCTCTGGAGTCCATCTCCCAGAAGCCCCAACCAGAATGGCCAATGCTAAGGAGCTGTCATCCAAAGCATGTAGAAGACCATAGTCTCCTCCTCCGAAATATGGAGAGTCATGATGGGCCATTCCTGGTTGTGTTCCAGCCTCAAATGGCTGCACTGCAGGCAGCAGCTGAGGCAAAAAACACAAAATCAATGATGCAACACCATCTCAGTTTTCTGATGGGTGTTCCTTCAAACATCGTTGTAATTTCTGGGAGATAGACAACAGGATTATTTATGGAGTTTTTAAAATGAAATCATGTTTACTGATCTAGCTGCAGGGGTGTAGTTTCAGTATTTGCATCTCTTATTACAGTTTATCCTGATTCAGTATAAGTTGTTATATTATTGTTTTCATTGAGGGTTTAATATGTTACTGTTAAGTTTTAAATGATACTATATACTACCTATAGAAATCAATTTTAGGAAGTTAATTATAACAACAGCCATATCCCACTGGAGGACCTATCTATGTTAGGGCCACAAGTGTGTGTGGGAGCCAAGGGCAACCCCCCCCCATCAAATTCCAACTCAAGAGTTTCACCCACTGTACTTACAATGTATTTTTTTTACAAATTATTCACACATAGATTAATTCTGCAAATGTCTCATGTTGTTTGGTTCTAAGAAACTGTTATGTCTTGACTGCACTCTTACTCCACTATTCTGTTTCTTCATAGTAAAACTTTGTTCTTGAATTTAGAGATCAAAGAGCTTTGCTCAAATGAATCATCAGCTGTGAGCTATTATCTGTTATTGACTCATCTACAATATTCTGGCAAGACAAATCTGCTGTCGAACACTGTCATATTTTGCTCAGCATTGATGCTTCTCAGAAAGCATCCGTAATCAAATATAAAGAAGCCATTATTATATTTCAAGCACAATTCAGTCCAACTTCTGATACTTAGAAATGTTGTGCCATCTTTTTATTGTTGGTTCTTTCTGGAGACTTGGCAGATAGCTCCTCAAAACATTTTTGCATCGGCAGATTTACACTGGTGTTTCAAGTGCATATTGTGCCCTTTGGAAGGTATTGTAATAAAAGAAGTCCAATACATGTTGCAAAGGATCTATGCTGTAATGTGAGTATTGGTTGGAATACCAACCGTGGGCACTTCAATATTACAAAATATTTCCTTTCAAAATACATCAGTTTGAATGCAGAATATAAATTAACTGTACCACTTAATTCCTGTAGGAAAAAAAACAAGTGTGTCATGACTGAATTTGACCCCACTCCAGGAGGCAGTAGAAGACAGGAGGGCCTGGCCATGGGGTCACGAAGAGTCAAACATGACGTAACGACTAAACAACAACAACAATCATGACTGCTGTTGTCATTGTTATCATCAGTTGTTCTGTACCAGGCACTGCCTTTGTCAAATTAGGTTGTGATGACACGGGGAAATTAGGTTGTGATGACATACGCATGTGATCACTATACCTAGTGATCACATGGCATATGGGGAATAGCACTCTAGCCTAACCCCAATCTGTGTCCAAACTGGACTTTTTTGATTCAGCAGTAGGGCTACAACTTTTGTGGGCTGGTCTAGAGTGATTTCCCAACAGACAGAAGGGTCACTTTAAGGAAGATTGCTCCCTGCAAAGCAAATGTTCCTAACTCATTGGAGTATTTCCTTTAAAAATTCATACCATATTTCTGTATACAGTACTTTCTTTCGTTTTATTGGTCTTTGACCGCAATAAACTTTTTTTCCTCTCTGTGCAAAGCAACCCTTTCTGGTGTAATCAAACATGTGCCTTTCCCATCTGATCACACCCTGAGTCTCATTCATCCATTTTTGCCACTGGCTTTTCTCCTGACTATCAGCACTTTCTTTTTCTGTTAAAAAAATAATGGTTTGATCCTATCAGATGTGAGCTCTCTTTTTAACTACACACGGACTGCAAAAATAATAGAGAGAGAAGAAGAGTGGGCAAATCTATAAGCAACAGAGAGCTTTGGTGGCAACAAGAAGAGAAGAAAGGAGTCACACGAAGGCAGCAACAGCTGTCAGAAGGAGCAATATGGAATATTATGTGGCAGTGGCAAACAGCCATAGGAACAAGGAGGAATGTGGTAGTGGGAGCAAGAAAGAGCTGTGTGACAGCAGTTGTAATGGTTGTCCAGGCAGTAGCTTCAGGGTCCCACATGACCAGGGGGCGGGAAACACAATACACCACTCCTACGTTGCCCCAACAATTGAGGCAGCTGCCGCACTCTGCCTAATGGTAGGACATGTCCTGCTCCTCAGTCAACATACAGAATCTGGTTGCACTGGGAGGTGAATTGTAATTCACTGCTGCTGATCAAAAAGCATTCTCTACCACAATAGGATAATGTGTGGCATGAAATAAGTCAGAGGTTATACACTGGACTGTCTTCCAAATTCTTGCCCTGCTGTTCATCACCTGCCATCTAAGGCACTTGTCTTGCTCTTGGCCGGACTTGCTTCTCCAGTGTCTAGTGGTGATGGCAGAAATGTTAGTGGTTGCCAGGCATTGTACTAGAAGTAATTCCTACAAGAATTTAATTTCTGTTTCTGCCTATGCCTCAGAAACATGTGAGATCAAATCTCCAAACATTTTGATTAAGTGAACTCAAACAAAGGAAATGGGGCTTTATCCAGAATCTACAAGTTTGATTCTAGAAATATTCTTTGTTGATTTGCATGGTGCTGTTTCCCAGCTTTAGTTTCCGGTATCCAGTCCACTGATCTACACAGGTTTTGATAAATGTTTGCCAAAGAAATCTCTCTCTCTCTCTCTCTGACTCCAAGGCTTTTTGACATCTGCATGGCAAAAAGAAATCCATGTAGTAACCCACTTCCTAATCCTTCTTCATGTCCATGTTAAAAAAAGGTCCACCTGATAAATTCCCAGGTGCTACACAATCATTAAGTTCACAAAAGTCCTGTCAGGAAAAAAAAATGGCACCCCTATTTGGAGAGCAGCAATCAGGGTCACAGCCTCCATTTGGAAATCATAATGTTGAGCAGATTTTAAAAGAATCAACAACTCTTAAGTCAATCAGAAGTCTTGTTTTGCTTGACTTCACATTCAACATGTGACCCAGTTAAAAAGGACAATTAAGTGATTAATAATACTTATCAAAACAAAAGCAGGGTTTTCAGCACAATGTACAATTGTGACAACTGCACAATGGTGATTTCAGAATAATGCTGTGTGGAATGGTTCTGATTTGGATAACCGTATAACTACTTTGCAATTTTATAAATAGTAATCGCAAGAACATTTATAAAATTTAACCCAGAAACCCAGTCTATACATTGTGACCATCAATTCACATATATTTCTACTTTCAAAACTCTTGCTTAGATAAAACAAAAGAGTATGGTTATTTGTCATGATATCTCCTATGACAGCACAACAAAAGACCAGCAGTTGCTCTTTACTATTTTCTTACTTTTCCTTCAGGAACAGTGGGTTAATGTCTTCTTTCTCTGCACGGTCACATTGCCTCCTGCTGATGGGACTGCAAAATGCAACCAGATTTCTGTTCAATGATAGGTGTCAAAAATGAATCATCATCATCACCGTCATCATCTTAGAACCGCAAAGCTGAAGGGACCTTATGGATCATCAAGTCCAGCCTCTGTCAAGAAGGCCCAGTGTGGAACTGAACTGCCCAACTGTGTTTCTGCAGCCAGATACCTCAGCCACTGAGCTATCCAGCAGTTTATAGGCAGGTATCTATTTGACTTATTTTACATTATGACTGAGACAGACATGAAAAACTTGCCAAATAATTTGTTGGTCAACTCTTAGCCCAAATCCTAATGGTGTTCCTGTAAGTAAATTTGTGTAAGCCCCTACGGATAATTGTGTGTACTAGGTAAGAATTGGGGGACATGGTGGAGCTGCGGGTTAAACCGCAGAAGCCTCTGTGCTGCAAGGTCAGAAGACCAGCAGTCGAGATATTGAATCCATTCAACGGAGTGGGCTCCCATCGCTTGTCCCAGTTCCTGCCAACTTAGAAATTCGAAAGCATGTAAATGCGAGTAGATAAATAGGGACCACCTCGGTGGGAAGGTAATGGCATTCCATGTCTATTCACACTGGCCACGTGACCACAGAAAACTGTCTTTGGACAAAATGCTGGCTCTATGGCTTGGAAACAGGGATGAGCACCGCGCCCTACAGTCGGACATGACTGGACTAAATGTCAAGGGAAACCGTTACCTTTACCTTAGGTAAGAATTACAGTTCAGCTGCAAAAGCTGGATTGCAGTTGAGCATTGACAGAAATCTTGACTGTAGAAGAATTATATAACTTCAACATTGACAATGAAGAAATTGAAAATTTTAAAGATCCAGTTCAGTCAACAGTACAAATGGAGATTACAGCCAAGAAATGAGAAGAAAACTAAGGCTTGAAAATGCAGCTATGAAGAAACAAGAAAAGATCCTCAAGTGTAAGGATGTGTCACTGGAGAGCAAAGCCAAGATCCGTTACTATGTATGATTAAAGCGGGACAATAAAGAAAGGCAACAGAAAAATACTGATTCATTTGAAATGTGGTGCTAGAGAAGTACATTACACATGCAATGGACCACCAGAAAAACAAACAAGTGGGTAGTAGATAAAATTAAGTCTTATCTTTTTTTATAAGTAAAAATAATGAAGCTGAGATTGTCATACTCTGAACACATCATGAGAACACAATAATCAGACCATTTTATATTTTCTCTTCTTCCTGCTGACTTCAATTTTTTTAGCAGAAAAGTTGAATGCGGCAAGAAAAATATGACAAAATATTACATGGATTGACTTTAAAAAGAAAGTCACCTTTTTAAGGAAGTTTGCAAGACTTGAGCAGGGCAGTTAATGACAGAAACTTTGGAGGTTACTAATTCATAAGTTAACATCAGTCAGAAGCAACTTAATGGCCCAAAAGACAAACCGAGGAGGTGCTGGGATGCATCTTGTGCACATCTGCTTAAGCACCCAGTTCTACAGTCAGGATGCACCCTGGCCCCCCATCAATTTTTTGGTGACTAGCCACAGCAAGCGACTCAACCCTTAGATGAAGCAGGATTGTTATTACAGAAGAGGTACAGGTTTTATGGAAAAAAAGTTAAGATTACTCTATTTGCCAATGATACTTTGTTGAGAACAGAAAATCCCATTAAACCTCTTGGAGAAAGTCATGGTGAACAATTAAGAGTATGTGTGTTTCTCTCCAGCTTCAGTGGTTGTATCTTTTAAATAGGTGCCATATGAAGGGCTAACAGAAAATCCTCCAAATTACCAACCTCTTTCCATGCCCCTCTTTCCTGACAGCCCCCAAAATGACAGCCTCCCCCTCCACTGATTCTGCCCCCAACCCCAGGAACAGACTTCTCTACCTGTCTGAGTTTGAACTCCCTTAGGATACTGCTGCGTCCATTCCTGCAGAGGTCTGATCTGGCCATGATGACATATGCCTTCGTTACATCTCAGCTGAATTACTGTAACGTGCTTCATGTGGGGCTGCTTTTGGAAAGTGTTTGGAAACTCCAGTGGGTCCAAAATGTCACAGCCAACTGCTAGCTGGGGATGATTAGAGAGATAACATAACCCCCTTGCTACAGCAGCTCCACTGGCTGCCAGTCCATTTCCGGGCACAATACCTGAAGGACCGCCTCCTTCCATATGAGCCTACCCGGCAGTTAAGATCTAGCCAGGGGGCCCTTTTGAAAGAGCCGTCCTTCAAGGAGGTAAGAGGGACGGCTTGTAGACAAAGGGCCTTTTCGGCAGCTGCCCCCAGACTATGGAATGCCCTCCCGACTGAGATTCGTCTGGCGCCGACACTGATGACATTTCGGCGCCAGGTCAAAACCTTCCTGTTCCAGAAGGCTTTTAACTGAAATAATATTAGCTGTGGGTCCGATGGCAATTTTATATATATTTTAATTGTATTTTAATTGCTACATAATTTTATTGTATTTTAAATGCTGTAAGCCGCCCAGAGACCTTCGGGTAGTGTGGGCGGCATATAAATTAAATAAATAAATAAATAAATAAATAAATAAATAAATAAATAAATAAATAATTCAAAGTGCTGATTTTAACCTATAAAGCCCCAAAGGGCCTGGGTCCAAGCTATCTGAACGACTGTATCCCCCATTATAAGCCTATCCAGGTATAAACTGTGCTCATGACCTGGAGTTCAATCCCAGGTAGCAGGCTCAAGGTTGACTGAGTCTTCTGTCCTTCTGAGGTCAGTAAAATGTATACCCAGCTTGCTGGGGGGGGGGGAAGCAATGTGTAATTTGCATAATTAACTTGTAAACCACCCAGAGAGTACTTTAAGTGCTATGAGGCAGTATATAAGCAGCACAGTTTACTTTTTCCTCCCTTTAAGATAATCAGGCTTTTCTTTTGGTCCCATCACCCTCACAGGTTCATGAGGAGGGGACATGGGAAAGGGCCTTCTCTGTTGCTGCCTCCAGGCTCTGGAATTCCCTCCCGTGGGATTTGACGCTTCCCCCACCCCCATCTTTGCTGTCCTTCTTATAAGCAGACAAAGATCTTTCTCTTCAGGCAGGCTTTCCTTTAAATAACTGGTTGACCAAGGGGATTTTTAAAAGGATTATTTTATTCAGCTCTTTTACTTGTATTTTTAATATTGTTCTTATGTTTGTGTTTTAAGTATGGTAGCCATTCAGAGTGGTATAAATATACCAGATGGGCGGGATATAAATCAAATCAAATAAATAAATAAATAAATAAATAAATAAATAAATATCTGTTTAATGCTTTTAAAATATTGTAATAATTTATTGTTTAGCTTTTAAGTTCATTTCTTTTAATACTGCAAGCTGTCATGGATCCTTAGAAGAAAGGTGGCTTATAAATATTTGAAATAAATAAAGAAATACATTCTTCCTGCATTTTAAGATCCTACCTTCCAACCTAAACCAAATCTAATAGATATGTAGACAGATCCCTTTAGAAGTTACTATTGTAACTGAAACAGAAATACATTTCACCAAACTGAGAAAGACTAACCAATGGGGGTTCAAGTAGACAGGCAGGCTATCCCAGGCTGATTCAAATCTATTCAAAATTTCTTATACAGTAGTAGTTAAATCACTATTGTCATGCACATGGAAAATTTATCTCAGGCATTTTGAGGACCAAGAGTCCACAGTGTACCTCCAATTACTACAATTCATAATGCGATAAGAGGTTACTCACCTATCTCTATAATTCATCGTCATTTAGTCATTTAGTCATGTCCGACTCTTCATGACCCCATGGACCAGAGCATGCCAGGCCGTCCTATCTTCCACTGCCTCCCGGAGTTGGGTCAAATTCATGTTGGCTGCTTCGATTACACTGTGCAACCATCTCATCCTCTGTCGTCCCTTTCTCCTCTTGCCTTCACACTTTCCCAACATCAGGGTCTTTTCCAAGGAGTCTTCTCATGAGATGGCCAAAATATTGGAGCCTCAGCTTCAGGATCTGTCCTTCCAGTGAACATTCAGGGCTGATTTATTTTAGAATGGATAAGTTTGTTCTCCTTGCAGTCCAGGGGACTCTCAAGAGCCTCCTCCAGCCCCCCAATTCAAAAGCATCAATTCTTCAGCGGTCTGCTTTCTTTATGGTCCAGCTCTCACTTCCATACATCACTACAGGGAAAACCATAGCTTTGATTATGCGGACTTTTGTTGGCAAGATGATGTCTCTGCTTTTTAAGATGCTGTCTAGGTTTGTCATCGTTTTCCTCCCAAGAAGCAGGCGTCTTTTAATTTATACTATCCTATTCTGCACGTCTTAAAAATATTCTTGGTGACACAGTGCTGAATTTATATAAAAATGTAAAACTACAGTACTTATCTGACACAGCATTATACTGGAAAAATAACACACACAAATATATGTACTGTATATATCTATATCTATATCTATATCTATATCTATATCTATCTGTATAGTACAGTGGAACGTCTACTTAAGAACTTAATCCGTTTTGGAATGGTGTTCTTAAGTTGAAACGTTCGTAAGTTGAAGCAAAATTTCCCATAGGAATGGACTGAAAACCAATTAATCCGTTCTGGCTGGTTTTTTGTTATGTAGAGATGCGTTCGTACATTGAAGCATTAGTTCCCATAGGAACTAATGCAAAGCTGGTTAATACGTACTCTACCACTAGGGGGAGAATTGTTTTTAACCTAAGATGACCTAAGGTTAAAAAAAGAGCAGGAAAGGTTTTTTTTTTCCTGTTCTTATCTTGGATTTCTGTTCTCAAGTAGAAGCAAAATTTAGCAAATGAAGCTGTTCTTAAGTTGGATTGTTCTTAAGTAGGGACGTTCTTAAGTAGAGACCCCACTGTATGTTCAGTGTTGGCTGAAGTTTCCACTGGCGGATGGTGCAGGCTAGTTCAAACAGGACTGGCCCCAGCATTAGTTAATTAGTTCTTAATTGCTGTCAATTAGTAAATATTACCAGGAACTGCTTGTAAACAGACACCCTTTGATTGCTAATCCCAATTATTAGTGTTATCTAATTGGGAGTATATATTTAAATTATACTTTTCTAGTATAGTGCTAGGTCAGGTAGGTTTTGGGTTATCACTTCTTTCTTATAGAAATAACTTAATTGACATCTGTGGCATCCACCCAGGTCATGAATATTAATATTCTATTTGCATAGACCAATGGGAGTGCTGGAGGGCAGATATAAAAGACTCAGCAAGAGGAGACGGAGTTTATATAAGGAGTTTTGGAGTGAGCTGAGGAAGTTTAGGAGTTTTGGGCGGGGGAGTAGTGGTTGAGAGGGTATGAAGGAGAATGTTTAAGAGTTAACAACATTGCTTGTTCTGAATGACATATAGCTGTTTGCCCATGTTGTGCTGAAGAGACTCCAGGTGCTTGCAGACAGTCTATCCAGAATCACAGTGTGGATTTCAAGCTAATAGATCCACCCCTGACATGGTATTCTCCCTCAGACAGTTGCAGGAGAAATGTAGGGAACAATGACAGCCACTCTTTGTGGCCTTCATAGATCTCAAAAAGGCCTTTGATTTGGTTACCAGGGATGGCCTTTTTAAAATACTTCCCAAGATTGGATGTCCACCTCGACTCCTTAACATCATCAGGTCCTTTCATGAGGAAATTAAGGGCACCATAGTTTTTGATGGCTCAGCATCAGATCCCTTTTACATCCAAAGTGGAGTGAAACAGGACTGTGTCTTTGCGCCGACTCTGTTTGGGATCTTTTTTGCTGTCATGCTGAAGCATGCCTTTGGAACTGTAACAGGTGGTGTCTACCTCCGGACTATATCAGATGGAAAGATCTTTAATCTCTCTAGATTGAGAGCAAAGACCAAAGTCCAGCTGAAATGCATGCAGGACTTCCTCTTCACTGATGATTCAGCTGTTGTTGCCCATTCTGCTGAAGACCTCTAACAATTCATGAAAGTTTTAGCAAGAGCTGCCAAGACTTTGGATTAACAACCAGCCTGAAGAAAACACAAGTCATGGGCCAGGGCGTGGACTCACCTCCCTCTATTACCATCTCCACGCAAGAATTAGAGGTTGTTCATGACTTTGTGTACCTTGGCTCAACAATCTCTGAGACCCTCTTCCTAGATGTTGAGCTGGATAAATGCATTGGCAAAGCAGCTACCATGTTCTCTAGACTCAAAAAGAGAGTATGGCTCAATAAGAAGCTGACCGCATATACCAAGATCTGGGTCTATAGAGCATGTGTCCTGAGCACACTTCTGTACTGCAGTGAGTCCTGGACCCTTTGTGCATGGCAGGAGAGGAAGCTGAACACGTTCCATATGCGTTGTCTCCGATGGATCTTTTGTATCACCTGGCAGGACAAAGTTCCAAATAGAGTAGTCCTAGAACAAGCTGGAATTTTTAGCATGTACATATTACTGAAACAACAACGTTTACATTGGCTTGGGCATGTTGTGAGAATGGCTGATGGTTTCCAAAATCTCCTATATGGTGAATTAGTGCATGGAAATCGCCCCAGAGGAAGACTACAGCTGCGATAAAAGGATATCTGCAAGTGGGATCTGAAGGCCTTAGGAATGGACCTCAACAGATAGCAAACTTTGACACCTGAGTGTTCAGCTTGAAAGCAGGCAGTGCATCATGGCCTCTCCCATTTTGAAGAGACTCTTATCCAGCAGGCTGAGGCAAACAGGCAGTCCCGAAAGCAACAAAATCAGGGAGCTGGACAGGGGACAGACTGGATTCATCTTCAGTTTGAAAGGGATGGTCACTCTCGAATTGGCCTCCTCAGCCACACTAGGCGCGGTACCAAGTTCTCTACTCAGAGCACGTTACCATAGTTTCTCAAGACTGAAGGATGCTTAATCTTAATCTCCATTTTTAAAAGCCCCTTTTTCCTGGAAATCCGCACCACGTGGAAATCACTGTGGTGAGGAGCTGTTGAAAATCCTAACCCTCTATCGAGCTTGGGACCACACACCGACTCTTACTTTCTTTCAAAGCAGCATTCCTGCCGCCACCGCCTCCCTAGAGGACGGTAGAGCGCAAGTAGGTGCAGTGTCGGACTGGAGCCTTGTGGGGGCAGCAGCCAGCTAGCTCGAGTCGCCCTTCTAGCCTCCCCAGGACTCTGTGGTAGCAGATGGCCTTCCCTTTCCGGGTCGGTCGGATAGTCTCGAAATTGTGACGGGGTTTTTAGTTGCTCTCCGAAGTGTCGAACTACCGGCCAAAACAAGGGGGAAGAAAGCAAACGGCGGAGCCATGGTGTTGCTGGAAAGCGAACAGGTGCTCTTTCCCGGGTCATTCTCCGTATATGGGGCAGAGGGGTTGCCTTGCGGAGGGGGGCGTGCGGGCGGGAGGGTAATCGCCCGGTGGGTCTGAAACGCTTCTTTCCGGAGCAGGTCCTTTCGCTTTTCAATCCATGTGAATGTTACTCAGCCACACCTCGTCCCATTTCTTGTTTAACAACGTAAAGCAGATGCCGCCAGTTGGGTGTTAAGCGAAGGTGGTTTGGCCCTACTAGGGCCTTCGGTCGTGTTCCTTTGCCGCTTCCCCAGATCGGGTCAGGGAGCTCAGAAAAGGGGATTTCAGTGCCCAACCTCTGCATGCAACACTACATGTTGCTAGGCTGCAGTTGAAGTCCTCTTAAGCTGATGGTGAAAGGCTGGAGGAATTGCAGTTTAATGAACCCTTCTTAGGTCTGCAGAGATGTACCAGCGTATTTCGAAGCTCCTTCATTCCATAAGTTAGTACAGTAGTAGTATACTTTATTACGGCCAAAGACCAGTAAAACCAAATCAATATAAAATAGAGACATAAGTTAGGGAAATTGCGCTTTGCATTCCCTCAGGAGAACTCTTAGAAACATCTCACTTTTAAATGTATACAAGGATTGAGGTTGAGCCAGGATTTAGATCCCTAGAGGCTTCTGTCTTGCGTTCTTTGCTTACGTGGATACTTTAGGATTGCAGATATTACAAAGCAAAATTGAAAGCAAGACATGGCTGTGTGTTTCGCCTTAACCCCCTCCTTCCTCCCATGCTGGCTTTGACGTAGAGATGGTGGCTTCTATTACACTAGAATACTGCATCATTCTCACAGAAGTAGAGACCTCAGGTTTAATGTTGGTAAGCAAACAAAAAAGACTTAAACACATTAATTTGGAGTTCTCTTGTTGGGGGGGTATAATAGTTTTCAGATATGATGCATGTCATTCTGGGGCAGGGAGGAGAAGCAAGACAACACAGAGCTTATCCCCACTTCATAAACTATGATTTTTGGAGCATGGATGAATATTAAAACATGGGTGTTGTAATAAGACAGCATTATTGGAAACAGTTTTCAGAATGGATTTTTTTGTTACCATGAATTTGACAAGAATTAAAACGTAACATACCTAAGATTTTTCTTAATTTTATATTTGTTTTCATTTGGATTCCTACATTGAATAGGGATTGGATTCAGTGGCTTTATAGTCCTCTTCTGATTCCATTATTCTATGGTTTTCTCGTTTACAGTTTTTGACAGAGCTAACAAGGCTTTTTCAGAAATGTAGAACCACAGGCAGTGTTTATATAACACTAAAGAAATGTAAGTATATGAACTTCTGAAAGAGTTGTATACAGCAAATATAATTTTTTGTCTTGCATAATTCTTTCAACATTATATCCCTAAAAGTTAAAGAAGCAGATGCTACGAATATTGACTGTGTTAAGCTGAAATTACAATTTAATTAACAATATGCTACTGCTGAGAAACTACTTCTGTGTAAACTGTGTCTGGAACTACAATAGACTTTTTCTTAACTCTTTTTGCATAGCATCTTCCTGCTTGTTGGAAAAGGAGCATACACACTTCTGTTCTATAAAATATACTGTCTGGGATGTCTCTCCAGATGCTAGATTATGATATTCATGATTTGTGACCATTGGCTGTGTTGGATTGGGCTAACAGCATCTGGAGCCACAGGTTCATCATATGTAGGAGATAACCTGTTTCATCCCAATATTTCTGAATAGAAAACAGTAGCAGATAGAAGGGGGGGGAAGTAAAACTGAAAACTAAATACTGGATATTCAACTCTTCCTCTTCACATCAGTTCCTAGATTCAAGCCAGACAAAGACTTAAAAGGTTTCAGATGAAAGGAAGAAAGCTCTGGTACAAGTAGTATTAAATGGAAATTTGTCAAGGACCACTGAGGGGTTGTCACAGGCTCTTGAAAGGTGAAGCGGCAGCACTTAGTTTGATTTTTTCTTTTTGCCTTCAGTTTTGACTATATAAGGTTAACTGGAAATTGGTTGAGTTGATTTCTACTTTTCTTTCTATGCCTGAATCATTAGAACTAGGTCAAGCTCTGCATTATGGAAGTGTAAATAGTCTTTCCCTTTTTTTTCTCCTGTGCAAGAAGAAACGTATTTGCTTTGGAGGCAGAAATCTTAGGCTGTGCTACACTTAGCAGAAGAGATGAGCTTCTTCAGTGAACTTGGAACTCACATGTCCAGTTTAACCCGGCAACACTGTAGTAGCTTTTGCTTCTCAACTTGCACATTCAGAATTCTCTTTATCTTTGGAGCAAACTTCAGAGCAATAGATGTGCCAGCCTGCATTTCAGCATTCTCTTACCTTAATACTTTGATTGTATGGAATTCTGTCTGTTAGCTTGTATGTATGTATAAATAAATCAATGTTTTTGTTTCATATAGATGATGGTCGGACAAGACCCATTCCGCGAAAGGGCCATGTTGAGGGCTTTGAGCCTGTAGACAACAAATGTCTTCTTAGAGCAACAGATGGGAAAAAAAAGATAAGCACAGTGGTAGGTAGTACGCCTTAATAAGAGGCTGGCTTCAATTCATTGAGTTTTTTATACGAGGGCCAAAAAGACCTAGTATGATGGGGCTTAAAAGTTATGTGGTAATTGTTACAAATATGATTGTTTCTAATGTATTCTAAGGGTGTGCAGATTACAGGTCTTTGAATCTTTGTTTTGAAGAGCTGATTTCCCTGTCCCCTGAAACTGATACATGGCCTTGAAGCATATTATTATTAGAATGTAGTTTATAATTTCAAATTTATTCCACTGAAATTAGTCATTAGTAGTCTAGTAAATTTTGAATATATTGTACACATTTGCTTTCTCATTTCCCCATTTCCCCGAAAATAAGACCTAACCTGAAAATAAGCCCTAGTATGATTTTACAGGATGCTCATAATATAAACCCCAAAATAAGCCCTAGTTAAGTGAAACCCCACCCTCCACCATTGTGCAGCAACTAGAAAATGACATGATTGTATTTGAATAAATGTAGATTGTTATACATGAAAAAAAATAAAATAAGGTATCCTCTCAAAATAAGCCCTAATGTGTTTTTGGAGCAAAAATGAATATAAGACCCTGTCTTATTTTTGAGGAAACACTGTACTTTTTAAATAACATGTCTGATTTTTTAATAGGTGAGTTCAAAGGAAGTTAACAAATTTCAGATGGTAAGTTTATATTTCACTTTAAATTCAGAACAATTTAACATATTAATTTCATCAAATTAATGTCTACTTTCATGGCATTTGAAAGCATTTTCTTGAAAAGGTGTTTATTGGTTACAGGCCTACTCAAATTTGCTCAGAGCAAATATGGACGGTTTAAAGAAGAAAGATAAGAAAAGCAAAAACAAGAAAAGCAAAGCAACACAATGACAGAGGACAACATTCCTGCTTGCAACAGACCCAAATTCTAGCTTGCAACACTATTTTTTTTCTTTGTACCATCACTTCTCCTTTGACTTCACTTCCAGCTGATAACTGGAATGTATGTATGCTGTTAAAAACGCAAGTGTTCTGTGGATTGTGGTTGTAGAAATAAATATCCACAAGACTCGTATTGAAGCTGATGCTAAATTTTGTATCTGATTTATTGTGAGTGAGAAGGTGTGCTTTGGGAACCTGTTTGAAAAATAGCAAAGGTAAGGAATTCATTTTTGAAGTGCTCTTACTTCTACTTTTATAAAGCCATAGGTTTGTTGGAGCACTTTTACATGCAGAATGTCCATATTTCAAATTCTTGATATCTCTAAGGAGGCTTAGAAACAAATCTTGCCTGTTGCCTTGGAAAGCAGCTGTCAGTCAATGCTGCTAATACTTGGTTTTCTCTATATAAAGCAAATTCCTATACTGTGATTAGTCAAGAAAGGAGCTACTGTGGAGACACACTAGCTAGAAAAAGTTGTTTTAGTATGTTTCTTCCCCTGCTTTCCATGTGAAAGGCTCATGATTGGTGCTAAGGATAATTTTAATGCTTCCTTAAGAGAACAATGTGTGCATTGTAAAAACGTCAGAATCCATCTTGAAAATAGGTTGCTCTAGCTTTGTGTTCTGTGCTGTTTTCACTGTAAGCTTTTAGTGTTTTGAACAAGCAGGTGAGAAGATAGATACAGTGGTGCCTCGCTAGACAGTTACCCCGCATGACAGTTTTTTAGCTAAACATTGGCTTTTTGCGATCGCTATAGTGATTTACAAAACAGTGATTCCTATGGGGGAATTTCGCTGGACAATGTTTGGTCCATGCTTCGCAAACCAATTTTCGCTAGGCGATGATTTTGACAGCTCGCTCCGCGCTTGCAAACAGGTTTTTTCAGGACCTAAGCTTCACAAGACAGTGATTTAAACAGCTGATCTGTGGTTCGCAAAGCGGCTTTCCTATGGCCGATCTTCGCTAGACAACGATTCTTCCCCATTGGAACACATTAAACAGGTCTCAATGTATTCTAATGGGGAAAATGCTTTTTGCTAGACAATGGTTTCGCTAAACAGCGATTTTAGTGGAACGGATTATCGTCTAGCGAGGCACCACTGTACTAGACTTGGTGTATTGTGTAAGTGAAAATTCTGTTTTGTACATCTTGCCTTGTTGATTGTTTCAGTCTGTTAATATGTTGTCCTTGCTTTAAAGAATGACAACTACACACCAAAGCACCAGAATTTTTTTTATATATATAAAAAAGTTACTGTACAATATATTCCAGAAAGATTTACAGTTTTGTAGAGTACAGAGTGAGGCACGTGAGCTAGACCCATGGCATTTCAAAGACAGTAATTGGCCTGGTCTTGCTCTTGGCATCAGCACTTAGAATTTCTCTCTGTAACAAGAGTGTGCAAATATTCCTTCACATTAAGATAGTTGGAAGCATGTTTTTGGTTCTGGGCAGTATTTTACTACCCTAACATTCATCTCTTCAAACACATTTGTAACTAAAATATAATCTTGTAGCAATCGTCTCTATAACTGTAGAGAACAAGCACTGGCACTCTGGAAGAAAGAAAAACAGGAAAACCATGAGCAACAATTTAGCCGTATAGATTAACACTACTCAGCTAGGGCACTCTGTGAGAGACAATGTAGCATAGTGGAGCTTAGGTCCTTGCTTGGCCATGGAGAGTCACTGTGGAAAGTACCTCTTGAATATCATACATATCTTGAAAACCCTCTTGGGATCATGTAACAGTAACAACAGGACAATCAATCATTTCATTGGCCCATGCAGACAGTTCATGGATCTATATTATGTCCATGTGCAGCACCCACTCATATGGATGAAAACCCACTCATATGGATGAATGTGTAGCCTGTATAATTAAAATTGTAAACCGCCCGGAGAGTGCTTGTAGCGCTATGGGGCGGTATATAAGTCCAATAAATAATAATAATAATATTATTACATACTCTGCTTCAAATTGCGGTTCCAGTGTCATATATTAGTGGGTCACTGCTTGTAGCTCCTTCATGAAATCCAGGATAAATCAAGGTGAATGCTAAGAATTGAGTAAGCCCTTAGCCGCATAAGCCTAGTTGTACTTGAAGTTATTTCTTGTTATATATTCCTTGTATAGTGCACCATGCCAGACATTTGCAAAATAACACTCAAGGTTCTACATGAGAATCTTTAGGTATGGCAGTACTACCTTTTTTCAATTTTGATATTGTAGATTTCATCACAGACCAATTTGAGGTATCTTTGTTTAGGGAGCCGTGACAGCAGTTGTTTCACAGTTGTATAGAATGTTTGTTCATCTGCATCACACTGAGAAAGGAAAATAACCATTAAAGCAAATAGTATTTTGTTGAACAGGAATGCTTGTTTACTGGTCTTAACACAAGGGTTTATAAGCAGCTAGATTACAAGTTTGTAGCTTTACCTCTAATGATAAGAAGTGTATTATAGTTTCTTT
Organism: Pogona vitticeps; assembly: GCF_051106095.1. NCBI lineage: Eukaryota > Metazoa > Chordata > Lepidosauria > Squamata > Agamidae > Pogona > Pogona vitticeps. The sequence goes on from NC_135783.1 coordinate 304,209,925, forward strand.
TGGTAGATCTACCTGCAAAAAAACAAACAAAAACCCATAAAGCATTGTATCTTAAGTTTCAGGTAATTTAGAAAAAATTTCAGTTAGTGGGTTGGGGCCGTAGGGGTTGCTCTAAAATGGTAGTTCCTAAAAGACTTGAATGTTTAGCCTCTATAGTTCTCGAACCGTTCATATAAATTTATTGCTCATTTAAATTACCCAGTAACCCAATATCTCTGGACAAATTACAAGTTCTGGAAGGGTAGGGTAGACATCCATTTTAAAAAGGAACAAATGTAAATTTGGAAGGCAAAATAGTAATCTCATTTCAAACACTCTCTACTTTGTGTTGTGTGTGTTTTTTAGGGAGGAATTTGTAGTCAAATATACTAAAGTACAGAGCCCCCCTCCCCAGCATTTTCCTCTTTTGAGTTCTGTTGTCAATTGTCACAAGATTGAACTGTTAAACTTATTCCCAGGGAATATCCTGAGCTCAAAAGAATGCATGCATTAACAGGGTTGTCACTACTCTTATGGCTGAGTCACACTGCCAATTTACATTAATTCCAGTCCCAACTTTTTGAATCATTGTAAAATCAAGTGGTACATAACTTGGTAGGCATATTCACTTTGACTTGCGTTACTTTGACGTGCTTCTGGTAATTAAAACTGGTTTTGGAAGCTACACCAGAATTGACTCAATTTCCATTCTATTTTTGGAGCACATTCAGATTTTTGGTTTAATATTTTTTAAAAAGTAAATCAGTGTCCACTGAAATCTATGAGATGCCACTTGGTGTTATAATAGTTTCTAGAAACCATGAGGGAAACACCAAAGAGGTGACAACAGCCAATTAATGATGGGAAATATAGTTTCATCACCCAAATGGAGGAATCAGTGTAGGTGATTATAATCCTGAATGTATTGATGAAGTGATGCAGCGATAAACTGGTGCCAACAGAAAAAATTATGCAGTCACACTGCACTAAGCAATGCACCACTAGATATTTTTTAAAAATAAAGGAAAAAACAGTGGTGCCTCTGCCATGCCATCCAAAATCCACATAGGCACAAATTAAAATGGCACAATTCATATCTACAAAACTGCATTGAATTGATTTAGGATCAATTTTAAAAAACTTCTGCTGATCTCTTAAAAAAACCTGCTGGACAGCCCAAATAAATCGATTTCATCCATGCATTGCCCAGGGATTTATAAATCAATTTAATGCTGAAATCAGTTCAACAGCAGTTCTTATTGCCAGTGTGACCAAGCCCTTAGAATCAGCTGATAAACTTTTGTGGCTGAGTTGCATAGGCTAGTTACAAAACAATAGGGAATTGAAACAGTTTGTTTTTAACTTTGCAAAAGCCCAATCTGATACATACACCAAACTCATAATCACTCAGTAAAGTGGTTTCTGTAGTTTAACTGTGCTTAAGATTCATATACTTCTGAGTAGTGTTGCTGTCAATGAAACACACACTTTGAAAGGTAAGTTTTAATTCAGAGTTCCTATAAACTATTATATCTCAGTTTCTGAAGCAGTTACCAGAAATTGCTTTATTCATAGAGAATGTCAGTTAATAGTCAACATCTATTTTCCACTTAACATGATCTTTACAATAAAGAGACTTACTGCTAAAATTTCAACTTCACTTGACTTCAGTTGCAGAGTAGCGAAGCAGGTCTGAAGTTTGGTCTGCACCTGAAAATTACATTTGCATTCACAGATAATACACTAAGTTGAAGATTCATTTTCAAACTAAAACCAAAAAAAACACTCCCACTGAAGTACAAACTATAAAGTCCTTTCTTTGTGCATCATTCACAGCACAGGGGTCTCTTGGAAGAATCCATATACTGAAGGGCTATTCCAGGTTCAACAACTACACATTACTTAAGAGATCTGTGGTGTGGTGTGGTGTGGTGGACAGAGTGATGGACTAGGACTCAGGTCTGGGTTCACATCCCCTCTCAGCCACAAAAACTCACTGGGGATGTATATCTCACCTTGGCCCTATTAAAGTCACCATCAGTTGGTTGTGACTTAAAGGCACATAACAAAATCTTTTAGTAATATGTGCAATTAAGCTGTACTACCTGCATCAATTGAATAAGCTGTCAGTTGTTTATTGAAGAAACATTAAATAGTAACTTTTATTCTGAAGTTACTAAAACAGAGACACCAGAATCCTATTAGATTAGCACATGCAGAAAAGGAATAGCAAAATCTGGCACGGAGCATTGACAATATGCCAGTTGTATGTGCCTGCACCTCATCAAGTACAGTTTTCTGCAGCTGCTCCAGTAATTCCTCTTCCATAAGCATTAGCAAAAAAAACAAAACAAAACAAAAAAACAGGCTGGCCAGAAGGGCTCCATTTTATTAAGATTTTGTCGTTAATTAAGGCAATGTGAGGCCATAGTTTGCAAAACAGAATGATGACAGTGTAAATTCTACTTGTTTTTCCACAGGAAAAAAATGGTTTTACACAGATCGAGGACTTCACAATATTCCCTGATTATCTTAGCTGGTGAAAAAATAGAGATCAGTGAAGTGAAGGGCCCTTGCAGGAGACTCTTCTCCCAATAAAATATTCCTGTACAATATTATGTCACTACCTAAATCAGAGCACTAGGTCTCTCCTTGTCCTCCAAGGAATTGCTGTAAGTCAGTGGGAGACCATTTGCTTCACATCTAGAAGAGGCCTCAGGTACCATCATCAGCATCACCAGACTGAGATGGAGGACTCTCGTTTAAAACCCTGGAGAGATTCATCTAGTCAGTACGACAATAGTGAATGAGATGGACCAAGGGTCTGACTCAACCAAAGGCCACTTTCTATGATTCCCTCTTTCTGACAAGTACACCACTTATATTGAGGTATACTGCTCCAAAACCACGTTATTAACTTCATCGTCAGTACCTGCATTTCATAACGTCGTCGCACACTTGCAGATAATTTCTCTGGTGGAACAATACAGATGTTGGGCACTGCTATAGTTCCATGAGATTCAAACAAACCTAAAGTGGTACAAAGAATTATATATAAACTCTTCCTTCTTCCTCCTGTTTCTCCCGTACCTCTCATTCAAAACATTATAGAGTTTAATATGAGATTTCTGATACACAGTGGTGCCTCACTTAACGAGCGCTTCGGTTAACGACGAATCTGCATAGCGATGATTTTTTTGCGATCATTCTTACCGATTTTCGCATAGCGATGTTTTTAGAACAGCTGATCGGCAGTTCCAAAATGGCCACCAGGTAAATAAAAATGGCCGCCCGCTGTGTTTATGCCTGGATTCCTCGCTTACCGGGCAGCGAAAATGGCAGCCGTATGGAGGATTTTCGCATTAAGGTGAGTTTTTTGCCCATAGGAACGCATTAAACGGGTTTTAATGCATTCCTATGGGCTTTTTTTCTCCGCATAGCAACAAATCCGTATAGGGACGATTTTTGCTGCATGGATTATCGTCTCTATGCAGGGCACCACTGTAATGCATAGGTAAAGGTAAAGGTTCCCCTTGACATTTAGTCCAGTCGTGTCCGACTCTAGGGGGCAGTGCTCATCCCTGTTTCCAAGCCGTAGAGCTGGCGTTTGTCCTTAGACAGTTTCGGTGGTCATGTGGCCAGTGCAACTAGACATGGAACGCCCTTCTCACCGAGGTGGTACCTATTTATCTACTTGCATTTTACATGCTTTTGAACTGCTAGGTTGGCAGGAGCTGGGACAAGCGACGGGAGCTCACTCCGTCATGTGGATTCTGCAGTTTAACCCGCAGCGCCACCACATCCCCTAATATAATGCATACAAGCTAAATAATGAATGCTAATTGATCACACCATTGTAAGCCGCCCCGAGTAGACATTACCTGGGGGGCAGGGTAAAAATCTAATAAATAAATAAATAAATAAGTTACGTACCTGAAGTACTAGAGAAAGATCCTTTTAGATTTTGTGCTGGCAGATTATCAGAAGTCTCTCTAAATAAAGCATTTTAAAAAGAGCAAATAGGTGATTTCCGTGATTGTTCTTAAATAATGCTGTCTCTTTTTTATTATCAGAACAAGAACTGAAAACGCCTAACCGCTGAGGCAAATTGAAAATAAGACAAAACCAAAAGGGATTCAGAAAACCTTTGTTAATTTTGACCAGAGAGGTCCTTCTTCCAGTGGAAGGCTGATTATTTCAGGGTGGTGGAGAGGGTACTCAATTCTTCTTTTTATCACTAGCCCTATTTCCATAGAAAACCACCTCAGTACTTCAGAGTAGATTTTTGGGAAGTACTGCTAGCTGTAGCAAACACTGCTTTCCCTTTCTTCCACTCACACAAGTCTGAACCCAACTCAGAATATAATGGCCAAATCCTACTGGAAATTTAAATATTCACATGTGTAATTGATTATACCGCAGCAGCAACATGCTGCTAATTAATAAGTTGTCACTCGTATTCCTCATTATAACCCTGGTTGCATGACTGGCACGTGCTCACGAATGTGTGTAGCAACTGATTAATTAGTGGCAATTTGCCACTGTGGTTTATGCAACTACACTTATGCCAGTGTAAATCTCAAATAGGATTTTGCCAATGACTAGAAGCACAATAAAATATAGAGGTGATTTGATAAATTATCACATCATTAACCATATGAAAATAACTCTATTTTATATTTACTACAACTTTGTGCTTACTTATCTTGAGGTCATGGCAAAAACCACCATGAAGTATCCTCTGCAGAACATATTAACAGAGCTGGATGGATTACACCTGGTATTGTTCAAACAAAGACACTTGTAACTCAGCTACAACTATTTACTATAAAAAACAACAGCACCAAGTGACAGTGTTAAGTTGGTGAAATTTCAGGTGCTGGATAGCCACCTTAAGAATTCCTTTTGTGGAATAGGTGGTCATGAGATGTTTATGGATACTGGGGGGGTGAGATTAAATGTTACTTGTGTGCAACATTTAGTACAGAACCAAGTGCTCTTGGAATTTTATGCAAAGGTACAGTATATATTTGTTAGGTGGATTGTCTACGTCAGTGGTTCTTAACGTGGGCGATAATGCCCCCCAGGGGGCGATTTCATTTTTCAGGGGGACAGTAGAAGGAAAAGGGGCGGTGTGGGGCGCTGGAGCAGAAAGGGGGCGGTAGGGGGGCACTGGAGCAAGCCAAACCTGTGAAGATGGCTGCAGCCTTTTTACAGTGTGCATGAATATATATTTTCCTCCAATCTTAATTTAGTTTCAGAGTTTTTGTCTTGAAATTTTTAGTTCCTGCATTGCAGTTTGTTTTTATGCCCTTTTTATATTTCTTTTTGCGTCTTAAAATTCGCTTGCAACTAAATCATTAAATGTTACTTTTTGGGGGCATTTCATTTTCTTGGAATTGAATTTTGTTTTCAGGGGTCATTGGATTTAAGTGTAATAAATAAATAAATAAATAAATAAATAAATAAATAAATAAATAAATAAATAAATAAATAAATAAATAAATAAATAAATAAATAAATAAATAAATAAATAAATAAATAAATAAATAAATAAATAAATAAATAAATAAATAAATAAATAAATAAATAAATAAATAAATAAATAAGATATCATCACCATGGGGAGGGGATCGATGATAACTTCCTCAATGGCTCAAGGGGGCGTTTCTTTCAAAAAGGTTAAGAACCACTGGTCTACGTAAAGGACGGGCCATATTCAGGCCAGTACCACATTACAAACCCAGTGGGCAGAAAGCAGTATTATCTGGTTCAGAATAAGGAACCGAATTCACACAATTAATGATAATGAGTTACAAGGTAGAAACTCAAATCACAATAGATTCAAAGCACAGGTGATAGGACCTTGGTTAACTGCATCAATCCGGAAAAGCAAATGAACAAGTAAACTCAGTATTTATAAGATCTCAAATTTGTCCCTCTTTTATAAAGGCGTTTACATCCTAATATATTTTGTACTAAAATAATGTGAATTTATTGTGTAGTAGGCATACAACTTTATCTTTCTGAAGCAAAGCTAGTAGCCTCAACATATGAATGTATTTGAAACAGGAGATGATTTTGTCATATACGTAGAGTGAGCAACTGGAAAACCTTCAGCTAATTTCCTTATTCAAAAGAAGGTACTTGTTTGGAAGTTACTTTTCCAACAAAATATAAATCAGTGTTTTATTACCGATTGATAGTTACCTGTTACTTCTTTCATCACAAAATTTGGTTCTCAGCTTCTGGGCCAGATGATCTACTAAGTCAGATTCTAAAATTCTTTTCTCTGTGTGTCTTTCCTTCTCAAATGATTTCACCTATAAAAACAAAAATCAAATGTTTGAATTTCCCTTAAGAATAACATTAATACAAATAAAATGTTAAAATGCAGAAACATTTTTAAAACACAAGAATACTCTCATTGTATATGAATTATCTGATATGCAACAAACTGAATTTTGGGTTTGTGGAAGGCATGCAAGATCTTTATCAATAATCAAGCTGCATCCTGGATGCACTTGTATACTTCTTAAATCCCCATTTCCTCAGTTATCTAGTGGATAGGTGAGAAAAAGAAACAGGACTGCAAGAAAAATCTTGTTTGCTAACATAAATACTCTACCCATATATCCCTCACACCAAGCACAGGAAAGAAAGCACAACTATCTAAACAACTAAAACACAGACATCATCGTTACCGCATTTTGGCTTGGACCCAGAATGCCCCATGCATAAACACAGTCTCCTGATTTCTTCCAATTCCCTCCCATTACTGTGGATACATGCTGCATCATTCTGATCCTCTGACCTTCATTATCGCCCAATGGAGGGCTACATTGGGGCATTTTGGACATGAAAGTTGCATTGCACAAGTGAGGTTCTACTTGTATGATCTAAATCTAGCTCACTGGTTTCCAAGCATAACGGGGCAACAGTAGGCTGCCCAGCTGCTTTACCCCCTTTCCCAAAAATAAAATAACATAAATCAAATCTGTGCATTTATTTAGTACTGTAAATTCAGTTATTTAATACATCACATCCTATTTGTCTTCTCTCTTGGAAAGCAGCTACATCATATGCCCCACACTGTGCTTTGCAGAGCACTGCATGAATGGCAGAAGTGAGCAAACAAAGCAGAGGCGCAAATGAGGAAAGGCAATATGGAAAGATGGAACCCAAAGACATTACCTTCACATGATTTCCTTCCTTATCAGAAATAAGGGCTACGTAGGTGATTCCAGAACATCTGCAATATTCTTGTAACTCCTCCTGTGACTAAAAGAGTTGCAAATTATAAAATGAGAAAAAGTAAAAATTAGCTTAGAAAGACATACAAAAGATCAGTGTGACCCCTGAAGTACTTTCACCTAGACTTGGTTAAATATTAAGAGCAAAACTTGAAGACAATACACTATCAAGCTTGTCTGATTTAAACGAGACTCCTGCATATGTGGGTAAATACACGGAAGTCTACTCTTTCTCAAGTAGTTCAGCAAGTATTCCAAAAGTGCAGGAAGTTTTCATAGCAAGTTCTTTCAATGTTGTAGTAAAGTCCTATTGCTTTTATAAGGAACATGTATGAGAAGCTACCTTAAAGGAATGTTTGTGGTACTTGCCTATTTTATCATACAGAGACACTTGGGTCTCTGTCGGCTAGTTAAGTATCCAGAATGAAACTAAATTTCCTCTTTTCCCCCCGTACACCATGAAACAGAATCTAGTTTTTCCAAGATAAAGATGGATTGCACGGCCCTCCTAAGCACCATATTCACCAGTGACATGCTGTGTACAGCCTCATGGTTTTGAAGAGCAGTAGACTGTTTGAAGCTGTGTGGACATTCACAGGCAGAGGTAGGGGGAGTTATGTCTGTGTGTGAGTGTGTCTGTGCATGTGCGAGAGAGTGCAAATTCTAGTCACTTCTAAAAAGATTTCTAATGGAAAACAAATACAAAAACCAGGCATGTCTATGTGGGATATGTTACATACAGCACTGATGTTACCTGTCTGTCATGGGTTTGGAGGGAAAGTTCCATCCTATGGGGAGTGGAAGGCGGGACATCAGGAGGAGGGGCTGTACTGTATATATATGTGGAGCAGAGCTGGAGGAAGCAGAAGCTGGAGAAGAGCTGAGAGAAGAAGCTTGAGTGGGAGTCTGTGTGTCAGACAGGGTACTACTGTGTGTCAGTCAGTACCAACCTGATAGGTTCAGGTGTCTGTAGGGTTAGCCAGAACTGATAGGTTCAGGGTCTGTGCTTTAGTTAAATGCGTTCTGTGTGAACCAAACTAGTGTATGTATGATTGAGACTAAGCCACGTTACTGTATCTTATTCATTTGATCATTTTATTTTCCCTGTGTGTTATGTAAATAAACCTTGTTCTTTTATTTGTTAAAAATCCATCCCTGGTCTGTGTGACTTCTTATAGGGAATGGTTGGTGGCAGCTTAGTTAACTGTGACATCCTCCAGTAGGTCTGGGTTTGTTACATTGATTGGTGTCCAGCGTGTGGGATACGACTGGTCCAGTTGTCCAGTGGTCCAGCAAAGCCTTGGCAAGTGTGCCCAGAGCAAGGGGGGTCTAGTCAGGGACAATCTGAGAGCGCGTAGGTAATCTTCTAGGCGTACCTCACGGGGAGGTGCGCTAGTGGAAGAACGTGCCAACTGGGGAGACTAGATTAGGGAGCTCTGAGGCAACCTGTTTTGGCGGGAAAAAGCTGAGGCAAAACTGTGTGAAATAGCAGTGATCTAGCCTGTCTGCTGAGAGGCCTAGCAGAGGGGGGTTGGACTCTGGCTGGCAACAGTTGCAAGTTAGTGCTGAAGAACAGCAGCAATCTATAGAAGGCTGGTTCTGAGGCAAAAGAAAGAAAAAGAAAAAAAAGTGGTCGCTTTATTCTGAGGCTTGACTTTTGAAAGCAGCCTGTTCTGGGGGGGGGATTATGCCCTTGATTCGAAGCCAAATGGCAGAAATGGGTAAAGTGAGGGAACCCCAGGTGGACCAAGGTTCTGAGGATGAATTTGGCTCAGTGCAGGATGACAGCACGGGAGAACAGAACCCAGAACTCAGAAAAATGCTCCTAGCCCAACAGCATGAACTGAGGATGAGGGAATTAGACTTAAGAGAAAGAGCTGAAGTCAGTCAGGCAGAGGCAGATGCCAAGAAAAGGGGAATGGCCATGAGGATGAAAGAGATGGAACTGAAACACAGAATTAGAATGGCACAATTAGAATTAACATTCCTAAATAAGAAAAATAACAATTTATCAGTTGAAGAAATGTCAAAGAAAGAAAAGTATGAGGCTCAGGTCAGACAAAGTGAGCAAGATCTTGAAAAATATAATCAGCAAAAAGACATTAAATTAAAAGAAATCAGAGATAAGACTGAAGAAAAAGTAAAAGAGATAAAAGCTAGGGCTGAGGAAGAAATTTTACAGATCAGGGCTGAGTTTGAGGCTAAGCAAAAGGAGCTGGATTTGAGAATAAAAGAGAAGAAATTGCAACTAGAAAAGAAACCAAAAGAAGGCACACAGGTTAAGGCACAACGTCAAAACCTGAATTATTCTGAAGAAAACATGAGGGAAACATGGGACCCTAAGTACTCCAAAGGGTTAGTTCAGAGTCCGCCAAAAATGGGCGGCCATTTTGTTGATAAAACTTCTGGGCAGAGCCAGTCCAGGAACCAGATTTTGGAGGGAAAACCAAAACCAGATGAGAAGGACTCCAAGTACAGCAGAAAATGTTATTTCTGTCAGGGAAAGGGCCACCTAATCTCAGGGTGTGAGAGGTGGAAGCAGCTAAAGGGAGGTTTGCCTCATGATTTGAGTGGAACCAAGCCAAAAGCTGTGTTCTGTGTCCAGAAAGAGCAAAGCTCCTTGTCACTGAGGGAGCCTGTTGCCATGGCTACTCAATCTGGAACAGTTACATCTGCTGATCAGGCTGAGGAAAATGGTCCTCTTGTGGCGGTCAGGCGCTGCTTACTTGTGAGAACAGATTCACAGTTGTTTGAAACAGCAGGGGTGGACGTAGGAATACTTGACCATCAGTATCGGGGGTTAAGGGATACTTGTTCCCAGGTGACCCTGTGCCATCCAGATATTATTCCTAGGGAATATATAATCCCAAATGAGAGCATGAAGGTGGCAGGGATTGAGGGGCAGGTGATCTCACTACCAGTAGCGGAGGTACCTGTGAACTTTCAAGGCTGGAGGGGAGTTTGGCGGCTAGCGATTTCATCGACTCTGCCAGCAGCCGTGCTCGTGGGAAATGACCTGGCTGAACATGTGAAACGGGTGCTAGTGATTACACGCTCACAAGCCACCACGGGGACAGTTCAGGGGGGTACTGATGAGCCCGAGACGGAAGCAGAGGGGAGTGCCGAAGCTGTGGTGGAAACCTTAACCACAGACAGCAGATTTGGCCAAGAGCGAAAGGCAGACGCCACTCTCCAAAAGTGTTTTGAACAGGTGACAGACGCCCAGCTAACACCTGAAACCCCAGTGAGATTTCTAGAGAAAAAGGGGATTTTATATAGAGAGACCCTGAGGAATATCTCAAAAGGGGGAGATGGGATCAGAAGTCAGCTAGTGGTACCTGAAAAGTATCGCCCCATGATCTTACAAAGGGGGCACTCTGACATGTTTGCTGCGCACTTAGGGGTGAACAAAACACAGCAGAGAATTACACAGAATTTTTACTGGCCTGACATAGGGAAGCAGATCAGGGAGTTCTGTAAAAAATGTGATGTGTGTCAGAGGCAGGGGAATAACCGTGACAGGACCAAAGCAAAGTTGTGCCCTTTGCCTGTGATTGACACTCCGTTCAAATGTATAGGGGTGGATATTGTGGGACCTTTGCCCAAGGCCACAAAGAGGGGGAACAGGTTCATTCTCACCATTGTGGACCATGCCACGAGGTACCCGGAAGCCATACCCTTGACTAACATTGAAACTAACACAGTGGCAGATGCCTTGGTGGGGTATATGTCCAGGATGGGATTTGCCTCAGAAATAATCACAGATTTGGGAGCATCATTTACATCGAAGCTCATGAAACGGTTATGGCAAATCTGTGGAATTAAACACAAGGAAACCACTGCCTATCACCCTGAAAGTAATGGGTTAACTGAGAAGTTCAATGGGACTCTAATGCGCATGATTAGGGCTTACTTGGCAGAGAATCCAAACAATTGGGACCAGAAGCTGCAATCCCTTTTGTTTGCTTATCGATCAGTGCCCCAAGCCAGTACCGGGTTCAGTCCGTTTGAACTTTTATTTGGGAGAAGGGTGAAAGGGCCCCTTGATTTAATCAAACAAAATTGGGAGCAGATCACCCAGGATGACCCACAAGACGTTGTGACATGTATAGACTCTTTAAGGAATGACCTAAAGAGAAACCTAGAGCTAGCAGCAGAGACCCTGCAAGCTCAAAAGGTCAGAAAGAAAGCTTGGGATGACCAGGAAGGCAGGGAGAGGCACTTTAACCCAGGGGAGGAAGTGCTTTGGCCTAGGCCCTGCAAAGAGAACAAACTGCAGCTGGGTAGCCCAGAAATAAAATACTTGGGTCACATAGTAGGGGGAGGAGTGATAAAACCCCTAGAGGCCAAGATAGAAGCAGTTCGTGATTGGCCCAGACCCAACACCAAGAAAAAAGTCAAATCATTTCTTGGGTTGGTGGGCTACTACAGAAAATTCATCCCGAGGTTTAGCGAGATTGCGGCTCCGCTGACCGATCTGACGAGGAAGAAGACTGATGACCGCATCCCGTGGACCAGCGACTGTGAGGAGGCGTTCCAGAGGTTGAAGGAGGCCCTCATCAACTATCCAGTGCTGCGTGCTCCAGACTTCGACCGGGAGTTCATCATCTACACCGATGCGTCTAACAGCGGGGTAGGAGCAGTTCTTTGCCAGGAGGATGAAAATGGTGACCAGCATCCAGTGTCCTACCTGAGTAGGAAACTCCAGAAAGGTGAGAGACATTTGGCAACCGTGGAGAAGGAGTGCCTGGCAATAGTCTACGCGATCCAGAAGGCCAAGCCTTACATCTGGGGAAGACATTTTATTCTGTGCACTGACCATTCACCATTGCAATGGTTAAAGACAATGAAAACCCACAATAGTAAACTTATGAGGTGGGCTTTAAACCTGCATGACTATGACTTTGAAGTGAAGGTGGTCAGAGGGTCAGTGAACTGTGTTGCTGACGCCTTGTCAAGAAGACCCGAAGAATGAAGACGGCGAAGGAACATGGACTATGTATATATTTTGGTGACCAAAAAGTTAAATGTACCTGTTTATTAAACATGATTGGTTTGTATGAATAAAGGTAACTTGATGTACTGTAAATGGTAAATGTTTAAATGCCTAATAGAGTGTAAGTATAAGTAAGTATGATATTGTATGTATAACTGTTTTTGTATGTTTTGGATCCAGGTTGTTTTTTGGTGAAAAGCACCTTAGCTTTCCCCCTACAAAACAACTTATAAAGAGGGGAGGTGTTACATACAGCACTGATGTTACCTGTCTGTCATGGGTTTGGAGGGAAAGTTCCATCCTATGGGGAGTGGAAGGCGGGACATCAGGAGGAGGGGCTGTATTGTATATATATGTGGAGCAGAGCTGGAGGAAGCAGAAGCTGGAGAAGAGCTGAGAGAAGAAGCTTGAGTGGGAGTCTGTGTGTCAGACAGGGTACTACTGTGTGTCAGTCAGTACCAACCTGATAGGTTCAGGTGTCTGTAGGGTTAGCCAGAACTGATAGGTTCAGGGTCTGTGCTTTAGTTAAATGCGTTCTGTGTGAACCAAACTAGTGTATGTATGATTGAGACTAAGCCACGTTACTGTATCTTATTCATTTGATCATTTTATTTTCCCTGTGTGTTATGTAAATAAACCTTGTTCTTTTATTTGTTAAAAATCCATCCCTGGTCTGTGTGACTTCTTATAGGGAATGGTTGGTGGCAGCTTAGTTAACTGTGACATCCTCCAGTAGGTCTGGGTTTGTTACAGGATAAATCTCTGATCAGTGAGTACCCAAGGCATTCTGGCAATTGAGGTAAATAATCTTTACTTCCCTTCATGGCGGGGAATTAACGATTTCCCATCAGATGAAAATGTGGTGTCCTTTAATGATAATCTGTATCTGCCACCAAATTTCACCTCACTCTGCCTGATGGTAATCATAACCGTATCTGTGTTTTTCATGCTGAGGCTCTTGGAAAGAGAAGCCCATAAATCAGACCCTGAGCAAAATAGAGAACAGAAAGATGACTTGCCTGGGACCAGTCATACATGATTTCAGCTGCAATTCCTGCATTCCAGAGTTTCTGTGCAACCCCGACAGCCCTGGCCATTGAAATCTGGCCAACACTAACAACTAACAGGTCACAAGAACTCACTGTGATCTAGGACACAAGAAGGGGGTGAGGGGCAGGAGGAATAAAAAGTTAAGAGTCTGGAAAATCTTTGCCAAAACCATTATTCTCAAAATTTATTAAATCACTGCAGCAAATAATTTCTCTAGCATTGTCAAGGCCTCCTCAATATTTTTCCACGATGTTTGCTAATAATATTCTTTATTTAAATTAATAAAGAAAAAAGATACAAAAAGAAAATACAGTATAATACAAAAATGCCAACTTGTGTTTTTTTTTAAAAAAGGAAACTTGGTAAACACAAAACAAAAAAAACATAACCTATACAATTACAAAATTTATTTTATTTATTTATTTATTTAATTTATATCCCACCTATCTGAATCACATAGGACCACTCCTCTACCAAGACCATTAGAGATATATTTAGGAAGCCTCTCTCCCCTTCCAAAACTCCACTCAAGTCTTGAGAAGGTGTGCAACCCTTCCCTTTTATTAATATATACACAGTAAGAACTTCCCAAATATCACATTTTTTAAAAATTTGTCAGTCCCTTTTTAACCCAAATATAACAAGTTATCATTAATAGCTATATGCCAAATTTCTTTATACCAATCACTTAACTGTCAATCATATTTCCATTTTTTTTTGCTATCATTAATCCTGCAGCTGTTGTTGACTAATAGTATTAACTGGTATTATTTTACTTGGGTTGCATAAAATATGCGTTTAGAACTGTTTTATCTGAGATGGGATGGAGGACACCCCACAGTAATTACAGAAGTGAGGTTGAAGCACAATTATTTGCAGAAACCTCTTTTACTTTTTTTCCTTAGAAATATTGTATACAGATTTATATTTCACACAGTGTGAACCAGATAGGCCTTGCATTTGTCCCCATTGTTTGTACAATTCCTATACTACAATGAAAATAATGAGTGAAACAAGTTTTACCAATCTAAACGGTATTTGCCTTTTTTCATATGATATAGGAAATCTAACTCTGTATTTCATGAGCTTTGTAACTCGTATATTGAGTATATCAGAAATTGGTTCAACTATACAAACAAGAAAAATAAACCTACTGGCTCTTCCATATTCAAAACTGCTGAACTTATTCTGTCTATAGCTATGCTGACTCCAACGGCCGAGGGAAGCAGGCCAGCCGCTTGTGGGCCTTTGAACTGTAGAATCTAAGGAGACAAGAAGCAGAGATACTCAAGGAAAATATCAGTAATGACATCTTTTCACTATATACAAAACTACAAATAAGCAACACTCACCAAATGATCATATCTGCCACCTGCAGCAAGAATGTCAGTAACCGTTCTTTGCCTGCGTTTAATATATGCAATAAATTGAAATATAATACCACTGTGTTGCTGTATTTTGTAAACCAGTCCCAAATTTATGGATATCTGTAATGTAAAATGTTCAACTTATTTATTGTCTTAGCCATGAATGACAGTAAACAGCACAATTAAGTTGATATATAGAAAAAGTCTTAAGTAATAAATGTAGTAAAATAAAATCATAGTAAAAAATCATTAAGGGAAGCAACCTACTCCCAAATAATAGCAAAGTATCTAGCAGTGCCTCTGTTTTTATCAGATAAAATGGTCATCTGCCCATTCTAAGCATATCAACTGACATACAATGCTGACCACACACAGTTCAATCAAGCTAGTGTAATCCAAGCCTTCTGTATCTCTTGTGTCATGACACTTTGTATGCCCCCATTACTATTTCAAGCAGTTTGCATGGAATGTGCTTCACATGACCAGTTTCAGCTCCTGTATTCTAAATGGTGTTCCTAAAGATTCCGTTCTTCGGTTAATTGATAATTTGATTTACAAGAAATACTCTTTTAATGATACGATCCTACAAACCTGCAATTTTATGCCAAATTTCTTCAACAGATCCACTGTTTCTTCTAGCTCTTTCATGGCAAGTTTCACTGACTGAGTGCCCCCTGTCTTTTGTTTCAACATTGTATTCAACAGTGGGGTTAGATCTTGCAGCTCTCCTTTTTGCTCAATAAATCTGTAGAGTCGAACAAGCTGCAAAGCAAGACAGGAATGCAAGTACAGCACTTACTGTATGTATGAAGTACTACCTGTTGAAAATCTGCATGGAAGGCTCAAACGCATAAAGTAGATCACCAAGAATGGAATAAAGTTTATTTCATCTGTTTATTTTAGATGTAAAATATTCTATCCTTTTTTCAAAAGAAAAATCTCAAAATGATCAAACCCAGAGACAAAAACCAAGAAAGAGTGCTGAGCCACCCAAAAGACTAATAGGCTTGTTATACCATGAGCGTTTATGGACTATAGCTCCTTCATCAGATGCATAAAATTCTGCATCAAGAATTTCAGGTGTCTTATACAGTACATTTGGCAAGCCAATGGAAAAGACCCTAGCCCCTGTTACTTCAGAATGGCAGGTGCTCTTTTGAGAGGAAACCCTACATTTGGAAGCTTGGAAAGGTGGGATCCACAGTGGGTGCACTGGAGCCTTTCCTTTCCAGGCTCGTAAAAAGAAGCCAATCAATCAATCAATCAATCAATCAATCAATCAATCAATCAATCAATCAATCATTAAACTGCAGCTAAATACAACTTCCACTGCTGAAAGCACGACTCAAAACTCATGGCTTTATACCAGGCATTTCTTAAACTACAGTGTCACTTGATAAGGTGAGAAAACAAATTAACAAGGCACAAACAATTTTACTCCTAGTAGCCAGGAGTAAGCTGTTATAAAACAGACTAAAAAGAGAGAATGACTGCACATCACTGATTATCACCTGCAGCTCTCAGCTGAGATGTATGATCAACAATCTGCAACGCATTCTAGGCAATCATATTTTCCTCTCCCTGGTTTTGATGGCAGGTCTGTGCTTGCTTACAAACAGTTCCAGCTTGAAACAACTGCTGATGTTTAACAGGCAAAACATGGATACAACGTCCAGGCTAGAAACCTACGTGTCACCCGACACCCCCAAATCTACTCTGGCAGCATCATTATAACCGTGTCTACCACAATGCCCTGGTCTTTTATTGACTCATAATCTAATGTCCTCTAATAACAGTTCACCTCTGCACTCTATGTAGGTTCTGAGGCTCCCTAGGACTCCCTTTAGCCTTTGAGGATACTTGGGATGGGAAAGAAGGCTTTAATAGTTTAAAAAAGTGCTACCAGATTGCTAGCTAGTTCAAATCCTAGTGGTTGTGATCTTGTGGTGATTTTCTAATACAGTGGTGCCTCGCTTAGCGATCGCTCCGTTTTACGGCGAAATTGCTTAGCAATGGACTTTTTGCCATCGCCAGAGCGATTGCTTAGCGATGCCCCCTATGGGTAAAAATCGCTTTGCGTTGATCGCAGGGACACGATCATGGCAAAGCACCCATTTTTTAACAGCTGATCGGCGGTTCCAAAATGGCCGCTGGAAAAACAAAATGGTGACCGCTGTTTTGCCTCGCTTTAGAGGCACCCAAAATGGCCGCCGCTATGGAGGATTTTCGCTTAAGGGAAGTTTTTAGCCCATAGGAACACATTAAACACATTTTAATGTGTTCCTATGGGCTTTTAAAAATCGCTTAGCGATTAAATCGTTTAGCGATGTTTTTTCCTGCACGGATTAACATTGCTAAACGAGGCACCACTGCATTCCCCTCTGTCCTGAAGCTTCGCCATTGGCAAAAGGGATCCCTAGCAGACCTCAGAACCTGAAAGGTATGAGAGGGGATCCCTATTTTTTGATTAGTTCAAATTAAATATTTCTGGCACCTTATCCAAGTTACATTGGCATTAAGTTTATGCAACAAGATTTTGTCCATTATATATTAATAAGCTGGCATTCGTTACAGTTCTTTTTGTTTCTGCTCAAACCACAGATTAATATTTATGAAAACACAAGCTACTAGCACCTTATCCATTGCCAGTAGATTAATGCTCACCAGTTCTGTTCATGATGATGACATGGTCACCTTGGAAGCTACCTACCAGATTTTAATATGCAACAGTTCCTTTCTGTTTCCCATTCCACATGGTCTCACTTCTATGCCCATATCATGGGCACTATACAGTGTATAAATCTGTGGTCCAAATACTTTAAGTCATGCATATAAAGAACAGAGTGGTTTTAGTATATTATCAGAATTATCTACTATTACTGTCGCTATTCTGATGGCAACAGTAGTAGTCAGACTGTTCTTTCAATTCAAAGCTCAAGTAAGTTTAGGGGAAAACAGAAAGATGTCAAGAAGAAAGAAATTCTTGGTAGATAATGAGGGAAAATGTCTTCTGTTAATGCAATGGTCCTGGTGGGGCAGCAAAGAATCATGGTTACCTTCATTTACACTGTAACTATGTACTCCAGCTTTTGTATTTATTTGCTCAAGAGCTTCGCACTAAAAAAAAACAGTCTGTATATGGAAACAATTATGAATTCCAGGCACCACAAATCTTTGATGGGAAGAAGGAAAAATAAAAGCAGAGTCAAATGGTTTTTCAGAACATAGCTGACCACTCTTGAAAAATGTATGTATCTTTGAAAGAAATAAGAATTTCGCACATTGAGAATACAGTGGTGCCTCGCTTAGCGACGTTAATTCATTCCGCAAAAATCGCTGCAGAACGAAAACGTCGCCATGCGATATTAAAAAGCCCATAGAAACGCATTGAAACCCATTCAATGCGTTCCTATGGGCTTAAAACTCACCGTTGAGCGAAGATCCTCCAGAGCGCCGCCATTTTCGGTGCCTCTAAAGCGAGGACAGCCATGTTTTTTCCCCGGCGACTGTGCGAAAATGGGGGCTTTGCAATGATCACTTCCCTGCGATCATCGCAAAGCGAAAAAAACCCATAGAGAACATCGCAAAGCAATCACTTTTGCGATCGCAAAAACAGCGTCGCTAAGCGATTTCGTCGCTAAACATAGTGATCGCTAAGCGAGGCACCACTGTACATGTTAATCATTTTAAAGATTATCAGGACTGAAGAGTGGCATATAAATGTATCTATAAATAAATAAATGTAATAATCGAATAGTTCCAAATTACTTACACTATTTGGTGACAGAGAAATATTGCAAAACTTGGCTTCCACTTCTCTTTTAGTTAGCTTTTCAGTCTGCAAATATATATATATATATATATATATGATCACTGTAGACTACTTAATATTCCTTTATTCTCATTTTAATTTTTTAAAAATCCTAACTGAGTTAAAATCTAGCAGTTAAAATAGCAGTTTTATTACACACAACTGCTCAACATTTCTATTTCTATCATCAGCAAAATCTGAGGTAAGCCCTGGGTCTAGAAAATCTGTACTGTACACCCAACGACACACAATTGAAATACACTTCCTAACTTCTGAGACTTGCCAGTTCAGTCTCTGTCTCAAAGAATTGCTTGAAATCAACATAATGGT
Organism: Pogona vitticeps; assembly: GCF_051106095.1. Taxonomy (NCBI): domain Eukaryota; kingdom Metazoa; phylum Chordata; class Lepidosauria; order Squamata; family Agamidae; genus Pogona; species Pogona vitticeps. The sequence continues at coordinate 304,228,711 of NC_135783.1, forward strand.
TTCCAATACCGTCAATACTGAACATAGTCCAGCTCTGACCAGCCTACAGCCAACACTGCTCTAGTGCCCATTCCCAGTATATCAGGGATTACTTTGTCCAAAACTTGCTACGGAGGGTTACGCAGGTCTGTGGAGCATGTTTTCAGGATGCATGAAGGAGCTATGGCGTGAGAGGGATCATTCTTCTCCTTAGTCTGCTGTTGACGTGAACAGTTGTCAGCAGAATGACCCTAGTCATTCCTGTCATCAGATTTTAGAAACAGATCTACACACTACTTTTTATGTTAGAATATGGATGTGGTCATCTGTATTTGAGATCCCTGATCCAGAAAGGAATACAGGTGCAGGTCTCCTCAGCCTCATCATGGCAAGCAAGTAGCACCACTGCTCCATTGCTACAAAGTGGGTGGTATATCTTAATTAGTAACTCAGCCTAAGGTGGTTGCTCCCACTGCCACCTGAACTCATGTTTCCCCAAGTCTCTTCTATGGAACAACTGCTTTTCTTTCTTTTTCAGCCTTTTTTAACCTTTTGAAGCAAGTTCATCAAAATGATTTGTGTGTCTTGTTTCATCTGACTTATAACAAATAAAATACCTCCATAGTTACCGAATGAATGAATGCCTTACCACAGCATCATAGAGAATGGCGTACACTTGACTGAGTTTATCGTCCGGTATCCCACAGTGCAGAAGGATAGCTCTCAGTATGCCAGTGTGATTCAAGAAAATACTGTAGTTTCTTTCCTATTCATATGAAAAGAGATTTTTTTTACTCCCTTTAACTTTTTAATGATGACTCGATTCAGATACCAGCATTCAGTAACTTCCTCATCTTTCAAATATTTACCATGATGTCTGCCACGTTAATACCAAGACTTACTTAAAGTTGGACAGTCTTTCTTGAAAGTGAAAGAAGGAGCCAAAGAATCTTGAAACTTGTTCTAGGCGCCTAAAGGGAGTTAGGATCCGTTTTTCTATTGTAAAAGCAAACTGTTTCTGGAAAATTGTCTACAGATGATGAGGAAAACAAATCAAACATCTAAATCCAACTGTTAGTCCCCACTACCACAAATTTACTGAATAATCTGTTAGTTAACACACATGTAAATCCCACTGATTCAATGTTCTACTCTAGTTGGGAATGGCAATTAGCCTAGTAGGTCCCAAAACTCAACTGGAGAGTGGAATTACCTGTGTAAATCTAAATAGCTCTTTATATTCTAATTCAGTCATTCTCAATGAGGGCCATATGGCCCCGAGGGGCTCTGGCAGATTTGAAGAGGGCAGTCACAGACTGAAAACAATTCTTCACACACCACCTTCTAAGGTTCATTATGTGACTTATACAGTCCTGATTCAGCCTATATTTCTTTCATACAGTGTTTATGGCCAGGGCTAAAAATTGTTGAGAATGGCTATTCTAGCCAATTATTCAAATAGACACTTACATTATTATTTTTAGAACCAGGTTTATGTTCAAAGGCTATTATGAGCTTTCCATGAGGATGGCAGCAGAATGTTAGGAGGCTGTGTTGGTACCTTTTTTTTCTTACCAGAAAGAATGATCACTAGCAGAAAGGGCTCAAAGACAACAAAGGCCTCTGCTATGCCCAGGCAGGTAGTTAGCAACTATAACCATAGCTGGTAAGAAGCCTTAAAATTGGGTGGGCAGAAGATGGCTTTGGATCTGCCAGATCCTAAACCACTCTGTTACTGTGGACAAGCCTCCTCAGACAGCTGCAAACACCTACCTGCAGCACAGGAAATTCTTGGATTATTTCAGAAATGATGTAGATTGTTTCTGCCACAGGTAAAAAACTATTGCCAGCAGGAGTGATTATATCGAACGCACATTCTAGGAGCTCTCTTGGGTGACAGCGGTCTAACTTCCGAGGCCTGAAAACTCGCTCAATGCAGTATCTAGAGAGGAAGAGAAACAGGAATATTCTAATCTATGAAGCTCTCGTCTACTGTGCTAGACACTGACTCACTCCAGTTCTGCCTACTCTAAGTGGCAGTGCCCTTCCTATGTTTTAAATCAGAAATGAGGAAGGTCCAGTTCTACACTAGCCACAACCGGCATGGCCAAAGTCAGGAATGACTGGAGCTGAAGTCCAACAACATCTGGAAAGCCAGAAATTGTCCCCTCACTTCACTCCTGGCTTAAATAAAGATCTTTCCCAATCTTACTGCTTAAGATATTTTTGCAAGAGTTGATACCAAGGTCTGAACTTGGGACCTGCTGCAGCATGGAAAATGCGTCTCTGTCCTTTACAAGATGTTGTTGTTGTTATTTATATACTGCATTTCTCCCAACAAGGGACCCAAAGCGGCTCACATTAAAATTCAAACAATTAAAAACACAATAAGTTAAATATTAAAAGATAAATTAAACAATATATGATTTAAAATAATTAAAAGATTAAAACATGAAAAAGATTAAAATTATCTGCTAAAATAGGATTCATGGATTCAATTATGATTGTTAAAAAGCCTGCCTGAAGAGATGGGTCTTTTTGCAGAAGGATAAAAGGGAAGGGGCCATCCTGATCTCCCGAGGGAGAGCGTTCCATAGTTTGGGAGCTGCCGCAGAGAAGGCCCTCTCCCGTGTCCCCATCAGCTGTGCTTGTGCTGGCAATGAGACTGAGAGGAGGGCCTCCTCTGCTGATCTTAATTGCCAAGAAGGCACATAAAGGGACATACGGTCCTTCAGGTAGCCTGGACCCAATCTATATAGGACTTTGTAGGTAATGACCAGCACAGTTAGCACAGATTTCTTAAAAGGTGCAATCATGCAAATGCTACATGTATCTTAAATAAAAATAAAATACTTCCTGAGCAAGTCCCTTACCTTTTCAAGTTTGTTATGTTATTTCTAGCAACAAATCTTGCAAAAGGAACCTGTAACAATAAGAGGTAAGAAGGCAGTTTGCATGGGAAAAAAACCCTAAAAATCCCCAAACAAAAACCTAGTTAAATGATTTTTTAAAGAAATTATTTTGCAGCAAACATGCTGTACTTCATAAAAGAAAGCAACAAAAGTGTCCAGTTATATAATCAGACTCTATCCAACACAAATCACACAAATGGATTTTGATCATGCAGTGGGATGACCCCTTTCTTACAACTGTACTCTCTCTATTCTCACTGTTATCACTCATCATTGATTGAGGGGAGGACTGCACTAGGCTAGAGGGGGAGGCCTAGCCCCTAAGGACAGGATCAAGGTGAAAGGACCACCTCTTCTCTCTGCTTATGAACAAGTAGAATGCTCTGTTAATTTGAAGATAATGCAGTTCCGTAGAATCACATTCCTGTTATCACTAGTACTTACCCTGAGATCGTAAGGAAGCATCACCAACATCCCACTGTGATCGATCAGATATGAAGCTTCACTGTGTTCATACAGTTTCCTATTCTTAGGCATTAGCAGAGGTGTATGAAGCTTGATAGCCCCTGTTCAGAGTAATTAAAACACTATGTATTTCATACTACAAATAAGAGGTGATTTTTGAAAACGAGATTATTTCACATAGTATCTTTTTCATTTTTTATATATATTCAGGACTGGGTTATCAGTTTCCATACGGGGTAAAATGCTTTTCCCCATGCCTGATGCAGATCAGAGGGAAACCTTATTTTATAACAGCTTGGATTACTTTGTTGAATTACCAATTTAACAAGGTTTTGTGAATATAAACAACTGACCTGGCATATAATTTACTGTTATATTTTTCTGTGCAATCTTGCTGGCATAAAGGGGAGAATTATAGTTTTCTAGACTGCCTCCATAGGGCCAATATTCCAGTAAACAATGCCTATTACAACTCTTTGACAACTTATGAGAAAGATCAGGGTGTATGCTAACATAGGAGCAATTCACACATGTTGATATGCACTTTCCCACCCAATGCATCTCCATGGAAGTGGAGTGCAAGTGTCCTCAAGAGACAATATTGCCTTTACCAGATAGTCTGATCAGTTATCAGCTTGCATCTGAACAGAGCAAAATTGATCTTGGAGGGAGAACTGAAATTCTCACCACAGAGTGTAAGAGCTTTATGGTTTTGGACTGTCATTTGAAAGTAAAGAATTGATTCAACAGTTCAGTGTTTTATTTCTGGTGAATTGCAGAAGTAAAAATAAAGGGTAAGTGTTTTATGTGATCACTGCTGCTGTAATCCACCAGCGTATCTTTAGTGAGAAAGAAACAAAGTCAATTCATCATTGTGTCATATAAAGACACCTACCATGTCTTTTAAAGATTCTGCTGATTGTCTCACATACGTGCTGTTGAATCTTGGCTATCCGAATAGAAAAACTACCCTAAAAATCAACAGGTATCATGGGTCATAAACAATACACACTTTATATTCAATGCTGAACACATTCAGAGGACAACCATCAATTATCAGACTTGTATGTGTCATAAATTTATGACAAAGAAATATGGAAGTTAACAGTTAGCAAATAAAATCTACAAATAGATTTAAGTAAGCAGATTCTTTTCAGTTAATAGCTAAAATAGATGTATGCTATTTGCTATGCTATGGTTTTTATATTTACAACAATTATAAGAACATATAATACAATGGCTAAAATCCAGTTGGCAGAGTGGAATGTCATAAATATGGGTGACATCATCATGATTCAATGTTACTCTTTAATTTAATTTTCAAAGCTTTCTCCGTCCCCCATCCCAGATTTTGAGGCTCTCTAGGGATCCCTTTGAAAAATGGGACCTTTAACCATAAAAAAATTATGAGCACTGATCTCTCTGCTTGATCAGGACCAGTGACAGTGATTTTTCAATATTAAAGGCTCCCTATCCCCACCCCACCCCAGCACACACACAATTCCAATTGCTCACATTCCAGCAGAAACTATGGTTTTGGGTTTTTCTTGCTTTTCTTTTTGGCTCTTGTTTCTGATATTGATTTAAAACAAACCTTGAGGATATCACTATCATAAGTGTAATCTATTGCAGGAGAAATGCGCTGTGAGAATATCTGGCCCATCATTGTCCGGTAAGCTTTCCCATCTATGTTTGCTAAAGTGTGATGAAGTACTTCATGAAGTTCGGACTCCTCCATCTGAGGTGGTGGAAGATGTTCACTTTTTAAAAGCTCCATAGCAGTTGGTCGTTTTGAAGGATCATGGTTCAACAGCCAAGCAATAACCATTTTCTAAAAATGAAGCCAAAATATATAGTCCTAGTTTACAGTCATAAATAGAAGATTGTTTCTTTTTAGTCATATGTCTTACTATAACACATTTGATGTACAGTTACTTCCAGATTTCAATTTCACATTAATATCAGTATGCTACAGGTAGCATAAGAATAAAAAAATGGAATAAATTAATCTTTCATATTATTGAAATCTACAGAGGATTCAAATGTTTCTTGAAAAATATACTGTAGTGTTAGTAATTCATTAGTTTCTCTTTCTAATGTTCTTTTCAAATCACTCTGATGAGTGTCACACTGTAATGCTTGGGCATGTATTACTTTGAAATCTGGGAGCAGAAAATAATGATTACCTTTTCAACACATAGCAATTACTAAAGAAGATATGAATACCTGTTTTGCATTTTTCACATCATCAAAGTCTTCTGGAAATTCAATAGAAGGCTGAGAAATAAAATGGATTAAAATCAGTCACAGACAAAAATACAGAAACTTGAGCATCTCAGCCTTTTGGCTAAGATCAAGTTAGTAATTATTATTAAATATGAAAATGTTTTTGGATTTATAACCATAAGAATTTGAAGACTGCCATTATTATATTCAAATACCTAGCTGTATTTCAGCTTTTTTCCTCCTATTTCAAAATCTGAATTTTCATCACGGGCTACAGTGCTCTGACAGGCAATTATGATAGCTGATGCAGATTCTACGGGTTTTCAATTATTACATTTATGATGCAAAGCAAACAAAGGCTGGTTATACTTTGAATAGGCACATGCCACTTATCTCCAGTATTATTTGCCCTATATTTTTAATAAATCCAGAATATTTTAAATCATTGGCAAAAAGACTTAGCATGTGCATCTTGGGGTGCACAGAAGGTTATTACAAAGATCTGACCTACGTATTATTGATTATACGAGATACTTATTTTTAGGCTTGAACAACAACTTTTTACAGGACCTTCAGAGAAATTTATGCACAAAACAAGCCTTTTAGCATTCCAAGTTTCAAAACACTTTATATCTGCTACCAAACAGTGTCCAACAGACTAATGATCATAAAGATTTTATACATACACGTCTTAACTGACTAAGGACAAAGATCCTTTCTGATGCAGTTGTCAATGGATGATAAGACATCTCGAAGAATATTATACCCAAACTGAAGAGGTCCACTTTCTAGAACCAAAAAAGATTGAAGGACAAGTGAATGTCATTGCAAAAGAGGAGGGCTTTATTTGCTGCTTATTTCCCTAACTTTTCAATCATACTGATAAGAGTACATGCAATGAGCCCTGGTGTCTAGAAATCCCAATCTTCTTCCTTCATCTGAAGACTTGACATTAACTAAGGCACAGAAAAAGAACTTTCATGAAGTGTATTGAAATTATTTTCTGAATTATTGTTTCATCCTATACACTTTCAGAAGCATCTAAGGGACATATTCCAAGAGCATCTACTGCAGTTTTCTATATTAATCAGCAACACAGTGGCACTCCAAGAACAATCAGAAGGATGTTCTACATGTTGACAACTATGTCTGGACCCAGCTCAGAGACATGGATCCAAAAATTCCTTGTGAGTCCATAAATGAGCACGAGAGCAATTTAACTGAGAGAAAAACCATTTCCTAACTTTTCCAGACTTTTACCTGATTGTATGTAGATTTAGTACTTCCCTGGACCTCTGGACTTACATAAAGAGCAGTGCCAACCATTCCTGTTAAGTTACCTGTTAACAACAATGTTTAGTTACCAACTACTTCACAGAGCCAATGTGAAAGAAAAAAAGCATTTTATGATATCTGAATATTTAAATTGAAACTCAGTTGTTTGGTTAGCATGGAAAGGACCCTCTTAGCAAATGCACAGTGTAGCATCTCTGAGGGCACAGCGCTCCAGGCAATCTTTGGCTAGCAGAGACTGCATGCGCCCATGGAACAGTTATGTTCCAAAATTGCTAATAGGATTTTTCTCACAATCACTTCCTGTAATTTATCTGCTCATTCCTTAAGACTTGAGGGGGAACCAGAGAGATTGCCACAACAGACCTAATCCCTGAGCAGGAAAGGCCAGGCAGGGGTTTCCAAGAAAGATCTGGAAACTGCACCAACTGAGAGACACCCTAGAAGAGTCTGTGGGTACCATCCCCTGGGAAAGACCCTTGGGGCAGTGATTGTCAGGGATGACTGATAGAAAGGACTGACTGAGGGGGTGAAGTTGACTGCATTTGGTTCACTGATAGGATTGAAGTTGTGCTTGAGGGAGCGGGCTAGCTGACTTCCCTGCTCAATTATTTTATTTAATAAACAATTGTTGCAATGTTGACAACCACCAAGGGCACTGTTGTGGCTCAAACCCAACAGATCTACCTCACCCAGCTGCCACACAGAACAGATCACAGGAAACATACACAGTGGATACCCAGAGATAATTCAGAGATAGACCAGGGCTGGATCATGGTTGCCAGTTACTTCAGGGCTCCCATTGGGCCAAGCTGATAAGATTGCTTAAAAGTTGAGCCTAGTCAGCATTCAGTGCCCAAGTCCTGGCCCTGTATTTTAAAGGAATTCTATTGATTGCAGTATTCTGTGACAGTTTTCTCAAGAGACATGTGAAATACTATGTAGTAGAAGCAAACTGTGTTACACCTACCAGAAGGATCACTTTTCTCCAGACGACAATCTGAAACACTTTCCCCTTGTTTCATGTCTGCCTGAAAAGGAAACCGTGACAAAAACAATTATATGCCTCTCAAGTCTTGCATATCTAGCAGCTCAAAATCAGAAATGTTTTATCCCAAAAACCTATTCAGCAGGATGCATACTAGTCATGAAAAGCACTGGATCAATCAGTATCTCTCATGTTACTTTACCTCACAAGGTTAGAGTAAGAAAAGAGGAATTATATACATCCAGAATAGGCAATTCCAGAATTTAAAGATCTACTTTGCATTTTTTTAAAAAAACTTGAAGGTCAAGATTCGCTACCCCAGGACTGCTGCAAAAGAAATATAAACTCAGAAATAAAGAAATCCAAGTCCTAAAAGTTGTTCACTGTATCAGAACTGAACGCAGCTCACATATAGAAACCCACTTCTGTTTGGTTGTTGTGGGTTTTTCAGGCTCTTTGGCCGTGTTCTGAAGGTTGTTCTTCCTAACGTTTCGCCATTCTCTGTGGCCGGCATCTTCAGAGGACAGCACTCCAGAGCACAGGTTGCGCCCGAAAAACCCACAACAATCATTAGATCCTGGCCGTGAAAGCCTTCGAGAATAAACCACTACTATTTATTCCCACTACACTGGGAATGATGTTCTTCCATACTGTTCACGGAAACTAAATTTACTCGACAGGTTATCTGTGTTAGTCTGTAGTCTGTTACAACAAAATTAACAAAGGGGCTTGTGGCACCTTAAAAACTAATAAGTTTGCACCCAGAGAAACAGATGGCCATGATATTTTTAGATGCGGAAAAAGCCTTTGACAATCTTGACTGGAACTTTATGATACACACGTTAGAAACACTGTAGGTTGGAGAAAGATTTATGAAATTAATCAAAGCAATATATACTGAACAAAAGGCAAAAGTAAGAATCAACGGCGAATTATCAAAAGAAATCCAAATACAGAAAGGTACTAGGCAGGGGTGTCCACTCTCTCCACTTCTATTTATTCTGACTCTGGAAATACTTAACGAACAAATTAGAAGTAAAAAGGAATTGAAAGGATTAAAAGTGAAAGGTCAAGTTTACAAACTCCAGGCCTTTGCGGATGATTTAGTTATTATACTGGAAGAACCATTGGATTCAATAGAAGACTTAATGACAACGCTAAAAAACTTTGGGAAATGGCAGGAACGAAAATAAACCAAAAGAAGACTAAACTACTTACCAAGAACATGAGAGAACAGGAACGACAAAAGGTAATAGAGAAGACGAACTTCCAAGAGGAGAAGAAAATTCGATATTTAGGAATACAAATCACAAAGAAGACAAGCACATTATTCAAGGATAACTACATGAAACTAATGAAGGAGATACAGAACAATTTGGAGAAATGGGATAAATTACAACTATTGTTGCTGGGAAGAATTGGGGCGATTAAAATGACTATCTTGCCAAACATCTTATTTTTATTTCAATCAATTCCTATCATGTTAAAGCAGTCATTTTTAAAGAATTCAATAAGATAATTATGAGATTTATATGGCAAGGTAAAAAAAACCAAGAATTAAAATTAAGGCTATGCAAGATGCTAAGCAGAGGGGTGGCTTTGGTCTTCCTGACTGGGAACTGTATTACAGAGCTTGTATTCTAGATTGGATAAAAGAATGGATAACTTTAGAAAATGATAGATTACTTAGCTTGGAAGGACATGATTTGCAACTAGGCTGGCATGCTTATTTATGGTATAAAAAGGACAAAGAACAAAAAAATTTTAATTCACATATGATAAGGAAAGCTTTGTTGGTAACGTGGAGAAAAATTACACAAGTTTATTAAAAATACCTGCATGGGTGTCACCCATAGAAGCCTTTACACAATCCAATCTTATCACAAAAGCAAACCTTCTAAGATATCAAGAGCTATTAAAAAAGGACAGTGAATTAAGATCTAAAGAGGAATTAGAGTCGCAGAATGTTTATTTAGACTGGTGGCCTAGAATTCAGCTAGAATCCAGATATACAAAAGATAAAATAGAGGGTTTTTACTTCGAACAAACAATCTTTGACAAACTGTTATTGGGTTCAAAAGAACAAATTGTTAAGAAAATGTATAATTATATTTTGGAAATTCAAATGCAAGAGGAAATGATTAAAGAACCTATGATTAAGTGGGCACAAAATATAGGGCACAACATTGATATTGATCAATGGCTGAAAATATGGCAAAATAACATAAAGCTCACAAGATTGGTTAATTTTAATGAGAATATATATAAGATGTTCTATAGGTGGCATATGACCCCTGAAAAACTGTCAAAGATGTATACTGATGTATCAAATAAGTGTTGGAAATGTGAAACACAAATGGGAAGTTATTATCATATGTGGTGGTTGTGTGGGGTAGCGAAAAAATACTGGAAAAGAGTGCATGTTATGTTACAACAAATTTTGCTTTGTAAAGTACCACTAACCCCAGAATTGTTTCTATTAAGCATGATACCCGATAACATAGATAAGTCAAAGGAACATATAGTTATATATATTATTACAGCAGCCAGAATTATGTATGCTAGAAATTGGAAAAGTATGACGGTGCCGGAACAAGAAGATCTTATGGAAAAGATACGGGAAATAGCCGAAATGGACATCTTATCGGAAGTTATGAAGGACCAATCCTTGCAAAGGGCAACAGAAAGATGGGACTTATTTTATAAATGGACTGAATCAACAGGTAGTAGCTGAATATATATAGTGAAATGAGAACCTTATACACAAGGCAGAAAAGAGTAAATAGAATGATTTTGGATTTGATATGGCAATAGGTATCGATTGCGCCTCGTGGCGCAGTGGTTAAACCGCTGTACTGCAGCTAAAACTGTGCTCACGACCTGGGGTTCAAATCCCAGGTAGCCGGCTCAAGGTTGACTCAGCCTTCTATCCTTCCGAGGTCGGTAAAATGAGTACCCAGCTCGTTGGGGGGGCAATGTGTAGCCTGCATAATTAAATTGTAAACCGCCCAGAGAGTGCTTGAAGCACTATGGGGCGGTATATAAGCAGCACGCTTTGCTTTGCTTTGCTTTGATATTAGTATGCTATGATTTCCCCTCTCCCTCACAAATCCCTTTCCCTCACAAACCCTAACCCCCATGTTCCTATGTCACCCTTTATGTAAAAAATAAAATAAAATTATAAAAAAAAACTAATAAGTTAGCATTTAGTAATAAGCTTTCATGGTTTGCAATCTGCCACTTAAATGCTTCAGCTGCATCTGAAGGAGTGAGCGGCAGTCCACAAAAACCTACCCCATACAAAACTTGTTAGCTTTCAAGACGTTACAAGTCTCTACAAGAAAATTAAAGTATAATCCCTGCTGTCATTACAGTTCTGATATTTACAAAATGGCTTTATTTATACAATAAAAAGAGTGGTTTTTCTTAGACTACTTACTGCATATGCTGGGTGATCTGTTGCCAAACCAAAGTCACCAATTTTCACGTGATCTCCCGAATCTAAAAAAATGTTGACAGGTTTCAGATCTCGGTGAATCATTCCCTTTTAATAAAATAAAACAAAGTTTAATACATAAGCATTAGCAGGTAGATCGATCACATTTTAACACATGAGCTGAGGACATATGAAAGCTTGGCCAAAACCTTGTTTGTTTTCACTGCACGTGTTAATGGCCCTCTGTGTATGCACAGTTATCTTTTTATGCCAACTGTGCAGGGCTATTAATAATTCACATTAACTTATGTAACTGCAACTTGGGATCACTTGAGCAATTGTAGGAAGCTGTGTCCATGGAGAATATTCCCCAGTTGCTAATAGGATTCTGCCCACTATCTCTTCCTGTATTAATCTTCCCATTCCTTAAGATCTACTGGGACAGTTTTTTCTGGATCTTGATAGTGCTAGAGTCTTACTGGCGGGGGCTGGGTTTTGTAGCTAAGTCCAGCCTGTGGAATCCCCTGCCCCTGGAGAGCTTCCCTTTTAGTATTTTGTTCATTATTCAAGGCATCTGCTGAACAGCTTTTTCATTTGTTTACTCACCTGTGATACATCCTTTTTTACCTGTTTCTAATGTTCTAGTGGTATTTTTTTTGTAATATAAATTTCTTCTAAATTGCTATGCATATTGATTGAATAGAAAATTAATTATGAAAATATTGTCTTAAAAGTAATATATTATAAGAAGGGTAGCATTAGCCTAATATAAAGTTCAAATTGGCAAAAATCTTGTTGCTTGGTTTAGTAAATCACAGTAAAGTAGGTGCACTGAATCAAAAGGGATCTGAGACATCTCCAAATGGTCTACTCTAACTGCAACATATTTAGCATAGAGTAGCCCCACTTGAATCAATGGTACTTACAGAGGACTTGACTCACAAAACCCATTGATTCAATGCCCTTACTCTAGTGTGATTTACTATGCTAAGCAGCAGGATTTTGGCCATTAGTTGTAGAAACCAAATGCATTTTTACTGTAATAATGTGACTACTCCAGCCCAAAAAGACATTAAAGCTTCAGAAATTTTCAAGAAAAAGAGAACATTTTAGGAAATCAAGGAACAGGGAGGGAAGACAAAATATCTATGTAACTTCTTGTTTACTGGTATGAAAATAAACTAGTAAGATTACAAGATGCTGCTTCCGCCATCTAATGTATGTGCTCCAGAGATCCTTAGAGCAGGAGAAGAATAAAAGTGTTATTAATTACGGCTAGAATTCTGGTGATCATGTGATCCCACAAGGGCAATTGTGCCAGCAATGTGAGCTGTTTTCACACATGGCTGTTGTGCACCTGCTGATCACACAGTCAATTGCACCACAGACAGGGCGGAAAAACAACCACTTGTGCAACAGGATTTTGGCTTAAATAAATAAAACCCAAGGGAAGTTTTTAACTAAATATGCTTCATATAAACATCACTAACCTTTTCATGGATATAAGCTAAGCCATCCAAAATTTCCCGGAAAAGCCTCCAAAGTCGATTGGTATCTTCATATAAGCCTTGATCAATGGTATCTCGTAAGGTGCTCTTTTCGCAATATTCCATCTACAGATGCAAGATGAAGAAATAGTTGAACAATAGGAAAGCTCTTAGTGGTCACATTTGTTATTGAAAACATTTCCTATACTGGGGTTGCAATGCACTTTATAGATATATGAATGACTTGGGGAGAAAAGTCTACAAACTTAAACAAGTGTTATATATATATAGGCTAGGTGCAGACAGTTCGCCTTTTTCCAAAATGTGAGTCCACCCCTCTTCATACCAAAGACTGCAGGTGGGCATGCTTTGAAACCATGCACCTTGTGCTGAATGACCATGCAACCCTCTATGACCAGATATCGAATAAGTTCTGACCTGAATGTACAGATAATGGACAGTTTGAATCATGGATGTTCCATCTTCCTCGCTATGGCTCTCTTTTCCCTTGCAATCCTCATCCTGTACCACAGAAATATAAAAGTACAAATCAACACAGGTCTCCAGCCACATACATCTATCTACATAGGTTCAAAACCTAACTGAGCATACAGCTTTAATTTAAACCATACTGGGGTTACATCCAGCATGTCAAATCAAATAATGTCCCCTTAATAGATTTCTATACGTTAATTCCATCCACTGTGGAAGAGAGGAGGATGCTCTCTGGTTGTTTTTTTTACCAGCATGCAGAATGATATTGCATGTATGCAAATATGTATGCGTGTTTGTAATGTGAATCAATATGCACGGAGAGGGGAAGTGACACAAGATTCAGTATACTACAGTTACGTGCAAATCTACGCCCTATTTGTAAATTAGATAAATCTTCCTGTCATCACTAGCAGTAGCCCATCAAATGCTTTGTTCTGAAGCTGAGGCATGTACCAATGTAGACTAGCAGTAGCCCATCAAATGCTTTGTTCTGAAGCTGAGGCATGTACCAATGTATAAGGTGTTACTAAGAAAGGGGTTTTAAAGTTTAAATATCAACCAGACTATTAACATGTTGAAATCATTATTAAGTGGTTAGGGAATGGCTGGGAGTCACTGAATGTGCTGACAGGCCATCTTCCAAAGCCAGACATGCCAAACTGCCAGCAACATAAGCTGCCCATCAAGGATATACGCAGAATATTAAAATTCTCTATTCTCTGTAAAGCCTATAATTTGCATACCACTCCCTAGAAATGTCCAAAATTTAAAAATTCAAAATGAACAGAGTTCCCGCCCTAGCAAGGGAACAAACATTTCCCTCCAGTTTCAATGGAAATAGCACTTAATGACAAAGTCTTTTTCATATAGCCCTGACCATGTACAGCAGTTGCGGGCTACAAGTCATTGTATCCACTTAGGGATACGCATTCTGAACAGGCAAAATTTATTTGCTCAATGTGTTCAGGTAGACTATTAGCGCCTTGCTCCGTCAAGTCAATTCTGACGTATAGTGACTTCTCCCAGAGTTTTCAAGTTTGTGAGTACTCAGAAGTGATTTACCGTTCCCCTCTTCTGGGGGATCTTGAGACTGTGCAGCTTGTTCATAGTTACACAGGCTGGCTCTACTCATAGGAGGCACAGTGGGGAATTGAACTCCCAACCCCCTTGCTCTGCAGCCACTGAGCAATCCAGCCACTTTAATAATCAACACATCTGATGCATATGCTGACTGCATGACCAAATCAACTGACCACTAGGCCAACTCAGCAGCAAAGAAATAATTAAGTAGTTTTGCTGACTGCACTTGGCTTCTTTTGTGACATGCAACAGAGATGGATCCCAAACAATGGATGTTGCACTGGCTTATGGTACCATTGCAAGTGTCGTAAATAGACATCAGATTGCCAGCATACAGATTTCTAAGAAGATACTTTCAATAATTACTACTTCAATATTTACCGTTCCACGGTTTTTACTGTTGTCTTCTTCATGTTCAAAAATGATATCACTTTCAGAATCTGCTGCTGGCCTAAACAACAAGTTCAAATAGCAAAATCAAAGTCTATGCAAACAGTACATTCATTAATCCAAGCCATGCTCCTCCAAGGTCTGCATATCTGCAGACGCTTAGGAGGTGTTTCACACTGGATAGCTGGACAATGGAACAGGGAACTGGAGATTTATTCTGTTATTTAAAGTTCCGTCCAGAAGCTAATTGAATATTATGGCAACATAATTCCAACAGTTTATGTCTTGGCGGTCAATTGCCACCAAGAAGTTGTTATGTGTTTTTCTTGTCACCCATCAAGTTGCACAACTAGTGTGTAACAAGAAACACAAATGCCTGCTTCTTAACTAGTAGCAATTCACTGAGTTTTACACACCCTAGACTTAATCCTGTTAGTACTAGGGATTGTGACCTACATTTGACTGTGTGCTAGGACTGAGAATTTTAATTTTGTACAGATATAATATATACAATGCAATATTTTCTTAAAAAAACAGCAGTCAGGACTGAAAGAAAGTTTGTCTTTCATTACAGACATCTTCATTACTAAACTGAGTGGTTACAAAGTTATAACACGTTGCAATGCTTTTGTTACAGTTCAGCAGTGCCTCCCCCCTCCCCACGAAAACCACTGCCACTAACAAAGGACAGATCTACATTAATGCAGAAAGATTTCCCACAGTATAGTTCAGTTTGAAACAGAAAAGCAGCAGGGGAGACAAATCACAGACAAGGAATTTACGTTCCAGAAATATCTATCATTGATTAAGCAACACACAGGACTTTTATGCCATCATGCACAACCTCAAATACAATTTCTTACAACAGACATAGTTGAGAATTTGATCCAACTCATCAAATAATAATAAGGCAGTGTGTAATTTTTGCAGTGTGCAATGCACATGCATGTTTAAATTAAGGCATCTGATAATATTTTAAAATTTGGTAGTCTTATGTTCAGTGAAGAAAAAAGGAGGGAGTCTGTATTTGAACTGACAGGATAGGAAATGTGCCTTAGATCCAGAGCTCCCATGAGTTCAACTGTATTTATGGGAGATCCTCCCTACGGCAGCCTTTTGTACATCTGCTCAGGAAAGCCAGTAAACCAGCAAAATCACCTACTCTTCCCTCTTTCACCAGTGGAAGACTCTGCTAGTTTGCAGCCCCTTTGGCAGACAGAAGGTGCTCTTCCATTTATGCAAGGTCAACTCAAGATCCAATCTATTGCAAGTAAATGCCCTCAAAGAAGAAAAGAGAAAGGCATACCCTATACCCAAACTCACAAGAAAGACTGTGAGAATACTCCGTCACCATCTTCCTCATCGTCATCATCGTCACTGGATTCCTGGTCAGCCCCACTAAACCTGGTGCTTGAGGATCTCTCGCCAGAGGTGCTCCACTCAACAGAACTGGTCAGGACAGGAGGAGGAGCATTGGCTTCTATGTTGTCCATGAACTCCTCTACGCCCTTCCCATTCTGAGTCAGCTTCTCAGCTTCTTTCTTTCCTTCTGTAGAATCTGATGATTGAGTACTAAGCAAAGGCCTCTCGTGCTTTTCAATCCATGCATTGTAATACCGTACAATGTTTTCATGGTTCAGACGTGACAGCAGTGTCACTTCTCCTTTAATTCTTCGAAACTGCTTGCTTGTGGGATTTATGTGAATTCGCTTGACTGCATAACAACAGCCATCCAGTTTGTTCTGGACCTGCTCATTGGAGGCATGACAAGATAGAGTTTTCAATCAAAATTGTACAGAACACCTTCACACATCCTGCTTCCCTAAGAAAACTCTAAACACTGCCATACAAAGAACACTACATATTCTGTTTTGCATTTACTTAGAATGATTGCTTGCTGTTTTACTATGTTTTATGCAGATATAAATTATAAGAAGATTCTAAGGATAAATTGACTTTCACACTGCGCACTGTTACGTACCTTGATAACTGCTCCAAAGGCCCCTTTACCAAGCAGTTGTAATTCTTCAAACTCATTGTAATAGCGGGAAAACTGCCTCTGTGTTTCTGTGACGAACACATCACTAGCAATCTGACTGCTGGGAATAACTGTTTCAATATCATCTATTCCTGCTGAATCTGAAAACAGAAAAAAATTAATGGAAAAGGACAGATGAGCAGTTCATTGTTAACTGACTACATCTTCCTCTCCTCTCGTTATTTTCAGGTATCTAGGTTTTATGCTGTTGAAGCTGAGATAGAGACAGATCCACACAATATTCTGTTCATCATTATAGAATATTGTAAATAATAATGATTGCATAACTGACATTTTCTCACACAAAATATTTAATTTTTTTTCTGTTTAATAAAGTATATCAAAAATTAAGCTTCAAAAGGTAGTGTAAGTACTCATGTACAATCCTGATAGGCATTTTATGCAAACATATGGGGTTTCCTGTGTAGTAGTTTAGCATAGTTTGAGCTACCTTTATTTTCACATTTGCAACAATATATTTCTAACACAGTATATTTCCAATATCTTTTAGCATATCAGAAATCATGGGACTACCTACCATTGGGGCTTTCTTCCACTAGAAGCGGCTTCATCTGTGGTGGGTTTATAAACCTGTGTTGTGATAGCTGCTGAGGGGTCCACCTTTCCTTATCGTCCAAGCAAACACACCTGAATACAGTCCAAAACAATACAGCTTTAACTCCGATATTATTCAGCTGCAACTGCCAGAATACTTTACAGACTCCCAACTAAAGGTGCAACACTACATGAGCAAGTGTGGACATTTCGTAAACAGACTTCTGGCAGTGTAGCAATATGATGCCCTTGTCATTAAGAGTAAGGAGAGGAAAGAGGAGCATTAGATTTAAAAAAGCTGAAATATGACACTTTGTTTAGACAGAAGCCTAATCATATTTTTTTAGCATTTTAAGATATTCAAGATTGCTGTAAGAGTCTGTCCATGGAATGGAAATCATTCAGATTGCCCTTTACTTGCCCCCACCCATTTGCTTCAGTAGATCAAACACTTTGAATTCAGCAGAGCAAAGCAGAGGATACAGCAGAAGTGTAAAGGGGAGGAGTGGAAAGGACAATTCCCTTGAGTAAGCAGAAGTCTGCTCACACAAGTATGGATGTAATGCACAATATACACTAACAAAAATGGCTTTACAGCAATTTGGTTTTAAAACTGACAAACCTCTATGCTCCTACATGCTAACATTTTGCCCTAACCAAAGAGCCTCATTTAGAAAAAAAAATGCAATGAATTATTTAAAGCATGTGCTTATTGCCTATTTGTAAGCAAGAAGGGTTAAGAGAAAGTGGATCATCCCATATTACTGTTGTGCAATAATAAGTTCATGCAAAGGGACTCACAAAATAAAAAAGATTCCACATATGGAGGCTAGAAGCCCCAAGTGCCTTGGCAGAAAGCACACAGCTAATCACCAAACCTACTTTAAAGTATTCCTCCTTGGAGCTTCCACTGCCAAGGCGGCTTTGATTAGTTTTAAAATAACAATGTGCCTCTTCAGCTACACAAGTCTATGTGACAAAGGTGCGTCCCCTTGGCTATATAATGTCCACCTGGGCACCCTTGTTTCTGATCTTGGAAGTTCACATTCAAACCCAATATGAACCGTACAATTAGAATCCTTATTTTATTGAAGCTGGCTGGATATACAGTGGTGCCCCGCTTAACGAGTGCCCCGTTTAATGACGAAACCGCTTAGTGATGAAGATTTTGCAATTGAAAAAGCGATCGCATTGCAAAGTTTTAAATAGGAAAAAATCACTTTGCGATGATTGGTAAGCTGTTTCGCTTACCGATTATCGCATAGTGATCTTTTTCCTACAGCTGATCGGTGGTTCCAAAATGGCCGCCGGGGAAAAAACATGGCCGCCCGCTGTGTTTAGGGATGGATTCCTCGCATACTGGGCAGCGAAAATGGAGCCAGAGGTTTGGACTTTGATTACTGAATTCTGATTTACAAATATTTTTATGAGGGATGGCAAAGGAAGAAAAGCAATTAGACAGGTACATACTTTTTCAAAAAGTCTTGAAAATCAGCAGGCAAATCATTTGGAATTGTAACTGGATACTCCTTAGTAGTCTGTCCCTGGCTGAGTGCGAGCAGCATCAAGCCCAATCGCCAGACATCTCCTTTTTTCCCTGGTTTGTTTGGCAAGGCATCCTCACTAAATCGAACTTTGGTTTGTTCAAAAACATCCTCCTTACAGATATCAGCCAAACGTTTGGAAATACTGTAGTCTGTCAACTTAATGGTTCCTTTAGTGTCCACCAGCACACTGGATGCCGTCAGAAACTTGTGTACAACTGAATTACTGTGTAAATAGTCCAGAGCTAACAATAGTTGGGTTGTGTAGTGACGCAGCTGATCGATGGGAAGGGGGGTCCCTTTGTCCAAACAGCTGGAAAGGCTGGACCCACTAATGTGTTCCACCAAAATGTCCACCACAATTGAGTCACTATGCTCCTTAAAGCTCATAGATACATAATGGACTATGTTGGGATGGTTTAACTTCACCAGAGAGTTGAACTCTGCTTCTGCTCCCTGAATCTGTGCACAAGAAATAAAATATAAATGAATGTTAGTCAAACAAAGAACTGGGCATTTCTCTTCAATAAAGAGGGACTCCGTGTGTGTATTTTGTCAAAAGAACCAATGCAGGAAGCTACAAGTAAACCCAAAGCTCTGGGTACACTTAAAATCATTTGGCTAATCGACTCTCCAACTTTCAGACAGATCTAAAAAGTGGAGAAGGACAGAATGATGGTGATGGCTGTGGTGACACAGAATGCATTTGATGTGTATGCTTTCTTCTGATTTAGTGATGAAAACCTACACCTCTTTCTCAGTCCAGGTTTTATAATATCTCCTCTACAAATGTTATTAATTCTTCACTGTTGTTGCTGAGCTACCCATATAGGTTTCTAGACTGTCTAGATCTCAAGCAGTGTCGCCTCCTTCTCATTCAGCAAATTTTAGATGTCTGAATTTCCAAGCTATTTCTATGACTCACGGTCCTGCACTGTGTGAATGTAAAATCCTGAAATACCAGATTTAAGACACACAAAAGTGCTATTACCTGTTTTTTGCATTTTTCAACCTTTTCTTTTTCTTGACTAGTGAGGAATTTCCCCATTTTCTTTTGCCACTGAAGTACCCATTCATGCACTAGGACAAAGTTGCCGCTGGATATATCCAAAGCATTGTAGACCGATTTACCAAGTTGTTCATCCTTGTCTATACAGAGAAATATGGATAAACATATCAGCTTCCAATGCAGACACTCTCAGAAATGCAAAGACCGTTATAAAATGTTCAGTTCTTTCTTTTATGTTCTGGCCAATATGACCTCCCAAGCATTAATTCAAATTGTTTAACACAGGTACAGTTGGGGTGAGCAAAGTGTCCAGTATCGGAATTCCATCCTCACCTCTGCCATTAAGGAAGCCTGATTTCCAAACAGGTAATATAAGCTGGGGAAGATAATTCAGGGATTACCTCCTAGCCTGGAGGCTGAGTGGAAAATTACAACCAAAGGGCACCAAGGGTGAGGCATCAAAAACATCTGCCCCCAAACTACCTAAAACCAGCTCTCAGCTCACCTTAAGCAACAAGCCTGGTTGATCTCTGCCATGACCATCTTGGGACTTTCCGTCTACCCTGTGCCCGAGGAAGTGAATTTTATTCATGAAAGTTTGCGCCGAATATTTGATTTTTAGTGGTCTAAATAAAGGTATCATCTATTTTACATTTTGGATTGTGCAGAGGACCACACAGCTATCGCTGTTGACTTTTTGGGTAGAATATTGCAAAACTCAAAATTTCTTTTACTAGAAATGTAAACGAATGTTGTGAGAAGGTCTGGTATGAAAGGTCACTTAATGAGAAGTCTTAATGTTTACAGTGCCAAATCAAAAAGAAGTGGGGGAGGGAGGGAAAAAGGAAAAGAAAAAAAAGGAGAAAAGTGGGGGAGAGAAAAAAAGTCACTGATACAATCCTGTTGCCCTAATTTTATATTATACACAAGGAAGCATAGTAAAGAATGTGCACTCAGCAAAATCTGTAAGACAGCTGTTCACTAGGAAATAGCAGATCTGGAAATCAGGTATATATGGCAAATCTATATTTATAAATATGGAAAAATTAAAAATCAAGAGATGACTTAATTCTTTGAGCTGCCAAGTGAAGTTGTGATTACCAAATCAGATTATCCAGCTTTCTTCTTATCTAAGTATTCACACACGATCCTCACACAGCTTTTATTTTCTATGTCTTTCAGTGTCAGAAAGAGAGCTTTTATCACTCTCTCATTTCTGTATGGGGAAAATATTGCAAATACTGTAACAATTCTGATAAGCAATAACTGTTTCGCTCACCTATACACCTTCCTTTGTGTACTTTAAGCTGACCAGTAGCACTACTGTTGAAATACAGAATTTCACAAGTTCCAGGAGAATCTTCAGTACTGCAAGCAGAATGTTGACGTTCTCTTCTAAAAAAGAAAACATCACAAGCATATTATTTCCAGATGCTGAAATACAACCAATAAAAGGTTTCCATTTCAGTAAGGGATGGGGAAGGTTTGGCCCCCATATTGCAATTTCTATCATTTCTCATCACTGACTATTTCAGCCTGCACTAATGGAAGCAAAGGGGATCAAATGTTCCTTATCCAAGGTTTAAGTACTAAAAGTGTGTTGGCTTAACGGTATGATTTTATGGTTCCAAAAGCAGTTGGTTCAGCAGCAATTACTGCCATGAAAAACAAAACAAAAATCACTCAGAACAGCAGCTGTTAGCCTACAGCAGGAAAAAGAAAGTCATTACAACACTGCATTTTATTAAAACTTTGCATAGACTGTAATTTAAATGAGGCGAACCGGAATGCCTGAGATACTAACCCCAATTATATATTCCATTAGGCAGGGTGTGAACTGGACAAAGTCCATTTGTACCATTTTAATTGGATCCAGAAATTCCTGACAGTAAAACAAATGAAAGCAAGAAGAACCCCCCACAGACACCACCACTTCAGATATACTTAAGAGGGGTGGAACTCTGCATTTGTAATAGATTCAGACCTTTGATCTATACATGCAAGAATTTTAGTACACAGACAATCATGTACAGAAAAAGTATGTGTGCCTCCACATGCATCCCTATCATGTATCTGTTGTGATATGTATGTATGCACACACAGTTATATCAAAACATCACCAACCAATCCAAAAGAAAAATGTAACTCACCTTGAACGCCCTGTGGAATGTGCACGATATTTATTGTTCCCTCCATGTTCTGTAGCACCACCATTGAAACTGGTCATTAATTTGTTCCCTGCAGCATCTCTGCTGGGCAGGATATCCTGGTTTGTCAATGTGGCACTTTCCAAACGCTCCTGGAAAGATATAAAGAGGCAGGGGGAGAAAAAAGGGAATTGTATCTCCTTAATATAATCTTTTAAATCATTAAACATGTAGAATCCCTGACTGGAGTTCCACTTCCAAGATTTGTTTTGGGATATGGTTAGGGAGAGGACCAAACAGTTGGTTACAAACTTGCAAAGTTTCCAGGCACAATTCAAAGTGCTGGTTTTAACCTATAGAGCCCTAAATGCCTTGGGTCCAAGCTATCTAAAAGACTGTGCTTATGAGCCTACCTGGTTAAGAGAATCAGGTGAGGCCTTTCTTCTGGTCCCATCACCCTCACAGGACATGGGAAAGGGCCTTCTCTGTTGCGGCTCCCAGAATCTTGAACTCCCTCCCATGGGAGGCGAAGCTGGCCCCATCTTTGCTGTCCTTCCACAGGCAGACAAAGACCTTTCTCTTCAGGCAGGGGTGATTTTTTAAAAGGAACATTTTGTTTGTTTGTTCTTGTGTTTTTAATATTATTCTTGTTATGAATATGATACTTTTCTAATTTTTAAAAAACATTGTAAAAACTTATTATTTGGCTTTTAACTTTGTTTCTTTTAATATTATAAGCTGCCTTGGATCCTTTGAGAGAAAGGCAGGATATACAGTGGTGCCTCGCTTAACAAGCGCCCTGTTTAACAATGAATCCGCATAGCGACGGATTTTTTGCGATCGTTTTTGCGATCGCATAACAATGTTTCTAATGGTAAAAAATTGCTTTGCGATGATCGGTAAGCTGTTTCGCTTACCGATTTTCGCATAGCGATGTTTTAAAAACAGCTGATCGGCGGTTCCAAAATGGCTGCCAGGAAAAAATGGCCGGCCGCTGTGTTTTTGCGCCGATTTCTTGCATACCGGGCAGCGAAAATGGTGGCCGTATGGAGGATTTTCAC
This sequence comes from Pogona vitticeps, assembly GCF_051106095.1. NCBI lineage: Eukaryota > Metazoa > Chordata > Lepidosauria > Squamata > Agamidae > Pogona > Pogona vitticeps. The sequence goes on from NC_135783.1 coordinate 304,251,816, forward strand.
TTAAAGGTGAGTTTTAAGCCCATAGGAACGCATTAAACGGGGTTTAATACATTCCTATGGGCTTTTTCTTTTCACATAGCGATGAATCTGGATAGCGATGATTTTTCCGGAATGGATTATCGTCGCTATGCGGGGCACCACTATAAATATTTTAAATAAGTATAATAATACTTTAAAATGCAGGCATGCACAGTTACAAGTGTATTACTTCTGAACAGCTCTTTATCCAGACAGACAAAAACAAGTTAAACCATATAAGTACACCACGCAAGGAAAAAACATATTAATTTTCAAAAATATGAGAGAGAGTACAGATTAAAATGTGGGGAACCAATATGGAGGATCACAAAAGTCATGGAGCCGAATCCAGACTTGCTGCCCCACAGACAGATCCCATCTCTGTTTACACAGAGGACTCAGATAGACGGGGTAGCAGTTTTCCTTCAACTTATTGAGTTTTCCATTTAATAAATTTATTATAAACTGAGGCAAAGGGAAATTCAGAAATGATCAATTTGCTCTTTTAAAAATAAAATAAAACATCTCGCTTATTCCTCAGCACGTAAATCCTTAGCAAAGAAGCTTGCAAGCAAAGGAAAGACAAAGCCCACCTATGATTTTGTGGTTTGGAAGAGTAATACTAAAAAATAAAGCAATATTTCCCAATAAAAACAATTTTGGTGTAGAGTAGAAATTCTCAGAGAGATGCTGGACATTCATAGAGACCAACCAATTGCCTGGGATGACCCGTCCATGCATCTCCCAGCAAATTCCTCTGTGTATTGTATAAAAGAGTAAGTCATAAATGAGGGGCGAGTTGGGGGGGGGGAATCAGTAATGAGGATTTTGGTATGTACAGATGCCTGGACATGTCCCCTGCTCAGGGCCATGTTGAAGAAGAGAGGAGGTAGATTGGGTTTGTTACAATCTGGAATTATAGAACAGAAATGTAAACATACCTGTTTTGCAATTTCTTTCCTTTTCCTCTCTTCCTTCTTTTCCTCTTCCCTTCTGTGAAGTTCATCAAGTATTTCTTGTTGCTGAAACAGATGTAACTGCAATGAATGATCTCTTATCTGGCTTCAGAAGAGGTTCAAATGCAGATCCTGTTAGATAACAAAAATACTGCTCTGCTGACTCAAGGTGCAAGGAAAAAACTCAAGAGAACAGAGTTTTGTAACTAGAGAATTACAGTTCCCAGTTTAGATAATTCAGATGATTCGAAGAGTAGTACGGGGCTCAGAACTCTGACACAGTTCCAGAGTGCTGCTAGTGTTCATTCCTCCTTGCATCAGCAGAAAGGAAAACAATGGACATAATCTGGATGGATTTTTTTAAAAAAAGAAGACAATGATTTATTTCAAAAACAAACAGTATCAGTAACCATCCATCTCTCTGCACAACCCTTTTGGAATCTTGATGAAGGTTCAAATGCAGCCTACCGTGCAAGTGCTATCCTAGAAAGGGAACAAGCCCACTACATACAAAGAATTTTAACCTAATAGCAGACAACACATGCAATCTTCATCCCACAGACTACAAATGCAAAAACTGATGGAAGCAGTTCATTGCTGCCCTTATCGGATATCTGTGAGTTAGTGTCAAGTGGGTGGGTGAAGAAAAATATTCAGTATTCTTACCACTTGCTCTTGTTTTCTCTTAAGGTCTTGCATTCGCCGCTGTTCCTCCTGGGCTAGCCTCTCTTGCTCCTTCTGCTGATTCTTCAGCATTTCTTCATGGAATGATTTTAGAGGTGGCTTATTATAGTCACTGAGGAATGACTGTGTATAAGCTGCCAGCTCATATATCATCACCTGAGGATGGAAATTAAATGCCCACTTTTGAATTATCAAAAGGTCTGTGAACTAGTATTATTTCTAATTGTTCTAGTGCCACTGATCTCAGTATAACATCTCTCTCTCTCTCTCTCTCTCTCACACACACACACACATATAATTTTACTGTGCTGCATTAAAACAGCCTAACAAATACATAAATGAGTTGTTCCTGTTCATAACTCTTGCACTAGCTGCACCTGAATACTCTGCTAACTCATATTAATCATTTACCATATTTTCTTTATGGTAGAGGACAGATATTTTAAATCTTCATGGTAGTAACTGCAGGGCCTGCCCCAGTGTTGACCCAAACTGCTGACCCAGAGAAAACATGGCATACAGAAACATACCAACGTAAATCTGTGCTGAGAAAATTAAATTAAATATCAAAGTAACCATACAGAGAATCCTCAGGTGCGAATCAGACTTCTCCCTAAAATATAATTTACAGCAAATCGGAGTCTCCTACTCTGGTGACATTTCTGACAAATTTTAAAAGAAACGATGTATTTTTATGTATCAACCATAATATCGATGAACAACATATCTGTGAAGATTCCCAGTCATCCAGGTGTGGTTATCTGGAAGTTGAGTCATGGCAACTGGACGTCTTTCTTGTTAGGTTGAAACATTTCGCTACTCATCCAAGCAGCTTCTTCAGTCTGAGAAGAGTTGGTAGGTGACTCAGGATATATCCTCCATGTTGGTTTCACTTTCCCCTGGTCTGAATAGGTTCATTAGATGGACAAAGGACAGGGGTTGAGGGATAATCCCACTTCTGCAATGGTTTCTCCAATGTAGAGCAAAGAGGAATGTTCGGAGAAACCAAACAGCCACTAAAAAGGAAAATGGTTCAGCACAGGAAGGGCAATGGCTCAGGACCACAATCAACAGCACTCTTTCCTTTGAAGGACAAAGGACACTCATTTGATAACCAAGATGTACAGTACTAGTTTTGGATCCTACAAAATAGGTGGCTTGAGAGAGGGGTCAGGGAGGCCATACATGTGCATAATGAAAATCCCTCACTCAATAGGAGTGGAGGCCTTAGATACAATCTCTCTACTATTTATCATGAAGCCGTTTCATCAGTCCCCAGAAAGATCATGCCCACATACACACCAGAAAGACCACTGTTAACGACCCATGACAATGGGTGGAAAAGGACTGCAGAAGCTAATTGGAGGAGTAGCCAAACGTTTTGACTTAACAAGAAAGAAATCCAGTTGCCATTACTCAACTTTCAGATATATAACAACAAATGTAAAAAACAAAATGAAATTACAAATTTCAACAAAAAAATAATTAAATACATTATACCATATATGCATCAAAAGAAATCTCTAAATTTATTTAGAGTTAGTTATTTATCATGTAATTGGAACAACTGTTTTAATTGTTCAGATGATTAACAATATGAGAATCAATCTTTGTCAGTTTCAGTACAGTGGTGCCTCACTTAGCGATGTTAATCCATTCAGAAAAAATCACTGCTAAGCGATAACATCGCTAAGCGAAAAAAAGCCCATAGAAACGCATTAAAACGCGATTAATGTGTTCCTATGGGCTAAAAACTCACCTTTAAGCAAAGATCCTCCATGGGGCGGCCATTTTCAGTGCCTCTTAAGCAAGAAAACACAGCGGGTGGCCATTTTGAAACCGCCAATCAGCTGGCCGAAAATGAAGGCTTTGCGATGATCGCTTCCATGCGATCATCGCAAAGCAAAATTTTCCCATAGGGACCATCGCAAAGCAACTGCTTTTGCGATGGCAAAAAGTCAATCGCAAAGCAATTTCATCGCTATACGGAGCGATCGCTATGCGAGGCACTGTACCTCCTTTCTGCACATATTTCTGAGTTCAAAATTCCAACAACATCTGCAGAAAACATACTTTGGCACTGAAAGTAACCACATATAAAAACCATTCTGGCATCACAATTATGTCATCTAATTTATATCATACCAATTACACACAGCGTTAGCATTATTTCTCAGCTGTATGTTTCAGAATGGACCAACAGCGAAGTACATATTACCTTCTTCCTTTAAAACTATGTGACCAATTATCTGCATTTGACAACACATTAATTAGGAAATATATGTTGAACACTAATTCTAACCTGTCAGAATGGCAACAATTAAAGATGACATGAAAATCACATCACTGAAGGGGAGAAATCAATGCCAGTAATTAAATTTCTGTCTTGCAAATAAAATTTGAACACAGGTTAGTGTTCATCTAAGTTTAGCATTAATTCTTTCAATAGATAATAACATTTAGCAAGTACACTATCAATGTCAGTGCTCTTTCCTGCAGAAGATATAATCTGATTTGGTATTGTTAAAGATATTATCCTTCTTTTCCTTAAAGCCAAATGGCACCCATAATGAGAAAAAAACACATTGATTCTTGATATGGCTGTTGCTAGACAGAAAGTTGAATCAAAACAAGGTGGTGCCCACTTCAGTTCCGTCAACTCTTCTCTAGCAATAAAGTAATATATTTTAGTTATTAAATAGATACAATTCAGATAGTAGTTAATAGGGCAGGCTTCTTCATATGTCACAGCAATATTCTAGACCAGGAAACTTTAAACTTTCTGCCTCGTGGACTCCTTGAGGGAACTGAAAGTTACTGAGGCCCACTGATCTTAAAACTGCAGTGCAGGTGTGAAGCCAGTAATAACAAGGCAGGAAATAAAGGAGGCATTTGGCATAATTAGCTATCAAGTGTTAATACCCCCTTTCTACCAATGTTTGATCCCTTTTTCCAATTGCTAGTTTCATTGAACCAAATAATTCAATAATCTAGCTTCTTCTCTAAGTCATATTCTGTCCCCCTGATAGTTTATTTCATTCATTTGCTCCTGTTTCTTTTATATTCTCTTCCTTTAATACCAACTCTCTCTTCCCTTTCTCTTATTATTCACATTTTTAAAATTAATCCTTTCTCTCTCTCTCTCTCTCTTTCTTTTTCTTCTTATTTTCTTCAAAATCCTACCCAGCCATTCTTACCTCAGGGAAAGAAAAAAGTAATGCATTAATAATGTGATACTTTTAAAGCAATAATTTTCCAAAATTAACACATTATTTTTTAAACATTGATATTCCATCTTCTACAGCCTCCTGGCCACAATTATTCCACAGAATCAGTTTTGGCTTCTTTCCTCCCTGGACAGAAACGTTCCTAGGCTGACTAGTTCTCTGCTCCACTATACTACACCAAGGTCACTCATCCAAGGGGAAAGAGGTTACTTTGTCATCTCAAAAATCGACAGCACACTGGATTCCTCTCCCTTTTTCCTCTCTTAGCAGCACAAGAAGGAGAAAATTCAAGTTGCTCCAGGAAGACAAAACACATTTGAGATTGTTTTCCAGGTGGTCATAGAAACACACCTTAATGACATCAAATTCACACAAAATTCTCTCTCTCTCTCTCTCTCTCTCTCACACACACACACACACACACACACACAAATATAAATATGCTGTTTATATTTTGTAGTCTATATCTGTGCCTGTTGCCACCATTTTGGATTTTTAGGAGCGTTGTCCTCCTTTTTATATTTTGTGGGCTGAGTAAGAGATGGTTGCTTTCTTTTACGCTTACCTTTATTTCTGGAAACCACTCAGACCAATGGCAAGCCACTAGATGGTGTGGTACAGAGATTTAAGAAATAAAATAAAATAAATCATTCAAAAAGCTTACCTCTCCACAATGTTCTTTTGCTAATTCCTCAAGTTTGGATTTTAGTAAGTTAACGTTTTCATTTGACAAGCCCTTTGCATTTTTAAGGTCAATTTCAGGAACACTAGGTAGAAGAAAAAAATCACAACACACAATACTTACAAATGTTGTATAATACGACACTGAGGTATCCCTCAAAAACAACACATCCAAATGATAACTTGTACTCTAAGTGGTCTAGGTCTCTGACTGCAGAGCCAGAGGTTGGGAGTTCAATTCCCCATTGTGTCTCCTCAACAGGGACTGGACTCCATGGTTCTTGTTCTTGTTCTTATTCTTATTCCTGGGCTCCTTCCTCAGGCAAAACCTCTCAAGTAGCTTGTGTAGAAAAGACAAAACGTAACCACTGTTCCCATCATTGGAAACAGTGGGTGACAGAAAAAAGACAAATAAATAAAATGACTCAAACAAAAAAATACTGTAAATGCAATTTAGGTTAACATGGCCATAATTCAACTGGTGTTTGTGTAAGGCTTGCATAACATGCTACAGCTAATGGGCAAACTGCTGGATTATATCTCGATTTTGCACTAAGGATGGGACCAGGCACACATCCAAGACTTATCTCAGCATCTTAGCATTTAGCCATAATTCACCACAGCAAACTATGCAGTCTTTATGAGTACATCATGTAAGGAAATGGAAGGAAACTGGGAATTGCAGTCATGCAAAAACTGAGTCTGTTAGGTTCTGTGTAAGATGGATTTTAAAAAGACGTTTTTCAGGAGCTTGTTATGCAGAGTTGTTTGTCTAAGTCACAAAGTCAAACCGTCCAGAGAGAGAAGATGCAACCAAAACCACTAACTTGGAGAAGATAAGGCACCTGGAGCTTGGTTCATGAGAATGTTGGGCAGTGATTGGAGTGTTCTGAATTACGCCTACTTGGACTTAATTGGGTGTTGGCTTGAAAGTGTAATGAAGAAGGAGGTCCTAAAGAGTTCTTTGACATTCAACCAAAATCTGGCTTCCTTTAATTTCAGCCCATTGCTGCATGTCCTGCGCTCTGGAATGATCAAGAACAGATCTTGCCCCTCCTCTGTATGACAGCCTTTCAAAAATTTGAAAAGTGCTATCATCTCACCCCTCAGTCTTCTTTTCTCAAGGCTAAACATGCCCAATTCTTTCAGCTTTTCCTCGTAAGGCTTGGTTTCCAGCCCCCTGATCATCCTTGTCACCTTCCTCTGAACTTGTTCCAATTTGTTAGCATTCTTCTTGAAGTGTGGTGTCCAGAACTGAACACAATACTCAACGTGAGGCCTAACCAGTGCTGAATAGAGGGGGACTAGCAACTCACGGGATTTGGAAACTATTCTTCTATTAATGCAGCCTAAAATAGCATTTGCCTTTTTTGTAGCCACATCACACTGTTGGCTCATATTTAGCTTGTGATTTACGACAATCCCAAGATCCTTCTCCCTCGTAGTTTTGATGAGCCAGGTATCCCCCATCTTGTAATTATGCAATTGGTTTCTTTTTCTGAGGTGTAGAACTTTGCACTTATCCCTGTTGAATTTTATTCTGTTGCTTTCAGCCCAGTTTTCTATCCTATCAAGATCATTTCGAATTTTGTTTCTGTCTTCCAGGGTTTTAGCTATTCTGCCCAATTTTGTATCATCTGCACATCTGACAAGCATTCCTCGCACTCCCTCATCCAAGTCATTAAAAAAAAAAAATTGAAGAGCACCAGGCCCAGGACTGAGCCTTGGGGTACCCACCTGTCAGGGTATGTCGGGGGACACTTGACCCATAAGTCAACTTTGGCAAAGACTTCATGGTCACCAGTCAGGCCCTGAGGTCGCAAAGCAAGACTGATTTCTGGAGACTGCCGTACCTGAAAAATTAGAAGAGTTAAAAAAAATGGATTAGGGAAGTGGAAATCTTGGATGCGACTAAATCTTCAGGCCTTTGTTATCTGGCCTACAGCAGTGTTTTTCTTATAACTACACCACATGCTTCCTTCAATAGAAGCAGAGGACCAAACTCAAGTGATTAGCAAAGTTACTTTGATGGGCTACAACACCCAGAATCTTCTCTTACCCAGCCAGCACAGTCACATATACAATCAATTTTCCATGAACAATTACTACAACTACTGCCAATAAATTGGCAGTAACTGTTAACAACTGACCTCCTCTCCATTCTCCTATCTCACTCCAAGGTAATGTAGCACTCATAAAAGGTTGTTGAGCATGGCTTCCTTCTAGTATAGTGATGGAGAGCTAATCAAATGAAAGTTAACCCTGTGGTTAGGCATCAAGGTTTGCATTTAAAAAATGCAATGGATATGCCATTAAAGAGTAGAGATGGGTACGAACCCTGGTTCATAGGTTTGTGCTGGTTCATATGCATGGCACTACCGATGCCATGTGTTCCCTTCCTATTCCTCCCTGGCCAATGATCCACTCACTAATTGGAGCACACTGCTCTCTTCTTCAGATGTTCAATCAGTCCCTGGCAGGAGCATGGGTTTACCTATCCTGCTTCCTTGCCTGGATGGGTGACCAGCCAAGGAGGCAGGGCAGGGAAACACATGCAACTCCCAGAAAATGGTTAAACAGTCAAAGAGGAGGAGGAGAGGAGCACATGGCAGCTGGTAAGTGAGGGATCCAGCCAGGGATCTGGGAGACAGGCACCTGTGGTGTTGTGCATATGAACCTCCAAACCAAGGTTCCTGCCCATCTTTAATAAACAGCTTCACTCCCTCACTAGACTAAACATTCCCAAAGGCTTCTCCAGGATGAAAAGGAGCCCTATGGAGCTTTAGAATCTAAAATGGGAAAGGGGATAGGAAATTTAAATTATAACAAATTTAAATTATTTTTTATCAGCACCAGCTGATGATGCCATAAGCTTCTATTGCATAAAAAACAGGATTTTACTCAATGAGGGCTACAATCCACAAAAGCTTATTCCAAATGAAACATCTTCATTTTAAGGTGCTTTAAGTAGCTCAGCTACCTTCCTGGAAATTGGTGTGTGCACTGAGTGGTAAGTTGTATACTGCAACGGGGGTGCCTCCACTATCCTTGGCAGGCTGTCTCCTTTCTGCTCCTACATGTATTTCTGAATAGTTCCTTCTCTTCATCTATATGGCTTCGAACTCTGGTTCTTGGTCATGCTTGGCTAGACATAGCCTTACAAACAGCTTTACCACATTAAACATTTTACTCTGAACCGCCCAGAGTGATGATGAAGCATTAATGGGAGCGGTATGTACGTATGTACGTATGTATGTACGTATGTATGTACGTATGTATGTATGTATGTATGTATGTATGTATGTATGTATGTATGTATGTATGTATAAATAAGATTACCTAACCATGGCAAAAAATAAAAAGAAAGCAGTCATAATTAGTGATAAAATCTGTTTGAGCACATATTTGTGTCTGTCAACAGACAAATCTGGACAGGACTGTAAGCTTTAGCAGATTTCATTAATGTGAAAAAAATCAAATACTGTTTTAAAGTTTAAATCCAATATCAATGCCCTCTCGCTTAATTGGCAGAGCTAACAATAACCAAAACCCTTGAAAAATCCTCTGGTCCATCTAAAGTGCTTGAACAGTACCTTTAACCATTGCGATAAGCGAAGAAGCAAGCTACCTTTCTTCCTAGCCTCTATCAAGCACAAACTATTGGAAACTCTAAGCTATTTCATACTGGAAAGGAAATTCATGTACCTTTCAGGTGATACAACCAAGAACACATCTTAATGGGCATTTTTAAACAAATGAATTCATTTACGTAAGCAATCAATTCAAGTATTTTTAAAATAAGACACTTACTTCTATGTAACAGCTTCATTCTAGAACAGTGGTTCTAAACCTTGGGTAAGCCAGGAATTCTTGGACAGTAATTTCCGGAAGCCTTTAGCAGCAGTTCTGCTGGCCAGGGTTTCTGGGAGATGCAGTTTAAGAACACCTGAGTTGCCCAAGGCTGGGAACCATGGTTCTATAATACAGTATTTTGAAGTAATTAGTTTTGGAGACAGAGGCCAGAATCTTGTTGATGAGTTATGCATGCATAAAATCAATTGTATAACTCACTGAGGCTAATTTCTATTAACCAACAAGGCACAAGTCAGATTACTACCCATGTGCCTTTGCATAATTGGATGCATACTTCATAATGCAACCAGTGCTTTGTCAGTTAGCCTCAATTCATTGTGGTGAGTTATGCAATTTAACTTATGTGCACATAAATCACCGACAGGAATCTGGCCAGAAAGATTTTTCTTTTTTGGATCCAACATGATTTCCTGATACAGATACTGGCAGACATTTTTTACTATCCTGCAGTGTACATCTAGAGGAAATCATTAGCAAATAATGCTGGCAACAAAAGTAAAGACACATACAAATGTCTTGGGGCTACAGCATAATCTAAGGAGAAAGCTGATATGAATAATAAACATACTAATTAGTCTTAATTTAACAGTCTGAAAGACAAGTTATTGGTGTTAATTTTTAGCACAGGTACAACATGCTCCATGGTTTTTATTGCCACACTGGGAAGAAACAAAAAAGGGCAATTCCCTGTGATACTTATTATCTTACTTCCTCACTTAGAGTTTTTAAAAAAAAAGCAATGCCTAATAATTAGACACTTGGGTATCTCCCGCTAAAGAAAACAGAGGGAAAAGAAATGAGATGATAAGACACGAAGATTACTTTCTTTAAATTATCACTGTAAAATCAATGCTGTAATATGTGGCTCTAAAAACCATCATCCCATGTACTCTGAAATTTCCCCAGGCTCAGTGCACTTGCTGTGCAAAATCTACGAATCATAGAGACAAAATACGGTAATCCCTAGGGTTTATCTTTAAAGGAAGAGTGATTCAAAGATAATACAGATTTTACCATATTAACACTTCTATAATTGCATCAGAGAGACTTTATGTGTATATACATATGTTGACTTGGCCAAGGAGGCTCCATCTCCATGGACTTTATTAACATGTTCTTTTTCATATAGTAACACATCCATTCCTTCATGGATTGCTGCCTTGTCATGGCGAAGGGGCTTGAGTAACTCAGAGAAGCTATGGGCTATGCCGTGCAGGGACACCCAAGACGGACAGGACATAGTGGAGAGTTCGGACTAAACGCAATCCACCTGGAGTAGGAAATGGCAAGCCACTCCAGTATCTTTGCCAAGAATGCCCCATGATCAGAAACAAAAGGCTAAAAGATATGACACTGGAAGATGGGCCCCTCAGGTCGGAAGGCGTCCAACATGCTACTGAGGAAGAGTGGAGGACAAGTACAAGTAGCTCCAGAGCTAATGAAGTGGTTGGGCCAAAGCCAAAAGGACACCCAGCTGTGGATGTGCCTGGAAGTGAAAGGAAAGTCCAATGCTGCAAAGAAAAATACTGCATAGGAACCTGGAATGTAAGATCTATGAACCTTGGGAAGCTGGAGGTGGTCAAACAGGAGATGGCAAGAATAAACATCAACATCCTGGGCATCAGTGAACTAAAATGGACAGGAATGGGCGAATTCAGCTCAGATGATTTTCATATCTACTACTGTGGGCAAGAATCCCGTAGAAGGAATGGAGTAGCCCTCATAGTCAACAAAAGAGTGGGAAAAGCTGTAATGGGATACAATCTCAAAAATGATAGAATGATGTCAATACGAATCCAAGGCAGACCATTCAACATCACAATAATCCAAGTTTATGCACCAACCAGCATTGCTGAGGAGACTGAAATTGAACAATTCTATGAAGATTTACAACACCTTCTAGAACTGACACCAAAGAAAGATGTTCTTCTTATTCTAGGGGACTGGAATGCTAAAGTAGGGAGCCAAGAGATAAAAGGAACAACAGGGAAGTTTGGCCTTGGAGTTCAGAACGAAGCAGGGCAAAGCCTAATAGAGTTTTGTCAAGAGAATAAGCTGGTCATCACAAACACTCTTTTCCAACAACACAAGAGGCGACTCTATACATGGAAATCACCAGATGGGCAATATCGAAATCAGATTGATTATATTCTCTGCAGCCAAAGATGGAGAAGCTCTATACAGTCAGCAAAAACAAGACCTGGAGCTGACTGTGGTTCTGATCATCAGCTTCTCATAGCAAAATTCAAGCTTACACTGAAGAGAGTAGGAAAAACCACTGGGCCACTCAGGTATAATCTAAACCAAATCCCTTATGAATACACAGTGGAAGTAAAGAACAGATTTAAGGGACTCGATTTGGTGGACAGAGTGCCTGAAGAACTTTGGATAGAGGCTCGTAACATTGTCCAGGAGGCAGCAACAAAAACCATCCCAAAGAAAAGGAAATGCAAGAAAGCAAAGTGGCTGTCCAACGAGGCCTTAGAAATAGCAGAGAGGAGAAGGGAAGCAAAATGCAAGGGAGATAGGGAAAGTTACAGAAAATTGAATGCAGACTTCCAAAGAATAGCAAGGAGAGACAAGAGGGCCTTCTTAAATGAACAATGCAAAGAAATAGAGGAAGATAACAGAAAAGGAAAGACCAGAGATCTGTTCAGGAAAATTGGAGATATTAGAGGAACATTTTGCACAAAGATGAACATGATAAAAGACAAAAATGGGAGGGACCTAACAGAAGCAGAAGACGTCAAGAAGAGGTGGCAAGAATACACAGAGGAATTATATCAGAAAGATTTGGATATCCCGGACAACCCAGACAATGTAGTTGCTGACCTTGAGCCAGACATCCTGGAGAGCGAAGTCAAGTGGGCCTTAGAAAGCCTGGCTAACAACAAGGCCAGTGGAGGTGATGGCATTCCAGTGGAACTATTTAAAATCTTGAAAGATGATGCTGTTAAGGTGCTACATTCAATATGCCAGCAAGTTTGGAAAACTCAACAGTGGCCAGAGGATTGGAAAAGATCAGTCTACATCCCAATCCCCAAGAAAGGCAGTGCCAAAGAATGCTCCAACTACCGTACAATTGCACTCATTTCACACGCTAGGAAGGTTATGCTCAAAATCCTGCAAGGTAGGCTTCAGCAGTATGTGGACCGAGAACTCCCAGAAGTACAAGCTGGATTCCGAAGAGGCAGAGGAACTCGAGACCAAATTGCTAACTTGCGCTGGATTATGGAGAAAGCCAGAGAGTTCCAGAAAAATATCTACTTCTGCTTCCTTGACTATGCGAAAGCCTTTGACTGTGTGGACCACAGCAAACTATGGCAAGTTCTTAAAGAAATGGGAGTGCCTGACCATTTTATCTGTCTCCTGAGAAACCTATATGTGGGACAGGAAGCAACAGTTAGAACTGGTCATGGAACAACTGAGTTGTTCAAAATTGGGAAAGGAGTACGGCAAGGCTGTATATTGTCCCCCAGCTTATTTAACTTATATGCAGAATACATCATGCAGAAGGCTGGACTGGAAGAAACCCAAGCCGGAATTAAGATTGCCGGAAGAAATATCAACAACCTCCGATATGCAGATGACACCACTCTGATGGCAGAAAGTGAGGAGGAATTAAGGAACCTTGTAATGAGAGTGAAAGAGGAGAGTGCAAAAAACGGTCTGAAACTCAACATCAAAAAAACTAAGATCATGGCCACTGGTCCCATCACCTCCTGGCAAATAGAAGGGGAAGATATGGAGGCAGTGTCAAATTTTATCTTCCTGGGCTCCATGATCACTGCAGATGGAGACAGCAGCCCTGAAATTAAAAGACGCCTTCTTCTTGGGAGGAAAGCGATGACAAATCTTGACAGCATCTTAAAAAGCAGAGACATCACCTTGCCAACCAAAGTCCGAATAGTCAAAGCTATGGTTTTTCCTGTCGTGATGTATGGAAGTGAGAGCTGGACCATAAAGAAAGCAGACCGCCGAAGAATTGATGCCTTTGAATTGTGGTGCTGGAGGAGGCTCTTGAGAATCCCCTGGACTGCAAGGAGAACAAACCTATCAGTTCTAAAGGAAATCAACCCTGAGTGCTCACTGGAAGGACAGATCCTGAAGCTGAGGCTCCAGTACTTTGGCCATCTCATGAGAAGAAAAGAGTCCTTGGAAAAAACCTTGATGTTAGGAAGGTGTGATGGCAAGAGGAGAAGGGGACGACTGAGGATGAGATGGCTGGACAGTGTCTGCGAAGCAACCAACATGAACCTGACACAACTCCGGGAGGCAGTAGAAGACAGGAGGGCCTGGCGTGCTCTGGTCCATGGGGTCACGAAGAGTCGGACACGACTAAACGACTAAACACACACACACATCCATTCCTACTCCATTGCAGCTGACAGAGATTAGTATTGCTCGCTCTCTGAAAACCATTAATCATGTGGATTCTAGAGTAAGGACTGCGAAGCCGTACAAAAGCAGCTCTGATATTTTAGGCATATAAAATGGTTGAAATCCAATCGGCACAATTCTGCCACATAAATGATAATGCATCCTCACTAGGTAATCATTAATCTTTATTTAATTTCATTGAAAGCTTCCTCATTCCACCTTTCAGATTCTGAGGTTCCCTAGGAGAGGCCTTTGGGAATCTTGGGATGGGGGGAGGGGCTAATATTGAAAATCTGCCACTAGACTGCTGTTGTAGGTCCTCATCCGGTGGTGATTTTCAAATTTTAAAGGCTCCCTCCCAACCCAAGTGTCACAAAGGCAAAAGAGATACCTAGAGAGCCTTGGCACCTGAAGAGGAATAGAAATAGGACATTTTAAAATAAAATAAAGATCAATATTGCCATATGATCACATCACCATCATTAAAGCACAGTGTAGTTGTGTAACAGGACTTCAGCTACTGTAAGAAATACTTCCCTGTTTTTGCTGCCTGCCTATGAGACTAAATATTACAATCTGCATAAGCTACTAGAGATGGCTGGTGCTCTACACTAAACTGAATGAGTCCTAAATTGTGCATTTTTGTGATAATGTGGCTATGATGATGATGATGATGATGATGATGATGATGATGATGATGATGATGATGATGAACTATTACTGCTGTTGCTGCAGAATGTGTGGGAGTCTTCCACATTGAGCATGTGCATACACTGTCTACACTTGGAAAAAAAGATATGCACAAGAATTAGCTTGCAGATGAAGCCATCTTTAACCCACTGACCGGATTCTTACTGCTAATGTATGCTTACATGAGATAAATCATGTAGGACTTGGCAGGAAATTGCTTCTCATTAAAAAAGTACTGGTTGCGTTTCTAGGTACATGTCAAGAAATGTAATCAGCACTTCAGAATGGAAAATGATTTTCCACCAAGCCTTATCCTATTTCACCCTTGTAAGTGTCAATGGGCAATAGGATTCTGGCCCATCTTTGCTTAATTGGTATCCATTAATCATGGTTTTCTCAGTCAAATATAACAGGAAGCTTGATTAACTCCGTGGCTTCCTCACCTGCTCAAAGTGCAGCAGCTCCACTGGCTGCTGATCTGTTCCAAGGAAGAATTCAAAGTGCTAGTTTTAGTCTATAAAACCCTAAACAACTTGGCTCCAAGCTATTTCAAAGACTGCATCTCCCTTTATCAGCTTGGACGTTATCAGGAGAGGCCTTTCCCTTGTCCTGCCACCTTCACAGATGCGTCTGGTGGGGACATGGGAAAGGGCCTTCTTTGTTGCTGCTCCCAGACTTTGGAACTCCTTCTCACAGGAAAACAGGCTGGCCACATCCTTGCTGTCCTTCCACAAGCACATGAAGGCCTTTCTCTTCAGGCAAGCTTTTACTCAGTAATTGTCTGTATGAAAGGGGTTTAAAATGGATTATTGTACTTTACTGCTTTGAATGTGTTTTGGTGTTGCTTTTGTTTACTGTTTTTAGTATTGTGTTCATCTGATCTTTTTAGTATTTGTATACTCACTGTTGTTAGCTTTAAATACTGTCTTTTAATGATGGAAGCCACCTTAGGTCCTTTATAAGGAGAAAGGTGGGGTAAAAATATTTTAAATAAATTAAAGTGGTGGGATCAAGGGAGCCGCAGAAAGCTCATGCATTTTCTGGCTTATCAAGCTAGGTCAGAAATGGGTTGCCATCTCAATAAGTGGCAACTAATTGATAAATATCAATTTTTGATGCTCACCAGTAATGGAGTTCAATAACTCTCCTTCCTGCATGTCATACTTACCAGAGAAAGATGTCATTAATGGTGAACTAATGGTAATATTTCTTTTTAATGTTTACAATAATAAAATTCTCAACCTCTTTATTACAGTGTGTGTGTGTATAAGGCAGTGACAGATTTTACTTTATTGGGCTCCATGATCACTGCAGATGGTGACAGCAGCCACGAAATTAAAAGACGCCTGCTTCTTGGGAAGAAAGCGATGACAAACCTAGACAACATCTTAAAAAGCAGAGACCTCACCTTGCCGACAAAGGTCTGCATAGTCAAAGCTATGTTTTTTTCCAGTAGCGATGTATGGAAGTGAGAGCTGCACCATAAAGAAGGGTGACTGTCAAAGAATTGATGCTTTTGAACTGTGGTGCTGGAGGAGACTCTTGAGAGTCCCCTGGACTGCAAAGAGAACAAACCTATCTATTTTGAACGAAATCAACCCTGAGTGTTCACTGGAAGGACAGATTCTGAAGCTGAGGCTCCAATACTCTGGCCATCTCATGAGAGGAGAAGACTCCCTGGAAAAGACCCTGATGCTGGGAAAGTGTGAAGGCAGGAGGAGAAGGGGACGACAGAGGACGAGTTGGCTGGACAGTGTCATCGAAGCAACCAACATGAATTTGACCCAACTTTGGGAGGCAGTGGAAGACAGGAGGGCCTGGCGTGCTCTGGTCCATGGGGTCACAAAGAGTTGGACCCAACTTAATGACTAAACAACAAATACAGTATATAAGCCCACAGGAGAATAAGGAAGGTTTCGTTTGGTATTTTACAGAAATGAAGGAGCTTGCAAGATGAAAATCTGAGGGTGGGAGAACCAGGTATTTTAAGAATCTGTGAAAATATAGAGCAAATTAATTATACTTCAGAAATATTTCAGTTCTGCCCTAGGGATATAGTCCTGAAATCAGGATCCACTCCCTACCCAAAATGATTCTCTTCCATTTAGTTACTAATGTTATATACCGTATCATATTTCGTCAAATGACCCGGTAATTTTCTCATGCTAAAAGGAATAACAGTACTTAAAACAGAAGACCAGTGAACAGCCTTACATGACACACACAAGCTTGTATCTTTGTTGTGCACAAGTTTACTTGGAAACATTGCAACTCCCCTCTACAGTGATCAAGACCTGCCTTATATAAAAATGCCAGCATATATGCCACATATATGCCATGTCAAATATCCTCTGCGAGCCATGGTTCCATGCTGTGTGCTATCTATGTGCTGCACCATGTCAGGCTTCTCTGTGGCTACAAAAAACCCCTCACCTAATCAAAACAAGTCACTGGGGGTGAGCAACAAAGTGTCAAATGATGCATGTGACACAGAGCGGCAGTTCCCTGCAATTTCATGTTTGGCAGGTAACGAACGGGACATGGATTTACAGTTCGTCACTTGAGCTAAAAAGGATGGAGACACCATTTTGCCCTATCATTTTGGGGCTACCGCTGCAAAAGGGTGAGGCGATGAAAAGAGATCAATGTTGAATTATCTCAGGTAGGTAAGCTTTGGAAACAAGCAGCGAAGATGAGGTCCAGCCTAGTCAGGCAAACAAAAGCTAAAGGTCAGGCTTAAAGATGAATACCCTAATTCATCCCCAAAATAGGTTTTTTTTAGGGGGGGGGAAATGTCCGCAGAAAGTACCCTTAGAGCTTGCAAACCTCTGCGGGCGACTGACGGAAAACCATGCCAGCTTCCTCCACGTTTACCTTCCACGGCTGGCCGACGCGTAAGTCTTGGAAGTCCCGCCCATAGATAGATTCCAGCACTTGCAGCTCATTCCCCTGGCGGAGCTGGTAGCTCTCGGGCTGCTCCGGGGAGGCCTCGGGAACCTCCGGCGGCGGCGGCGGCTGCCCGGCTCGGCTCACCCGGGCCATGGCAGCCCCGCGGGAGGAGGAGAACGCCAGGAGAGAGGGTGCGGCGAGGGCTCCGGCGTCAGGGCCCCTTCCTGGCCGCCGCGGTTGAACCGCGGTGGGCGGGACCGAGGAGGGCTCTTCCGCTTTGTCTGCAGGCCCCGCCGAAGGCTGGCGCGGGCCTCTTGCGACGGCGAGAGGAGGAGGACGAGGAGGAGAGGGGGGGAAGCGTCGGGTGGCGAGGCCCAGTCGGTGGAAAGCGGCGCCGCCTCCGCCTCACCGCTGGGAAGCGAAACGCGCGCCGTCTGGGACTTCGCCGCGCTTGGTCTGGTCTCCAGACAGACGCACGGCCACCATTTTCTAAAACGGAATAATTGACCTTCCACGTGGTTGGGAGTACGAATCACATAATGCCTTTCCCACCAGCTAAATGGGATTAGACTTTTTAGAGCCGAAACTGAAAATACCCGGAAGGCAAGCAGGCTCTACTACACCTCTGTCATTAAAAGAATTGTTCGCCTCCGGGAAAATGACGGGTGGCGAGGGCCAATGACACTATCTTTGGAGGCCCTCTGGGATGCTCCACAACAGTCGCTGGTTGGACATTTGAACACAAGATACATATAAAAGAATGAAATAAGGACCCTCCGCTTCACTTTTGTGAATTCTTTGGTAATTTTTTGGTTTGGGCAAAGCATGACTTGCTCCCCTGTTATTGTTATCTACTGTCAAGTCAACTCTGATCTATAGTCACCCTATGAAGGAATGACTTCCCAAAGGACCATTGCTCAGCTCTGCTCAGCTCCTGCAAACTGAAGGCTGTGGCTTCTTTTCTCATATCTGGTCCTAGTCTTTTCCTGATGATTTCACTTTCCCCCAACTTCATTCTCTTTTCCAGGGAGTCTTGCTTTCTCATTATGTGCCCAAGGTCTTCATTTTTGCCTCCAGAGATAGTTCACACTTGATTTGATCTAGGACCACTTGTTTGACTTTCTGGCAGCCCAAAGCTTCAGCACCACATTTCAAACAAATTAGTTTTCTTCCTGACAGCCTTCTTTACTGTCCAGCTTTCATTTCATACAATACATAGTGATTGGGAATACAATATTGTAGATGAACTTGGCCTTGTGGCAGATCCTTATAATTATGGTTTTTGTGAGTTCCTTCATTGCTGCTCTTCCAAGTCTCAGTCTTCTGATTTCTTGGATGCAAGCTCCATTTTGACTGATGACTGAACCAAAGTGTTTTAAAAAAATCTATTTCAGTTTATTCATTGTCAATATTAAAATTGTGTAATTCTGGAGTCATGATTTTTGTCTTTATGATTTTTGTCTTTGTGTTCAACAATAGTCCTGTTTTGGCACTTTCTTCTTTCACATTCATCAGAAGTCATTTCAAGTCATCACTTTTTGCCAATAAAATAATGTCATTTGCATAACTTAAATTATTAATGTTTCTTTACCAGTTTTCACTCTTGCTTTATCTGAATCTAGTCTAGCTTTCTGTATATGTTCTGCATAAAGATTGAATAGATAAGAGGATAATTGCATCCTTGTCTGACACCTTTGCCTATAGGAAACCATTATGTCCCTTCATGTTCTGTCTTAACAGGAAAATCAAGTGTTGAGACATGCCATAAGCCATAAATGGATCTTCTTCTGAAATTCTTTGGTGCACTCTAGTAGCAATATTTGCAATATGATATCAAGGGCCCCTTTTTGGACATCAGGCATTTCTTGCTCCACATATGGTAAAAGCATTTGTTGAGCTCGCATGGGAAATTAGTCTGTGGGCCCTCGTTTTGTTTTCCATATTTGTTGGCCTATTCCTGTTAGGATTTTGACAGATTCATTTTCTGTGGCTTAAATTACAGTGGGGTCTCTACTTAAGAACTTAATCCGTATTGGAAGGTGGTTCTCAAGTTGAAAAGTTCTTATGTTGAATCTGCATTTCCCATAGGAATGCATTGAAAACCATTTAATCCGTATCTGCTCTTTTCCGTCCATAGAAACTACAGTGGAATCTCTACTTAAGAACTTAATCCGTTTTGGAATGGTGTTCTTAAGTTGAAACATTCTTAAGTTGAAGCAAAAGTTCCCATAGGAATGGACTGAAAACCAATTAATCCGTTCTGGCTGTTTTTTTTTTGTTATGTAGAGGTGCGGTCGTACATTGAAGCATTAGTTCCCATAGGAACTAATGCAAAGCTGGTTAATACGTACTCTACCACTAGGGGGAGAATTTTTTTTAACCTAAGATGACCTTAAAAAAAGAGCAGGAAAGGTTTTTTTTCCCTGTTTTTATCTTGGATTTCTGTTCTCAAGTAGAACCAAAATTTAGCAAATGGAGCTGTTCTTAAGTTGGATTGTTCTTAAGTAGAGACGTTCTTAAGTAGAGACCCCACTGTAGTTCTACTGGTATCCCATCCACCTCGGAGGATTTATTTTTTCCTAGTACTTTCAGAATACTTTTCACTTCACTTTCTAGAACTGCAGGTTCTTCATCATACGATTCCTTTTCAAAGAAGTCTGCCATCCTTTTATTTCTTCTGTATGGGTTTTCAGTGTACTGTTTCCACCCTCTCTTTATTTTCTCCTGGTCAGATAGTGTGCTTCCCCATTGGTCTTTCAGCATTCTTAATCTAGGCTTACATTTCCCTTTGATTTCTTGGACCTTCTGGAAGAGATCTCTTGTTTTTCCCCTTTTGTTGTTTTCCTCTGTTTTTTTACACTGGTTGTTGTAGTAGTAATCTTTGTCTTTATGTGACATTCACTGAAAAACTGCATTCAGGTTCTGATCCTATTTCTCTCCCCTTTTACTTTTGCTTCTCATCTGTCCTTTACAATATGTTTCTTCCATCATCCATCTATACTTTTCTTCTCTTTTTAGTCCAGGAATTGCCTTTTTGCATTCTTCCCAATATTATCTCTTGTTTAAATCCACTGTTCTTCTGGTTCACAGTCAACTGAGTTTAGTAATGCAAATCTATTTCTTATTTGTACTTTGAATTAATCAGGAATAGAGATGCGTGTATTCGTATTTGTATACGAATACCCCCCACACAGCTGGACTTAATGAGGGTCCAGCCCCTGGGGCTGGACCGTCCACTCATGTGTCCACTGGCGGTGGCAGCCTTGGTCAGCCTTCCAATCTTTCCTGGAGCGCAGCTCTCTTTCTGCTCATCTATCCACTCGGCAGCCATGCAGAGAGACGCGTCCTCCCTCCCCCTGCCTGGAGCTGGTTAGAAGAGTGGAAAGAGAGCTGTGCTCCAGGAACAATTGGAAGGCTGCCATGGCTGGCGAATGCATGAGTGGACAGTCTGGCCCCAGGGGCTGGACCCTCGTTAAGTCCAGCTGTGTGGGGGGTATTCGTGTATGAATACAAATACCTCCATCTCTAATCAGGAATACAGTATTGGTTAAATTGAAATTTGGCACTACAGTTCTTTTAGTACCCCCCACCCCCAGGTTTTACTCTGTTGGATATTAACAGTTCATGATTAGTAAAACAATCAACTCTTGGTCTTGTTTTGGCTGAGACAATACAACATTGCCATATCCTGCTTCCAATTACATACTGTAGACTATTTGATTTCTATATTGACCATCTGGTGATGTCTATGCATACAGCTATCTGTTCAGTTGTTTGAAGCATGTTTTTGCAATGAATAGATTAATGGCTTTGCAGAACTATGTGAATCATTCTCCTACTTTGTTTCTGTCTCCTGGGCCAAATTTCCCAGGAACATTTGCTTCTGTTTTGTTCTCTATTTTTGCCTTCCAGTCACCTATAATTCTAAGCTTGTACTGATGTGTAATGAATTTCTTATTGGATGCATATCTAAACATTTTTGATTTCATCTTCTTCCAGCAGTGGTAGTTGGAATATAGATTTTAATGATTGTTATGTTGATAGGTTTTTCATCAAATCTGATTTATATCATTCAGTCAGATATTGTAGCTCTAACTGTGCCACATCTTGTTTCTATATTAGAACAACTCTATTTTTTCTTATTTTGTCATTCCCAGAGTAGAACACTTTGTAATTGTATTTCTAGTCCACTTTAGTTCACTGACACTAAGCACTGCAATGTTTATACATTCCATTTTTTGCTTTATGGTTTCCAGTTTATCTTGATTCATACTTATCACATTCCATGTTCCAGTTGTCTTGTTATACAGTTTTGAACTTTCCTTTAACTTCTGTGCACATCCGCCACTGGATGTCCTTTTGGCTTTAATCTACTATCATACCTGAGTGCTATTTGTACTTGTTCTTTGTTCTTCCTCAGTAGCTGATTTATTGATTTCGAGTCGGGGAGTCTCATTTTCCTGCACTATCTCTTGGTTCATTTTGGACTGTCTTATCAGAAGGTCTTCATGATAAGGAAGGTTCAGCAGGAGTTTGCCATTGCAGAAGGTTTAGTGAGATCTCATCCAAGTGATCTGCACGTTTTTCTTTCCTTCAGATCAAACAAATTATCTATTCCTTAGATAATGCAGAGTACTGGGTCCCAAGTGCCCCCCCACTTGTAGAAATTCCAGGTGTGTGTGAGAGAAGATCCATACATGAGGAACAGAAAAAGATGATTGAGATGGTAAAGATGTGGTGAAGAGTAGTGCCAATGAAAGCTACACCGAAGTTGTAAAAGGGGAGTAGCACAAAAGCTGCTCTATTGAGGAAAGCATCAGGAAGGAAAATATCTATAGCACCTGATTGCCTGCCTCTGCCTAAGAATAGACCCTCTCCAAAAAGCTGATGATGGGCTGGTCTCCAGTAGAGGCAAACATTTAAGTGTTATAGATGTTTTCCTTCCTATTACTTTCATCAGTGGAGCTGGAGGAAGGACAAGGCAGCACTGTGGTGCTCCTAATGACCAGAAGATAGACAAAGAGGAAGGTGAAGGCAAGCAGCAGCCATGGCCGCTTACTCTTAAAGCAGACAGGAAGGCTAAATAATTAATTAATTGATCTACCAAATTCAATCACTGAGCAGAAGCACCTCCTGAATCTCAGTCACGTGAGCTGCCTCCTAAGTTATGACTTCAGCGAGCTGTGAACTGAACATTTTACATCTCCGGTATGCAATAGGAGTATTCCTGCAATTACTCCTGTAGACGTGTCTGCCGATCACATTAATACTCATCCTGAAAATCCAACAAAGCTCATCACACCCGAGAAGAGCATAGTTAAGGAGCTGAAGGACCTGAGAATGACCACATCTAACAATGCCCAGTGTAATCAAGTCCCAATTCCACTTGAAGGAGGCACAATTTCACCTCCAAACACCCTACTGGAAATTAGGGACTCACTAAAGGAAATAAAAGACTTGTTAGGGCGGTTGTTTGCTCAAATGGAGGAAAGGGTTATTCCTTCTTTAGCCACTGCCACTGACCATACAGGAACATCTAATCGACCACTGTGGGCAAAAGCAGATGAAAACTTTAATTTATCACCTAATACCATGCAAAAAATCATCAGCCTCACTTATGAAGAGCTCCTTTCCTCTGTCTCCAACAATCCAAGGGCAGGTCTTGCCCATCAGTTAGGACTCAGATAAAATGAATGGGCCCTACCAACTCAAACCCCCACACAATAAATCACCCCAAATACTCTGAAAAGAAACACCAGCGAGGAACTGACGATGCCCCAAACAAAAAAGGACACCAAAGCTCCAAATAAACAAAGGACAACAAACTCTAGAAAATTCACAACACAACCAAGCAGGAAGCTCAACAAGACCAATAAAGGCAAGAATGGTTCCAAACACCTCACCAAAAAAGGGCAGAAAATGCAGTTTAAACCCTTATTTCAAGTGTTAGATGCCTTGCAACATGACCTACAAAACAGAAACAATCAAGTCACTCAGTGGCAAGGAAACGGAAAGACAGATGAAGTGTCTCCAAAAGAAGGAAAACAACCACATACTCTGAAAAAAGGGAAGAAAGACAAAATGCCCATAACAGAGAAGGGGGAAGCTTCTGCCCAAAAAAACAGTCTAGCTATTAAACAGTCCTCAAACACTGCCAAATATATACCCGTCATTTAATAACCATATGGAGTCGTCATCAGGAAAGATGGTCAACAATGTACAAGTAGCTGTTGACGTTGGAAGGCAAATCCCAGTGCTGATACAAAATAGATATACAATTGCCAAAATGGGAAGGAGAACACATAGGAATAATCACACATGTATGCTAATGCGTAGCATTATGCCAATAACCGAGCAAATGCGAAGTCAGACTGGCATCCTGTGGAGTTTAACCAGGCTAAGTACTAAGACCCATATCGATCCTGCTGGAACTATACAAGAACTAAGGAGAGATGTACCTGGAACTTCACCTACTGACCAAATAAGCGCCAGAAAGTAGTTTAAATCCCCACCTTATAAAACCCAGCTGGATGTCACAGCCAACCCACTTATTTGGTTCGGCAGTATTACATCTACAGGCTGCATCAGGGACCCAAAAGATAGCCCCAACCTCAAGGGCTGGTTATCTGAAAATCCTTTCTTGGAACATAGCTGGTTGGGCCTCCAGACTGAATGACCCAGGTATATTTGATTATCTCAGATCTCATGACATAATCGCTGTGCAAGAAACCTGGAGTATAGATGACATCAGCTTGAATGGTTAATTAGTGTTTAACAGTCCTGCAGCTCCTAGTAATGTGAAGGATTGGCCAAAGGCAGGGCTGGCCTTAGTGTTTTCTACAACCCTGAGGGCTCAGGTGAAATGGCTCTCACCTTGTGATAAAGCTGCAGTTGCAGGGCTACTTCTCACCTAGACGAACTCCTATTTGTTTATTAACATTTATATCCCCCTGTCTTCTTCCAAAGGTCAAATAACCCATATATGGAACCAACTGGAGTTCTATATTACTTATCTAGAATCCCTAGCACCTAAGGCACATGTAATACTTATGGGAGATCTGAATGCAATGATAGGACCAAATAATTATATCTTTTACTCCTCCAATCTTCGCGATGTGCTACCAGTAGAGTCTTACACCTTGAGGAATTATAGACTATCAAAAGACTTGACGACCAATTACAGTGGGTTATGTTTGGCTCGAATGGCTGTACGCCTTTCTCTTCATATTATTAATGGCAATGATTTGTTTGATAACTGTGCAGAATTTCATTTCAGGGAGAGGAAGCAGTGTGGTAGATTATGTGTTAATTTCCCCATCTTTAGCCACTTCTGTTAAGGGATTCACAGTTGAACAAAGATTAGAAAGTGATCACCTGCCCTTATTTTTAACTATCACTCTCAAATACATCTTCCACCTGAGCCACACATAGATGACAATGTGCTATCCGTATGTTATAAATGTTTAATCTGGACAGACAAAGTAAATGACAATGTTTCCAATTTCTTAAATTCTTCATATGCTGAGAACTTAAGAAATTTAATAACAACACCCATGGAATCTACTATGGCCTCGGTTGTCTTCAACTATAACTCGCTGGTTCTAAAAACGCACTTTGTTAGAACCCCAAAACAACCTCACTTTCGTAGACAATTGGACAAGCTCACCCCTAAGTTGTTTGACAAGGAATGCTTATTTTTTGGTTTCTGACTTCTCTCCCCCCCCCATAGGAACACATTAATTAAATTGCAATGCATTCCTATGGGAAAACGCGCTTCGTGAGATGAAATTTTTGCTAGACGGCATTAACCATGGAACGGATTAATTTCATCTTGCGAGGAACCACTGTACTGATGTTTCTAGATTGTACTGCCACTGAAATAAGCAAAATAAGCAAACCACTAAAAATATGACATACCTGCATGTTATGTTCACATACTTAGAGACTTACTATTTTCTTTACCAAGTTGGAGACTTACTACTGTATTTTGTTCCATTGATATTTTGACACTTTGTAAAGTTTGTACAGTATAGTACAATATATTCACAAAAGCTTTCACGGCTGGGATCTAATGGTTGTTGTGGGTTTTTCGGGCTCTTTGGCCATGTTCTGAAGGTTGTTCTTCCTAATGTTTTGCCCGTCTCTATGGCCGGCATCTTCAGAGGACAGAGTGCTGTCCTCTGAAGATGCCAGCCAGAGACTGGCGAAACATTAGGAAGAACAACCTTCAGAACATGGCCAAAGAGCCCGAAAAACCCACAACAACTTTGTACAGTACACTTGAATGACAGGTGGTGACTCAGCTTTCAGTCTAATTACAGAGTTCCTAGACTCATTTCAGTGTAGCTTGGTCCAGCTTTGGAGAGAAAGGGCTTATGTCAATAACATTCTTGTTCATTCTTCCAGAGTGGAGACCCTTTGACCCTCCAGATGTTTTGGCCTGTAACTTCCAGCAGGCCTATGCAGCATGGTCAGTGTTAAGGAACTGTTGGAGATGGAGATCAAAGCATGTGGAACAAGGACAAAAGTCCTCACTAATGCCCTCAGCCTCTGAGTTGTGTTTGCTACTGATCAGTCAATCATTATTTTCTTGATTGCCTACCTTCAAGGCTATTTGGGAGCATTTCATTAGAGGTTTGGCTAAACCACTTTCTATATAGCATTCTCAAGTGTGATGGACAACTGAGGAAGAGTGCGAGAGCTCAAGCTCAGAATGTTGCTTTAAAAAAAGAAAATGGTACTTTAAAAGACAAAGAGAAAGTTAAATAATCTGATTATTATATGGGGTTCTTGTGAGGTTTCACAGTAGTTTTAATCAGTAAACACATTATCAGTGTAATGCTAACATTAAAGGGGTGGTATTGAAATCAAATAAATAAATAATAATAGAATACAGTATAGTCATTTGGTAGCTGGAGACATCTGTGACAGAATTTTTGGAATGAGGCACCCGTCATAGCTTGAACTTTGATAAAACAAGGACAAATGGTGATACAAGGTTTTTTTTACTTTGAAGCAGAAGAGAAACAGGTCATTTAAAATATTAAAGATCCAGGCCCTCCTGCTAAGTGAAAACTAGGATGCAGAGGGAGAGCTGTTGTGCAGAGAAATGATGTTGGGAAACTGCTATTTGCTGCATAGTGGGTCTTGCTTGCCTCCACTACAGTCTGCTTCTATATTTGGAAATAAATGTCCCAGGACATTTTAAGGAACCGTTGCTTACACCTAAAGGAAAGCTGAAACTGTCTCTCCAATCTCTTTTCATTAAAAAAAAGGAAACTGAAGTTACAAACAGCCTAAATGCAAACCCTTTTCTATGGGTTTGATCTCAGTGTACATTGGCTATCAGCCGACATTCGGAAAAACAAACCCCCCAAATCTTACTGGACAAAGATTGATGTGGACACCCATTGTGCATACACGGATTTTCAAATGGATTTTCTGTATGTGAGTTTTATGGCGTTGAGTTAGCCCTGAAAGTTGTAAAATATGATATGAGTTTCTTTGAGGGGGACAGAAAGAAATGTCCCCCACAATGTTCCGCGTGCCCTTTCCCTTTAACAAGCCCCGCTCTTTAAATAACTTAACATCAACTTTCTAAATTATGAAATTATCGCGCCCGGTGATTTGACACAAACCTTTGGCCTGCCAGCTGCAAAAGGCAAGATGGCTGCCATCAAAAAGCCCCGAACTCGCCGCTGAGGGCCACGTGATCCGCGCGCTCCCTCTGTCTCCGGGGCTCAGGCGGGAAAGACCGGGAGCAGCCAAGGAGCCCCGGCGAAGGAGGCGTCTTAATCTCGGTGCGGACCAAGGTGTGGGGGAGTTGCCCGTGCAGTTAGCTCTGCAGTTCGGGAAGTAAGGCAAGGCGGGAGCTCTCGAAGCGCCCCCCGGGGGGGGGAGCGCAGGCGGCTCTTCAGGCGCTCCGGGCGGCGCTAGGCGCACGCTTGCGTTGCATCCGAAGCCGCACCGATCGAAAGCCACCTGGGATCTCAGGGTTTGCTGCAGACGGAGACGGCACCTGCTTTAGGATTTCGAATTGGGAGTTGAGAGAGGCGCTGTTTCTCTCCGAAGGATGTGAAAGCTCAGCGCCAGCCCTGAGGCGGGATCCAGCAGTCTCCTCGTTGGATGCAACCAAGATTACGAGGTCTGGAGTGGGAAGGGGATGGTGTGGGCACGACGAGGGGCACGCGCGCCCTGGCACGGGGGAGATGATGCGAGAAAGATGGGCCACCCGCGACAGCAGCCCGATCCGCTCCCTGCCCTGTTCGCCGATTCTGACGTGCACGACGCTCTTTCTGAGACTGATACCTGAATAGCCGGATGTTTCCCAGGATCCAGAAATGATTTTGGTGGAAAAGCAGGCGAGCGGGCTGCGATTGCGGCAGCCGTCATCGACCTGTGCGCTTTGTTTGGCGAAGAAGGTTGGATCCGTGCGCGGAGGCTGCTAGATAAAATAAATAAATAACTAAATAAAGGAAAACAAGACCTCTGGCCATGGGGTACAACGCAAGCTGGGTGACTTCGGTCAATGAAAGTGGCCAGGATCCCATCTATCCGGCTATCGCCACGGCTTGGAACGCATCCGGTGCACAAACTGGAGGGATCAACCGAAGCGCCCCTGCGATCAGGACTCCCGAAGACGAGGAATACGGGGAAGAGCAGACGTACCTGTACTTTACTATCGTCGTTCAAGTTGTCATCTTTATAGGCTCTCTCTTAGGTAAGTCAACCCACTCGCCGTTCCCCCCCCCCTTGCCTGCTTGCTGTGGTCTTGTTTGTTACAGCGCGGCTGGAGTCTGAGGCTGCGGGTACCACCGGGGAAAAGCATCCTGGCTTGTTTTCCTTCAGTAAATCTGGAGACACGTTTAGCTTTGTGATGTCTCTCCAAGGGGGCGGGTGTTAGGCTAACTTTAGGTGTCAGCAAACCTGATATGTAATGAATGCAATGTATTAATTGAGCATTTGTTTTATTGACATTGCCATGTATATGTGTGTGTTATTTGAGAAAAATCACCCTTAAGAATCACACTGGGGGGGACGTTTGCATTTTGTCATTATTCAACAGGGACAATAAAATGCTGTGTGGATATATTGGGTTGAGGAGGCAGGTTGAAAATAAAACAAGAACTGTCCAATTTTTATGCAGTGGAAAGGTGCAGAAGAAGTTTGAGTGTTTTGTTGTTTTTTAACCAGTATCCATTTAATTTTCAATAATGTGGGCAATATAGCATTGTAAAGTTTTTCAGAAGTTCCATATATACTTAAGCTCTATTCTCCAATCTGCCAGATCTCCCTAGACATCATATAAAATGATTTAAATGTTTGTATTAATGTTTCTTTTTCAGTAAGAAACTAGTGCTAAGCGGAAAGGTTGAAATTGTCTGTTCTGTTGAACTTTTTAAAGGCTGTGGGGTTGAACCAGTGTAGGATAATAGTATGTAAGTCTATAGGAGCCAACTAATCAGTGTACTTTTTTGTTTTTGAAATATTTCGGCTGAGAGAGATTGGTTTCCCTGAGGCTGCTCAGTGAACTTCACAGGCGAAATATTTCAGCAGAAAGGTTTCAATTCAGAATCAACAACTTTCTGCATCACACCCACACAACTATAGTTCCACTCTAGATAACTTTATCCACAATAATAAGCCAGCTGCATACATCCTGTTCAACATGTGGGGATCTCCTCACTTGACAGATGCATAGCATGAATCACTTTTTCTGAGGATGGAGGAAATGAGTATCTGTAATCAGACTCTTTCAAATAGATGGTCAAAGTTAATGGTGCTGATCCTGCATACAGCAGCAATTATGCTATGCAAGAACATTCTGCACTTCTAGGTGTTCAGTGCAGTTCCTATCTGTGCACCACCTTCTATGGTTGTAAACTGCATATAGAAGTGCAGGTCTTTTGGGTGTAAATAAATAAAGAATGAGTAGTAGTAGTAGTAGTAGTAGTAGTAATAATAATAATAATAAGAAGAAGAAGAAGAAGAAGAATTGCGCTCTATACCAGAGTAGAGTGCATTCCAATAGTCAAAAACAGTTAAAATACAACCATAACATAATTACAATGTTAAAAACATACAGTAAGCAATTATCATTCAATGAGACAACAATCAAGATAACTATAATAACAATATAATGATTGAAATAAAGTAATTCTATCCCAATAATTGCCTATTTCCATGGTCAACCCCTATGGTTCCAGGTTGAACAAGTAGGTTTTTAGATCTCGTTTGAATTTGTCCAACCCTGGTTCCACATGTAGCTATTGCGCAAGGGAATTCCATAACTTTGGGGCCAGATGAGAAAATGCTCTAAGTCTGGAGATCGCCACCTTAGTCCAAGGGTCTAGTAAGAGCCCAGAATCCGCTGATTGAGTCCTACAAGGAATATGCCACCCCACCAGTTCCGCTAAATAGCTAGGGCAAGAAAGATGTAATGCTTTAAATGTCAGAACAAGAACCTTATAATATTTTCTTGATCTGATGGGTAACCAGTGCAATGCCCTGTGGTGCCAGGAAATGTGAGAGTAGCACGGCAGTTTAAAACTACTTGTACTGCACTATTCTTCACCAAGGTAAGAGGACGAAGTGGAGAAGAAAAGAGACCAGCTAACAAGCTATTACAATAATCCAAACTTGAAACCACCATGGCATGAACAAGAAGTTTTGTAGTCTCAAGAGTCAGGAAGTGACAAATTTGGCGAATATTAGTCTAATGGAGATTATATGTCTTGGCTGTCTCATTCGCAAATGAACGAAGCGACAGCCAATCATCTTGCACACACACAGGTCTCTTCTGGAGCAGACGTTGTCTCTCCTAAAAGGAAATGGAACATTTTTGTATGGATATGTTGCATGCGGATATGATTTTGAGTGTGATGTAGTGGACTGAGTGACAGACTAGGACTCTGGACAACAGGATTAAATCCCTGCTCAGCTATGGAAACTCACTGGGAGAGTAGAACTGGTAAAAAATCTCACTTGAAAGCCCTGATAGGGTCGCTAAAAATTGGTTCTGACTTGATGGCACAAAACAACAGCAATAGGGTATGTAGATGCATGGAACGATCTGCTGAAAAATCCCGTTGTTAATTTTTAAGTACAGTAATACGTATTCTTTTTCTATTACAAGGGAAGAGTCAGTGTAAACATGTCAATCAGTTCCTCCTGTCATACTTATCAAATATCGATTAAAAGACTATTACTTGGAGTTGATTAAAATAAGTGCAATGATTATAGTGATATTATTCAAGGTGTATTCACTGGGAATGAATAGGTTGAATGTCTAATACCTATTGAACACATCACTATAATCTAAAACTTTATTATCTAAGTACATGAAAACTTTGAGTTAAGCTTAGCAGAAGCTGCTGTTCATTGAAGCCAGTTGTTGGCTTCTTCTGCTGTCTATAACTTAATGAAGCAATGAAGAGATTTGTCATATAATTTGGCACTGTCAATACAGAAATGACTTTATCTTAAGCATAAATGTTAAAATTATTATATTGTTTAATAAGACAACATTTGCAACTATTGAAGCAAGGAGAGAGAGACAATATTGTGCTACTCTCCTATATTCTGTCTGTCTGGTTACCTCAGAAAGGTCAGAAACAGGTGGCCTATAATTAAAGCTGGAAACAAATTAACTGTTGCAGGGAGGCAACTGAGGCAGTCTTCCTATGTATGTCAAATGTATATCACTGAAGTCAAACTTCAGTGATAACCAATATCCTGAAGACCAAGCCCCAAACAAGCAATCTGGTCCCCATAATCCCAGAGGTGGCAGAATCTTGTGACAGGGCACTTAGGCACTTAAGTTAGGGAACAATTTCCCTCTTCCTGTACCAGACTATCTCTAAAATATGTTTCTGGCCTAAGTTTCCAAAGCAGTTGAAAGCAACAAGAAGTGAAATTCAGAGAAAAGAGAAAAAGCTTCTGCCCTTCATTCTCCTGTGCTTTGCTGACTGGATCAAATGATGCATCTGTGAACCCCAGAGTGCATATCCATATTAGTGTATAAATGTTTGCTACCCACTTCTGTTCTCATTATCTGCTATGTCCGCTAGGTAAAGGTAAAGGTTCCCCTTGACATTTTAGTCCAGTCGTGTCCGACTCTAGAGGGTGATACTGATCCCTGTTTCCAAGCACAGAGCCAGCGTTTGTCCGAAGACAGTTTCCATGGTCTTGTGGCTAGCGCGACTAGACACGGAACGCCGTTACCTTCCCACCGTGGTGGTACCTATTTATCAAATCACATTTTTTACATGCTTTCGAACTAACATAGTTCAAAATAGCTTTTTGGTGTAGTTGTGTTGCTATGTGTTCCAAATAGGTAGACACTTATCTGTCATTTGCTTGGCCCAGTGCAGATATAACAGGGAAGATGACCTCGTATTTGCCCCTCTTTTTCAGAGCCTGACACAGAGTCTTGTGGTGGTCACTGGTGTTTTCACTGGTTTTGTTTAACATCAGCATATGGATCCCTTCTAAGGAGAAAGGATAGAAATATTTTAAATATAAATAATTTTAAGTTTGTGTTATGAAATTCTCAAAAAGAGGGTTAATTATCTGTGGGACTGGTGTCTGGTAACTGAGTTGCCTCAGATGGGGGTGTACGTTACCTTAAGAGCATTGGCTATGGCTGTGAGAAATCTTATCTCAAAACTTCAAGGACAAGATACTGCTGTGAGAAACATGTGAATTGCACCTGTCTTGTCTAATCAGTTGTGGTGATTATTATTATTAGTTTTATTTATATGCTCTCTGTCTCCCGAAAAAGGGACCCAAGGCGGCTGACAATATTACCTTTGCAGAAGTTGCCTACTAGAAAGTTTGTGGAGAAATGCAACCTGATTCGTGAAAGGGGTCAAAAGTTCTAGAGAGAGGATGATGAGATATAAGTAGGACCAGAAGAATGGAGCATTCAGGTTTATGCCCATCTACCTTTTGCAAAGAGCCCTTGCTTGCTGAACTTCATCTCTCAGGAGAAGGTAATCTATGCCTGCCACTATGCTGAACTCTTCATCGGCGCTGGGACCCTGCTACAGCTTTACTAATTTGCAAGTATCGATGCAGGTTGCTAGCTTTATTATTTTCTGTGACTCTTATTCCTAATGCTGCCTAGTCTCTGAATATGTTTTATTTTTGCTTTTTATTATGGAGCTGGTTTACATCATTTTGATACTTTTAATCTACTTTTGAATATGTAAAGTCATGTGAAAAAGAAAGTACATCCTCTTTGAATTCAATGGTTTATGTATCAGGACATAATAAAAATCATCTGGTCCTTAGCAGGTCAGAAAGCTGGGTAAATACAACTGCAGATGAACAACAGCACATGCCATTTTACACTGTGTCATTATTTATTTAACAAAAATAAAGCCAAAATTGAGAAGACGTGTGTGAAAAAGTAAGTACACTTTACAATTTAATAGCTTGTAGAACCACCCTGAGCAGCAATGACTTGTAATCATTTTCAGTCTCTCACATTGTTTTGGAGGAATTTGGCCCACTATTCTTTACAACTTGCTAGTTCATTGAGGTTTGTGAGCATTTGTTTATGCACAGCTCTTGTAAGGTCCCACCACAATATTTAAATCAGGTTGAAGTCTGGAATTTGACTGGGCCATCACAACACCTTGATTCTTTTCTTTTTCAGCCATTCTGTTGTAGATTTGCTGGTGTGCTTGGAATCAGGTCCTGTTGCATGACCCCATTTTGGCCAAGCTTTAGCTGTTGGACAGATGGCCTCACATTTGACTCTAGAATATTTTGGTATATAGAGGAGCAATGGTCAATTCAATGACTACCAGATGCCCAGTCCTGTAGCTGCAAAACAAGCACAAATAATCATCCCTCCATCACTGTGCTTGACAGTTGGTATGAGGTATTTTTGCTGATATGCTGTGTTTGGTGTTCACCAAATGTGACACTGAGTATTATGGCCAAATACCTCCACTTTGGAGCTGTGTTGCCATGTTCTTTTTAAAGAAAGGAAGCTTTCTCCTGGAACTCCTTCCAAACAATCCATACTCATTCAATCTTTTTGTAATTGTACTTTCATTAACTATAACATTTAACTGAGGATTATAGAGTCTGAGATGTAACTCTCGGCTTTTTTGCAATTTTTCTGAGCATTGTACGATCTGAACTTGGGGTCAGTTTGCTTGGATGTCCACTCCTGGGAAGATTGGTAACTGTCTTGAATGTTTTCCACTTGTGAATAATCTTCATTATAGAATGATGGACTTTAATTTTTTTGGGAAATGGCCTTATAACCTTTCACAGATTGATGAGCAGCAACAATTGCTTCTCTATGAGATGTGTTTCTGTGTTAACACACACTTGAATGCTTCAGACCAGCAATCTGTTAAATCCTCGGCTTTTGTAGAGATGATCACACTTACTGATGATCAATTAGGTAAAGGTAAACTTGACAAATGTCCCGTTGTGTCCATCTCTAGGGGACAGTGCTCATCCCTGTTTCCAAGCCATAGAGCCAGTGTTTGTCCGTAGACAGTTTCCGTGGTCACGTGACACAGAACGCCATTACCTTCCCACTATGGTGGTACCTATTTATCTACTCACATTTTTACATGCTTTTGAACTGGTAGGTTGGCAGGAGCTAGAACAAGCGACGGGAGCTCACTTCGTTGCATGGATTCGATCTTGCAGCGCAGAGTCTTCTGCAGTTTAACCTACATCGCCACCATATCCCTCGATGGTCACCACGATTATCAATTACTCAACAGCATTTGGTTAGCAGCATCTAGCTGCTACTTAACCTCTTAATTCCTATCGAAGTAGTAAGGGTGTACTTAGTTTTTCATACATGGCTTCTCCATTTTGGCTCCATTTTTGTTAAGTAAATCATGAAAGAGTGTAATATGTCATGAAATATGTAATATGTTGAAATACTTTCGATAAAAATAATAACATTTTATATCTGGGTTGTCACTCTGGCAGACTAAGGGGTTAGTCGTGTACTCAGAAGTTTTTTGGGGGGTACAGTGGACCCTCGACTTACAGACGGCTCAACTTACAGACTTTTCGAGTTACAGACTTCTCTGGCTGCAAAATTTAGATTCGACTTGCAGCCAGAGAATCGACTTACAGACCAGAAAAAAACCAAAATGGAATAAAAATAGAATAAAAACCACTGTTTATGGGATTAATCGGTTTTCAGTGCATTGTAAGTCAATGGAGATTCGACTTACAGACTTTTCGACTTGCAGCCACCATTCCAATACGGATTAATTCCTTAAGTAGAGGGTCCACTGAACTTTGCTGTTGTTTTTTGGCATTCCTAGTTTGCAGGGTTGATTGAGTTATAAGCAACAACCTGGAAGCTTTTGTCTCGCCTTGTACCACTAAAGCATCAAATAGCTTCAGTAGTGTTGGGAGAGGAGTCACAGGGGAAGCCTTTCCCAATCACTACTACAGTAGCCCCTTCTGGGAAATACCCACACCAGAACACACAAGGATAGTGTGGTTTAGTGGTCGGTGGATCCTCTCTGTGTTGGCCAGTGCCATGATAGTTTGCATTTTCGGTTAGAAATGGCTCTGAAAATGGTGTTTGGGGTTAACTGCAGTTTGCTATGGCCAAGTATTTGGGCTTCCATGTCTTATTTATTTATTTATTTTATTTATTTATTTTATTTCTATCCCGCCTATCTGGTCATACTAGACCACTCTAGGCGGCTTACAATTAGAGCAACAATAAAATTATTAAAAACATTACAAATAGACAAAAATGGAAATCAAAGAATATAAAAGAAAAATCGTCAGGGATTATCTGTTGGGAAAGCTTGCCTATACATCAGTGTTTTCAATTGTTTCTTAAAAATGCCCAGCGAGGGAGCCGCGCGAATCTCAGGAGGTAAGTTGTTCCAGAGGCGAGGAGCCACCACCGAGAAGGCCCGATTTCTGGTCTTTTCCTTCCGGGCCTCTCTCGGCGTCAGGCTCCTCAGCCTCACCTCCTGGCTCGCACGGGTGACACGGGTAGATCTAGGTGGGAGAAGGCGTTCCACCAAATATTGAGGTCCTAAACCGTTTAGGGCTTTGTAAGTAAGCATCAACACTTTGAAGTCGATGCGGAATCGAATGGGCAGCCAATGCAATGCGGCCAGAGTGGGCGAGATATGTTGGTATCTTCTCACTCCACTGAGTAATCTGGCCGCAGCATTCTGCACCACCTGTAGTTTCCGCAGCAGCCTCAAAGGTAGCCCCACGTAGAGCGCATTGCAGTGGTCTAATCTTGAGATTACAAGCGCATGTACCAAAGTGTTGAGAGCCCCCACATCAAGGTAGGGTCGCAGCTGGGCTATCCGCCGAAGATGGAAAAATGCGGTGCGGACCACGGACGCCACCTGGGTTTCCATAGTAAGCGCTGGGTCCAGATGAATCCCCAAGCTGCGAACTCCATCCCTGGCAGGCAGGGTCACTCCCCCAAAAATGAGGGAGTTTCCCAAATCCCCAACTGTGGGAGCGCCCACCCTCAGTACCTCCGTCTTGTCCGGGTTCAGCCTCAGCCCATTCTCCTGCATCCATTCCCGAACGGTCTCCAGGCAGCGCTGAAGGGACAGAACGGCATCTCCTGTAGTTGGAGAAAAGGAGATGTAGAGCTGCGTGTCATCCGCATATTGATGGCACAGGGCTCCACACCCCCTGATGACCCTCCCCAGCGGCCTCATATAGATGTTAAACAGCATTGGGGAGATGATCGACCCCTGTGGAACCCCACAATTGAGGCTCCACGGGGCCGAGACATTCTCCCCAAGCTGTACTCTCTGGGGACGGTCCTCCAAGAAGGAACGGAGCCAGGCAAATGCCCGGCCACCTATTCCCAACTCGGTGAGCCTCCCCAGGAGGATACCGTGGTCGATGGTATCGAAGGCCGCTGAGATATCGAGGAGGACCAGCAGAGACATTTTGCCTCTGTCGGCCTCCCTCAACAGGTCATCACACAGGGCGACCAATGCCGTCTCTGTTCCATGGCGCGGCCTGAAGCCCGATTGGAATGGATCCAGGGCATCTGTGTCATCCAGGAACGCCTGAAGCTGATCGGCCACCACCCTCTCGACTACCTTGCTTAAGAAAGAAACATTGGCGACGGGCCTATAATTGCCAATTTCGTCCGCCGCCAAACTAGGTTTCTTTCTTATGGGCCTAATGAGTGTATCCTTGAGGGCAGAGGGAAATCTGCCCTCAAGGAAAGACCCATTAATTATTACAGTAGCCCATTCCGTTGTTGAAGGCCTGGCTGCCTTGATTAGCCAGGCCGGGCAAGGGTCCAAAGAGGAGGTGGAAGCACGGCAGCGATCAAGCGTCCTGGCCACAGTGTCGGGCGAAACAGGCTGAAAGGAGTCAAAAATCACCGGACAAGACGGAGCGCTGGACATCTCAGCTCGACTCACTGTATTCAAAAAAGGGGAGAGGTCCCGGCGGATGGCCTCCACTTTAGATTTAAAAAATGCTGCAAATTGGTCCGGTGTAAAACTAGGGGGAGGCCCATCACCCGGGCCAATTCCGGATAGGTCACGTACTATACGGAATAATTCCGCCTGCTGATTAGACGCCTCGCTTATCCGGTTAGCGAGGTATGTTCGACTGGCAGCCTTTACCTTGGCCTGGTAAAGGTTAGTAGCGACCTTAACAGCTATGCGATTAAAAACCATCGGGTCCTTTCTCCATTTGCGCTCTAGCCGTCTCCTGACCCGCTTCGACATCCGGAGATCCTGGTTAAACCAGGGCGCCGGGCGATCTCTGCGGCTGAGAGGGCGTTTAGGCGCGATCGTGTCTACGGCACTAGCCGCGGCTGTGAACCAGGCGTCAACCAGAGCCTCGACAGGAGCGCCAGCCAGGTCAGCCGTAACCCCTCTCATGGCATCCTGGAATCCAATCGGATCCAGTAGCCTTCGAGGGCGGACCATAACAATAGGTCCCTGCTCCCTGCGAGGGGGGAGAGCCATCTTGATGGTACACTTTATTAGGTGGTGATCCGACCATGACAAGGGGACCAACTCGAGGTCAGTCACCATCGGACCACTCTCGCTCCCATTGGTGGAAAAGACCAGGTCTAATGTGTGGCCGCCCACATGTGTAGGGCCGTTGACATGCTGGGACATGTTCAAGAAGGCCATGGTCTCCAAGAACTCAAGAGCTGGTCCGGACGTTTCTGCCCCCGCATGCACGTTGAAGTCCCCCAGGATTAGTAGCCTCGGGGAACCCAGCAGTGCCGCGGAGACAAAGTCCACCAGCTCCGGTAGGGAAATGGCTGGGTCGCGGGGAGCACGGTAACCCAGCAAGATCCCAATACCGTCCCTGGCCCCAATCCACACGTGGAGAGCCTCAAGACCCGGTTTTACCACCGAGGAGCGCCTAACCACCTCCAAGGTGGACTTATAGAGGATGGCTACTCCCCCTCCCCGTCCCTCCAGTCTACCCTGGTGTTGGACAGCATAACCAGGCGGACAAATAAGAGCTAGGGGGGGACCCCCCTCTCCGCCAATCCATGTTTCCGTTATGCAGGCCAGGTCTGCATCTTCCTCCAAGATAAGATCATAAATCAGTTGGGTTTTATTAGATACAGACCTGGCGTTCAACAACACCAGGCGTAGAGTAGAGGGCCGGCTGGTCTGGCTACCTCGATATTGGGGGTTGGTTTCCGTCTCAGAACAAGGAACAGCCTGTAAACATCTGTTCATAGTTCTTCTGACACGAGTAGAGATAAAATAAATAAATAATTTTCCTTAACCTGATTGTTCCCTTTGAAATGGAGATTGCTTAGCACTTATGTGTTATGAGTGTAATTGAGTTTTAGTATCAGGTCACACAAAAAAGGGGGGGACGTGGTGGCGCTGCGGGCTAAACCACAGAAGCCTGTGCTGCAGGGTCAGAAGACCAGCAGTCGTAAGATCGAATCCACGCGATGGAGTGAGCGCCCGTCGCTTGCCCCAGCTCCCGCCAACCTAGCGGTTCGAAAGCATGCAAATGCAAGTAGATAAATAGGGACCACCGCGGTGGGAAGGTAACAGCGTTCTGTGTCTAAGTCGCACTGGCCATGTGACCACGGAAGGTTGTCTTCGAACAAACGCTGGCTCTATGGCTTAGAAATGGGGATGAGCACCACCCCCTAGAGTCGAACACGACTGGACAA
This sequence comes from Pogona vitticeps, assembly GCF_051106095.1. Classification (NCBI taxonomy): domain Eukaryota; kingdom Metazoa; phylum Chordata; class Lepidosauria; order Squamata; family Agamidae; genus Pogona; species Pogona vitticeps. Next base: position 304,290,374 of record NC_135783.1, read on the forward strand.
AAATTGTCAAGGGGAACCTTTACCTTCACCTATCAGGTCAAATTAACTTTCTAGTTAATGTGAAGGGCAGAAAAGAGAAAATGTTTTTGTGACTTCAAACTATTGAAAGATTTGCTGTCATGCTGGCCATGGAAACCTCTCCACTTCTAGCAGCTGATTGGGTGGAAAAAGTTCAAGATGATTTTCCCTCTAGTTTGCGAACTAGAATGATGTAGTAATTAGATGTTAATACAAATGAATGAATAAATAGTATATGAAGCCTGCATAGTTTGTCCTTCTGTATTAAACTGGCTGCGGGAAACATATTTTGATAAACCTGATGCACAGGCTACCAAATCCACCAAAATTGATAGATTTGTTGTCTGATGCCGCTGTCAGGGCTTTTGGCAGCGTTCACAAAGAGCACATACCATTCAGAATTCAAGTAATGTGAAAGTTTCCAAGAGGGAAGCCCAGTCTGCTTTCTTCCCCAGGAGTTATGCAAATGAAGGGGAAGCAGATGCTTCTGTTTGGGAGGAAACATATTAAGGGGATTAAAATGTTGATTGCAACTGGTGTGGAATAGCTTGTTTATTGTGTAAAAGGGATTAGGGAAATTAGTTACTTACCACAGCTTGCCTCTAAATAAGGGGTTTTTGCTCACCTGCTGTCTACTCACTGTTCTACAAAGCGGTACCAGGAAAATATGCACTTCAGACACGTTCCAGATCTAAGCTACTACAGTATTCTGCTAAGGTATGAGTATGTTGTTTTCAATGTGTTTCACTTGAATTGACTGAGGCTGTCTCTGTATTTTGCTATAATATCTTTTACAAACTTCTTGTAACATTTTGGATCTTTTGTCCATTTACCCCACCTCCCTTTTAATAAAGTACAAAAATCCTTTCAAGCAACTGCCTGGATTTTTGGTTGAGAGGGTTTGTGGTACTAAAACTAGATCTTGCCTTGACTGAGCTACTACGATTTTGGTGTTTGGACGTGGTGGTAGCTCTACCCCTGGCAAGGAAGGCATCTTGCTTCTAAGTATCTACATTGTGGATTTTTGGTTTGAACTCACTCAAAAAAACAAAACAAAAACATGGTTTGGGAGAGATATTGGAGAGAAATTCTGAATCTTGTCCATAGTGAGTCATGTGGGTCCCACCTTCAGGTGCTACATTAGGGCCAAGGGCAATGTGATGGCAGCATAGCTTGATTTAGTTTAGGTGTTGTAAAATGGATTTGAATACGAGGAGGTTGCTGAGCCGTTTTACATAAGTATCTTCCTCTGAAATTTCTTTTCAACAGCTTTTGTTTTATTTTCTGGTTATAGGACGTGGATATCTGGGGGAATATACATATGTTCAGAAATAAAGGCTTGATTCAGAAATAAAGGCTTGAGTGCTTATGTTTAGAAAGAAAGCCTTGAACACTTCAATCAATATTGAATCCATTTTCCCAAGGAGAAGAAAAATCTGGTGCCCTACATCCTGTTCCAGATGTTTGAATTTTTGGCTAAATTCTTCTAGCTGTGCAGGAGAAGTGCAAGCATTCACAAAACAGTTCCCTGGAGTAGTCCACCCCTTTGCTCATTAACTGGCACTTACTGTCTCAACTCAGAGACATTTGCAAGAGAAAAAATGAAATGGTTTAATTTACTTACAGTTGAACAGATCAAGCAACAAACTGATAAACATGACTGCTTTCAGCAACAAATCTCAACAGACTAAGTGCTATGTTGAATTGTTTCTAAAGTTTTCCTGTTCAAATATTTTTAAACACTGAGAAGGCTTTTGTAATTCTATATAGCATGCAACATTAAACATGGTTTATTCATTTTTTTCAACATTAGAAAAGCACACTAAATATCATACTCTAATACTGGAGTAAAATATTTAGGCCACAAGTTTAAATGCACAACATACACAGTTGTGGAGGCAAGGACATCTCTGATGTCAGATTTGTGTCCATGTGTTTTGTGTACCCTATGTAGAATGCAGATGGACACTGTTGGTAGAGATAGCATATGTCACACTAAGATAAGCAAGTGAATTAGTCTCTTTTGCTGTTGCTGAGACCTGTAATCATGCTGCCAGAGTAGATTTGGGCACGGAGGTGGCATTTAGTTTTATAGCACAGCCTAATCCCTGTGTATCTCTATCCATGCTGTGCGACCTTTTATGAGTCAATAGTTGTTTAAGATGGAGGGGAGGGGGTTGTCTGTCAAAAACCACATAGGAAATGGCATCATACAAAAGTCAGCATATGTCAGTCTCCAAGGGCACTTTGTAACTGTTATCAGAGCGGCTACTCGCTATTGCTAAGGAGGGATTTCAAAGGAAGATCTACAAGAGAAACAACTGAATTGTAACACATTCATAAATTCCAGTATGTAACCAGTGGCCTGAACAGAAAACTGGTTTCTTCCACTCTCTCTCTATATATATACTGTACATTAAGTTCATTTCCACAATACTCATCTGTACAGCTAAAATATTGTTTTTTTCTTTTTCACAGAACATCTGGTTTCAGCAAAGCAATTCTTTCTTGAGGACAGAATTCACTGCTCCAGTAGTTCAATGACAAAAATCTAGAAGTCCTGTAGTGCATTAGGCTGGTCTCCACCCTGACAACCTTGTCAGATGTGTGTTTAACCCTGCGGCCTAAGCATTATATTCCATGTGCCACAAATATCTCTTTGAAAGAGAAAAAGCATGCTAAATGAGATCCCTACAGATTTGTTTAATTGTTTGCAACCTGACATGCAGCCTTTAGCAGGTTTGGCTTGGAAGGACCTTTTTGAGATGGCGTGACTATCTGTTTATTTAGCAGTAACCAATCGTTACTTCCAGCTTTTGATGTTAAAAAGAACTCTGCCTCTCTGTTGAGTGTTCTGTCCCTCTCTTTCATTAGTTGGTGGCAGTTATTTGTTGCTGTTGATATGTTTGATTGGTTGCTAGTATGTGTGCAGTGAAGAAAGCAACACACTGTACTGAAGTTTGTAGTTTCAAGCAGCTGAAAGTAAAGGAACATTTTTATTCATTCTACTACTAATGCTCAGAGTGAGTTAATAAGACTGTAAGTGTCACTTAATTAGAAAGAAGTGGACTCTGGGGAACTTCAAAGCTGTTCTCCTCTGTGGATCTGTGTACTTCGACTGTCTAGCAAAAAAACAAAACAAAACAAAAAACAATTTTACCAGAAATTCAGTACTCTGTAACATTTTCCCCATTTCACTACCTGCCCCTTGTAAGCTTTAAATTGCTCCATCTCAGACTGGGAGGTGGTAACAAGTGGGGTACCACAAAGGTCAGTCCTGGGCCTGGTGCTCTTCAACATTTTTATTAAAGACTTGGATGAGGGTTTCCTAGAAATCCTTATCAAGTTTGCAGATGACATAAAACTGGGTAGAATAGCTAATATCCTGGAAGGCACAAACAACATTTTAAAAGTTCTTGATAGTCTTGAACACTGGGCTGAAAACAACAGCATGAAATTTACACCTAGGGGAAAAAAATCAAACATTTATGAGATGGAGGATCCTTGGCTCAGTAATACTACGAGCAAGTGTTGTCAGTCACAAGCTAAATATGAGCCAACAATGTGATGTAGCTGCTGAAAAGGCCAATGATACTTTAGGTTCAATTAACAGAAGTACAGGGCTTGTTCAGCCTGACTGTTTTGCGTGTGGGGTGGATTGGGCTCCAAAGACTCTGTTGAGGTCAGGTGGGGGAGGAATAATATGCCACTTGGCATGCTCCTCTCGTCTGAATAGCAGTTGACTTCCTGTAGCTTATCAGTTGTCAATTAAATGTTTAATCATCTGCAGAAGATCAGGGAAAGTGAAATTATTATTGTTTACACTGCTTTTCTCTCCCTCTGTCAGTTGCATTCCATTTCCCCACTCCACCTGCTTCCCTTCCCTTGTTCTCCCCTACTTTCTCTCTTAGTCTCATATCTATATGTCAGTGTGAATGAACACCCTCATAATAGTCTCCACAGTCTGTGCACTAGTTCCTCTCTATTAGGCATTGGGTAGGTCTTATCTTGAGTACTATATCTAGTTGTAGACACCACACTTTAAGAAGGATGGATGTTCAGAGGAGGACAACAAGGATTGGAAACCAAGTCTTATGAGGAAAGACTGAAAGAACTGGGCTTGTATAGCTTTGAGAAAAAAAACTGAGGGGAGATATGATAGCACTTTTCAAATACTTGAAAGGTTGTTATTCAGAGGAGGGGCAGGATCTGTTCTTGATCATCCAAGAGTGCAAGACATTGTAATAAGGGGATCAAGTTACAAGAAGCCTGATTTTGGCTGAATACCAGGAAAAACATCCTAACTATTAGAGCAGTATGACAATGCAAACAATTACCTTGGAAGGTGGTGAGCGCTCCAATGCTGGAAGCATTTAGGAGAAAATTGGACAACCATTTGTCGGATCTATTTTGATTTGGATTCCTGCACTGAGCAGAGGATTGGACTCTATAGGTTTCTTTGAACTAGATTATTCTATGATTCCATTAGATTTGGGCAGATGGGTTTTTGCTCTTCTTCCTGATGTATTTATTAAACATATACAGTTGTGGCTGAGGAAAAGATGTTTACCTGTAGATAAAAGATGCATATTGTGCAGTTTGAGAAGAACTAAATCATGATTTCATTCTGTAATTGCAGTGGGTGTCTGCTGGAAGAGGTGGGGTGCTAAACTGTGAATCAGCTGATTGGCTGAGAAACGAACCCTGCCCAACCACCATTTTGTTCCAATCTCTATTAAAATATAATCAGCAGTTAAGAAAACAGCAGCTGAAATTCTATTGATTAATGTATTAAGTCACAAATCGACTAGGCCCATTTGAATACAGAGAAGTTGGTTCTCCATATCCCCAGTGAGTCAGTAGACTTAATCTAGTGTGATTTACTATGCTAAACCACAAGATTTCCTTCAAGGGTTTCTGCACTAGATTATATGAAGGGCTATCTAATGATCAGTGGTCATTTTATATTAATGGTTAGTGTCTAGTGACATTAATTTTAGATAATAGAATTGTTTAAAATTCACTAGATAAACAGCATTTCATAGTGGGTTTCATCTAAAGTCTGTATTGTAGGGGGCAGGGATAAAAGAAAGTAGCAGGGAGGAATGAAAGAAATAAATTTGGTGAACTTCCCTGGATTTTTGTTGCCATGGAAACTCTTTCCTCTTGTGCTTCACAAGAGATGTCTTTGCCAGAGTTTTACTGAAAGGCACACTTGAATTGCATTTGCCCATTAATAAAAAGGGATAACCAAGACAGAATATTCTTTTGACAATCCAAAATGTGTAGAATATAATGACCTGTATATAAGAACTATATGTCACTGCCTAACACTCCAATAACTATTGGCTTCTGGATTATACTTGGTAATAGTGAACACCACTGTGGGGCAGTCATGGAATAGTCAGACTCAGAATCTGAAAATGTGCTGCGTTTCACATACTCTTCTTCAGGAAATGAGAGGGAAGCAAGAAGTCTTAAGTGTGCTGCTTCATGACAATATATGCATTTCTGGAAGTACTTGAATGCAGAAGACAGAAGTACCTCATTACCAATGCAAGCAATAGGAAGGAGACAAAATAGTCAAGAATTATGTTAATTTTGGCTGGTATTGGAAGTAACCACCACATGATTTGTGAATGCTGGTAGTGTCCTCCTTAAAAGCCTGAGCTATGAGCTGATAGGTCCCTTTAAACAATACCAAGTTGAAAGAATGAAAGTAGGAAAACAAGCTAGACTCCTTCAACACTAGTGTTTCCCCCTTCAATTAATATCAGTTGCTCACTCAGTTATTACAGAGAATCCAGAGATAAGTGTGGCATTCTGGTGTTTTCTGTGTTATTGTTCTGTTTTAAAAGATTTGGGATAGGGGCTATTTGCAGCCAGCTCACTCCAGTCTGCCTCCTAATTAAGGTCCCTGCCTCTATTTTGGGTGTGGGTGAGTCTCTGCTTGCTTGCCTGTTTGCATGTATGGCTTGTGTGTAAGAGAAAGAGAGAATATTCCATTTTCTCCTTAAATGTGCTAGAACACCAGATGTGTGCCTGAACACCAATAGGTCAGTTGGTTGGTTTATTGGCTGGTTTTTCCTCTTTAAAGGTACTTATTATTGGGATAAAGTATTTTATAAAGATGGGCAAAATTCTGTTGAAACACCTGGTAGGAGGAGGCAATACCTTTTTCCATTGCTAGCCTCACACATTGCTAGTTTCCACTCCTGTTGGCTACTTTAATTAGTCTTTTCTTGCTTCCAATTTCATTAAGAAATGGTTCCCCCCCCCCATTAGAAATGCTTAGCAGTGACCACTTCTGCAAAATTGAGGGTAATGTTCCCTGGATGTCACTATACAGCAGAGACAGAAGAAGCTGGCCAAAGAGGGCAGACAAGACATGGAACTAAGGCACGATAAGGTCAAGTCTCTAAAACATTATTACAATGTTTAAGATGAGGAGAGGCTCATTTTGCAGAGAGCCAAGAGTGCTAGAGAGGCAGATTAATGGATAATAATATTGGATGGCACAATACAATAGCAGGCATGGAGAGAATTTGGTTGATTCTGATTAAAGCCAAGATGTGCTGTTCCTCTTGAATAGGAGAATCCTCTGAAATGCTGACAGCTTTTGGTGAAGATATGAAGAAAGGGGAAAGCAAGGTAAAAATAGCGCTGGGACAAAGCAACACCTGAGGTTTATAGACAGGGATGCTTGTATACTCCTAGCAGGAAAGATGTAGGCAGATAAGGCATCAAGTTAATTAGCCCCTCCAAGGAATTATTTATTTATTTATTTATTTATTTATTTATTTATTTATTTATTTATTTATTTACTTACTTACTTACTTACTTACTTACTTACTTACTTACTTACTTACTTACTTACTTACTTACTTACTTACAGTATTTTTAGCCGCACCATTACCAGTGGCTTCTGGGTGGTGTACAACAATATTAAAACTTAAAATAGCATGCATAAGACTTTGCTAGCTACTTAGGGCTGTCTGAGGAGAGATGGAGAACTATATTTCTATCTTGTCTGAGGAACTGGACTTGTCCATGAAAGTTCACATTAAAATACAGCTGTTAGTCTTTAAGATGCAACAATATTTTGTCTTCTTTATTTTTTTTAATTTTTATTTCTCTTTGGTTGTTGTGGGTTTTTCGGGCTTCTTGGACGTGTTCTGAAGGTGGTTTTTCCTAATGTTTCACCAGTCTCTGTGGCCAGCATCTTCAGAGGACAGCAAACTGTGCTCTGGTGTAGTTTGGCTACAGAAAACCCACCCACACAGACAGGTACCTACACAAAAGGACAGAAGGGACCCCCTCACCACTGCAGGAGTATACCGGATACCTTGCAGTTGTGGCCAGGTATACATTGGAACAACAAAAGGAAGCATCCACACCAGAATCAAAGAACATGAGAGACACTGCAGACTAAAACAACCAGAAAAATCTGCAGTAGCTGAACATGCCCTAGAACAAACTGGACATGAAGTTCTATTTCAAAATACTGAAATACTGGACAACACCAGCAATCATTACGTCAGACTGCACAGGGAAGCCATTGAAATCCACAAGCACCAGAAAAACTTCAACAAAAAAGAGGAAAGTTTGAAACTCAACAAAACTTGGCTCCCAGCTCTCAAAAATACAGCATGAAAAAGGTCACAAACTCTATCCAACCACAAGGTCAAGGGGATCACTACCATCAACCACAGTGACAGATAATCTCCTTATCACAACAATACACCCACAACAAAACACACTAATCACCCATCCACAGAAAACAATACACCCACAACAATACACACTAATCATCTCATCTCACAGCCATAAATACTCCACGCCCTAGCCAAACTACACCGGAGCACAGTTTGCTGTCCTCTGAAGATGCCGGCCACAGAGACTGGTGAAACGTTAGGAAAAACCACCTTCAGAACACGGCCAAGAAGCCCGAAAAACCCACAACAACCATTAGATCCCGGCCGTGAAAGCCTTCGCAAATACATTTATTTCTCTTTCTCTTTTTTCTGCTTTCTTTTTGCCTGATATATTTCTATCGGGTGTGGAGCAAAGGGATTCCCTTCTTCAGCAATCTACTCACATTATTACTGGGGTTGCACTGTTTTTCTCAAGATACTAAAAAATGTAGGGAAAGAACCTCTAGTTCTCCCCAGTGGCCAATTCTTATACAGTATTACACAGTAGAAATATTTATAGAATCACAGCAAGACAAAACCAAAGAAGAAATCTTCACTTGCTATTTAGTATTCATAAGATAATGTCCTAAACTGGAGGAAAATTCTATAAAAACACCTTTATAAATGTCTTAAATTATTGCTTTAAGTTTTGAAAGTAACTGTTACATGCTATACCCAAGTAACTTGAGTGTTACTACTATATTTGAAAAGTAACTATGTAATTACATTGCTCTATTTAGAAATGTAACTAACAACAGGTAACTGGAAACATCTTTATCTCTAACTGATTATCTCCAAGCAGTGATCTAGATCTACCTTCCAAAACATGTTAATGCCCAGATAGTTTGAACAATAAGACCCCAAATTTCTGACTATTGTATACTGTATTTCTGACTGATGGCAGTTAAAGTCCAACACAACTGGAAGACACCATTCTGGACATATTTGGTTTCAAGAGCTTGGTGGAAAATCTGCCACTTCTGGATTCTATTGTGGCTTCAACACTGTAGTTATCAACTCAGATGGAGAAAGGAAGGTGAAGAAGAACAAGTGGTGGCACAAGGTTGAATATTTATTTAGATATTGCTGAAGAAGGAAATCCCTTTGCTCCACACCCAAGATAGAAATGCATCAGGCAAAAAGAAAACAAAGGTACAACACTATCTACCCTTAAAAGGTTCTTCCTCATAAGCCAGTCAATAGCCCAAAAGTCTCTCTGAAATTAAAAAGGTCTTTGTTAGCCAGCAGGATGACAGAGAAGGGCAGGCCTAGCTTTTCTTGGAAGGGAATTCTACAGTCTGGGACTAGCTCTTCTTTCCTCACCAGAAGTTCCCGTGAGTGAGGTGGGGATAGAAAGAAAAGCCTTTCCTCAAGATTGTAAGACCCTGACAAACTCACGTGACTTCTCAGATAGACTTGAATGTGGCTGTTATGACAAAAAAGAGAAAGAAAGGTTTAATAATAAATAAAACTAATTTTATTTCATCTAATCTGATCTAATCTTAATTCATTTATTAAAGAAGCAGAAGCAGGAAGAACAACCTGGATAGACATAAAAAGGGGCACATTTCACGCAGCCATTTTTTTTTTTTTTGTCCTCCCATAATTCCTTGGTTCTGAAGAAACCTCTCTGGAGACTGACAGGCTTTGATAGAAAACATGTAGTGGCCTCCTTTGGTGATGTGTGGCTGTGCCAGAGATACTGTTATAGTTCCTTTCACCTGTACATTACTGCGAGTTGTTCCCATCCTCTTGTTTTTCTCCCTCTTCCCATTTTTTACCTCAAGAATAGGGGTGCTGCTGCCAGTGCTGCTTAAACAACAGCCTCAGCATGCCCAAGACCAAGGCTGGCCCTGCAAGTCAGAGATGCTTTTCCTTGGAGGTCTGCGATGGCATTTCTCATAGTCTATTCAGGCAGAAGTCCATTTGATGTACTAAGAAGTGCTGGCACATGATTGGTACTACATGCCCCCAACATCCATTCACTGGTACAGAGAGGTGAGCTATTGGAGCCCACATGTGAGCAGGTGATTATAGCAAGACTTGTGCATAGTTAGGACCCTCTACTATTCTCTGGTTGCAGTTGGTTATGTGTAGACATAGATGCTTTAGAGCAGTGGTCCCCAACCTTGGGCCTCCAGATGTTCTTGGACTACAATTCCCAGAAGCCTACACCACCACCTCTTCTGGCCAGGATTTCTGGGAGTTGAAGTCCAAGAACATCTGGAGGCCCAAGGTTGAGGGCCACTGCTTTAGATAACTGCACCAATACAGGAAGTCATGCAGGCATCTAGAATATTCCCAAATCTACCCCAAGAAAATGTACATCTTTTGTGATGGCTTCTAAGAGCTATGTTCCATATATCCTGCAGGGGGGGGCGGGTTGTATCACACATATATAATGAAAAAGGTGTCCTTTTTGTCTTTATAGCAGGTGTAAAAGCCCCTTCATTTGATCAAAGCATAGCCAACTGATCAATGTTTGGGTAAATTTTGACCACTGGTATTGTGTGAGTACTATTTTCATTTTAACCCATGATTTAAACCAGGGTGGACAATGTGTAGCCTCCTAGAGATATATTTTTAACCCTTCAGGGTGCTCTAGAGCTCCTTCATGCCCTGAGTGTAAAAAGAAAGTGAAGGGGAAAAAAACAGAAATAGAAAAATAAACAGCTCCCAGAGGCTTCCAGGGGTGGCATTTTTTATGTTAGGAATGTCAGTTTGCCCAAGCCTCCCCATCCTAATCAAAACTGGAATTGGCTATCCAGGCATTCTTCTTTTGATTTTTCTGCTTTTCGCTATTTCTAGCTCTAGAGCTGTCCAAGATGGATGCTAAAGCACCGCATTTAGCCCTTAGGCTGCAAAAATTGCCCAGACCCAATGTAAAGTCATACCTGACTAGATTCTTGAATGTACCACCCCTAACACTGTTAATGTTCTGTTAAGCTACCAGGATTTTAACAGGTAAGCAACATAACAGAATAGAATTTGGCTGATGCTCATTAAAACAAACATTTTCTATTAATTGCCCCCCTTTATATTTTCATAAACTCCATATACTGTAAAACAAGTTTCTCGTGTCCTTATTCAGTACAATGCAATAGTCTAACTTGGAAGCCGCATGGTAGCAAATATATTTGGAGCCAATTTATGCTAATTGAATCTTCCTGAAAGCCTGACCACCTACTAAAACATGTTGAACAGTCCAAAGAAAAAATGAACCATTATCAGCTAATTTATTCTCTAGCAAAGTGACAGCTAATACTACAGATGATGGGATCAGGATGGAAGTCTGTCCTTTTTCAAATTATTTGTGAACACCAGGGAAGAAATTGCTTTTTCACTTCTCTTAAGCTTCATTTACCTTCTGAGTTGCATTCCTCTGCTTGATGGGAAATCGTAGGAGGTGTGTGTTCCTTTCTAGCAAGTGAGAGTGGGAAAGCTTTCAACCCATTCTTCCAGGAGCTATGTCCTAAAGGTGACAGTGAGATGTTAGATCAGAGTGGAGGAAGAGAAGGAGGGGAAGGAAAGCTGGCTGTTCTTAGCCGCTAGTTGCAAATACCTCCATTCCCACATCCTTACTCTTAAGAAGATGTGTATCATTGCATGGGGAATTGTAGAGACAGAGGACTTCCTCGGGCCATGAATCCCAAAGTGGCTGGGGGGGGGGGGGGTGAGAGGCATTACAAAGAAATAGCCAAAATTTGCTGTATAAACAAGTTCTAATGCATCTCTAAGAGCTTCAATAGAGATTAATCCTTCTTTACAATAATGATATGCCATCAAATCAATTCTAAATTATGGTGACCTTTTTCAGGGTTTTCTAGGTAGAGAATACTCAGAACTGGTTTACCATTCCCTTCTTCCAGGAATGCTATGGGACTGTGCAGCTTGCCCAAGGCCACAGGGCAGGGTGGCACAGCAGCTCTGAGGTAGGTGGTACAACTCCCAACTTCTAAACCACTGAACTATCTAGCAGGCTAAGCCTTCTTAGCACACTACATAGGTTAACAATCCAGCTTTCTGTAACATCTTGTGCGTATAAAACAGTTGCCTCCCTTGGCAGCTCCCTCAAATCTCTGTTTCAGAAACATCTTTTAACATTCATATGATAACCAAAATCATGACTACAAAAGAACAAGAAAACTTTACTATTGGCAATGAAGAAACTGAAATAGTCAGAGATGTTGTATACCTTATCCAATTATCAATCCAAAGGGAGGCTGCGGCCAAGAAATCATAAGAAGGCTGTGACTTGGAAGGGCAGCAATGAAGGAATTAGGAAAGATCATCAAGTATAAGATGTGTCACTGGAGACCAAGATCTTTGTTCCCTAGAGATGAAAGGGGCAGCCACCTCCAACTTTGTCAACTAGAGATGAAAGGGGCAGCCACCTCCAACTTTGTCAACTAGAGATGAAAGGGGCAGCCACCTCCAACTTTGTCAACTAGAAATATGAGTTCTATCATCTTTCCTATCATGAGTGTTGTTCTCTAGTAAACACAAACTCTCTTGCTTTCTTACAAAGGACTGTGGATGTGATTCCTTTACAAAAGGGGAAATGGGTGCACAGATAATCATTCCTGTTTCAAAGGGCTGCATCCACAAGTTAATGTTGTTTCTGTGCTACTGCGTGCTTTGTCTCCAACCAAACAAAGCCCGGCTACCAGCTAAGAACCAGATGGAAAAAGCCCATGGTACTTCAGATGAGGACCTGGTTATATCGGAGCAAAGCATGGCATCAGAGTTCTGTGGGTGGGGAATCCAGGTTCTTACCCTGCAATTGTTTTTCATGTTGTATGGAACTGGTCTTGATACAGGGACCCATGATTAGGATGCTGATCACAGATGTCCGACATTATGACTATTTTGTCTGGTTGAGATTTCAGCCAGAGTAACAGTTGCTTGGTGCATGTATGCTTTTGGAGGCTGGGTAGGGGGAGGGAAGGATTCAGATCAAGAAACTGAAATGGGATCAAGCCAGTTACCAATATCTGCTTCATCCACCAACATTACTTTGGCCAATTTAATGCCCAGTTGTTTCAATTTTGATTCTAATCATAGATGTCCAGCATCGTGACTGTTTTGTTTGGTAGAGATTTCAACCAAATGCAAGACATCTGAACAGTGAGAACAGAAACCAATGATATTGTAAATCAAAAACTAAATTTCTTAACTGCTTGAAAGCATCAGAGTGCACAGCAGGAGCTTTTTATCATTTCTTGTATTTTATAAATGAATTTGCTTCATTTTGTGATCTGTCTTCTGGCCTGGGATTCTTGTGCAATCTGATTTCTCAAATCTGAATCACATCTCTTCACCAATAACATGTTTTCGGCTCTAATCATAGGCTAAAACATCTTTCTGCCTGAGATTGCTCTATAAATTCAGACATTTTACATGGATGTAGGGAAGGTGTTGTACTCAAATGGTAGGCTACTCCCCATAAGGAAAATTTGTGGTTGCAGTCTTTTATTCACCTTTATTCTGGTGATCAGCAGGGAATTCAGATTGTGCCAGGTCCTGATCTCACATCAGACAGCCCTTCAGACTTTCAAAGTCTGCCTTGGGCATCTGTCCAACCTTGCCAGGTGTACAAGAAAATGCCCCTGGTGAGTCTACTGTTTCACATGGCAGGAAATACTTGATCTTCTGTTCTCCTTTAACATTTTAGACATTTTTGTTCTCTTCATGTGCCTATTGTGTGCTCCAAATCATGTTTACTTACCCATATATCTTCGCAAAGGCAATATACGTATGGTAGGCAGGAGTCATTAATTTTAGTGTCAGTTTGGCATTTTAAATTATAGTACAGCATTATAAGTGCTCTTTTGGAAAATGGAACATCCAAAGATTAGTATCTAGAATAGTAAAATTATGGATTGATCTCATTGTGTCTGAAACATTGCCTGTTATGATCTTCCATACTAATTTAATTTAATTCCTCTTAGCTTCTCAGAACCCTGAGTTTACTCGACTGATAGCAGATAACAATGTTCAATTTCCTCATCCGTTCTCATATAAAATCTCCCATTTAAAACACTATTATTCCCAATTAGGAGTTGAATTTTATAGGTGAAAGCAAATTGGATTTGTATTACCTGGTCATGAGCTTTGTTTTGCAAAAAATGAACTGGATAATTTAGAGATTAGCATGACATCTTGACTGAATCAGCTGCTGCTAACCAAAATCTACTCCATTGGCTGAACTGAATAGTGCTTCATGCGGTTCATATTTGTTCACTAAAAATTCCTTAACTTTTGAATGGATTAAAGATGCACACTTACAATTGTATTTTTGCATCAAAAGGGCTAGGGAATTTGTCTTACTGAAATGGAAAATGTATGTTAGCAGACAGTTCTACTCTTCCTCCTTCCTGTTTTGCCTGTTGTATAAGTTATACCATTCTGTTTCTACATTCTAATCTTGAGTCTCATTTCATCAACCTTTCATAGATGTAGTTTTTGAAGGAGTAGCCAGGTTAGTCTGTGCAAGCATATCAAATTTTTTTAAAATCAAAATACTGACACACGAAAGAGCAAGAAGGTGGCACTCTAAAGACTAACTACTTTAATATAGCTTTCATGGATGAAATCCACTTCAGGCATAAGAGTGAAACTATATGACTTTCATATTTATACATGGCCCCATGACTAGGTGGGGATACAGATAATGAAGTCATAATGGTGTGTTAGTAAAGGACTAGGCTATCAGGTTGTGAATAACAATACTCAAGCAGCAAACTATGTGAACCAATGTGGTATGTTATATTTGCTAATGGCTTAAGAACTCTTGATTGATGTTCAGTCCTTTTAAATAGGTCCCCAGCACCCTAAATACTTTATCTCAGCAGTTTATCTTTGAAGTCTTGTTTTGTAGTGTTTTTCTTCAGAATCCTGACAAAACTTCACAATAATACTTCACTCTCCCAAGCCGTTGGTAGTAGGCCTACACTTGCTTACAGACAAGCCCTCGGTCTCAAGCAACTATTGATACACAATGGATTTCACAGTCCTGATACAGTACAGAGATGCATCTGTATCTAGAGATGGGGACTAAACCCTGCTACAATCCAAAACAACAGCTTTGTTCTCATATCTATGCTGCTAGCATGATTACATGCCCCAACAATGTCACACACAACACCAAAGACATGTTTACAATGTTCCTCCACACTCTACATAGGACAAACAGGACAAACATTTTGCATAAAAGAATTTAAACACAAAAATCTGGCATCAGGAATGATAATACACAAAAATTTCAGAACATATCAATCTATCTGGACACGCTTCAAATTATTTGAAAGGCATGGTTCTGGCAGGAAAATGCTACAAAATGTTGTGATGCTTTACCTCTGTGCACATCAGCAGCTTGATGTCCTTTCAGCTTTAATCCAGTTGTTTCATTATGCCAGTACTATTAATGCTTTTTTTTTTGCTCTTTGGGAGCAGCTGACTTGAGGACTTTCTCACCTGTAAGTCTCATTTTCCAATGCTACCTCTTATTTCATTTTGGATTGGCTTCTCATAAGACTTTTTGAGGGATGAATTATTTGGAACTCGTTCATCATTGCCTTTTTCTGAGAAGTACTAACAAAGTTAGCCTGAGTACCATTCACTGTGAAAGGATTAAATCCATTAAAGGGACTCGATCTAGACTGAGGCCGTGATTATAGCCTTTGCTAATCTCTGTGCTCTTTTTTGTACCTAGACAAAAAGGGAGGGATGATGTAAATTCTGGGCAGGTGTGTAGATGTAAGGTGGGGAATGATTTGGTTCTGTGGCTGGCATTTGCCCTCTAACATGATACTCTGTTTCCTAGCAACATGAACTAGATCAATTGCTTAATCTTTAATAAGGTGACAAAATAAAGATGGAGACAGAGAGAAGTAAGATTTACCTTGAAACATATTTCCACTTGGTATGCAAACTGGGTCAACAGATTCTATTAATTGCATTACTTCCATGTTGTTTTTTAAACAATATTGCATTTTTGTGAAGTACTCAGCACGGTAGCACTCTTCTGCAGAGAGGAAGAACAGGGTATTAAAATAATACAAGTGAAATGCAGGCATTGATATTTTGTTTATGTAGTAGAAGAAACTTAAATGTTTTAATTGGCAGTGGTCATTTAAAACTTTTCCAATTAGAAATGGAAAAATGTGGAGAAGTCAAGTCTTGTGTACTTTTTCATCCCACAGAATGAGCAGAAGTAATCTGACAAGAACATTCCTTAGTCTGTCCCCCCAGGAACATTTTGATTACATAAAGATCAGAGGAGTTGTTCTGACTGAATTAGATGAATGCAACTTTTGACTCATTGCTGCTAAGTCCAAGTGAATGAAGCTCAGCAAGTTTTAGAGTGGAACAGGTAACATACAGACTGCTGGCAGGCCATCATCCCTATTTTGTGGCCTCCCACCACTTTGTGCTACAGGAAAATTCCTGGAAGTGATGGCTGCCACCATCTATACTGCTGAAATCATACTGGCTTTCTCTCTTGCCTTGTTATTTTGGGAAGGGAAGACTATACTCTGCCCTGTAGTCTTGCAGTGCTTTGTGATGCAGGATGATTCTCTAGTACCATCCTGTATCATAGAGATTATGGGCAGTCCAGTTCCAGGAAGTCAAATGCATGTGAATTAAGGAAAGCATATAAAGCCAACACATGATTGGATAGGAAGATCAATTATGTTTGTCCCATGTCACATTGTTCCAGCCTATTGGTGTTTGTTGATACACCTTAGAATGACACCCCTCCAAACTTTGATGCATAACTGAGATTTAACCACATGACAGCCCATTAAAACATGCTGAGCATGAAAATGAGGGTGGGAGTCGACCACCTTTTGTTTGCTTTCCTGGTGAAATATTTCCAGCTAAACTTTGCCTTTGACCTTTTGTCAGAAATGTCACTATCAGTATTTTGAGCATAATGGCAAAATAATTACCAATATCTGTACAACTGTATTTTAAAAGGAGGAGATATATTGAAATGTGCCTTCATAGTGCTTGTTAATGCTTGAACAGAATTGATGTGAAGCAGAGAAATTACAAAGGTTGATTTGGGAAACGTAAGTTTAGGAAGTAGGTGAGGAGATAAGTAGTTGCTACAAGTGCCTTTGAACTAATTCTCTAAGAGGAAGCTATGTTATTTGATTTCATGAAAACGAAGAGTTTTGTGTTAGTTTTCGGACGAGCAGGCTCAATGTGCATGACAGTGGCAAAATAATAAACTGTTGATAAAGTAAATCAATGATGGAGAAAAACAGATAAAATCCAATGTGCAAGTGGAAGAAAACTCAAGCTGCTTCATCATATCATCCCTCAAACCCACTTCAGATATTTACAGATAATTGTAAATTGCATCTGGTTAATTTGACATGGAAGGGGAGAATTGCTGGAATTATGGCAAAGAACTTTGGTGTTACATACAGAAGATTCATAATTTTGGCAATTCTCCATTTAACATCTGCTTTCTCAAAGATGGTGTTAAAATAATTCTGGTGCATTTTGGAAGCAGCAGCTATTACATCATGCAGATAAAACCAATAAAAAACAAGCAGATGGTGGAAAGGAACTGAGGAGATACAACATGTATTAGGTTGTCAGTTTATTGTTCTTATGCACAGTTTTCTAGAATCTGTAAGAAAACAAATTAATCCATTAAAAGGTCGCTAATAATACATGATGTTTCTTCCAGCCTTTTAGTCCACTATCAAACACATGTACTGTATAGCAGTGGTCCTCAACGTTGGGCCTCCAGATGTTGTTGAACTACAACTCCCCGAAGCCTTCACCACCACTTCTGCTGGCCAGGATTTCTGGGAGCTGAAGTCCAAGAACATCTGGAGGCCCAAGGTTGGGGACCACTGCTGTATAGCACTTAATTTTGTATACATTCTGAAATTATTTTTTGGAGTTTCCATTAATGATTGTAGTTGTTCTATTTGAAATGCAAAATGACTGTTGAAAAGAGCATATTATCCTTTACCGAAGAGCAATCCACTGCAAACATCTTTTCAAACGCCAGCACATTTGCATTAAAATAGCATGACTCAACTACAACAGGAAGCAATTGAAATATTAGTTAATTAAAACTAACATTATGAAATGTAAACACTTTCCTTCCTGAACAGAGTTATTACATATAGCTGTTCCTTTTTCTGGCACAAGAGAGGCTGATGTGCTGTTTAGAGCTCATGTGTAAAATTTACTTAATTGTTTTAATTTTTAGGCTCTTCCAGTCTCAGTCATAAATAAAACTATGGATTTCTTCACTTATGTTTTACCTAGTCATATTGTCTCGTCATACAGTTTTCAGGGTATAAAATACAGTGGTTTACCATTGTACCTTTCTTCACATTACTAAAAAAAAGATCAGGGTGTGACTACACAGTGGGGAAAATAAGGGCTGATCTGCTGTAATTTGTGATTTATCAGCTGAAGTTTCTACAGGTGAAATCACTGTAGCCATCCAGAGGAGAGTTTGCAGGAGTCAACAGGCAGAGCTTTGTTTGCTTGGGGCTCCAAGAGCAGAAGCTGCCTTAAGATACTAATTGGCAATTTCTACCTCTCCTTTTTAACGTTCCCCTAAGTATTGCAGAGCCAGAGGTGGGAGTTTGACTCCCCATTAGGCTTCCTAGGAAAAGAGCCAACCTGTGTAGCCATGGGCAAGCTGCACAGTCTCAGGGCACCCCCTGAAGAAGGGAATGGAAACCACTTCTTAGTACTCTATATCTAGAAAACCATGGGAAGGGTCACGATAAATTAGAAATTACTTCCGTGTGCATACACACATACACACACACACACACACACACATGCCCCAGGCAATAGTGTGTTCTAGTGCTGAGCTGAAATTTAAAAAGAAAAAAGAAACTGATTGGAGACAAGGAACGCTCCATTGAGCGGAACTGACATCCTTTTGAGTGCTTTTTCTCATTGGATCAGAGAATCAAACTGGGCCGAAAGTGGACAAAGGCAATGGCGACGCAACTGGAACAAATTTAAACCATCCCTACCAGCTGAAAAAAAAAAGACAGATCCTTCCTCAAAAGAGATGATTCCATAACAGGCTTCCTGACATTGAGCTTTGCATCATGTAGTCTTGGATTAAACCAATGCCCTGGATCCATTCCAGTCGGGCTTCAGGCCGTGTCACGGTACGGAAATGGCATTGGTTGCCCCGCTCGATGACCTATTGAAGGAGGCCGATAGGGGCAAAATGTTCTTGTTGGTTCTCCTTGATATCTCAGTAGTCGATATTTGATATCTTTGATAGCTTCGGCCACGGTATCCTGGGACGGCTCTCTGAGTTGGGGATCAGTGGTCTGGCTCTTGCCTGGCTCCAGTCCTTCTTGGAGGACCATTCCCAAAGAGTTCAGCTTGGAGAGAGTTGCTTGGCCCCATGGCTCCTCAATGGCGGGGTGCCGCAGGGCTTGATCATCTCTTCAGTGCTGTTTAATATCTATATGAGGCCGCTGGGTGGAGTCATCAGGGGGTGTGATGCTTCATATCATCAGTACACTGATGACATGCAGCTCCACATCTCCTTTTTTCCAACAGAAGTGGATGCCATTGTGCCCCTTGAGTGCTGCCTGGGAGCTGTATTACAGTGGATGGACTGAGGCTGATCCTGGACAAGATGGAGATTTTGAGGGTGGGTGCCCCTCCTATCAGTGGTTTGGGAAGCTTCCTCTCTTTTTTGGGGGGGTGACTCTCACCACAAAGAGTGGTCTGCAGCTTGGGGGTTCATCTTGACCCAGCGTTTACCATGGAGTCCCAGGTAGCATCTGTGGTCCACACCACCCACTTACATCTTCAGTGGATTGCCCAGCTGCGCTCCTATCTTAATGTTGAGGTGCTCACCACTCTGGTCCATGTGCTCGTAATCTCGATATTAGATTACTGTAACACACTCTATGTGGGGCTGCCCTTGAGATTGAAGCAGAAACTACAAATGGTCCAGAACACAGCCGCCAGATTGTTAACTGGGGTGAAAAAATATCACCACATTTCCCCCACTTCGGCGGCCTTACACCGGTTTCCTATTCGTTTCCGCATTGACTTCGAAGTATTAATGCTTACATATAAAGCCCTAAATGGTTTAGGACCTTGGTACATAGCAGAGCACCTGCTCCCACCTAGCTCTACTCGTGTCACTTGATCTAGCCAGGCTGGGTGGCTGAGAGGCTTCCAGAGGTGAGGGGCCACCCCGAGAGAGGCCTGGAAGGAGAGATTAGAAACCAGGCCTTCTCAGTGGTGGACCCTCGCTTCTGGAACACCTTGCCCCTGGAGATTTGCCTGACATCCTTGCTGGGAGTTTTTAAGAACAAGCTGAAGACCTGGTTCTTCAGGCAGACCTTCCACCCTTCCATTTCTTAGTTTCTATGTTTTATCATCTTGGACTTTCTCTATCTCTATGTTGTTGATATTGTTGTTTTGATTTTTTTTATATACTGTACTCAGATTGTAAGCCACCCGGAGTAGATTCATTGAATATAGATGGGCAGGGTAAACGCCAGAAAGTAGGTAGGTAGGTAGGTAGGTAGGTAGGTAGGTAGGTAGGTAGGTAGGTAGGTAGGTAGGTAGGTAGGTAGGTAGGTAGGTAGATAGATAGATAGATAGATAGATAGATAGATAGATAGATAGATAGAAAGATAGATAGATAGATAGATAGATAGATAGATAGATAGATAGATAGATAGATAGATAGATAGATAGATAGATAGATAGATAGATAGATAGATAGATAGATAGATAGATAGATAGATAGATAGTCACTGGGTTCTAATTTGAATTCATCTGTGCCCAGTCCAAAGTAGTTTGCAGGGTAGCAGATTGTCACTAATTAAAGAGTTCTTTTCTTGATTTCAAGGTGTGTGCGACACACTCACACGATGACATGAAGCCACAGACCCTGAAATAAAGAAAAGGAATGCTTTAATTAGCAGCAACCTGCCTCAGCTGGTGATGTTCCTCCTATTGTATAGGCAGAGCTATTCTGCAGGATATTGACCATGTTTTATTGTGCAGGTGGGAAGTAGTCTTTCCAAGCAACACTATGTCTAATGCCAACTAAGGTCCTTTCTGTGAGTGACGTGAGCCTGTGCTATCCTGACTCACAGCTTGTGTCACTAGCCACTATCTTCCTCTGCTCCTACAACTTAGTTTACACAATGAAGAACAACGTATGTGTAACTGGAATTATTTTCTAGTGTGAGATATAAGTAGTTGCATCATTTGGTAACATTTGATGATAGCAGAACATTAAATGTAACTTGAGTACTTTCAACTATATGGGGCATTGCAGATGAAAAATACTTAAACTAAGGGAACAAGGAGTACTTCTTGTGCACTCACTGCTCTCAACTACAAGTGCAAATGGATAAACAGAAACAATTGACTTGTTGAGTTGTTGAGCAGCCTACTCGTTGTTTTGGAGCAATCTAGTACAATAGCTTGTTTCTCAGAGAACGTTAATCACATTCAAAAAAATGAACAAGCAGCTAGGTTAGGCATCCTTCAGTCTCGAAAGACTATGGTAACGTGCTCTGTATGGAGGACTTGGAACAGCGCCTAGTGTGGCTGAGAAGGCCAATTCGAGAGTGACAATCTCTTCCACACTGAAGACAAATCCAATCTGTCCCCTGTCCGGCTCCCTGGTTTTGCTGCTTTTGTGACTTCCTCTTTGCCTCGGCCTGCTGGGCAAGGGTCTCTTCAAATTGGGAGAGGCCGTGATGCACCGCCTGCCTCCAGGCTGAACGCTCAGATGTCAGGTTTTCCCATCTGTTGAGGTCTATTCCTAAGGCCTTCAGATCTCGCTTGCAGATGTCCTTGTATCGCAATTGCGGTCTCCCTCTGGGGCGCTTTCCCTGCAGTAATTCTCCATAGAGGAGATCCTTTGGAATCCGACCATCAGCCATTCTCACAACGTGCCCGAGCCAACGTAGACGTCGTTGTTTCAGTAATGTATTCATGCTGAAAATTCCAGCTCGTTCTAGGACTACTCTGTTTGGAACTTTGTCCTGCCAGGTGATACCAAAAATCCGTCGGAGGCAACGCATATGGAAGGTGTTCAGCTTCCTCTCCTGCCGTGCACAAAGGGTCCAGGACTCACTGCAGTACAGGAGTGTGCTTAGGACACAGGCTCTATAGACCTGGATCTTCGTATGTGTCGTCAGCTTCTTATTGAGCCATACTCTCTTTGTGAGTCTAGAGAACATGGTGGCTGCTTTGCCAATGCGTTTATCCAGCTCGACATCTAGAGAGAGGGTGTCCGAGATGGTTGAGCCGAGGTACACAAAGTCATGAACAACCTCCAATTCTTTTGTGGAGATGGTAATAGAAGGAGGTGAGTCCACGCCCTGGCCCATGACTTGTGTTTTCTTCAGGCTGATTGTTAGTCCAAAGTCTTGGCAGGCCTTGCTGAAATGATTCATGAGTTGTTGGAGGTCTTCAGCAGAGTGGGCAACAATGGCTGCATCATCTGCGAAGAGGAAGTCCCGCATGCATTTCAGTTGGACTTTGGTCTTCACTCTCAATCTAGAGAGATTAAAGAGCTTTCCGTCTGATCTAGTCCGGAGATAGACACCCTCGGTTGCAGTTCCAAACGCATGCTTCAGCATGACAGCAAAGAAGATCCCAAAAAGTGTTGGTGCGAGGACACAGCCCTGTTTCACTCCGCTTCGGATGTCAAAGGGGTCTGATGTTGAGCCGTCAAAAACTACAGTGCCTTTCATTCCCTCATGGAAAGATCTGATGATGTTAAGGAGACGAGGTGGACATCCAATCTTGGGAAGTATTTTAAAAAGCCCATCCCTGCTAACCAGATCAAATGCTTTTGTAAGGTCTATGAAGGCCACTAAGAGAGGCTGTTGTTGTTCCCTGCATTTCTCCTGCAGCTGTCGGAGGGAGAATACCATGTCAGTGGTGGATCTATTAGCTCGAAATCCGCACTGTGATTCTGGATAGACTCTGTCTGCAAGCACCTGGAGCCTCTTCAGCACAACACGGGCAAGCAGCTTCCCTACCACGCTAAGAAGAGAGATGCCACGGTAGTTATTGCAGTCACCCCTGTCTCCTTTGTTCTTGTACAGTGTGACAATGTTTGCATCCTTCATGTCCTGTGGTACTCCACCTTCCCTCCAGCAAATATGAAATACTTCATACAGTTCGGTGGTGATGATCTCCTTACAGCATTTCAGCACTTCAGCAGGGATGTTATCCTTTCCCGGTGACTTGCCGGAGGCGAGGGAGTCCAAGGCCGCTTTTATTTCTGCTAAGGTTGGTTCGCTGTCCAGCTCTTCCAAGACAGGCAGGCACTCAATGTTATTTAATGCTTCTTCAGTTACTACATTCTCTCTGGAATATAGCTCAGAGTAGTGCTATACCCAGCGTTCCATCTGCTGTGCTCGGTCCTGGATGAGCACACCTGTAGCAGACTTCAAGGGAGCAGATTTCTTCTGTATTGGACCTAAGGGATGCTTGATACTGTCATACATTCATTTGATGTTACCTGTGTCCGCTGCTAACTGTATCTGAGAGCAGAGCTGGAGCCAATAGTCATTGGAGCATCTCCTGGCAGCCTGTTGGACTTGGCTGCGAGCAGCTCAAAGAGCTTGCAAGTTGTACTCGCTAGGACAGGCTTTGTATGCTGCTAGAGCTCTTCTCTTATCCTCGATGGCTGGCATTAACTCCTCTGAATGGGCTTCGAACCAGTCAGCCACCTTTTGGGTCTTCTTGCCAAAGGTGGACAAGGCGGTGTTATAGACAGTGTTCTTGAAGTGTTCCCATCGTTCAGGTGCATTTGCATTAGCCGGACCTGGAAGGGCTTCCTCAAGTGCTTGGGCAAATTCCTTCACTTTTCTTTGATTGCAAGTGTTGCTGATGTCAATACGTGGTCTTCCTTCCTTTTTCGTGTGATATACTCTCTTTGTTCGCAGTTTCACTCTACTACACACCAGGGAGTGATCAGTATCACAATCAGCACTCTGGTAACTGCGTGTGATCATAATACTAGGAAGGCTGGAACGTCTAGTGAGGATTAGATCGAGCTGATGCCAATGCTTGGATCTTGGATGTCTCCAGGAAACTCTGTGTTGCAGCTTCGTGTTAAAGAATGTGTTGCTGACGCAAAGACCGTAATAACAGCAAAACTCCAGCAAGCGTTGGCCATTTTCATTCATCTTTCCAATGCCAAAATAACCTAAACAAGTGGGCCAAGAATTATGATCAGCACCAACTCTAGCGTTAAAGTCTCCAAGAATGAACAGTGCCTCTCTTTCAGGGACTTTTTGATAGTAGCTGCCAGATCGTCATAGAATTTGTCTTTCGCTTCTGGAGTGGATGACAGTGTTGGTGCATATGCACTAATGAGGGTTACTGGTCCTGCTGATGAGTGGAGCTGCAGAGACAGGATTCTTTCACTCCCCACAGTGGGTGGAACAATGCATCTCAGAAGAGTATTTCTGACTGCAAAGCCAACACCATATTCCCTGGTCTCATTCGATGGTTTTCCCTGCCAGAAAAATGAGAAGTTTTTTTCTTTGACAGATCCCAAGTCTGGCAGTCTTGTCTCTGGGCGACGATGTCCATCTGCAGTCTACTCAGTTCCATGTCAATGACAGCTGTCTTGCGCACATCGTCTATTTCTTGCAGGTCATTAGGAAAGCCGTAGTCAGGAAAGCCAGGGGTCATTGTCCGTACATTGTCCGAACAAGCAGCAATACCTAAAGAAAACCTCGGTTCATTGTTATTATTTTGCTGGATGACACATTGAGGATACAGGAAAGTCCATGTTTTTGTGGCTAATCCTAAATCACCATTTCTACAAAATAGTACTGAAGCTTTATTAGGTTTTGCTGTTGATTTCTTACAGGATGTACATGATGTCTCTGTTTATAAACATTTAGACAGCCTTCCATTCATACACTGTAGCTTTTGATAAGCTCATTGGCATTTCTTGTGTTACGATTATCACATGGTGGGGTTTGCTTGAGATAGTAAATTTCTACAGGACTTCTGCTCTCCATAGCAGGTCGCCACTTCACCATGAAAACTGGTTTCTGCTGCACATACTCTTTATGCTGCTCTTAAAAACATCCGTGATTCAGATTTGGAGTGGCATGGAGGCAAATCAGAAATTGGAAATTAAGTTACATCCCAGCATTGTGGAGACAAAATTGCTCACAGTATGGAGCTTTTCTTTTCAGTATTTATTTTGTGTTTTTTATTTTTCATACACAGCCAAATATTGATTGAAATCCAGTAGTAAGTAGGCCCATTGAATCAGAGGGGAATTGGTGAATTCGACACCTATATAGGTTTCATTGATGTAATGAGCCTACTCTAGTTGCAACTTACTGCTGGATTTCAGCCATTATGTTTCCATATGTAAAAGTTTGAGAAAATGCAAATTATAAATTTCAATGTTGAATTGAAAGTATGCATTCCAAAAAGCAAAATAAACAAAAGTCAACACAAAATTCCTTACATTGTGTGTTTTCCTACCTGACTGGAATGAACAAAATGAATGAATTTTACCATACTTGACAAACACAGTGAAGTGATCATAGGCTACTGGTGATATTTGATGATTGTGTTCTCTTATTTATGTTATAGAGGAGTCTAGATGAATTTCAATGTATTTTATTTTTATCCCTCCCATTTAGACAACATCTACTCTGGGTGGCTTATAGTAAGATATCATAATACTGTAACAATTAAAACAACAATTTAAATCAATAATATTAGTATTATTCAAGATGGAAAAGTATAAACAGAAAGTTAAAATATAAAGTAAAATCAAATATTAACAGGAGGGAAGGCCTGCCTGAAGAGCCAAGTTTTTAATTGGCTCTTAAAAACACGCAGCGAGGGAGCCAGGCAAATCTCTGATGGAAGGCTGTTCCAGAGTCGAGGGGCCACTGCCGAGAAGGCCCGGTTTCTTGTCAATACCATACTTTTCTTGTGTGTTTGCTAATATTTGATCAGAAGCTATAACACCTGCTTTTATTGTTTTAAAAATTCATTTCAAGTTAGAGAGTAAATATGAATGGTAGTGTATAGGGCCCCTTCACGGATTGCTGCCTCGTTGTGGCGAAGGGGCTTGAGTGACTCAGGGAAGCTATGGGCTATGCCGTGCAGGGACACCGAAGACAGACAGGTCATAGTGGAGAGTTCTGACTAAACGCGATCCACCTGGAGCAGGAACTGGCAAGCCACTCCAGCATCTTTGCCAAGAAAACTCCATGGACAGAAACAAAAGGCTAAACAGGAGGGCCTGGCGTCGTCTGGTCCATGGGTTCACGAAGAGTCGGACACGACTAAACGACTAAACAACAACAGTGTACAGGGATGTTTGCAAGCCTTTGGGTCTGAGTCTGAGTCTTTGATTTCAGATTCCTGGTCCCAAACCCCAAGTCAGTCCCTATTAAAAACAAGCTTTTCCCCCTGGAAAAAAGGGAGGAGTGGGTGGGTTCTCGAGTCGAGTCTGAAAAACAACAAGTCAAGGTACCAGTGCAACTTAAGTCTGACTTGACAGTGAGTCCTGCGATTCAAGTCCCCGTCCCTGGTAATGTATGCAGTTGCTATATAAATGTTTCCATTTTGCAAACAGCATTATCTGATATATCAATACTTGTAACAAACCTTTAAAACTAGGGTTGCTTATCATGATGTTTGTTGCATTTCAGACATCTACCTTTGCCATTTAAGCAGCTTTATTTTTATGAGTGTGACATAATTTTTCTATCAATGGGATCATATCCTGTGTTTTCTGTAATATCTACAAGTGGGTTGTTGGACATTACAGGAAGCCCAACCAGCCAAATGCACTGTCACAAATACCACTGCCTCTTACTATATCTCCATAAGTGATGATGTAGTGGTAAATTTGGAAATGCCGGTGCTCATTGTGATAGTCCTCATAGCCAGCACCATTAGCTATCCAAAAACAGAGGCAGTTGGATCAGTCCAAATCAACCAATGTGGAGCAGGTATTTTGTTTGTTCGTTTGTTCAAAATATTTTAACTCCATCTTTCTCCTTTAAAAGGACCCAAGGTGGCTTACATCAGTGTTCCCCAACCTTGGGCCTCCAGATGTTCTTGGACTTCAACTCCCAGAAATCCTGACCAGCAGAAGTGGTGGTGAAGGCTTCTGGGAGTTGTAGTCCAAGAACATCTGGAGGCCCAAGGTTGGGGATCCCTGGCTTACATCATTAAAATACAATAGATAAAGCTAAAAAACTTTAAGTATGCAAATACTAAAAAGGATCAAACAACCCCCACTCTAAGAAATGACAAACAAAAGCAATACTAAAAACAAATTCAAAGCACTAAGGCACAACAATACATTAAAAAATCCCACTCAGGCAGCCAGTCACTGAGGGAAAGCTTGCCAGATGAGAAGGGTCTTTGCTTGCTTGTGGAAGGACAGCCAAGATGGAGCCAGCCTGATCTCCTGTAGGAGTGGGTTCCAAAGTCTGGGAGCAGCAACGTCTCTTGTGTCCCCACCAAAGGCACCCGCGAGGGTGGTGGGAATGGGTGAAAGGTCTTTCCTGACAATCTTAAGACCTGGGCAAGCTCAGAAAAGGAGATGCAGTCTTTGAGACTGCTTTTAGATTGCATTTAGGACTTGATAGGTTAAAACCAGCACTTTGAATTGTGCCCAGAAATGGATCAGCATCCAATGGAACCACTATAATGGGGGGGGGGGGGGTGTTATGTGATTCCTGCAATGAGCTGGCAAAGGACTGTGTGTCGGTCAGCATGTTTACTTGAGACTGCAGCAGAAAAGGAAGGAGAGGGGAATAACATGTCTCTAAATGGAAGAGGACCACCAGCTGAAGATTTTCTAGGACTTCTTTTTGTTATGGCCAGGGCAAAACACTTGAGAGACAATCTGTCTGTTTGGAGTGTGCAACCATACCTTGTGTGAGCAGTTTGGCTTCTGACGAATGTGTGCAAGAAAGAATCCAATATCTTTCTGCACAACGTGTAACTGCAATGGGTTGATTTCTGGCTTGCAGAACGGCACGCCAGAGGTTGCACAGAGTTCTGTGCCAGCAGGGCTTTATGCTCCACGGCTGCAAACAGGATACTGGCCTAAGTTTCAAAATCAGCACACAAGTTTCTTCAGCATTCACTTCCATGAAAAATGTTTTGTTCTGTTTTGTTTAAAAAGCCAGCTGAATGGATCTTCTTGCCCTTCAAGGTCAAACCACCACAAAACACATGAGTAAGTCCCTCGTGGCAAAGTGGTGAAACTGCAGTACTGCAGCCCAAACTCTGCTCACAGCCCAGGTCAAATCCCAGGTAGTCGGCTTGAGGTTCACCGAGGCTTCCAGCTTTCCGAAGTTGGTAAATTGAATACCCTTGGGATGGAGGGCAATGCGTAGCCTGTATGATTAAATTGTAAACCACACAGAGAGTGATCCAAGCAGTATATAAGCGGCACACTTTGATTTTTGCTTTGCTATAATTTGCTGTTGCTGAGAAATGCCCCATATTATGCTACTGCAAAGATTGTAGTTAATCTTAGGGAACAACAGGTAAGTATGATGGGACTGGAGTGTCAGACAATGACATTAATACCTTTCTGCATTGAACTATATAGCCTGAAAACCCTATGAAGAAATGACTGTGCGATTCATTCATTCATTCATTCACTCATTTCATTTAGATCTCATCCAGTATTTCAAGGATTCTTTTGGTCTATTCTGTTTTAAAGTACTGTATTATTCTTTGCAAGATTTATATACAGTGCATTTATTTTAAATATTTCATTGTGTTATAATTATTAGATTAGCTTCCATTTTGTGGCATCGTAATAAATATATAGCATTCAGTGATCAGTTCTTCAGATGTGTTCTTGAAGACTTTCACGGCCGGGATCCAATGGATGTTGTAGGTATTTTTGGGCTGTGTGTTCTGGAGGTTTCTCTTCCTGACCTTTCACCAGTATCTGTGGCCGGCATCTTCTGAGGATAGGAGTTAGAACTCTGTCAGTGTTCTGAACACAGATGTTTTGATGCTGGGCACTGAGATTATGATATCTCAGTATCCCTTTCACTTCACAGTGTATATTCTTTAATTCAGTAATATCCTTTTTAAACTTTTTTTGTTTCAGAGATCTGCAACAAATTAATAATAATAATAATAATCCAGTAATAAGATCAGCATGAAATCATAAAATTGACACAGGTCTAAAGATCTTTCTGCTAAGATATGAAGTAAAATATACCTAGATGTTTCATATTCAGTTCCCATATAAGAAATAAAATCAAGTAATTTTAAGGACACTGTCCATGGTGTTTAAAAACCAACATCACACATATTCAGAAAGGATTTACAGCTTTTGTTTTGTTGTTCAATTAGTTTGACATTTTCTAGGGGGGAAAAGTTAAATTGTTTCCAAATTGGCACCAGTTTTTCATTTGCTGATTTGTATAAAACAAAAATAAATGACTCACGAAGTTTGTGATCTACAAAGAAAATGATTTTAGCTTCACAAAAATATTGTTGCCATGGTAACTGAGTAGCAGCCTGTGTTGTTTGTGCTCTTAAAAAGAATAAAACTTGATGCTAATCAGTGAGAATTGCACTTAAAAAATAATATTGAAAGAAATCGGTTTAACTATTCAGAATAGATACCATTCAGACACTTTAATTTTAATTGCTTTCAGGAAAAAAGATAAGCACATATTTAAAGGGGCAGGTATATGTATGCTTATGGGGAGCAACCTATTGATAATTGAAGGATTTAATTCTGAATTAACAGGCATAGGGCTGGGCTGCCTGTCTCCCTCATCGAGATGCATCAGACTTAAAATACTTTAACTTAGGGTTGCTCTTGCCCAATGTTTTTCTTTAGGTAGTATGGTATCTGCAGACAATGATCAGAAATGATCAGAAAAAATGACTTTATAGAACACCCATGTGATGCAATAGAAGTATTTGTTCAAGGGAACATTAGTTTCACGTAACACTATTCTGGAACTCTGTTTTTATGGTGGTTCACATCCTAATTGGGCCTTCATGTTTTGGCACCTTTACTAGTCTTGAAATGTCTACTTGTGTTATGAGAATTAGCCTGGAAAGTACAGCTTGTCAACAGAAGAATGCACACAAGCCATATACTTAAGAAATCCTGTGAAGTTCTGAAAAAATGTGAATAATTTCTGTTTATTGCAAGGATTAAGCTGTAAGGTTATTCCAAAGTATATGCAAACACATCACCTTTTATCATGGCCCCTGAGTATCATGTATGTAGTTTTTCAGTTAATATATACAAGAAGTTCTCTACTAAAATTCTTATTTAGCATTCCATTTACAGAGAGTTTAGCATTCCATTTTCAGAGAAAGCTATATGTCTGGAAAGCATTTCAGCATGAAATTTAATAGTTACTTACGACATTGGTCTCTGAAACGGTAGTGGATGATTTCCACATGGGTGAATTTTGTAAGAAAATACTGTCCTACCTGTGCCATTTACTCTTGTGAAAAGGAACTGATAAGGCCACTCACTGTTCCAGAACTTTCCCACTCATATAAACACACGAATTAGCTGTAACTGAATGTTATCTTTTATACAATAGACATAACACTGCTTTGTTTCTCATTATGGATCAAGATAATCATTTACAATTATTCCAGGAGATATTTATTCAGCAATAAGGGAGGCAACATATTCATGCAGCACACAAAAGGTAACAAAAGAAAAGGAAAAAAAGATTGTTATACAAATATAATTGAAATGAACAAATTGAATGGATTATGGTCTAAATGGAAAAGAAAGAGAACTGATACAAATGAACAAGTGCCTTTGGAAAGTGTTGGGAAACTCCAACAGGTCTAAAACACTTCAGCTGGATCATAAACTGGGGCTGCTTACAGGGCACATATAACTCTTTTATTACAGAAACTCCACTGGCTGCTGATCCGTTTCCTGGCACAATTTAAAGTGCTGGTTTTATAACCTGTGAAACCCTAAATGGCTTGGGTCCAAGCTATGTAAAAGACTGTATCTCCCTTTATGAACATGCCTTGATATTAAGATCATTAGGAGAAGCCTTTCTCCTAGTCCCACCACCTTCACAAGTGTGTTTGGCCACGGGAAAGAGCCTACTCTGTTTCTACTCTTATGGAACTCCCTCCCACAGGAACTCCCTCCCACAGGAGGCCAGGCTGGCCCCATCTTTGCTGTCCTTCTGCAAGCAAGCAAAGACCTTTCTGTCCTGGCAAGCTTTCATTTAAATGACTTGTTGACTAAGGGGATTGAAAGGAATTGTCGTATTATGCTGTTTTATTTGTGTTTTTAATACAGCTCTTATTTGTAAGTTTTAATACAATATTTAATTCTTTTTTAAATATTGCAATAATGTATTATTTGAGCTTTTAACTTTGTTTCTTTTAATACTGGAAGCCACTTTCAATCCTTTAGGAGAAAAGCAGCATTTAAATATTTTAAATAAATATATCAATAAAACATTAATTATCTTGGGGTAATTTCCCCTGCTACTCTCCTTCCCAGTGGCAAAGGGAAATTAGCTGCTAATTAGAAACATAACAAGCATTAAGAAATTGAGGAATAGAACCAGGATGTCCTATTTATAATTAGTTTTAATCGAGATATCCTGGGGTTTTCATTCCTTCTCTTTTTGTTAAATTCTCCAAGTCTACACATTTTTTCCAGTTGAACTTTAACCATTTGTACCACAAAGCTACATATTACTATTTCACCATTACCTTTAGTGTCATTCAGTAGGAAAAAGGTGGGGTATAAATCCAAATTTTAAAAATTAAATGCTTGTATTACAAGCATGATCTTATTTAGTTAAAGTTTAACTTTGATTATGTCACCTCAGTGTTTGTGGAAACGCTGGTAGCTACATGTAAAGAGACGTAATTATTTATGATGCTTATGCTTCCAAAAGAGTAGCCATTTATAGCAAAACAGGAAAGAGTTTTGTGGTACCTTAAGCTGAACAACTTTTATTTGCTATAGAACTCTGCCCACATTAACTCAAATAGGAACCCTGGTGATTCACAGTATAACATCATGTGCCAGAATAAGATGGAACTTGGCAGAAGTATGGAGAATTGTAATAAGCCTCTGCCTAATGCTGTTGTTGGAACATTCTTTTGGGTTTTCTTGCAAAGATTGTTCAGTACAAAGCCAATTAGTTTTCCAGGTTCACCAAGGGGGACCTAATGATTGTACTTTGAGTCAAAATAGGGATGAATGAGGGGTGAGGTGTCTGTGCCAGTTTTTAATTGCTGCCATTAATAGAACTATACTTGCAACAACAGTTTGGCCGGTAGTGAGAATTTATTCAGGTTTAGAAGCAAGAAGAACACATCCTGAAGCTGAGGCTCCAATACTCTGGCCATCTCATGAGAAGAGAAGACTCCCTGGAAAAGACCCTGATGTTGGGAAAGAGTGAAGGCAAGAGGAAAAGGGGACAACAGAGAACAATATTTTTGGACAGTGTCATCAAAGCTACCAACGTGAATTTGACCCAACTCCGGGAGGCAGTGGAAGACAGGAGGGCCTGGCATGTTCTGGTCCATGGGGTCATGAAGAGTTGGACATGACTTAACGACTAAACAACAATAAACAACAAGAAGCAAGAAGACCCTATACTCATACCCAGTACACCAGAGTAACTTGGAATAGCTGTCGAGGCAGAACAATCACCATTCCAGGTTATAAGTGTATTTATTTAGTACATTTTAATAAAATCCTTTAATTGTAACAAAAATCAAAGGCAATTTGCAGTGGCTCATAAAACACAGTGGAACTCATAAAAGAGTTTATAACATAATGCACTAAAAATAATCACAGGAGAAATAAAACCTATGTCCAGCTTTGTTTCTCTTCCGTTATTGGAAGATTGATCCAAAAGAAGCCTCTGTCAATGAGAAGATACTGTTAGAGACAACCCAACAATACAAGTTATGTATCAAGACAATCAAGTGCAGCGACACACCCATTTCTTTCAGAACAGCCCATAGTTTCGCATGATCCCTATAATCAAAGGCTTCGCTGTAGTCTATAAATCATAGATTGATCTTCTTCTGAAACTCTTTGGTGCCCTCCAGTAGCCAGTGAATATTTGCAATGTGATCTCAAGTGTCTCTTTCTTTTCGAAATCCAGCTTCAACACCAGGCATTTCTTGTTCCATGAAAGGTAAAAGCCTTTGTTGCAACACCTTGAGCTTCACTTTGCTTGCATGGGAAATTAAAGCAAAGGCATATAACCTGGAAAAATAAAAGAAAGACTTTTGCCTGGCACGTACAGAACATTAATAGATCAGGGAAGCCTCTCTGGGGAAAAGTATTCAACTAATAGTACTTGACAACTGAAAAGGTTATTTTCTGTGTTTCTGTCTCCCTTCATATGGAGAGGAGGGCACTTGGAGAAGAGCCTCTGAGGAAGATCTTAGCCTATGGATAGTTTTAATGTCAAACAATATCTTCCTTCAAACATCCAGGATTCAAGACATGTAGGGTTTTAAAGTTAAGTAAATGAATTCCTCAATAGTGAATAGTGAGGATACCTTGTTTTGGCTGTTCAGAACCACACCCAATGTTGTGCTTCTTTATGGATGGAAATATCCTTGTAGGAAAAGAGCTGTGAGTGAGATGTCAGTCCTGCAGCCTTTTGCTTAAAACAAATCACCTCTTTTTCTTTGCAGTGAGATTTCTCAGCATGATTTTTTTTCCCTTGCAGAAAATCCTGAGGGATTTCTCAGAAGATTTGTGGACTTCATTTATTTTTCTCAGAAAAAAGTGCCAAGGTGTATAGGTTTGTAACACATTCTACACAGAGTGATGTCTTTCCTGCAAAACATTTCCCTGGATAGATGAACGGCCTACCAGTAGCACCTCTGTTTTGTTAGGGTTGAACTTCCAAGCACTGCTGTCTCCCCTGTGTTAATGAGAAAGGCAAGGCAGCTTTTCCAGAGTGAGATCTGACCTCTCCAAGGCTAGGAATCTGTGCCCTTTACAAAAACCTTTTATATATGCATTTTAAAATGTCAAGAATAAATTATGGAAACACACATCTGGTATTAGTTCCAGAGGAAAATAAGTCCTAAGTTACTTCTCTTCCATCTCTGTATCTGGGTACTCCATAGACAAATTGAGTACGTACACGTCCAGGCATAGATATACCAAATAAACACCTGTGCTGTGATGCTTATATAGATCCCTCCGTGCATGGCAGTTGCCAATTTTAAAAAAAGAGACACACATCTCCATCACCACCAAAAGAAAGTGAGTGAGAGAGAGAGAGAGAGAGAGAGAGAGTGAATGTAAAAATAATTACTAGAATTTAAATTTATCAGAGTGAAAAGCTATATATTCCGCAGTAAAATTATCCCCATCATTCTTAAGTCAATTTGTGCTCCACTTATTTGTTAATTTATCTCACAGCTGATCCAGATCCACCACCAAAATTAATTTCCCCTTAGTTAATTACTTGCATTCAGTTCAATCACCATAGCATTTCCCCTGTCCCAAATCAAATTAAATCCAACATAAATAGGGCATGAGCCACAGTTCTTATTGGGTGGGCAGTGGGGAGGATTCTTACAAGGAGGAGGATGAAGAGGCCAACACTTGGATGATCTAGTTATCTTTTTTTTAAAACTAGTAGAAATTAAATCAGCCAAAGGCAAGCTTACCGCAGCTCAGGTACTGCTGATGTGCCAGGCTAACTGAAACCTCAAATGCCCCTAGGTGTGGAACTGATGTAATTTCTGATTGTCTCCGGAAGAAAATTGAATTCATGTTATTTCTCTTCCCAGAGGTACCTGAGGTTTTGCTTAGCAATGCAGTGGAGAAACTCAGCTGCCAGGTTATCTTTGGCTGGATTAATTTTTTTCAGAAGAGACAGATATCTCATCACTCATCCTGTATATCTGTTATGAGGACATAAGGAAAAGAGTCTCCCAGATAGTCTTGAAATAATACTGACCAGTGCAATAAGGAAAGGACATCAAGACTTCCTTGACCCATTCCAATTCAGGTTCAGGCCGGGCCACAGCACAGAGACTGCACTGGTTGTGCTACACAGTGACCTGTTAAGGGAGGCTGACCAGGATAATGTGGCTCTGTTGGTTTTCCTTGATCTCTTAGCTGCCTTTGATATTGTCAGTCACGGATTCTCCTGGATGGACTGTTGGGGTTGGGGATGGGTGGCTTGGCATTTTGCTGGCTTGTGTTTTTCCTTGGTGGTCATCTCTGGAAGGCACAATTTTGGACCCAGTGCTTGACCGTGGAGCAACAGGTCTCTGCTGTGATCTGTTTTGCCCTTTTTCAGCTTCAACAAATTGCTCAGTTGCGTCTCTGTCTGGATTATGGGTCTCTAACAACAGTGGTCTACACACTGGTAGTCTGAAAAACTGACTACTGTAGTGCACTCTAAGTGGGCCTTCCCTTGAAGCTGCTCTGGAAGCTTCAGGAGGTCCAGAATGCAGTGGCCAGGTTGATTGCTGGGATGGAGAATTCAGCATTATCACCCCAGCCTTGCTCCACCTGCACTTGTTACCAATCCACTTTTGTGCCAGGTTCAAGGTTCTGGTACTAACATATAAAGCCCTAGATGGTTTGAGACCTCATTACCTGTCAGAATGTCCTCTTCCAGGTTCTACTGCCTATTTTACTCGGTCCTCTGCAGCCTCATGCCTGCAGATGTTGACAGCAAGAGAAGCCTGTAACACTTCAGCAAGGAATAGGACTTTCTGGGCAGTGGCACCTTTCCTTTGGAATACCCTTCTGCAGGAAATATACCAAGTGCTGTCCCTTTGGGGCCTTTAAGAAGTTCTGAAAAGTGGAACTCTTTGGAGAAGCGTTTGGGGAGGCCCTCCTCAGTAAATGAGAGAAGGAAAGAAAGAATACTCATTAGAATGCCTTATTGTCAATAGCTTGTTTTGGTGTGTAGTAGTTATAGTTATTTATAGCATTTTGTTGTAGTTGGTCAGTTTTATAATATGCACTATTTGTTTCATGAGAAGAGAAGACTCCCTGGAAAAGATGCTGATGTTAGGAAAGTGTGAAGGCAGGAGGAGAAGGGGACGACAGAGGATGTGATGGTTGGACGGTGTCATTGAAGCTACCAACGTGAATTTGACACAACTCCAGGAGGCAGTGGAAGACAGGAAGCCCTGGCGTGCTCTGGTCCATAGGGTCACGACTAAACGACTAAACAACAACAATTTGTTTGGTGTATTATTGCTAACCACCAGAGTTTGTTAGATGGGTGGTATAAAACCAAAAAAATAATAAATCCGGCCACCCTGGCCCTCAGATATTTTTCCAAACATTTTCCACACCTACACACTGCATTGGTGGCTTGTGCAGTGAGCATGGAGGGCTTCACCTCATCTTTTCAGGTATACCATAAGGTGGCTTATGGTATACCTGAATTTGCCATCAGGTGTACATTCATCAAAGAGTTGCATCCAGTCCCTGATCTCTAATAAGCATATCCATTTTGTACCTAGAAACAACAAGGATTTTGGTGGCACCTTAAAGGCTAAGCAAGTTTTATGTGCCAGAAACCTTCATGAGCTATATTCCGCTTCTTCGGATGCAACTACAGACATGGGTTACAGTCAGCAAAAGCTTATGGCAAATAGAAGACCTTAGTCTTAAAGGTGACCCAAGACAACTTAGATCTGTGTATATCTGCCTAGCGCTGGCTCCCTATAGCAGTGTCCCTTGGGGGTACTGGTTTGCTCAGTATTAATGGCACAATGCTGACAATCTTTTAAAGGCACTTTTATGGAACTTTGAAGTACATACAGATTAAGAGAGTGTCTAATTGATGAGAAACTGCTCAACAACTTTATGTATCAGTGAAGGTTTATGGCATATAAAAGGAAATGAATAAGTAATAATGGTTATCATAGAAGCAGAAACGTTAAAAGGACATTTTTGTTTTGCGGGAACTATGGTGAACTTTGCATGTTTATACAGATAGAGGTGAACAACTCCCAGAAGCTAGAAAAAAGGAAAATAATGCATTGTAAATGGGGATGCTTCAACATTTAAAGGACAATAAAGACAAATTGTTGCTTCTAAGTGAAAGAATACACAAATAAATTATTGATAATGGAGTGATATTATTTTAAAGAGCCGGAAAATGTGTCATTTAAGAAAATAACTTGAGTATATCCTTACAACTAAAGTTTTTAAAGTGATGCAGGAAAGCTTGCTACAAGTCCATTGTACCACTCAGAAGCAGCGATATGATAGCCAGAATTTGTTCCTGGGCAAAAGGTGCTCTTTTACCATCAGAGGCAGCTAAACTCTTTGCCCAATGGCAGGGGCCCTTTGAAGTGATAAGAAGGGTTGGACTGTTGATTATGAGGTCCGGGTCCCAGACCACAGCCGTCCCACAAAGATCTTTCATGTAAATCTTCTGAAAGAATGGACAGGGAGGCTCTCTATGGAGCCATTGAAGACCCTGAACTGGGACCCAAAGGTAAAACCATTTCCTCTTCAGTGGTGGACAGGTGGGACTTGGCAAAGGTATTAAGTCCTCAGAAGCAGCAACAGTTAAGAGCCTTCAAACATGAGTTCACCGATGTTCTATCTCACAGGCCGGGACGTACCAACTTGGTGGAACATCATATTGAGACTGACCCAGGGGTGTTGGTACGCTCAGCTGCTCGGACTTGGCCCCAACATCTAAGACACATAATTATAGACAAGGTTAACTCCATGTTGGATATGGGAGTAATTGAGCCCTCCAACAGCCCTTGGCGTAGCCACCCGGTCCTTGTTCCTAAGCCCGATGCCAGCATCCGGTTCTGTGTGGATTTCTGGCTGGTAAACATGGTGTCAAAATCTGACACCTACCCCATGCCCCAGGTGGACAAGCTGATATAGAGGTTGGGGAGGGCCACTTATCTTTTCTCCCTTGATCTCACCAAGGGATATGCACATACCCCTCTGGGACATGGATCGGGTGTCAAGACTTCGCAGCCGCATACATAGATGATATCATTATCTTTAGCCAGTCCTGGGAAGAACAGTTGGGTCATTTGAGGGCAGTACTGGAGGAGTTAAGGAAAGCTGGGCTGACAGGAAACCCACGGACATGTAAGTTGGTGCAAGCACAGGTGCCATATCTAGGCTTTATGGTAGCGGAAGGAGAAATTTGACCCATGGGGGATAAAGTTACAAAGGTGTCCTCCTGGCCCCATCCAAGAACGAAACGAAAAGTGATTCCTGGGCCTTGCAGGGTACTACAGGCAATTCATAGCCCATTTTTCAGATATTGGTGCTCCCCTAATGGACCTCACCCGCAAAAGAGCCCCTATGCTGGTCCAATGGGGAACCCCGGTGCAGCGGGCTTTTCAAGAATTAAAACACTTTGTTCAACTCCTATCCGGCAGCCCCCTGATTTCTCTCGCCCTTTAATTTTACTTACGGATGCCTTGGAAAGAGGACTCGGGGCTATTTTGGCCCAGCATTATGAGGATGGGGAGTACTCTGTTCTATTTCTCAGCTGGAAATTATCACCCCAGGAGCAGAGGTACGCTGCAATTGAGCAATAGGCTCTGGCCATCAAGTGGACTACAGAATCTCTACGGTATTACTTATTAGAATCTGTGCTTTTCAGCTGTAGCATCTTCCACTGTTTCTGCTAAAATACATATTGTCTATCTGGCATGAAGCCTTTCAGATGCTGAGAAACAATTAGCACTTTTGTTTTAAGGACCTCTAAGATCTGATGGTGCTAAAATGCGTTGCTGCCATGGCATCAAATCTTTAATCACCAGCACTGGTAAAAAGGTTGGTAATAACCAATTGACAGCAGTTCTGGATTTGAAGCACCCTGAATACTAAGCATGTATGCTGCCTTATTATGCCCCATTCTTAATACTGATGGACCGAAACGATTATTCTTTAGTGTATTTGGTTTAACATGGGGGAAAGGGTGTAGACAAAGGAAAATGGGCTCCAGAGAAGGAAAATATAAAAAGGAGAATTGATTACATAGCCAGAGTGTAATTTTCACTTTTGAAGGAAATGTCTAGCAATTTTCAGAAGTTCACATTAGCTTCTTGCTGCTCATGAGGACAATCTACTATGTCACTGGAATTTTAGACATAGTATAGTTGAATTGCTGGGACTTGGATCTGTTCTAACATGGTTGACATAAAAGTCTGTTTTACCTATTATTAACAGTCTTCAGCAGCCATGAAATATGTCCATAAAAATAAAGCTCTTAGTTGTTGTATGTACTTCTGTTGTGCCTTTTTCTTTTGCAAACTACAAGGTAACCATGCTTTTAAAAGTAAATTATTTCCTAGTACTGGATAGAGCTGAGTAGATCCTGAATGGAAAAATGTTCTTGTCCATAAGGCAGCAGCCAAAACCCAATGGAGGGAGGGACGGAGGGATAGATGGATGGACGGATGGCGGACGGATGGATGGATGGACAGATGGACGGACGGATGGATGGATCCCGTCTTTCTCCTTAAAAGGACCCAAAGCAGGGTCCTAAGTACTGCATTTGGGTTGGTTTGTTTTTAGTCTACCATATTTCACATCACTTTATGAAATACTCTTGTCATATATCAAACGGGAGTTTCTAGTCTAAGACAATTGGCATCAGATTGAATGATGCATAATATTATTCACTTCAGGCTTTTTTTTACAAAAACCATTGTTCTGGAATTAATAATCCAACTTTTTACAAAAATGAAATAATGGCTTATGCTACAGTACTTTGTATTTATAAGGAGGAATTGTTGTTAAATACAGGGGCTGGAGTCCTACTGGTAGGTATTTGTGTAAGATCTGCATAACTTGCTGTGGCTAATTGAGACCAATTGATGAACCATCTGGGTGCATTTCAGTTGTACAATTGAATTAGCCATGACAAGTTACACAAACCACACATGAATACCAGTTGAATTCTGGCTAGTGAAACAAGTACTTCAGAGTTAAAATTTCAGGATTATGGTCCATCCTTATTTGTAGCCAATGGCTGCACTTGGTAATACAATTTCCAAGGGGGACGGAATCCACATTGGTGAGTAAAATATATGTTAAAGTCTTACTTGAATAATTAACTTTGCCATGTTCTATATTGTATATAAGTCATTATTGAATTTTTCATGACCTGAATTTTGTTTTGCCTTTTCCAGGTAATGTCGTGGTCTTGTGGTCGACATGCAAGACATCAGTTTTTAAATCGGTAACTAACCGGTTTATTAAGAACTTGGCCTGCTCCGGGATCTGTGCCAGCCTAGTCTGTGTGCCTTTTGACATTGTCCTCAGTGCCAGCCCGCACTGCTGCTGGTGGATCTATACTATGGTCTTCTGTAAGATCATCAAATTCTTGCACAAAGTCTTCTGTTCAGTGACCATCCTCAGCTTTCCTGCCATTGCTCTGGATAGGTAAAGCAGTGAAGTTATCTCTCAACCACAGCAGCTAATTAAAGGGCTTTTCCCCCCGATACACATTTTAGGTTAATAGAGCAAAACTGACAGAGAATATTGTGGCATCTTAAAGCCCAACCTGTTTTATTTGATACAAGCTTTTCTGGGTTGCAGCCCACTTCTTCAGGTGCAACTGTTTTATTAAGGTATGTCTGAAGAAGTAGGCTGCAATCCATTGAAGCTTATGCTGGTGGATAAACTTGCAGATTCTAAGGTGCCACAAGACTTTGTTGGTCTTGCTATAATAGATTAGCATGGTCGTTCCCCTGGTGGTTTTAATATTGCTTTTTTAAAAAGTGGTTCGATGACTTAAGCCTTCTGAACATTGATATATCCAATCCATTGTTACAGCTGCTTAAAGCAACATTTTAAGTTTGCAGCCATTCTGCATAATAAATTATTTTTACTCACTTGTTGAAGATGGAAATTTTCTATGGTGGCTGGATTTTAAAAGTGTGATTGGCCAATATTTTAAGAGGTGACAGCCAAAATAACTCTCTAGCCCTAGGGCCAAAAATAAAAATTTCAAGAACCATTGTGTTTTTGCACAAAGAGAGATGGTGAATTCTGATCCTCTCACTGTCCTGCTATCTTGGAATCTTCTAACCATTTTAAATGTCAATGGGCAGTAGAAGTTCCTCTCTGCAGAAATGACATGTTTTATCCTTTCTTTATAGTGCCTCTTTGAGGACACATCAATATAGACCCTTCCAATGCTATGCACCCAGGACATCAGGCATGCAAACAGAGCCAGGCAATCTCCCATTTGACTAGTAACAAAACAAAAACAAGTTAATAGTTGTTGTGAGTTTTTTGGGCTCTTTGGCTGTGTTCTGAAGGTTGTCCTTCCTAACGTTTCACCAGTCTCTGTGGCCGGCATCTTCAGAGGACAGGAGTAGCACTCTGTGCTCTGGTGCAGTTTGTTTGGGAGTTGAGTATTTATAGCTGTGGGATGAGCTTTTGTCCTTTTCAGGAGATAGGTGACTATGGTGATCAGTGTGTTTTTGTTGTGGGTGTATTGTTGTGATAAGGAGGAGAGATCATCTGTCACTGTGATTGATGGGTGTCGTTAGCTGGTCTTTTGTGTGTAGTGATCACTGATCCTTGTGGCTGGGTAGAGTTGGTTGACGTTTTGCAGGCTGTATTTTTCAGTGCTGGGAGCCAAGCTTTGTTGAGTTTTAAACTTTCTTCTTTTTTGTTGAAGCTCTGCTGGCGTTTGCAGATTTCAATGGTTTCCCTGTGCAATCTAACATAATGATTGCTAACTACACCCATCAATCACAGTGACAGATAATCTCTCCTCCTTATCACAACAATATACCCACAACAAAAACACACTGATCACCATAATCACCTATCTCCTGAAAAGGACAGAAGCTCATCCCACAGCTATAAATACTCAACTCCCAAACAAACTGCACCAGAGCACAGAGTTCTGACTCCTGTCCTCTGAAGATGCCGGCCACAGAGACTGGCGAAACATTAGGAAGGACAACCTTCAGAACACGGTCAAAGAGCCCGAAAAACCCACAACAACCATTAGATCCCAGCCGTGAAAACCTTCACAAATACAAAAAACAAGTTAACTTGTCAAATGCAGATTGAGGCAAACTCATGTTAGAAGAAACAATCTTTTCCTAAGGATGCACTGCTTCTGAATATGGAATCATTGTCTAGTGAGCTATTGATTGGTCTCTATTAGCAAATAGATTTGACAGTGTCAGCTAATAGTGCACTTCCATCTGTAAAAAGAAAAGAAGAATATGCAGAGTTTTAGCTGTTGGTTTCTTAAAATACGTACTTGACCTTAGAGTTTTCTCTGATGTAATAATAGGTTGTGTATTAGAACTGTTTTGTTATATCTATTTTATTTAGTGAAGTTGTTCAGACCAGATTTTTAAAAATCATTAGATACTTTAAAGTAGGATTTGATACTTCTTGTCTTGGATATTCTTTCTCAGACAGAAAAGGAGTTTGACATAGAGGATAGAACAAATCCTGCAGGACTGAGAGGTAGAACTCCAACAACAGTGAATAATAGATGTAATTTAAAAGTGCATTTAAAAAAAAGGAAAACTTTCATTCTTTTCTGTGGGCAAAATAACATGGAAACCAGTAATCAACCATGACTCTACTGTGGCTAGATCCACCGTAGAACTCTATTACGCATAATGACCTGGTGAGAAACAGCATTTTTGTATCACTATCCAGTCACGGTGTTCCATCATCCCAATTTAAAGCAATCCATTGTCTGGGGAAGATGGAGGTAAGAAGTTGTAATCTGCATGCTGTGTACATTATGACTTGATTTGTCTCTTATATACCCTTCTTCTTTTCTTTGGTAGGTACTATTCAGTTTTGTACCCACTGGAACGAAAGATATCAGATGCCAAATCCCGAGATCTGGTCATCTACATCTGGGCTCACGCAGTTGTGGCCAGCATTCCCGTATTTGCTGTGACTAGTGTGTCCGATATTTATGCTATGTCCACTTGTACTGAACCTTGGAGCTATTCCATTGGTCATTTAGC
This sequence comes from Pogona vitticeps, assembly GCF_051106095.1. Taxonomy (NCBI): domain Eukaryota; kingdom Metazoa; phylum Chordata; class Lepidosauria; order Squamata; family Agamidae; genus Pogona; species Pogona vitticeps. The sequence continues at coordinate 304,333,090 of NC_135783.1, forward strand.
ATATGTTATTATTTACAACATTACCACTGTGATTTTGCCAGTGGCTGTGGTGTTTCTCTTCATGATCCTCATCCGGAGAGCGCTGAGTGCCAGCCAAAAGAAAAAAGTCATCATAGCTGCCTTAAGAACACCTCAAAATACAATTTCTATTCCTTATGCCTCCCAGAGAGAATCTGAACTTCATGCCATGCTGCTTTCCATGGTTATGATTTTTATTTTCTGCAGTATGCCCTATATGACCGTAGTGATTTACCGCACCATACGTGATGCTTCTGACACTTCTGTGTACTTGCTTCTCACTGCCATCTGGTTGCCCAAGATATCACTGCTAACCAACCCACTGCTCTTCCTGACTGTTAACAAATCTGTGAGGAAATGTTTGGTAGGGACAATGGTGCAGTTGCACCGAAGGTATAGTAGGAGGAATGTTGTCAGCTCTGGAGGTGCTGTGGACGTCAACCTAGAGCCTCATGTCCGTTCAGGTAGCCAGCTCCTAGAGATGTTTCACATTGGACAACAGCAAATTTTCAAGCCTGCAGAGGATGAAGAGGAGAATGAGACTAAATCCATTGGCTCCAGCAACTACCAACAGAAAGAAATGCCTACCACTAGCTTAGAGGTAGAACAGACTTTAGTCCAGAGGACTGTGCCTCATGCAGTTGCAGACTCTTCTGCGCAGGTGGCTCCCGCAATGCCAACAGACGCGGAACTGGCTAATGAGAAGTATTCCATGCAACTAGGCTTTGGGCCCTTTGAGCTGCCTCCACAGTGGCTGTCAGAAAATCGGAACAGCAAGAAACGCCTTCTGCCCCCTCTGGGAAATACCCCAGAGGAGCTAATCCAGACCAAGCAGCCCAAGTGTAGAGCAGAAAGAAAAGTGAACAGGAACAATAAAATCAGCATCTTCCCCAAGGTGGACTCCTAGTAAAATGAAGACTTTGTGGGATGAGACAGGACTGTCTTTGTGCATATATGTGATCCTATGGATCTTTCTTTGGATGACATTTATTAGAGGCGTATTTTGGTGCCAATTTATGTAGAAACAAACAAACAAACAAAAACAAAAGTGTTCCTTAAGAGTGGGGTTTTGAAACAGACACCTAACCTTTAATCCATTTCACCAAATTCATTTTTGGCCCCTACCTAGAGGACCCAAAATGGTATCTCTGGGCTCTTCCTAGCCCAAAAGCTACTTCCACCCTTCTGAAATATCCCACTGTAATCTCGAAGACAAGCCGAGGGCAGCACATCTGTGCACTTTTTGATTACAGAGAAGCATTAATTGTTGTTGCTGTACACTTATGGGACTTGGAGAAAGAAATTCAATCAGCCCCATTCCCCAAACCCTGTAACACCTTTTGCTCTTACAGAGAAAGCACTGAGCATCTTTTAGGACAGGAAGTGGACAACGTCCAAAGGTTCAGAAACCGCACATGAGATCCTCTGGACCTTGCAAGACTGCCCTCTGGCCTCCACACACAATTATTTTAAAAAATAATAATAGCAACACTGCCTTTTGTACCTTCAAAGAGTCATGGGGATAATTTCACTATATTTTTGAACCTTTTGCCTTTTCTAGGCCTGGGATGAGGTGGGCCTTTTTTTTTCTTTTCAAAATGGGAAATGACCTAAAATTACTTTCAATGTCATTTCCTGTTTTGAAGAAACACACACCGGGACTTATAAGGCTGGGAAGGGGACAAACATACTGCCAAATTGGCTGACTGGAGGAACTGAGAATGCAAACCTGCAAGCCATGCTTTAGGAGCAGTACATGTAATCTAGCTTGGTGTATCTACTAGCAGCCAAATTTAAATCGTGGGCTCTTCAGGTCTGCTTCAGAGTGTAGTAAGGTTTTCCCCACTTCCTTCTTGCAGTATGTTGATGTCAAAAGCATCTGATGGGCCCTCTTATTGTTGAGATGAGTGTGAACTAAACAGGTACATGATTTGCACAGTATTTTTACCTGGTGCTGACATTTTTCTAGACTAAGTGCAGCAGCAAAAATGCTCAGCAGAGCAGCAGCAACATGGCATTACAGAAGTGAAGATATTAATAATTTTTTTAAATAATACCACATGAAAATGGACATAGCAAATTTTAATTCTACCCACCCCAGAAAAACATGAATATATGACAGCTGATTTAAAACTAATGATCACTGTGTCAAAACGTTTCCTGTGATTCTTTGTATGGAATATTTCCTGTGCCTTTGCAATGTAGCATGACCACTTCCATGTAAAACGGCACTGAGGCAGCAGTAGCTATTTTGTCTGGTATACAGTGAATTAAAAACAAGTGCCACTAACTGAGGATAGGTTCTTGACTGTAAAATATTTTCACATTCTCCGTGATCCAAATATAGAAAATACTTCATCATAAGGACTTTTTAATTCATTGCAAGAAAAACAAAGAATTCCAAATGTCAATTATTTGAACTTTTGTCTTTAATTCTTCATATTTTGATCTGCATAGTTTGAGTTTAGTATAACTTGGTTTGTTTATAGGAAAAGGGAAGGTTTTAAAATGCAGAATTTCCCTAAGAAGTATTACCTATTGATGTCTAAGGGATACATATTTGTACTGCCCATTGAATGAACAAATGGAAGGTGAACTTGTGATCTGATTTTTCTTTTTAATCAAGCTGCCACAGAGATTATGCTAACACAATATGGAAGTATAGAAGAAAAACACTGGACTATCATCTCCTATCTTGAATATAAATATTTTATAATACTTTAGGAAAAAAAGTTATCTGAAAAAAGCCTTACAAAATACTTTTTCTTTTTTAAAAGGCCAACATATTTACAAAGAAAATGAAGAAAAGATGTTATGTCATTCGTCCTGTCCCCCCCCCCAAAAAAATGCATAGTTAGACAGTGTTGTGATATTGAACAAAAAGCATTGTTAGGACATTAAATAGTTGCTGCAGGTTTTTCGGGCTGTTTGGCTGTGTTCTGGAGGAAGAAAAACCTCCAGAACATGGCCAAACAGCCCAAAAAACCTACAACAACCATTGGATCCCAGCCGTGAATGCCTTCAAGAATACATAGGACATTAAATAGTTTGTCAGGGATGTTTGACATTATAGTACAATATCTACAGGTTCCTCTCACCAACTACCCCAGTCCACAGCTTGTACAAGTGTACCATAGTATAAATAACATACGTCTATATAAAACATGCACACCATTCCTGGCTGTTTCATGTACTGCTCAACTTTCATGGCATAACACACTTCAGAAGCCAAAGCTAGTTGTAATGAAGAATATGTTAAGTGGCCTCAGACACTTTGCTGTAACTTACCTTCTACTTTCTTGTATAGGATGAATGTGGCTTATTAAAGATTGCACGGTAAGGGTTTATCCATACATAGCATTTGTGACTCCTGTGTCCCTCTTGGGGCTCTCTGCAGGCCAAATAAAATATGTGGAATGTCAAAACCTGTGTCCAACTTCTCTTTTCTTGGAAAAAGTGGCATCCCTTTCAAAAATCTTGAAGGAATCTTTTTAGAAATATTCTTATAGGATGGATTTTTGTTTGTTTTGAGTGGTGGTTTAATGTTAATTTACACATCTCCCTGACTTACCCCCTTTACCTGAACATTTTCCTTTTTATGCCCTTGTCCTCAATTTGCACCCACCTCCATCACTACTCTGTTGCTGCTGCTATCATGACCTTTATATGTTTGTTTCTGCTTCTCCCATCTTCTTTTTTTTCTGCCTGGTGCATGACATTGGGAAAAGGTGCAGGAAAGGAAAACGAGGCAATAGGTGAGACAAAGGGGAAGCTTGGGGAGGCAGGGCAGAGCAAAGGCATAGTGTCAGAGATTACAAGAGGAGACAGCACTAGGCAAAGAGATGGCAACAAATAAGTGAGAATGAAAGCTGAGGAGCGGAGGACCATAAGACAGCATAAGAGGCCAAATCCTGACCATTTAATTGAAAAAAATATTCCATAAGCCCTAAACGGCTTGGGCCCTGGATACCTAAAGGACCGCCTCCTTCCATATGAACCTACCCGGCAGTTAAGATCTAGCCAGGGGGCCCTTTTGAAAGAGCCATCCCTTAAGGAGGTAAGAGGGACGGCTTGTAGACTAAGGGCCTTTTCGTCAGCTGCCCCCAGACTATGGAATGATTTCCTGACTGAGATTTGTCTGGCGCCGACGCTGATGACATTTCGGCGCCAGGTCAAAACCTTCCTGTTCCAAATGGCTTTTAACTTAAATAATATCAGCTGTAGGTCTGATGGCAATTTTTAGAATATATATTTTAACTGCATTTTAATTATTTTGCCCTTTTATTTTGCCTTTTTATTGTATTTTAAATGCTGTAAGCCGCCCAGAGACCTTCGGGTAGTGTGGGCGGCATATAAGTTAAATAAATAAATACAATACAATACACTACAATACAATATCATCACTGGAAAAGTTTTTTATATATATATAAAAAGTTAGGTAACAATTGTGCTGAGGGATTTTCATTTGCTTTGTTCTGGTTTAACATTAATTGAAGCTCTCTCAGGTACAAGAGCAAGGGAAACAAATCCATAGCTGTAAGGGTGATTTTAAAAAGAGGAGAAGGTCACAGAATGTCTGCCTATTCTTCCCAAGATGCCTTGCATTGTCTGGATGATGGGGAAAAAATACTTTGGTGGCCAACCAATTTTGGAGAACAAATGCTTTGTCTGGAACAGCCCTAAGTCAGGCTGGAAATGATTTTGTCATGTGTATTTATTTATTTGGAAGCAATCACTTTCTTTTCCATAAATGTAGCCACTTCAAATCACAGCTCTTTACAGACCTCATATTCCTGCTTTACAATGGGTAATTTGTGCATGTTGAGCCATTTGGTACAATTTTGCGTTTTAAATTAATCTACTTTTCCTTTTAAATTGTATTTTGTTGAGAACAAATGGCTTTGCCATGGTTACAATAAACACTACCCCTGAGCAGCTTGTGTTAAAAGTAAGAAGAATGAAATCCAGCATAAGCAGTGCTTATGGGACAAACGTGTTCTTCCCTAAGTATTTCGGAAGCTTCAGAGGGATCTATAGATTCTAGGAGATCTAATAGCTATTTCTACATGCTACTGTTAACAAACTTTGCAATAAAATATGTAAATAGTTTATTATTACAGTGTCAAGTCTCTCCTGTTATGTTACATTTTAGACCAGACAGGTTTCTATCTAGAAGAGGCACACAACTTCAGAACGCAAGCCTTAGTGTTGCCTCAGGTTTCAGTTATTAGAAGTATTTGATGTTGTGAGGTGGGTTGCCAACACTCTCCCAGTGACTCCAAGGAATCTGGGACCTGTAATTTCTATAGTTTGGGGAGCATTAGGGCGCAGCCCTACTACAGGGAATAGAGCAGTTCCAATGTAATGTAACTTTTCCAATATGGGGAATAGACTTGGTATAGAATGGGATGGGCAAATTGTAGTCTCACCATTGGCTGTGCTGACAGGAGCTGATTTGAGATCCAGCCTAACAATATTTGGAAGCCTGTACTTTGTCCTCCCTCACGACACACCACCAACCAAATATTTTAAATTGAATTGCCCTGGTTCTGCCCATAGGGATTATTGTGAACCCATCAGCCAGGCCGTTCAGCTAATTCATCTTGCATAATTCAGTTTAATCAGCAAGCAGCTCAACAAAGTCTAACACCTGTTGATACATTGATTCTTCCACTGAACTCCAAGGGCATTATATTAGTGTACTAATGCAAAATTAACTTAATCTGCTTTACCACATGGTTTGTGGCAAAATGTTAAAAAAACTAATTAATTTCTGCTTCATTAAAAATATTCCAATAATTTTAAACTAATTCTTCTAGGTCCATTTGCCATGTCCAAGCATACAGTATGAGGGAAATACTCCATATCTATAGCAAGCAGAATCATAGAATCACGAAGTTGGAAGAAACCATAGGGGCCATCAAGTCCAACCCCTTGCCATGCAGGAACTCCATCAAAGCACTCCTGACATGGCCATCCAGCCTCTGCTTAAAAACCTCCAAAGAAGGAGACTCCACCACACTCCGAGGCAGCATATTCCACTGCCAACCAGCTCTGACTGTCAGGAAGTTCTTCCTGAGATTCAGGTGGAATCTCTTTCCTGTAGATTGAAACTATTGCTCCTTGTCCTAGTGTCTGTGGAAAACAAACCTGTCCCTTCCTCGATATGACATCCATTCAAATATTTAAACATGGTTATCATGTCCCCTCATGTGAAAGGCTGGACTGGATAAATCCCAAACCGGAATTAAAATTGCTGGAAGAAATATTGGCAACCTCAGATATGCAGATGATACCACTCTGATGGAAGAAAATGAGGAGGAATTAACCTCTTAATGAGGGTGAAAGAGTAGAGCTCAAAAAATGGTCTGAAGCTCAACATCAAAAACAAAAAACACAAGATCATGGCCATTGGTCCCATCACCTCCTGCCAAACAGAAGGCGAAGATATGGAGGCAGTGACAGATTTTACTTTCTTGGGCTCCATGATCACTGCAGATGGTGACAGCAGTCATGAAATTAAAAGATGCTTGCTTTTTGGGAGGAAAGCGATGACAAACCTAGACAGCATCTTAAAAAGCAGGGACCTCACCTTGCCGACAAAGGTCCACATAGTCAAAGCTATGGTTTTTCCAGTAGCGATTTATGGAAGTGAGAGCTGGACCATAAAGAAGGGTGACCGCTGAAGAACTGATGCTTTTGAATAGTGGTGCTGGAGGAGACTCTTCAGAGTCCCCTGGACTGCAAAGAGAACAAACCTATCCGTTTGAAGGAAATCAACCCTGAGTGCTCACTGGAAGGACAGATCCTGAAGCTGAAGCTCCAATACTTTGGCCATCTCATGAGAAGAGAAAACTCCCTGGAAAAGACCCTGATGTTGGGAAAGAGTGAAGGCAAGAGGAGAAGGGGATGACAGAGGACAAGATGAATGGACAGTGTCATCAAAGTGACCAACCTGAATTTGACCAAACTCTGGGGGGCAGTGGAAGATAGGAGGGCCTGGTGTGCTCTGGTCCATGGGGTCACAAAGAGTCGGACATGACTTAACGACTGAACAACAACAATCATGTCCCAATGTAATATTCACCCTTGTTATGCAATCAGCTATGTATTATTTATGAATTATATGCTAATGTGGTTAAGAGTTGGGACTGAAAGAGATGTTAAAAGGTGGAACCTGAGAAAAGAGAGAGTCAGTCAGAGTCTGTGTTAGGAATCAGGGAGAGAAGGATAGTTTGGGGTCTGAGGAATGGTAAGTCTGAGTACAAATTGTGATAATAACTATAAAAGGTTAATATTGAAGCCTGATGAAACTTGAAGATTGTGCTTATGAATTGTTCCAGAAACCCACTGTAATCAATAAACCTGTTCTATTAAAAAGTCAGTACTGAATGGACCCTCATCTTTTCTAAGCAAAGTACGTTGATAAGGAGATCAACTGGTGGCAGCTTGTCAAGAGTTGTTTTGGTTTGCCTTTGTGAGCTCTGTGTTTAGTGAGACAAACAGGGGCCACGAGGGCGAACGCCACACCCCCTCTTAACCTTCTTTTTGTAAAGTGAAACATTCCCAGTTCCTTAAACCGCTCCTCATAGGACATGGCTTCCAGAGCTTTGACCATTTTGGTTGCCCTCCTCTAGACACGTTCCAGGTTGTCAACATCCTTCTTGAATTGAGGTGCCCAGAACTGGACACAATACTCCAGGTGAGGTCTGACCAAAGCAGAATAGAGTGGTACTATCACTTCCCTTGATCTAGACACTATACTCCTATTACCAAGAATTGCATTGGCTTTCTTGGCAGCCACATCACGCTGCTGACTCATGTTCAGCTTTTGGTCTACCAAGCCTCCTAGATCCTTTCACAGGTACTATTGTCTAGCCAGGTGTCTTCCATCCTATACCTGTGCATTTTTTTTCTGCCTAGGTGTAGTGCCTTACATTTCTCCCTGTTGAAATTCATTTTGCTAGTTTTGCCCCAGGACTCTTAATTTGTCAAGATCATTTTAAAACTTAATCTTGTCCTCTGGGGAATTACCAACCCCTCCCAATTCTGGGAGTTGAGTTAAAAAAAATCCAAACAGCACATCCCTAGTCATTGCTCTCAGTAAAAATTAGTATGGTTATACCAGGGAAGGAGCCAGAGAAACCAGAGGCAGAGCATTGAGGATAGTGCTGAAAATTTATCTTCTAGATTTCTGGAAAACAAAATTATGCCCATTCATCCCATTGTGATCAGTTTACTATGTAGTTAGTGCCACTGATTCACCAGACACTATGGGAGCAGTCTTGTTTATCGAGCAACCATATACACGTACAGTAATAGGTTCAGGATTGCAAATCCATTTTTCCCATTATAGTGCTTGCAGAGCATCCTTTTTACCTTGGGTTTCATTCCCACCCACAGAAAATTGCCAAGTACAGAGTCCCACTTACAGAGCACACTGGCAGAAATAAATGTTCGAGCCGGAAGCAACAACAAGCCTCACAAAGACATTTATACAGACAACAGCAATAGGAGCACACCACAACGCTCTTTTGAGGAAAGAATTGAATGTCCTTGTCAACCATGTGGAACAGAAGAGAATAATTGATGCTATTAAGAGAACGCCGATTCAGAAGCATATAAATCTCTAATTGTTTTGAAGGAGAGATGGGCTACAGGAACAGTGGAATGGATTCCATCTGGTTTTTTAAATTACCATGAGATTAGCATTAATTATTTCTGATTTACTTTAATTGGCCTTGTATTTTTAAATGGCTGCAAAGCACTTAAGCTCAAAAATCATTTCAGTTAAAGCAGAAACAAGATCGGATATGTATATAAGAAAATATCTTCAGCAGACATCAAAGGTTGTTCTCTTCTCCGTGGTTATAAACTGTGAGGCAATCAAATTCTTTAATATGATTCCCTTTAACATTTTAGGGTGAGGTGAGAACCCAGTGCCATGGTCCCAGATATGTCCCCAAGGAGGAAAACACTCACACCCATACACGTCAAAATAAAGAGATGGTTGGTTAGAACGTTTCAAAATATGCAAGTCAGTGTGGTATTCTTTGTGTGCAGCAGTGTGGAAAGTTTCTGGTGGATGAGGGCAGAGGTTGTGGGGGGTCTGCCACAAAAAATATTTTCCAAAAAATATCTAGAAGGGTTTACACTTTACTTTTGTTGATATTATTCCTCAGTTTCCTAGCCTTTTGTGTAAGCACTGCAAACTGGGAGATAACAATTATTATTGCTTGAAGGCTCAAGAATAATTTTATGAAGAGACACACACTCCAGTTTGAGATCCCTTAGAGACTAACACGGGCAGCAGGTTGGTTCTAATATAAGAAAGCCTCATTAAAACTAGTTCATTAACTATTGACCTGGCTCTCTGGATGGCAGCCATTTCTGCCAGACTCTGAGGAAACAAGCAAAAGGAATAAATACACTCATGAACGTCAGGGTCCTCTCAGAGATATTAAGAGCAGCTTGTTAGGAAACTAAAAGCTGCTCTTGTTAAACTAACAGGCTGCAGCATGGCAATCCCCACTGAGCGAGAGCTGAAAAATATGATCCTATATATATCTGTAGTACTGTGCATCTTAATGCCTGGGCTTTAAATAAACATACCTATGTTCTGAAATGTAACAACAGTGCCTTAGTGTTATCTACATCAAAGCTGTCCAGAAAATCCAGCATAACAATTAATGATCTCAAAAGACAAACTTTTTAAAAATTGATTTGTTGAAAGGGGAAATGAGTCTCAGAGTTCTCCCATAAGCCTGTGAGCTATTTCAAAGTACAGTACAATTAATAGCTAGAATGTGTGTCGCAGATTAGAAGAGGCAGCATCAAATCCAAGAAAGTGACAATGTGGTTCTTCGGGAGAATCAAGAGTCATCATAACTCACAAACTGACTTGATAGCACACAATTATTATGAAAGATAAGGTTTCTTGTAAAATCCAAACCACATGAGAGCAGAAATTTGCAAAGACTGGAAACACAAATTTAAGTAAGATATGAAAATGAATTTGAAATACATATTACTAAGTATATGCATATATAAAAAACGTTTTGTAAGTCCCTGAAAGTAGATCTCAGAAAGTTATCTAAGACTTTTGTTTGGGCCTCATATGTGATGTGATTCAGGCTCCAACCTGTCCCACATGCATTAAAGATCCTGTGAGAATCAGTCACAGGTGACAGGTTCAATGTTTCCCCTGTACTAAGGACATGCATGTCTATCACTGTCCACTACAGAATCAGTGGCAGAACTCCCGAGCGAATGCATAGACGCAATACTGATTTGGATGAACGAATATAGGCTGACACTCAATACATGATGACTGGGAAGCTGGTTGATCTAACAGTAATGTCAAAATAGTGAGCAATAGGTTCTCTCTCCTCTTAAAGGATCTGTGTGACGGGAGCAAGCCATCTGGCCCCAGCACACTGGTAACAGGCAGCTCAAATGCTGCCACTTACAAGAGTTGCCCATGTGGCTGAGAGCCACCAAGTGCCACTCCTGCACTCCATGCAGGAGGATGCCTCACTTTTCTCTGCAAAATCTCCCGGCCAACCTTAGGGCTGAGCTCCACTGGGATACTCCCCCCCCTCCACATTCCTTTGAAGACACTCACCTCTGTTTCCCCAGGCAGTGTAGCACGTGCTCGTCAAAGCGATAGCAATGCGCACGGGAGTGGTCAGAGGCAGGACCTGGTGGGTGGGGGCCATGATAGTGCCAGTCAGGGTCTTTGGGCAGACTTCTGGGGGAGCAAGGGATAACCCCCTCCCCCAATTCTGTCTCCATGTTGTGATACACGAAGAAATGCAGTGTGACTATGGAACCAATTACCTCTGGAGGTGGTGAGTAATCCAATGCTTGAGGCACATAAGAGAAAATTAGACTTATAAGCCCCTTCCAACTTTATTATTTTATAATTCCTTCCTTCCTTCCTGAATCTTAACTCTGGGGGAATTATAGTGAAAGTAACTGGGCCCCCAACCTTACAAATAGTTTAGAGACTGTAATTTGACCATATGGGACTGTGGAGGAAAAGGCAGAGGGTACTGCTGCTGTAACTCTAATAAAAACTGATATGAGTCAAGAAACTGAGCATGGAGTTATTAACACAGAACCCTGGCTCTGCTGGCAAGGGGGGCGGCGGCAAGGTGCAGCTTGGAGATGCTTTTGAGTTCAACTTAGTCTGGAGAAGTAAAGGTAGTGCTGTGGCTTATGAGTGCTTTCTACAAATTTCAGCTGGCACAGCCGTAGTATCATGTAGAGTGGCTTCAGTCAATGGGACAGCAGGTACCTCCAAGATAAACTACTGGAATGCACTTCATGTGGGATTCTTTGGGAACAAGCAACAGCTGAGGCAAAATGCATCTTCCCAGGTCATGATGGGGTCAGAAAGACACACCATACCATTCCAATTTTGCACCAACTACAACACACAGCAGTAAGTTTCCAAGTCCTGTGCAAGTTATTTGAAGGACTATCACCAAACATACAATCGTCGTTGGCATCATCATCTTAGAACTACAGAGCTGGAAGGGATATATGGATCGAGTCTATCCCCTATCAAGGAGTCACTGTGGGAAATCAAACTCTCAATCTCTGGCCTAAACCAGTGAACTATCCAGCAGTTCAATCCTGCCTGTGTGCTTAGATTAGCAGTAACAAACACTGAAAGTGCAGGATTTGCCTCTTCCCCAGATGCCTTGGCTGAATAATGTTTGGGCCTTCTAGTTTCTCAAGGCTGAGGTTACTAGCTGTGTCTATCTACCCCTCACTTACAGGAGCAATACATGATTAACCTATTTCTACTGGTGATCCCAGCCCCAAATATATCACTGAGTGTACAACTATAACCTTCAAGAAAAGTAGGCCCCACAGTTTGCACGGGCCCACCTCACTAGTTATGCTGACCAGGGATCCTGGGAGACTACAGTTGATAAGGATGTATAGAAAGCCATAGTTGCCTATTGATTCAGTAGAATCCTCTCGGTCAGTTTGGAACTATCCTGAAGTTCATATTCCTTGTCTGAAACTATTAATGAAGAGAAGCAGGGGCAGGGAAACGAAACATTTGATGACTCATGTTTAATTCTACTAAATGATTAGGGTGGTTTGGAGGAAGGAACAGTTTGCCACTGCAACATCAATATCCATTTCTCAGTCCACAGAATAACAGTACATTTTAAATGGGAAGCATTCCCAGATTATCACAGCTAAAAGCATTTATATTTGTAATCAAATTATATAAAGAATCATAGAGTTGCAGAGGGAAATGGGTAATATTAAGAAAGTCAAATGATACCATCTGGTGGATAAAATAATGTTATATCCATTGGCGAGAGCTGTTGTTGTCTGCTATCATCGCATTTAAAAATAATATAATCTTGACCTCACAATTGCTGTCCTTTGGAAGACCTTTCAGATTCCCAGATACAGGTATTTAATTTTGATGTTTCTTGTTGCTCAATCATTAAGTCTTATCCGACTCTTCCTGACCCCATGGACCAGAGCACGCCAGGCCCTCCTGTCTTCCACTGCCTCTCGGAGTTGGGTCAAATTCATGTTGGTAGCTTCGATGATACTGTCCAACCATCTCGTCCTAGAGTAACTAGAGACCAAATTGCTAATATGCGCTGGATTATGGAGAAAGCCAGAGAGTTCCAGAAAAATATCTACTTCTGCTTCACTGACTACGCAAAAGCCTTTGAATGTGTGGACCATAGCAAACTATGCGAGGTTCTTAAAATAATGGGAATGCCTAAAAACCTTGTCTATCTCATGAGAAATCTGTATGTGAGACAGGAAGCAACAGTCAGAACTGGATATGTAACAACTCATTGGTTCAAAATTGGGAAAGGGGTATTACAAGGTTGTATATTGTCTGCCTCCTTATTTAACTTATATGCAGAATACATCATGCAAAAGGCAGGACTGGAGGAATTCGAAGCCAGAATTAAGATTGCCAGAAGAAATATCAACAACCTCAGATATGCAAGTGATACCACTCTGATGACAGAAAGTGAGGAAATTAAAGAACCTCTTAATGAGTGAAAGAGGAGAGTGCAAAAATTGGTCTGAAGCTCAACATCAAAAAAACTAAGATCATGGCCACTGGTCCCATCATCACCTTCTGGCAAATACAAGGGGAAGATATGGAGGCAGTGACAGATTTTACCTTCTTGGGTTCCATGATCACTGCAGATGGTGACAGCAGCTACAAAGTCAAAAGACTCCTGCTTCTTGGAAGGAAAGCGATGACAAACCTAGACAGCATCTTAAAAAGCAGAGACATCACCTTGCTGACAAAGGTCCACATAGTCAAAGCTATGGTTTTTCCAGTAGCGATGTATAGAAGTGAGAGCTGGACCATAAAGAGTGCTGACCATCGAAGAACTGATACTTTTGAATTGTGGTGCTGGAAGAGACTTGAGAGTCCCCTGGACTGCAAGGAGATCAAACCTATCCATTCTAAAGGAAATCAATGCTGAGTGCTCACTGGAAGGACAGATCCTGAAGCTGAGGCTCCAGTACTTTGGCCATTTCATGAAAAGACTCCCTGGAAAAGACCCTGATGTTGGGAAAGTGTGAAGGCAAGAGGAGAAGGGGATGACAGAGGACGAGATGGATGGACAGTGTCATTGAAGTGACCAACCTGAATTTGACCAAACTTTGGGAGGCAGTGAAAGACAGGAGGGCCTGGTGTGCTCTGGTCCATGGGGTCACGAAGAGTCGGACACGACTTAATGACTTCTCAACAAAGAAAGCATATTTCAATCCAAATAAAATTGGTAGTCGAAAAGTGTCAGGTACATCCAGATCAAAAAACAAGAAAATTACAGACAAGAAGCCTGATACAGCCAAAGTTTCTACTGAAGACTTCTATTATACTGTAATCTTTAATGCCCTAAAAACCCAGGGAACAGGATACTTGAGAGGTCTGTCTGATTTCTGCCAGAATCATATGAGGTTTTCCTGGTTGTGGCACATCCTGCAGATGTTCACCAAATAAGTATCCGTAGAACAGTATCTTTTGTTGTGGTGCTCACCTTCTGTAATACCTTCTTATCTGAAATAAAACCTATACAAATAATGATGCAGCTTGGGTGAACATTAAATCTTTTCCAACTTCAGCATGATGCTTGTAATTTAATTTTTAGCATATGGCTTATTGGCGACATTGCACAGATGTTTATTTATGTTCTACATATTGTTTATTGCATTATTTTGCTTACTTCTGTTACAGCTTAATTGCTGCATACAGTATTGCCTGCAATATAGGTCAGGCAAGCAATAAAGAAATATTTATCACATTGAAAAATGCTGACTTAAAATGTTTACAAAAGACAAAAGAATGAAAACAACAAGTGCAAGAAAGACGAAAAGTGGAGGAGAATGGGAAAAAACACCAAAATTGTTTCATATCATCACAAGATATGGACAATTTTTTAAAAAAGTAAGCTATTGCATGCAAATGGTATTTATTAGTCAGTCATACTCCTATATGGACAGTTTGAAACTGGACTACTGACACACTTACGTTAACTTCCACTAGGTTTGTTGCTACTTTTACTTTCAGAGGAAAAGTAATAGAATGTAGGAGAATCAAGTTTGCACTTGGGATTAAACTGAATAGTTTATTGGGGAGTAGCATGAAAGAGCCACAAGAGGGGCACTTTTGGTTATCTTTCTTCAGAGAGTCTCACACCTTTTCCTCTGACTTGTGCTCTCGTTCTGATGGGACTCTGGCACCTACGAACCAGGGATTAATCTACCTATCATGTCAATGATCAACAAAATTCTATGCTATGCTGAGTAATTGTGTATGGTAACCAAGGAACAAAAAGTGAAAACAACAGTCTTATAGCACCATGATGCTACAGTTTATTGGAGCATAAAGCCCTAAACGGTTTGGGACCTCGATACCGGGCAGAGCATCTTCTCCCACCTAGTTCTACTAGAATCACCCGACAAAGCCAGCAGGGACGGCTGAGGGGCCTAACGCCGAGAGAGGCCCAGAAAGAAAGAACATGAAACCGGGCCTTCTCGGCAGTGGCCCCTTGGCTTTGGAACAGCCTCCCGACAGAAATTTGTCTGCCACCCTCCCTGGATGTCTTTAAAAACCATTTGAAAACATGGCTTTTCAGGCAGGCTTTCCCTCCAGTCAATTAAACTTACCTTCACTTTTCTTTAATCTTTCCATCTTGGCAAGGCTTTTATATAACTGTTAAAATTGTGATGTTTAAACGCTTTTAAAGATGTTGCTTGTTTGTTTTTATGTATGTAAGCCGCCCCGAGTAGACCTTGTTTGGGGGGGGTGTATAAATCCAATTAAAGTAAAAGTTAAGCATACATTTTGTTGGTCCAGACAGATGAAACAAACATTTCAGTGCATAGCTTTAGAACAGACAGCTGTATTAAGTCTCTGCTAGCATTTCAGGTGAAAATAAAAAAAGACCAAAACATTGTGGCACCTTACAGACTACTTGCTGTATTATAATGTGGGCTTTCAAGGTCACGTCCACTTCTTCAAACATAAGTCTCTTATGTCTGAGGAACTGGACTTGCCCAAGAAAGCTCACATTAAAATATAGCAGTTAGACTTTAGGGCGTCACATTTTTATCTTTATTTTTGATATTCCTTTTGTTTTTGCCTGATATTTTAGTACATAGGTACACATGCTCTGGCCCACGTATGGAAAAGAAGAATTGAAAGGGTGGAAAGTTTTGAAAGTTCTGAGGAGAGTACCAAAGTTAAGTCTATTGTGGCAAAAAACTCAACTGGATGTGCCCTCAAGCAAAACAATAAAGAGTCTTGTGGCTTTTTATAGTGTGACAAATTTTATTTGCTGTATACGTTCATCACATGTCCAAACAAACAGGCTATAATCTACGAAAGATTATGCCAGGCAAAAGTTTACAGTAGTTTTAAGGTAAGAGAAAGATATGCTGCATTATGCAGCGCACAAAATAAAGCAAAGCATGCTGCTTATATACCGCCTCAGTGCTTTAAGCACTCTCTGGGTGGTTTACAAGTTAATTATGTAGGCTACACATTGCCCCCCCCCCCCCAGCAAGCTGGGTACTCATTTTACCGACCTCGGAAGGATTTATTTATTTATTTATTTTATTTCTATCCCGCCTATCTGATCATATTAGACCACTCTAGGCGGCTGAAGTTCAGGCACAAAAGCCAAAGATTCCTGTGTTTGAATCCCTTCGATCTGGGAGTGGATCAGCAACACGAGACTACTTTACAAAAGAAACCTGTAAGGGCAGCTATTTTCTGTAGCATGCTAAACAGACTCAGTGGCTGTTGCTAAGTATTGCTAGTAACAAATTTGGAAATAAGACAGATCGCCACGAAATTACATTAATCTAATACTTCTGCGGCGAATGGATCGAGGAGGGCTATTCGTGCAACACCAGTTCTGGTCAAGCCACAGGGACGCCAACGCATGCGACACTCTAAAATGACTTCTGCTGGGATTCCTGTCTTAAAGCGATCCGAGCTTCTTCTCGCCATCAGAGTCCTGCTAAACAGATTCAAAAGGCAAGGGCTGTCGAGATAAGTGTCCACGGAACTCCAAGGAAGGCAAGGAAGCGGCATTCAGGCTCACGAAACCATTTCGTTTAATAAAGAGAGAAATGCCTGGTCTACCGCCCTCCCATTAACCCTCGCACCGCTTCCACAGCAGGACGCCGAGGACGCCATGACGTAGGTCTTCACGGGCTTCTAAGACGCTCTGGCTTCCGCCCTCGGTGACTGCCCTGTTTCCGGATTTGTTCCCCATCTGGCGGTTGCCTCAGTAACCAAGAAGCCGGACCGCCCATGCCCGCCGCTATATGGCGGTTTGTACTCGCTCCTCTTGATATCTTTTTGGGGTGAGTTAATAGACGTTGCTTGACAGTTATGCTTAAAGTGAAGGGGGGGGGAGAGCATACTCTGAGGGGAAGAAACGTGACGTTTTCAGCAATTTGTAGTAACAAGGTGCGACCACGAATGTTTGGACCTAGTGGTGGGGGAGTGAGGGCGTATCTTTCAAATGAGGCTCCCCAAAAGGATGGCGGGACAGCCTTTCCCCGTCGCTCGCGTTAGAAGCAAGTGGCCCGAAACATTCTCCTGTCCCAGTGCTTTTAAGGACCAACCTGTAAAATGTAAGAGTGTAACGTCCGTCTTTCTGAAGCAAATAGCCTGTACCCTATTTCTGAAAACTGGTCGGTGGGTTACAACAAAGTCAATACTTGACATGTAAACGCCTTCCTCCAAGTTACACGGTAATAACACATAATACGAAAATAGGAGGAACGGTACTTCTAACGTTGGTTAAAAAATATTCGGTAGGGTCACAAAAGTGCTATTCCATATGCCTGCAAATGAACTCAAGAAGCAGAGTGGTTGGAGATAATTTCTGTTTCACTGAAGACACATCTTACTCCCAACCTGATACTTGCATAGCAGAATGTGTTGTGAAGCCAGCAGAGTAAAGATAAGAACTTGAAAAGTTATTTTTGATCTGCAGTCTCCATAACTATCCACCCAGCATGATTAATGGTCATACTAGCTAATGGTTTCTGGGATTCACAAAGAGTGTGGTCCGCAGCTTAGGGGTCCATCTTGACTCAGCGCTTACCATGGAGTCCAAAATAACATCCGTGGTCTGTACTGCCCATCTACATTTTTGGCGGATTGCCCAGCTGCGCTCCTATCTTGGTGTTGGGGCACACACCAGTCTGGCCTATGCGCTCGTAATCTCAAGATTAGACTACTGTAAAGCTTTACGCAGGGCTACCCTTGACATTGATGCGGAAACTACAAATGGTCCCAAACACAGCTGCCAAACTATTAACTGGGGTGAATAAATATCATCAGATTTCCCCCACTCTGACAGCCTTACACTGGTTGCCCATTCATTTCTGCATTGACTTCAAGGTATTAATGCTTACATATAAAGCCCTAAACGGCTTAGGGCATCAATACCTGCAGAACACCTGTCCCCACATAGCTCTACTCATGTCACTGGATCAAACCTGGCTGAGGGGCTTGACCCCGAAAGAGGCCCGGAAGGAGAGAACTAGAAGCTAGGCCTTCTCGGCGGTGGCCCCTCACCTCTAGCACATCTTGCCTCCTGAGATTCGCCTGGCACCCTTGCTGGAAGTTTTCAAGAACAAGACTTGGTTCTTCAGGCAGGCCTTCCCTCCTTCAATCACTTAGTTCCCTGCGTTTCCGCATCCTGATCTTTGCTTACTTTTTTTGGGGGGGGGATATTGTCTGTTTTAATTCTTGTTTTATATTGCTCGGATTGTAAGCCACCCAGAATAGTTTCATTTGACTCTAGATGGGTGGGGCAAAAGCTGAATGAATGAGTGAATAAATTAAAAAAGGTAATTATTCCAGGTACAGAGTTATAATCGGTACAGAGTTATAATCACATATTGATTAAAATTACTTCCATGGCTCTTGAAATAAGCCATTAGGTGCTCGTATAGCCTTTTCTTAAATTTATTTATTTATTTATTCTATGTATAGATTGCCTTTCTCCCAATAAGTTCTCTGTCACTTTTCTGTCTTTGTCACTGTTATCAGCAATATACCAGTTTTTGTCTCCAAATTAGCTTTTCGTCCAGTGTTCTTGTATATAAAGTTTGTGCAAACTGGTGCAGCAAACCAAACTGACGAATTGAGAATATTCTGTGCATCATTCAGACCAGATGTGATCATACAGTTGCTTTGCTATGTATGCAACTTGTAGATTAACCCATCTTTTCTGCTGAGAAAAGCAGCTGAAACTAAACTGAGGAATAGAATGCAGTAACTCTGGATTGAATTAGTTTGTACGTCAAAAAAGGTAACTGATACTCTATCACTTCCTTATAGAGAAACAGTAGCTCATTTAAAGACCCCCTCTTTTACAGCCATTCCAAATATTAGTTGATGGCTCCTCACAGAACCCAAACCTCAATTTTAAAATCATGGTGCTCACATTGTAAATTTGTTTATTTATACCAACAAGCATGAGAGTAGAGACTAGAGGGGAGTGCACAGCAAGCAAGAAGAATAGAAGGTTGAGGCAGGAGTGACAACAGCAGAATGCCCAGCAGGGAAGCTATAGAGATGATATGTGGTGGTGGAGGAGACAGCAGAGGTCAGAGAGTAGCATCATGCAAACAAGGGGAGGCATGAAGGAAAAGTGAGAAGAAAGCAGAAGAGTGCCTAGCTTGCAGGCTAGAGAAAGGAGATGTAACAGAAGAAAGAAATCAGCAAAGGTTTAAAAGGGAGCATCCAGGAAGCAAGCAAGTGATGTTGATTGGATAAGTGGGAAGTCAACAGAGGCTTCATTTATAAGTCTGAATGTTTTTGAGAAACAAACCATCATTTTAACACTTAACTTATTGGAAAAATAGGATTCAGCTTACAATGACTTGTTTTAGAAGTACTGTATCAGGGCGCCAATTAGGTTATATGTGCAGAGGTCAATCTGTAGCTCCATTTAATATACATCATGCTATAAATGAGGAAGAGAATTGTAGCTTGATGAATATAGCTGATGGTTATGTAATTTGTTTCACCTATACTGTGTAAGTGTGTTTATTTTATCTGCTTTTATAGGTTGCAATGGATATTATAAGGGGGAGCTTGGATGAAATTTCAAGACCAGCATCTAGCTCAAGAATTACTCATGGAAGCAAAATTTTAAGTGCATCCTTAGAAATTTTAACACCAGAGCCAGACTTACCAAAGGTAATCATTTTGTCAGCTGCATTTCTTGCTGTTCTTTTAAGATTTTGTCCAGAGGTCCACAAATGATGACTCGGCTTTCTTGGTAGTTATGTGCTGTTGCTACCAATCCATATCCTTCTTATTAGTTCTTGGTGTGCAGAGAGAACTTGAGAGAGAGCAGGGTCATCCCTTGTGTAAAAAAATGAAAAGGTAAGAAAAGTACAGGAAACTCTTCTACTAGTCAGAAAGGACCTCTGCTTCTTCTTATCTGCTGAAAAGCTGCAGTAGAAAGCAGATGTCTATTAGAGATTTGTGTGATACCAGTTAAAATGTTTGTAAGAAAGCTGGGTGCTTTGATTTCTAGTGAGCGGATTTGTGGATGCTTGGTTTTTTGAGATATACTTGGCTTCGTGGTATATGCTCTTAATGTTTAAAATTGTATTCATATCTTTGAGATATATACTTTTAGACTGATATGTCTACCTGTTGCAATAGTTTTAGAAACACATACTTGATGTTTGTATTTTCTTTTATTGTCCTAATGTATTTTATCTTTTGATATATGTAATCTTAGTAATTCCTTCTATCTCACCTTGTCTCCAGAGGAGAGCCTCAAGCCGGTACTCAAAACATGGTGATTTATTTCTAAAATATAAAACATTCATGACCTGGTCACTCTTCTAGTTGAACAAATATCTTGTCTTCACAATATGATCTCTTACTTTGGTTCCCTGCATTGGATAATCCAGGTCTTCTTGGACTGCAACTCGAAGAAACCCTGACCAGCCCTGGCACAATAGGTGGTGAATTGCATTCCAAGAACAATTGGGTTACCCAAGTTTGAGAACCACTGATATTAATTTCACATTTTATGAATAAATCATATTCTGGAGGCACTAATGAGAAGTTTGCTTGTCTTCATTTGTTACCCAGTTGTTCATGTGCCCTACCTTGTATTGTTCTTCTCTTCCCTTTCCTTTTTCATTACCTATAAAACAGCATGTTAAATAAATCCCAAAATATTATTTTTGACCTTTTTCCCATAGATTCATATTATCATTTGTATCATAAGCAAAACAAATGTATCCAAAGCTTTCCTGCCTGGTTTTCTTCTGGAGTTTGCTGTTACCATAGGTATTCAGGTGACTGGCCACTGACAATTTTTGTTTCAAAATATATTAAATTGCAAGTGTATTGTCAAATCCTGGATTTTATTTAGTGACATCATATTTTGATGACAATGTTCATGGTTCTAGATGATAATTACCAGCAGTTTTGAACAAGAAGTCTGATATATTTATTTAAATTCTCTGTTTCCCAATTATTTTAGGTTGATTTTTTAAATAATCACCCAGAAGACAACTCAAAAGAAAATCTTGATGAAAATGAAGCCAAAAAATTTAGAGTTTCAGAAGAAATATCCAATGGCAATACTTTTGAGCTGGTAACACAGAAGACAGATCAGGTAGAAGGTATGAAGCTTTAATATATGTGTAATGCAATCTCTGCATGTTTACTTAAAAGTAAATATTGTGATGTTAAGTGAACCTAAGAATCACTATTATTATGCATAAATGTATAAAACTGTTTTGAGCTCACATGTGAATGTAGAAAAAGAAAAATAATAATAAATAGAATCTTTAATTATTGTAATATTTGATGTAAATCAACTGAAGTGGACTGGAATAGGCTATTTTCAAGCAGATAATTGTAATGTGTTCTACTCTGGAAATGGCAAACCCAGAAGGAAGTTGAGCACAAGAGATTAGGGACCAGAATGAAGGTCAGACAGAGTCCATGGAAGCCATACTAAGTATCAGTCGGGTATATGCTCAAACTATAAAAGCTGAAGAAGAAATTGGAAAATTTAATGCAAATATCCAGGAGGAAACTCATCACACACGAAAAGTATGTTGCAATTATAATCATAGATGAGTGAAATACAAAAAATAGGAAATAAAGCAGAAGAAAACACCACTGAAGAATTTGGCTTGGAAATCAGAAATGAAGTAGGAAAGTTAATCATTAAATTGTATGAAGCCAATTTTTTTTTATTGCAGGTACATACTTAAGGTAAGTGAACAGAAGATTGTATACATAGATGTCACTGAATAACCAGAATAAAAATCAAATAGATTATTGGAAGTAGAACATATATAAGAATATATTATTCTGAAATAAACTGGAATAATATCCATAAAAATTATCCAGAAAAGATGCAAGAATAATAGATTTTTTTCAAAAAAAAGAACCATTTGATGAAGAATGCAATTCTAGAAAATAAAGTGAAGGCTGCTGTCAAAGCAACTGGAATAAATAAATCACAAATAATAGATGTGACATCAATAGAGCTATTTCAAGCTACAGAGATTACAGTGGTGCCTCGCTTAATGATGTTAATTCGTTCCAGCGAAATCACTACAAGTGAAAACGTCGTAAAGCGAAATAAAAAAGGCCATTGAAATGCATTGAAAAACATTCAGTGCTACATGTCAGTAAGGATAAAAGAAAACTGTTATAAAGTAATATGGAGGTGGTATTTAACGCCGGTCAAAATGAATATGATGGACAAAACTGTGTCAATATTATGTTGGAGTTGTAAAAAAGAGAAGGGAATGTATTTACATATGTGGTGGCTATGTGAAAAAAGAAAGAAAGAATGGAAATTAATATTTAAAGAAATATCGGAAATAATTGGATTGAATATTCCAATGTCTCCAATAATAGCTTTATTGAATATGAGTAAAGATCAACTGGTGAATGAAAATAAGGATTTAATAGTAATAATGATCACGGCAGCAAGGATAATTATGGCAAGGACTTGGAGAAATGAAAATCAATTTAACCTGGAGGAATGGTATAAAGAATTATGGGACATGGCTATTAATGACAAACTGACATGTGATATGAAAATAAGTAGAGGCCAAATGAAAAATAATGATTTTAAGAAAATATGGAACGCATTTTTAGAACATGTATTTCAGAGAGGGAGGGGGTTTACACCAAGGGAAGAAACAATGAAATTTTGGAGTGAAAATGGATGGAATGAAGTGTAATGCTAGTCCTGAAGGTGAAGGGTGCACATGGGTAATTGTACTGTTTTTTTTGTATTTTATAGTTTTTTTTCTGTAGAGTAGGTGTATTTTGTATTCTTTTAATAAAAAATTAAAAAAAAAAGAAAAAGAAAAACGTTCAATGCGTTCCAATAGGCTGAAAACTCACCGTCCAGTGAAGATCCTTCACGGGGCAGCCATTTTCAGTGCCTGTAGAGCAAGGAATCCATCCAAAAACACAGCAAGGAGCCATTTTGTGCACCCGGCGGCCATTTTGAAAACCCGACGATCAGCTATTTTGATCGTCATAATGTGAAGAATCAGTTCCTGAAGCAGGGAACCCATCTTCACAAAGGAAAAAAACACATTTAAAACATTGTTTTGCAATCGCAATTGCGATCACAAAAACATTGTCGTGAAGTGGATTCGTCGTTATACGGGGTAATTGTTAAGCGGGGCACGACTGTATGAAAACTCTAACAAGTATATGCCAACAAATATGGAAAACAAAGCAACCACCCACATATTGGAAATCTTCAGTGTGCATTCCAGTCCTCAAAACAGGAGATGCTAAAGAGCAAAGCAACTACAAGAACATGGAATTAATTTACTGTTTAGGAAAGTGATTCTCAACATTCTTTAACAAAGACTTTTACCAAGTATGAGCTGGACTCCTGTTGCTTAGTTTATTTAGGCCCATTAAATTAGTGGGGATTTGGTAAATCAATTCCTTCATTAAGTTCAGTTGAATTGTATGTGCCTACTCTATCTTGGTAATCCTCTCTTTAAATTAATTGTTTTAAATTGAAATTTGTAATTTTATGATTTTATATATTTTTATACTGTTTTGTTTTATTTTGTAAGCTGCCCCGAGTAGACATGGTCTAGAGGGGCGGGGTAAAAATCAAATAAATAAATAAATAAATAAATAAATAAATAAATAAATAAATAAATACTCTAGTTGCAACTCATAGTCACAACTAGAGTAGGCCCATTTGAATCAGCGGAACTTGTGGAGGAATTGACTCACCAAATTTTGACTGATTAAGTGGGCCTATTCTAGTGCAACTCACTAAACTAAGCAACAGGATTTTAGCCATGGAATGAGTAATACCAGATGTTAAAACTGGATTCAAAAACAGTAGAAGCACCATTATGTCAAAATTAGTAATATATTGATCATGTAAAGAATTAAATATTGTTTCATTCCCTTTTACAAGCAGTCTTCATTCCACTGACAATTATAAACAAAATCTTTTTTTAAATCTTGAGTCTCTAAGCAGACATGTTGAAAAAAAAATCCAGCCATTGCTGTGAGAATATTTTGGTTAAAACATTATGTTAACCATATTGGTAGAGAATATAACAAAAGTTCCTAGCTAGTGATGGTAGAAATAGAGCAATGTTTCTTTGCCCAATTTTTCCACTTGTGAGTATTTTTCTTGTTTGTTTTAATACTTAAATGGGAAGTTAGTTTAAGTGTCAACTATGCTGGACAGTTAGAAAGCTGACAGGGAAAAAATGATCCATTCAAAATAAGGTGTTGGAGATGAACTTTAGAGATGCTAAGGACCACCGGAAAGACAAGTAAATGAGTGCTAGATCATTAAGCCTCAACTTTCTCTAGAAGCAAAAATGACTAACTGAGGCTGTCATACTTTGGACACATCATGAAAAGGTAAGACTCACTGGAAAGGACAATCTGGAGGAAGTTGAAGGCAGCAGGAAAAGTGAAAGATGCAACGCGAGATAGATTGACTCTTCAGAAGAAGCCACAGCCTTGAGTTTGCAAGACCTGAACAGGAATTTAATGATAGGGGATTTTGGAGATCATTTATTTCTAGACTTCCTGTAAGTCAAAAGTGACTTTATACCTCAAAAATCCTTGTGTTGTTGCTAGCTGAAATGTTCAAAAAGTAGTTTAACACTACTATCCCTAGTTAGTTTCCATGTGTGAGTGGGGATTTGCACCCAGATCTCCTAAGTCACAGTTTGGCAGTCCATCTAATACACCACACTGGTTCTCACATTAGCTTGAGGGAGGGTGCTAAACAATATGTGAGTAATTGTTAAATGTCATGTATTAAATGACATAGGTATTTGACACAAATTGAAGTAGAAGAACCCTCACTCTAGGTTTATGTGCTAACCAATTAATATTTATGTGCCCATGGGCAGTGATTAATCTTCAATACTGCAGTCAAGTCTCTGCTCACAACCTGAGTTTTTGGTCCCAATGGTTTCAGGTAGCCAATTCAAGGTTGATTCAGGTTTCCATTCTTCCAAGGCTGGTAAAATGAGTACCCAGCTCACTGGAGGGCATGTTTCTGTTTGCATAATTACGTTGTAAGCTTCCAAGAGAGTGTTCCAAACACTATGGGGTGGTATATAAGGCAAAACAACAACATACATCAATTCCAATGTATTGCAATCCTTTCCAAGGTTTTCTAGGTATAGTGTGCTCACAAGTGGAGTATACTATAATTCCTTTTTTCGGGGGTAGCTTTGAGATTGTGCAGCTTACCCAGGCTGCCTTTTCTACTATAAGGTACCGTGTTTTCCCAAAAATAAGACGGGGTCTTATATTAATTTTTGCTCCAAAAACACATTAGGGCTTATTTTCAGGGGATGTTTTATTTTCGTCATGTACAACAATCTACACTTACCATATTTTTCTGTGTATAACATGACCCAAAGTATAAGATGAACCCCCCCCCTTTTCTAACTGCATATTAAAAAAAGCAGGGATCAAAGGGCTCCCTTTTTGCTAAGCCCCGTACCTTGGCAAAAGGCAAGGAAAGCGGCTGTCAAAGTGACTGCTGCTTTTCCTTGCCTTTTGAGAAGGCACGGAGTTTAGCAAAAAAAGGAAGGGGAGCCGTTGCTCCCTTTCCTTTTTGCTAATCTCTGTGCCTTCTCAAAAGGCGAGGGGCACAGGGCTTTAGCAAAAAGGAAGGGGAGCCGTTGCTCCCTTTCCTTTTTGCTAATCTCTGTGCCTTCTCAAAAGGCGAGGGGCACAGGGCTTTAGCAAAAAGGAAGGGGAGCCGTTGCTCCCTTTCCTTTTTGCTAACGAGGCAGGAAGAGGCGTCCGAGCATGTGCGAGTGCTTGTTTGCCTTTGCAAACAAGGCAGCGACTGAGCTGAGCCTGTTAGTCCCGCTGGAGGTGGTGATCAGGTGGGCGGGGGGGAGGCAGCAGCAAGAGGTGCCGGAGCATGTGTGAATGCTCCTTTGCCTCTTCCTCCTGCTGCCTCCACCAGAAGAGGGGACAAGGCAACCACTGAGCTGAGCCCGTCAGTCTCGCTGGAGGTGGTTATTGGGCGGGTAGGCAGAGGCAGCAGCAAGAGGCACCCCAGCGTGTGTGAATGCTCCTTTGCCTCCGTTTCTGCCTCTTCCTCCTGCTGCCTCGGCCACCAGAGGGGACAAGCTGTGAGCTCTGGAAGAGGCAATTGGGTGACAGTGGCAGCAGCAAAAGGCGCCCAAGCATGCACGACTGCTTCCTTCTGTGTATAAAATGACCCTCAATTTTTACACGGAAAAATACGGTATTCAAATAAAGTCATGTCATCTTCTTCTGGTTGCTGCACAATGGTGGAGGGCGGGGTTTAACTTAACAGGGGCTTATTTTTGGTGTTGGTCTTATATTACAAGCATCCTGAAAAATCATACTAGGGCTTATTTTCAGGTTAGGTCTTAGTTTGGGGAAAACAGGGTATATCTAACTGAGCTGTGCAGCTAGGTATTTAAAGGACTACTAAACATTTTTCTCAGACACTAGGCTGGTAATAATGTCATTTTCACATTTAGTTCAGGCGTTATAAGTGCTGTTCATTCCATGTATGCTTTTTGTTTTTCAGAATATTCTTCAAATTCTGGGAATTCTGAAGATGACTGTGCTGTCAATAAATTATCAAGCAGCAATAGTCCCCAGAATCAACTAGCTGAATTACAGAAAGGTGCTTATTTGTGAAATCATTTTTATCCCATATCATAGCTAGGGAGATGGCATAAAAAGAAAAAATGTTGTGAAAGGAAATGAAAAACAAGGAAACCTTCGTAACAGTTTTAAATATTATGGACTTCTTATGAGCACCAGGTGGAATGTAATTTGGCTGTCTGGACAGGGCCCTCTCAGAAACAGCTAGTAATGCAAACTTCATGAAATTGTGTAAAGCAAACAGAAGTCAATAGCCTTATATGGTGGATTCCTCACTCTTTTGAGTCCATAGTGGAATCTGCTGGAATTTTATTTCTGTTGTGGCATGTGATCTCATGCACAGAATTATAGAATCATAGAACAGAGTTGAAAGGGGCATACTGTATAATGCCATCAAGTCCAATCCCCTATTCCAGTGGTCCTCAACTTTTTTGACACTGCAGACTGGTTGGGGGAGGATGGGTCGGTATGCGCGGAAGGCGGGACACCCCCCGCGCTTATGCACATGCGCATGGGGGTGGGGAATCTCGTGCAGGTGTACACACTCGTGTGCATGCACGGAGGGGCAGGGGTGTTTGGGGGCATGTGTGTACACTTGTGCACATGTGTGAAGGGTGGGGCATGCACGGACTTGTGTGCATGTGTGAAGGTGCTGTGTGTGTGGGAGTGTGTGCAGGGGATGTGGGAGATCTGTTCCCGCAGCCCAGTCTGGCCCAGTTCTCAGACCGGCACTGGGCCGTGGACAAGGGGTTGGGGACTCCTGCCCTACTCAGTGCAAGAATCCAAGTCAAAAAAAGTCTGAGGGATGTTTGCCAAATTTTCTCTTGAATACCTCCAACGCTGGAGTACTGTCATACTGCTCTAACAGGAGGTTTTCTCTGATATTTAACCAAATCTGTCTTCCTGTAACTTGAGCTTGTTATTCTGTGTCCTTCACTTTGAGATCCTTCACCTCCTCTGTATGACAATCTTTCAAGTATTTGAAAAGTACTAGAGTCATTCTTCAAGGCTAAACATTCTCAGTTCTTTTAGTCGGGGCTAGGTTTTTAGGGCTCTGTTAATCCTATTTGCCCTCCTCTGAACTTTTTCCACTTTGTCAGTATTCTTAAAGTACAGTGGTGCCTCGCACAGCGAGGTTAATCCGTTCCGGATTAACCCTCGCTGTGTGAAACATCGCTGTACGGAAAGAAAAAAGCCATTGGAATGCATTAAACTTAGTTTAATGCGTTCCAGTCGGCTGATTTACTCACCATAGAGCGATGGCCCTCTATGGCCGGCAGCCATTTTTGCACCCTCCCCTCGCTGAACGACGGCGCAAAAATGGCTGCGATCAGCTGTTCCGCGGCTTCAAAATGGCCGCCGGAACAGCCGAAATGGCCGGGCGCAGCGTTTTCGCGCCCTTGGTAAGCGAGGGGAGGGCGCGAAAACACTGCGTGCAGCCATTTCGGCTGTTCCGGCAGCGTTTTCGCGTCCTCCCCTCGCTTACCAAGGGCGCGAAAACGCTGCGCCCGGCCCTTTCGGCTGTTCTGGCAGCCATTTTGAAGCCGCGGAACAGCTGATCGGCGGGTCACAAAGCGAAGGTCGGTAAGCGAACAGCTTACCGACGTTCGCTCTGCGATTTTCGCCCATTGGGGGCATTGCTCTGCGATCGCATTAGCGATCGCAAAAGCATCACCGTAGAGCGAATTCATCACTCTACGGGGCGCTTGTTCTGCGAGGCACCACTGTATGGTGTCCAGAATTGGACATAGTATTTAAGATTGTACCAAATCAGTGCTAACCAGAAGGAACTAGTACATGGAGACTATACTTCTGTTACAGTAGGCTAAAATAGCCTTTTTTGCAGCCAAATTACACTGTTGGCTCATATTCAGCTTATGATCTATAGCAATTCCAAGTTCCTTCTCATTTATAGTATTACTGAGCCATGTATCTCCCATCTTGTAACTGAGTGTCTTCTCCCCTTTATATGTGTGGGACTTTGCACTTATCCATGTTAAACTTCATTCTGTTGTTTTCAGCCCAGTGCTCAAGCTGATCAAGATCTTTTTGAATTTTGTTTCTATCTTTGAGAATATGAGCAATTCCACCCAATTTTGTGCCATCTTCAAATCTGATAAGCTCCCTCATCCAAGTCATGAATAAAAATGTTCAAGAGGTGCCAGGCCTAGGGAGGTTATCCAGTCAATAAGATTAGTCTGGTAGGATTTACAGTATTCTTGACAAATCCATGTTGGCCTAAGTTATTACTGCATTGGTTTGAAGTTGCTTGTAGAGTAACTGCTTTATAATTTGCTGTAGAGGTTTCATTGGGATTGATGCCAGGCTGACTGGTCTGTAGTTCTCAGGTTCCACTTTTTTTTGCTCTTTTTGAAAACAGAGACAGTTATAGCTCTCCTCCAGTCATCTTACACATTACCCATCCTCCATGATTAAAAAAAAAGGCAGATGTTCTGAGAGTTTTTTAGCCATATTCTCCAGTATTCATAAATGGAGTTCACCATGCTCTGGAGATTTAAACTCATTCAAAGTAATAACTATTTTTAATATCAATTTCAAGCTGCAATCCTGTCCCCTTCACTTCTACTTCACATTTGCCTGGAGGACCATAGAATATATTTTGGGAAAAGACAAATCTAAAGTAGGAAATGAGCACTTTTGCCTTTTTCCCCACTCATTTGTTTTCATGTTTCCATCAACTTTGAGTAGCTGAACCACTATTTTATTTTCTCTATCTTTTGCTATGTGTATAACTGAATATATATATTTTTTGCTTTTAGCGTCCCTTGCTAATGTCAGCTCATTCTTAGCTCTTGCCTTCCTAACACCATCCCTGCAATTCCTTGCTACCTGTATGTACTCTTCCTTCATGGCCTTGTCTTCCTTCCACTTCTTATATGTGTCCTTTTTTTGTTGTTTCAGGTTCTCTCTGTTTTTTGTTAAGCCACATTGGTGTTTTTTTTGCTGTCTACCCCCTTTTTTCTTGTTGAATTATTTGTGCCTTTAGAATTTCCTTTGTAAGAAACTCCCACCTATTTTCTACACTTTTTTCTTGCTAGGATGTCCTGCTATGGGACCTCACGTATCATTGCTCTGAGTATTAAAATTGGCTAAAATCCAGTTTACACATGCAGTTACACAATATTTTTGTTTCCTTTAAAATCAGGAACTCAAGTAGAATGTGGTCCCTTGCCACTTTTTGTAGGAGAACATTATCGGCCATACAAGCTGGGAAGCTCTTGGAAGTGCCATATTGGCAGAATTTGTCTTACAACAGATATCAGGATATTTTTGATATATGCTACAACTTCACCTCCCTTTCTGTTCCTTCTGTTGTTTTTGAACAATTTATATCCTTCAGTTGCCATATTCTAGTCATGGGAGTCATCCACCAAGGTGCCATCCTATGGTACCCTTTCCCCCAAGAGCAGATTGTCCTGTTGCTCTTACTCATGGGTCAGATGATTGCAAACAACTTCTTTGTGAATGAAGGGAGAATTTCTGCTTTCCACTGGTTGCTGTGGTTTGAGACATTATACATTGTATATAGCCCAATAAAAATTATACTGTATTAAGTTGATTGATCATACAGGTTTAGTTTTTTTTAATTTTGCAAATGAATTTCTTAAAAAAGAAGTAGATTTTCTTTTGGTAGTGCACATATATGTCATAGGATGCGCTATCTTGGAAGAGGCATTCCATTCCATGTTCAAGAAAAAGGTGAAATGCCTCTTTCAAGGTAGTGCTTGCAATTTTGTAAGAAGTTCAATTAAAAGAATAATACTTGAAAAATTAATTTGCCTGATTTTTCTGGGATGTCTTTTTAGTTTCAGTTCTAAACTGGCTACTGTCCAGCTGTCCCTTAGCCATCCATTTTCATTAAATATCTGAGAATGTTAGGAATTTCAAATAACTCAGTTTAAGATTTTTTTGACTGAATTTGAATATTTTTTACTTTTAAGTGACAACAAAATCTATAAATCAGGAAGACGCTAAAAAGAAAGATGTAGATCCTCTTATTCTGAAAGCCATAAAGAAGATGAAAAGGTTGGACCAGATATTGGCAAATAAACAGTCTCAAGAAAAAGCAGTTAAAAAACAAGGCAGAGAAATGAGAAAAAAATTGTGGGAAGAATTTGAGGTGAGAAACATGTGATTTAATTCCAATTTACCTTTGAAACCAAAAAAGTATTCTAGGACTATGAATTTCACTCAAATTTAAAATTTAAATTCAAATTTAAAATTTCAGTTAAGATATATGTCCAATCCAGGAATGTGTTTCCTGGGAAGAATGAGCAGCACACCAAGAGGTTGAGAGGCAGATTTCTGAGTAACATCATGTGGTATGCAGGACCTGCCTCTTTAAGGGAAAGGTTTAAGTTTCATTTTTCTGTTCCTTGTGAGTGTGTATGTGTGTGTGGATATTTTTAGAGATCCAACTAATTGAGAGAAGCAGTTGGTGTTAATTGTGTGCTTTCTTTATACCCTGTCTTTAAAAAAATGTGCTGCTTATATACCACCTCATAGTGCGTAAAGCACTCTCTGAGCAGTTTACAAGTTAACTGTGCAGGCTACACATTGCCCCCACTACCCCATGAGCTAGCTATTCAGTTTACCAACCTGGGAAGAACGGAAGGCTGCATAAACCTTGAGCCAGCTACTTGGGATTGAACCCCAGGTTGTGAGCAGAGTTTGGCTGTAGTACAGCAGTTTAACTACTGTGCCATGAGGTTCCTACATTTTCTGTGTTAGGAAAAGACAGATTATCTTTTTCTCAGCATTGTTGTGTGTTGTTCCTGTGTTTTAAAAAGCAGGGCAATTATTCCAAAAGATAAAATGTCTGGCAAGATGTACCTCAAAAAGTAAGAAAAGTAAAGGTACAAGAAGGGTATACTGTATTGCCCACATTTTTGAGGGGATTTGATTTGTGTTGTGAATTTCCTTAATATTTTTGGTGCATAGAGCAAGTTTTTGGTTTAAATAAAATGATTTTTTTTCTCTTTGGGGAAGACTTTCATAAACAGTGGATCTTGCACCATTGGTCTGTGTTAAAGGCCTGAATCTACCAGGTCTGAAACAAATCTTTTTTTCTAAGTGTGTGCTTTGAATAGATGCAGTGGCTAAAATCCATGTGAGTCTTAGGACCATTGAAGGGGAATATTTTATATCTGAAAAATATTCATCACTGATGACATCAGCCTTAGATTCCATAACTTATGGAACAGGATTTTAGCCAGAATTTTTGAATGTATAGTATAGTTCAATAGTTAGTGAAATTCATCAAAGATATAGAAAGGCATTAAATTAGCTTTGAGATTAACTGTACTTATTTTGCTACATTATTAGTTGTAGTATGAGACGAAACAAACTGTTTACATAAAAATATGCTTTATCATGCAACAAAAAGTGTGTAAATTATGTGAATAAAGGGACCAGCAAAACTTGTATTGCATGTGGGAGCCATTACAAACCTTTGCTCCTTCCTGGTACTTCTGAACAGTGTCTTTTTCTCAAATGTGTATATGTGTATTTTGTCCGTACACAGTGTATGACATCTAGTAGTCCTTCGGTGATCATGGAAGAGGTAGAAAACACCAATAGATTCTTAGCTTTGACCTCCCCATTATCGGAAACACCTGGTAAGTATCAACAACAGGAAATGACAGACATTTTCCTTTTCACATCAAGGGAACATTCGAGTTTGGATAGAATAGTAATATTGCAGACATTCCAATACTTCTAATGTCTTGCCAGCCCAAAGCAGGCAAGGTGGGAGGAAGGGAAAAAGTTCTTAGCTTGATGGGTCTTCTATTTAAAAAAAATCCTCCTTTGAAAACAAGGGGAAGGGATTTGGCTTTCAGTCTTTTAGAACTGCTGATCTGAATTCCTATTTTGTTTAAATGAATAAATTATCAAGAAGTTACCAATGCAGCAAAATCTTATGATTTTTGTAATATATTTCCATTTCTTTCTTTATCTTTAAGCCACCGAATAAAAGGGGTCTCTGGATATAAAACATTAAAAATATAGGTTAAAAATGGTTGTTCTGGGTTTTTTGGGCCCGAAAAACCCAGAACAACAATTAGATCCCGGCCGTGAAAGCCTTCGCGAATATTTAGGTTAAAAATGCTGGTACTGCTACTACTGTCACCACTGCTACTACTACTAAAGTGCCATAAGGTTGATTCAGACTTATGGCAACACTTTCCAGAGTATTCTAGGTAAAGATTACTTAGAAGAGGTTTACTGATCCCTTTTTCTTGGGCTCCCTGCTTGCCTGAGGCCATGAAGGCTGACCACCACCCCCGAGACACAGTGGGTACCCAAACTTTTGACTTCTGACTTCAGAAGCAGATACCTAATTCATTCATCTATCTTTAGTAAATGCGTAGTCTTAACATTTTGTACTTGTTTTGTTTCCTCTGCTCTGAATTAAGCCTGTATAAACTTACTGGAGAATAAGCCTTATTGAATTCAGTGTGGTTTACTTTTAAGTTAGATATGGATGGGGCTGCAATGTAAATGAGCTGTTTTTATACTTTGTTTTTGTACCCATTGTATGATTTGTGTTGTTTGTTATTTTTGTTCAGTTATTCAATTGTCAGACTTCTGATAATAAACTTTGCAGGTAGAAATAGCACCTTTCTGCCTGGTATGGATTTTTCAGGAAGTGTTTTTAAATATAATGGAGGTGAAGTTGTCATTTCATTACTACATGGTATTCAGATTCCTCCTCCTAAGGAAGGAATCTGTTATGTGGTTGTCATGTTTCACTATCTATTATACAAGTGCTTCTGAACATTGGGTCCCCAGTTGTTGGACTGCAGCTCCCAGAAACCCTGGCCAGAGCTAGTAGGTTGCCACTAGATGTCAGTGTTTCATAGCAAAACATTCTTGTAGGCTCTTCATTGTTTTTAAATAGAGAGATGGCTCCTTCAGGTGTTCAGTAGACCTAATGTAGTCCACCTTAACTTGACAAAGGTACTTTTTATTGTACAGATCACACACCTCATTCATATTGGCCATACTTGCCATACTTTAAATAGTTTATGGATCCTTCTTGCCAGAGGCATTTGTACTGCATACCAGCAGTGAGGTCCATTTTGTTTCAAGAGCTTGTTTTATTTAAAAATAAAGATTGGAATGTAATTAAGCAATTATCTCCTCAAAAGAATAGCATTTTCTCTTGGTAATGTTGCAGGTGAGCTCATGAAGTGTATTTTGCAACTGCACTTTGCATGACTATAACTGCATGTTTCCCTACATTCATGTCAACTATATATTCTACTGTATTCATGTCAACTCTGTATACATCATTCAGGTCTATAGTCCAACTCTAAATGATGAAGAACAATGTACTGAAAGCTTTTATGCAAGTGTTCAGAAGGAAAATGATCATGTTTGAAAACAGGATGTGGTGATATTTATAAACAGATGGAAACTATGCATAAGACTTTACAACAAAGTAATGTCTGTCATACATAATGTTGAAGCTCGGTTCTGAAAAGGACAAAGTGCTAGAAATCATCCCCTTCTTGGCTGCACACCTTAACACAGTGAAGGGGTTTGAGTGTGTCTGTGAGAATGAAAGCTATGCTTTTAGGAGGCCAAACTCCATTATAAGCCTGGACTTCAGGCAAGGTCACCCAAGAAGAATGGTTACAGCCCATAATTTTAGTGGTGAAGTCAAGGGACAACCTAGCAGTTCGAAAGCATGTAAAAATGTGAGTAGATAAATAGGAAAAGGAAAAACCAGAGCTCTGTTCAGGAAAAATGGAGATATTAGAGGAACATTTCGCGCAAAGATGGACATGATAAAGGACAAAAATGGGAGGGACCTAACAGAAGCAGAAGACATCAAGAAGAGGTGGCAAGAATACACAGAGGAATTATATCAGAAAGATATGGATATCCCGGACAACCCAGACAATGTAGTTGCTGACCTTGAGCCAGACATCCTGGAAAGTGAAGTCAAGTGGGCCTTAGAACGCCTGGCTAACAACAAGGCCAGTGGAGGTGATGGCATTCCAGTTGAACTATTTAAAATCTTGAAAGATGATGCTGTTAAGGTGCTACATTCAATATGCCAGCAAGTTTGGGAAACCCAACAGTGGCCAGAGGATTGGAAAAGATCAGTCTACATCCCAATCCCAAAGAAGGGCAGTGCCAAAGAATGCTCCAGCTACCGCACAATTGCACTCATTTCACACGCGAGCAAGGTTATGCTCAAAATCCTCCAGGGTAGGCGTCAGCAGTATGTGGACCGAGAACTCCCAGAAGTACAAGCTGGATTCCGAAGAGGCAGAGGCACTCGAGACCAAATTGCTAACTTGCGCTGGATTATGGAGAAAGCCAGAGAGTTCCAGAAAAACATCCACTTCTGCTTCATTGACTATGCAAAAGCCTTTGACTGTGTGGACCACAACAAACTATGGCAAGTTCTTAAAGAAATGGGAGTGCCTGACCACCTTATCTATCTACTGAGAAACCTATATGTGGGACAGGAAGCAACAGTTAGAACTGGATATGGAACAACTGATTGGTTCAAAATTGGAAAAGGAGTACGACAAGGCTGTATATTGTCTCCCAGCTTATTCAACTTATATGCAGAATACATCATGCGGAAGGCTGGACTGGAGGAATCCCAAGCCAGAATTAAGATTGCCGGAAGAAATATCAACAACCTCCGATATGCAGATAACACCACTCTGATGGCAGAAAGTGAGGAGGAATTAAAGAACCTTGTAATGAGGGTGAAAGAAGAGAGTGCAAAAAACGGTCTGAAACTCAACATCAAAAAAGCTAAGATCATGGCCACTGGTCCCATCACCTCCTGGGAAATAGAAGGGGAAGATATGGAGACAGTGACAGATTTTATTTTCCTGGGCTCCATGATCACTGCAGATGGAGACAGCAGCCACGAAATTAAAAGACGCCTGCTTCTTGGGAGGAAAGCGATGACAAATCTTGACAGCATGTTAAAAAGCAGAGACATCACCTTGCCAACAAAAGTCCGAATAGTCAAAGCTATGGTTTTTCCTGTTGTGATGTATGGAAGTGAGAGCTGGACCATAAAGAAAGCTGACTGATGAAGAATTGATGCCTTTGAATTGTGGTGCTGGAGGAGACTCTTGAGAATCCCCTGGACTGCAAGGAGAACAAACCTATCCATTCTGAAGGAAATCAACCCTGAGTGCTCACTGGAAGGACAGATCCTGAAGCTGAGGCTCCAGTACTTTGGCCATCTAATGAGAAGAAAAGACTCCCTGGAAAAGACGCTGATGTTGGGAAAGTGTGATGGCAAGAGGAGAAGGGGACGACCGAGGATGAGATGGCTGGACAGCGTCTGCGAAGCAACCAACATGAATTTGACACAACTCCGGGAGGCAGTAGAAGATAGGAGGGCCTGGCGTGCTCTGGTCCATGGGGTCACGAAGAGTCGGACACGACTAAACGAACGAAATAGGTACCACCGTGGTGGGAAGGCAATGGCGTTTCGTTAGCTGCCTAGAGTGGTCCTCACCGACCAGATAGGCGGGGTATAAAGTAAATAAGTAAATTAATTAATTAATTAATTAATTAATTAACAACAACAACAAGAACCTTCCTTTGTTGTATGTAATATCTCCAATAAATCTTAGTTGATTCGCTGTCTAATAATTTTTTATATTAGGGATACCTAAACTTCCATTTTTTTTTGGAGCCTTATACCGATATCTTTTATTTATTCTTGATTTTTTTACCTTGATTACAAAATCCATTAATTAGTCCCTGCCAATACTTAAAATCTTCTTCTAACTGTATTGGGAGCATCCTGAATAAAAAAGTAATTTTTGGTAATATTTTCATTTTGATCGTAGTGATTCTCCCAAACCACAATAGTTTCAATTTAGAATACTCCTGCAATTTATCTTTAATATCACTTTTTAATTTATTAAAATTATGCTCCTTTAATTTTTGAATCACTTTAACTATATTTATACCTAAATATTTAGTATAATTACATATTTTTAAACCATATTTGTTTACAAATGTTTCTTGTTCATATTTATTGTAATTAAACGTCATTATTTGTGTTTTTACCAGCTAATAGTTAAACCTGTTATTCCCCCAAATTTTTCTAAATGATTTTTAATTTTATCCATACTTTCTAATGGGTTTTAATGGTCAATAATGAATTATCAACAAATAAATAAATTTTAATTGTATCAATTTTGCATAATCCTTTAATTAATTCATCATTTCTTATTGCATCAGCTAACAGTTCTATAACCATACAAAACAATATTGGTGAAAGTGGACAGCTTTGTCTTGTACCTCGGCAACCCTCTGAAAGGAGAAAGGCAGGGGAAAAGGGTGGGAAGTTAAAAAATAATGCTGGGGAAGTTTTCAGAGGCTTGCCCAGCTCCATTGGAGGACTGCTGGGGACCTCTGAAAGCCGTGAGCATGGTTGCGGGGGACCACCACCAGTCCTCTGATGGTGCTGGGCAAGCCTCCAAAAGGAAAAAGGCAGCAGAAAAGGGCACCAAAATAGTGCTGGGGAAGGCTTGCCCAGCACCATCGGAGGACTGCCAGGCGACCTCTGAAAGCAGCAATCACGGTTGCAGGGGACCCCTGCCAGTCTTCTGATGGTACTTCCCCGCTCCTTACCTGGTGACTTTTTTTTTAAAAAAAATCCCCATAGGAACACATTAATTAAATTTCAGTGCATTCCTATGGGAAAATGTACCTTGCAAGACGAAAATATCTCTGTCTTGCAGGGCACCAAAAAACTCGCAAGACACTTTTGTCTTGTGAGTTTTTCTTTGCGAGGTACCACTGTATTTGCTAATACAGCAGTAAAAATCTTAGCATCTTGATGGGCAGCAGCAGAAGCTGAGAGTGACACATTGTGGAGAAGGCAATGGCTGTGACACTCAAACTAACTTTTGTTAGTACTGCACAGAAAGTGGCAATGCTAAACCTCGGCTTAACTTTCCTCACTGTGAAAAGCGTATGATGAGACAGTCAAAAATACAAATAACACTGTTGTTAATGTCACAACTAGATTAAAGCTGAGAGGACATCTATGGCTGATGTACATAGAAATGAAATGAAAGTCTGATGCTGCACAGCACATAAAACTGGAACATGGAATGTGATAAGTATGAATTGAAGTAAATTGGAAAGTATAAAGCAAAATGTATTCGCGAAGGCTTTCACGGCCGGGATCTGATGGTTGTTGTGGGTTTTTTCTGGCTCTTTGGCCGTGTTCTTAAGGTTGTTCTTCCTAATGTTTCGCCAGTCTCTGTGGCCAGCATCTTCAGAGGACAGCACCAGAACACGGCCAAAGAGCCCGAAAAACCCACAACAACTATAAAGCAAAAATTGTAATGTTTAAACATTGGAGTGTTTGGTGTCAGTGAACTGAAGTGTACCTGTCAGTCAAACAAATACAAAGTGTTGTGCTTTGGAAATGACAAACCCAGAAGAATGGAAGTGGCTCTAATAGTGAGACAGGATGTAGCGCAGGTAGCTAGGGAGCTATAATACAAATTATGACCAAATAATATCAATCAGACTCCATGGAAAACCTATCAACATAACCGTACTTCAACTACCAATGCTGAAGAAAATAAAATTGAAAGCTTTAATGTAAACATCCAGGAGGAAATTGATCTCACACTAAAAGAAGACATGCTCATAATAATAGGTGGCTGGAACACAAAAGTAGGGAACAAAGCAGAACCAAATATTATTGGAAAATTTGACTAAGGGGTTAGAATTCAAGCAGGAGAATGTCTAATAGATTTCTGCAAAACTAACAATGTTTTTTGTAAATACATGCTTTAAGCAATCAAACAGACAGCTGTACAAATGGACATCACCAGATAATCAATCTAGAAATTAAATAACTACGTAATTGGAAGCAGGAGATGGAGAAGTTGTAATCTTGCTGCCAAATAAGACAGGAGCAGATTATAGTACTGATCATGAACTGTTAATATTCAGCTTAGAGTAAAGCTGAAAAAGAACACGAAAATAACTTTTGTGCCAAAGTATAATTTAAACAACATTCCTGAGAAATTTTAATTCCGCATAAGGAACAGATTTGCTTTACTAAATTCAACTGGCCATGTACTTGAAGAACTGTGGATTGAAATTATATTATTAGGAAGAATGCAAAAAGACAATTCATATAGTAAAAAGAAAAGAAAAACCTACACGAATGACAGAAGAAATACAATTATAAAGGACAAACAGGAAGCAAAAGTAAAAGTTAACAGAAATAGGATCAGAACTCTGAAATCAGTTTGTCAGCGACTGTCACATATAGACAAAGAGAATTATTATAACAACCAGTGCAAAGAAATAGAAGAGAAAAATAGAACGGGAAAACAAGTAATTTTATTCGGGAAGATATGAGAAATAAAAGGGAAAGTTAAATCGAGATTAGGAATACAGTGGTGCCTCGTTTAACGAGCGCCCCGTTTAACGATGAATCCGTATAACAATTCATCTCTTGCGATCGCAAAAGCGATCGCATTACGATGTTTTAAATGGGGGGAAATCGCTTTGCGATGATTGTGGGGAAGCGCTTCCCCACGATCATCACAAAGCCC
Source organism: Pogona vitticeps (assembly GCF_051106095.1). Classification (NCBI taxonomy): domain Eukaryota; kingdom Metazoa; phylum Chordata; class Lepidosauria; order Squamata; family Agamidae; genus Pogona; species Pogona vitticeps. The sequence continues at coordinate 304,372,417 of NC_135783.1, forward strand.
CCACTGATCAGCTGTGTTTCAGGGGGTGGAGAGAGCCAGCCCCGAAGAACAGCTGATGGGCGGGGTTTTTTGCGAAGCTGGCTTTCGAGCCAGTTTCGCAAACCCCTTCCCACCGCCCGTCAGCTGTTCTTCGGGCTACCTCTCTCTCCCCTCCCATGTCCAGCCCTGGCAACCCGGGCTGGAGATCGGAGCTGACAGAGAGGCAGCCCGAAGAACAGCTGATGGGGGGGAGGAGGGATTCTCCCCTCATCCACTTGAGCTGCATGAAAATGCTGGCTTTGGGTGGATAGGGGGGAGGAGGGATTCCCCCCTCATCCACCCGAGCCGGGCTAAAATGCTGGCTTCGGGTGGATGGGGGGGAGGAGGGATTCCCCCCTCATCCACCCGAGCCGGGCTAAAATGCCGGCTTCGGGTGGAGGGGGGGGAGGAGGGATTCCCCCCTCATCCACCCGAGCCGGGCTAAAATGCCGGCTTCGGGTGGAGGGGGGGAGGAGGGATTCGCCCCTCATCCACCCGAGCCGGGCTAAAATGCCGGCTTCGGGTGGAGGGGGGGGAGGAGGGATTCCCCCCTCATCCACCCGGGCCACGTGAAAATGCCAGCTTCGGGTGGATAGGGGGGAGGAGGGATTCCCCCCCCCCGCATCCACCCGAGCTGGGCTCAAGGAGGGGGGAAGCCGGGCTGGCTAGCTGGCAGTGCTTTGCCATGATGGGAACTGATCATGGCAAAGCAATGCTTAACAGCTGATTGGCGGTATCCAAATGGCTGCCGGCTGGTTTGCCTCACTTAAGAGGCACAGAAAATGGCCGCCCCTATGGAGGATCTTCGCTGAACGGTGAGTTTTCAGTCCATTGGAACGCATTAATTGGGTTTTAATGCGTTTCAATGGGCTTTTTTATTTCCCTTTACAATGTTTCCGTATAGCGATGTTAATCCTGGAACGGATTAACATCGCTATGCGGGGCACCACTGTACTGAGGTGGCAAAGGAGGAGGAGAAAAAGAAAGAAAAGGAGGTGACACAGGAAGACATTCCTCTAGGATGGGGTTGGTTTGAAATGGAAGATCCCTGGACAGGAGAATGTGTTAAAATGAAACTGCCCATTGAAGAAATAGAAAGGAAACAACAATATCACACTGTTAGACCTGTGGGGAGTAAGAAAAAAAAAGAGGGAGAAAAGCTGAAAAGGCAAAGAAAGAAAGGATTGGTAGTGCAGCTGGGGGAAGCAGAACCAGTGGAATGGATTTTGTCTGTCTATCCCAAGAAGGAAGATCGGTGGAAGAAGGGGCCAAACCAGCGGTGATACCTCAGCCAGAAATGCCCATGGAGGGAGAGTAGGGCCGGCACCTCTGTTGCGGCACCATATGTCCCAGTCTGAGGTGGCCCACAAGAAAGCCCACAGATTGCAAATGGTTTGGAGTGAGCCTCTGATGGTGAACTCTTTTGTGATGCCCGAGTTAAGAGACAGTTATGTTAACTCACAATCAGACAAAGCTAATAGACAAAGACTACTGAGGATATATCAATAAGCGCCTCAAGATGTAAGGCTGTCGGGGGGATGTGTCACCTTACTGAATTCATGAATGTCATTTCTCCTGGGTAGGTGAACCACTCAGTCAATAATAATCTCCATTTTGCTTCAGTTTATTATTAGGTCTCATGTAGGATCTCAAGTACCTCAGGTACTGTTCCTGCAGTATATCTGCTCCAAAAAGCTTGCGTTACTCATTATGTCTGTCTTTTTGATTCTTGTATGAATGTTTTATTGAGTTGTTGGTGAACAACTGGTTCCTTACCACTTTTATATGTTTTAGCTGATCATTAACTGAAACATGGGATGCATGTGATCAGTAGCTAGTTCAAACAGTGGAAAGAGGTATTTCTTTGCTTAAGTATTTTAAATGCAGGCTGAGAATGAAAATTATTCTGAAAAAATAGAATCTCTAGAGTTTGCAGGAGATGAATATAATATACAGTGGTGCCTCGCACAATGAGTGCCTCACACAACGATGAATTCACACAACGATGCCTTTTTCTGTCAAATTTGCTGCCTCACACAGCGATGTTTCCTATGGGGGATTTTCACACAACAATCTCCCTTTTCACTCCTGTAAAAGTGTCTTACAATGTTTGGAAGCTGTTTTAAATGATTGCAATGGTTAGTCCACCTCCTGAAACCTATGCAAACTGATTTTGGTGTTGTTCTGACACTTCGTTAATTTATGATGATTTTTTGAATTTTCTCCATTGGAAACCATTAGGCAGACCATCCAATGGTTTCCAATGGAAAAAACAAAAAATCATCATAAATTAACGAAGTGTCAGAACAACACCAAAATCAGTTTGCGTAGGTTTCAGGAGGTGGACTAACCATTGCAATCATTTAAAACAGCTTCCAAACATTGTAAGACACTTTTACAGGAGCGAAAAAGGACTTCGCAAAGCCATTGGAATGTATTGAGTCGGCTTCAATACATTGCAATGAAGGAAACATTGTTTCACACAGCGATGTTTCCTATGGGGATTTTCACTCAGCGATGGCAATCCGTTCCAATTGGAACGGATTAACCGGTTTTCAATGCATTCCTATGAGAAATGGTGTTTCACAGAACGATGTTTCACACAACGTTGATTTTTTTTGAACCAATTAACATCGTTGTGTGAGGCACCACTGTATTTAAAAACTTAATTGTTAGCAAAAGCTTGCCTACTTATAAGAATGAGTATAGAATAAGCTGTTAATGATACTACGGTAGGTGTTTCTCAGCTTATCATTTTAAGCAGAATGAGGGCATCACACTAACACCCCCTTTTCACCACACCTATCAGGAATTTGAAATAACTGTTAGTGTAGAGGTGGGATACTCTGTGCAGGCACCTCCTATTTCCACACCAAATTAGTAGACCTAATGCCAATCTTCTCTGTGAAATTCGTCAAGTTTACATTCCTACAGATATGTAACAAATATATTTTTACTGGCACTGATGAATATATGATTGGGAATTTTTTTGTTGCAAAAAAATATATATATCTTTTTCTTATCCATTCTGGATATTGGATGTCACCATGGCTATTTTGACTTTTCATGGTCCAGCTCTAAAAAAAAAGATGCCTAGCATTTAACACTATATTTTATTAACAGAATCTTTTGCTGTTGAAGAAGCTGAAATGTTTGTTAGTGTATTTCACACACAGATACATCCAGAAAATTATGAATGTGACAGAAGAACCACCAAGCAAGGTAAAAACTATATCAGTTTTTTTTACCCTAGAATACAGTTATTTAAAAAGAAAAATCACTGTGTCTTTGAGAAAAAAGGTATGTTTTATGTTTTTCCTACTTGTGTTTCCCCAAAAATAAGACAAATTTTTTTTCCAAAAAATGCGTTCGGGATTATTTTCAGGGGATGTTTTGTTTCTTCATGTACAACAATCCACATTTATTCAAATACAGTCATGTCATCTTCTTCTGGTTGATGCACAATGGAGGAGAGTGGGGTTTCACTGAATTGGGGCTTATTTTTGAGGTAGGGCTTATATTACGAGCATCCTGAAAAATCATACTATGGCATATTTTCTGGTTAAATCTTATTTTTGGGAAAACAGAGTAATTTAGTGGTTATATGTATGTCTTGAGTTTATACCTGAAGGATCAGTGGGAAGTAGTTGAAACATGGGATTGAACCCATGGTTACAAGGGGAAGAACACTAAATATTGTCTAATCCCATATATTGAAACAAGGAGGTGATTTTTCACTGATGTCCTCATGCTTCCCACAATTTGCTGTGTATGACTGGGAGGCTCTCATGAATAGTATGTGAAGTGGCACTAAATGCTGAATAGTGAAGGAGGAATTGGCAAAAATCATTCTCCTTTCCCCTCTTCTAGTAGGGAATTGCTGCAAGATCCCGGTTTCCTTCACAAATAGAAGGAGCTCTTTTGTTTGGAAAGAGAAAAGCCCTGATGCAGATCATTGTTTACATTTTACTGCCTTTTCTGTCGCATTGTTTACTTGCCTGCAAACTGAATACACCATTATAACCAATGGGTTGCATTGAAGTCTGGATAATTTTGTTAGGAATATTATTGAAGCAGTTGTTCAGATAATTGAATGCTAATGATATAGAATTATGCGATTTTCATACTAGAAGTAGTGAAATTGAAGTTTCACTACTCCTAATATGAGTAGTTGGTCTTAGTTATGGTAGAATTAATTGGCTCTTGCTCAATTCAACTTTTCCGATATTTTCTTAGGTGAAAGTTATTTGTTTGAAGGAGGAGCCAGAAGCTCAATAAAGAAAATAGAAAACATGCACCAAAAAACCAAAACAAGTTGTAAAAAGCCTCCTGACTTTGTTAAAAAGAACATAGAGGTATGTTAATGGCCTATGTTGCAAAACAAGGGCCTATGTTGCAAAACTCAGAATTGGAACTCTTTATCAAGTCTCATAATGTTAATTTAGAAATTAATAGTGAGTGATTAATTTTGTTACAGTAGTTGTCTGGTATTGTTGTTATTGTTTAGTCGTTAAATTGTGTCCGACTCTTCGTGACCCCATGGACCAGAGCACGCCAGGCCCTCCTATCTTCCACTGCCTCCCCGAGTTTGGTCAAATTCAGGTTGGTCGCTTCGATGACACTGTCCATCCATCTCGTCCTCTGTCGTCCCCTTCTCCTCTTGCCTTCACATTTTCCCAACATCAGGGTCTTTTCCAGGGAGTCTTCTCTTCTCATGAGATGGCCAAAGTATTGGAGCCTCAGCTTCAGGATCTGTCCTTCCAGTGAGCACTCAGGGTTGATTTCCTTCAATAAACGTGATGAGTCCGATCCAACAGGTTGGTACAGTGGACCCTCCATTTACGGAATTAATCCGTATTGAAACGGTGGCTGCAGGTCGAAAAATCTGTAGGTCGAGTCTCCATTGCCCTACAATGCATTGAAAACCGATTAATCCATCACTGGCCATTTTTGTTCTGTTTTTGTTCCATTTTGGTTTTTACCTGTTCTTTAGGTCGATTCTCCGGCTGCAAGTCGAACCTAAATTTTGTGGCCAGAGAAGTCTGTAACTCGAAAAGCCTGTAAGTTGAGCCGCTTGTAAGTCGAGGGTCCACTGTAAAATACAATTGCAGATATATAAACTTTGAGAGTAGAAAAGGCTAAACCTTGGTTGAATAGATGGCGCAAAAATGTGAGAAGAGTATTAAGGGAAACTGGTACAGGTGACAAGTTCCTAGATTCAGCAAATATTAGAAAATTGTTCCATTTGTAACAATGTAATAGTTGTGTTGATGGTTTTCTAACCTTGTCTAAAACCTCTTTTATCCTGGGAGAATCCTCCAAGGTGTAAGATGTAACGAGTCCAGATCTGGATGGCAGATGTTGCCTGCATCCTGTGTGAATAGATGTGGAACAGACGGCAGTCGTAGGAACTCAATTGAGTGTCTTAAACCATGATTGCCAAGGCCACCATGGGGCTACTAAAATGGCATTGGCTTGTACTTGACGAATTTTGATCAGTGTTCTCTGGATTAGTGGGATGGGAAGAAACAGGTAGAAAAGGCAATCCCTCCATACCCTTGGTATGTGGAAGACAGGAAGGCCTGGCGTGCTCTGGTCTATGGGGTCACAAAGAATCGGACACGACAACAAATAAAAAACAACAACAATTGTATCAGTTAAGCTCTCCTCCAAGTTCTATATTTTAGATTCACAAAAGTTAGGGATCTCTGCTCTAAGGCTCTAATTATTGCCTCATTTTGCTTAAACCATTGGTCTACTTTTGGCCCTAATGTATTGATTCATTTTTTGATTGGTTAAGCATTCAGCTTACCCATTGTCTGTGAAAACTACATTTATCTTTCAAAAACATTTAGTTTTTCACCTCCTAATAAAATTCTTTGGATCCTGTTAATACTGTTTGTTAAGTATGTGTTAGCATAGATACCATTACAAGTATTTCCTTCTATTACTTTATTAATTTAAAGGAATAGCAATAATAAAGATGAGTTTTTTTAAAAAAATTAGAGAATAATAAAATAATATTGTAGCCGAGGTAATACTAAAGTATAGGTAACTTTGTTGATTCATAATTGCCAAACAAACTCCAAATCCTACAGGTGACAACATGTTTGTTATGAGCAGCTATAGTTCCACAGTTACGTGCAACATTCTGAGTTCCTCACAATATTTTATCAGACCGTGTGGTAGGAACAAAAAGCACTGGATGGGGAAGAAGCTTCAAAGTTGAAAATTTGGCTAGATATTTTAAACTGTAATATTTGCAGTTAAATTTGGTCTCAAGATAGAGAATCAGGCTTGACTGATAGGTGTCAAAGCGATGACAAACCTCGACAGCATCTTTAAAAGCACAGACATCACCTTGCCAACAAAAGTACGAATAGTCAAAGCTATGGTTTTTCCTGTAGTGATGTACGGAAGTGAGAGCTGGACCATAGAGAAAGCTGACCGCCGAAGAATTGATGCTTTTGAATTGTGGTGCTGGAGGAGACTCTTGAGAGTCCCCTGGACTGCAAGGAGAACAAACCTATCCATTCTGAAGGAAATCAATCCTGAGTGCTCACTGGAAGGACAGATCCTGAAGTGAGGCTCCAATACTTTGGCCATCTCATGAGAAGAGAAGACACCCTGGAAAATATGCTGATGTTGGGAAAGTGTGAGGGCCCAGGAGGGCCTGGTGTGCTCTGGTCCATGGGGTCACGAAGAGTCGGACACGACTAAACGACTAAACAACAACAATAGGTGTCAATGTATCAAATGATATATACCGGTGTCTGCTGGGACAAAGAGAACACATCCCAAGGCTTACAGTAGTTCTTAATAGAAGTAAGAATCTCATAAATGTTTTGTTAATTTTCTAAGCCAGTTTCAAAATTCCTCTCTTTTTCCAGTTAGTGAAGGATGCAGCAAACCAAGTGGTTATGCTAGAGGAGGAGAAGAATAGGCTGTCAGAGTTGCTTGAAGAGGCTGAGACTGAGGGCACTGAACTTCAGGTCATTGAGGTATGAAATAATTAATATATATTCAAATTCATTCACTGTTAAAACAGATCAAGAAGTACCTGTTGTGAATGATGGAAAACTGAGATGGGCAACTTTGTGTGTTTGAAGTGGGTAGGACAACAGTATAGAGGTCTATTTATTTACTTACTGACTTATTTGATTTATATATCGCCTATCTAACCAAAGACCACTCTGGGGAGTTTACAACATAAAACTAAACAATAGGCAAAACATCTAACCAGACCCACTGATGTGGACAAGATATGGCTCTCTTTTTTGCCGAAAAAAATTGCTTAATAGAATGAGTTATATTGGTGCTGCACAGCAATTTTGTAATCAACAAACCCCCCAAAAGTAATACCATAATGTGAAAAAAGCTTTGCACCTGGAAAGAACCTTGCAGAGCAATCCTGTTCACCTTATTCATAGTTGAACTATACTGAATAATAACCTTAATGTTTAAGAAGAGGCCAGAGGAGCTGAAGAAATCCATCCATAACATACGGGTCTAATCATTACATTTTTCATTTCATGTTTTTGCACATACTTTCTTTGCTAAGGAAGTGGCTTCAGTCACTTCCTCTGTTTTCCATTGTTGATTCTTTTGACATTTCTAGGATTATATTTCAGCAGTTCTCTATGTCAATGGTAGTTAACATCAGTGGGCCTTGAGGTTAATGTTGTCCATTCCCCCTCTGCTGCCGGTTGCACCTCCTCCAAACATGCATTTTTAATCCCACCCCCCAAAACCACAACATGGCCAGAAGGTCAGATCTGGTTTTGAAAAAAAACTATAATCAACAACCTCCTCTTAATACTCATATAGCCTTCCTTTAGAGAAGAATCAGTACTGCTAGAAGCTTCCAGGAATGCCATTTTTTTCTCTTTGAGAGAAATCATGCACTTTTTTTGTCCCTGATTGTGATGATGTTTGGAAGAATCAGGAACCCTCCAAAAGCTGTACAAATGATTACGGTTAGTATGCCTACAGGCTAGTGACTCTTTAGTTGCAATATTGAGTCTTCCATGGGGAGAAAGGTAGAATATAAATCATATACATAAGTAAGCAAACAAACAAACATTAGTCATTTTTATAAACTGAAAAATGCTAAATTATTACTTATTGAAAGTCTTATTTCTTACAAAACCGTGGCATCTATTCTTTCAGCTATATTCAGTTATTATAATCATTCTAGGCCAGGAACATGTTGGGTGTGAGTGAGGCTTTCTGCGTTTCCTTTTTTGTGTGGACCTCCTGCCGTGAAATTTACCGTATTTTTTGCTCCATAAGACGCACCTCTCCATAAGATGCACCAAATTTTTAGGAGAAGAAAACAGGAAAAATAATCTCTTTTCTTCTCCTAAAAATTGGTGAGCCTTATGGAGAGGTCCATCTTATGGAACACACCCTAGGACCGTTTGGAGGCTCACCCTGCCCCCCAGAGGCCCCCAGATTTCACCCCCTCTGGCCCCCAGGGGTCAGAGGGGGCGAAATCGCCACCTTCTGGTCTCTTCTGAGGCTTGGGAAGCTTCAGAAAAGTCCCAGAAGGTGGCAATTTCGCCCCCTCTGGCCCGGCGGATGGCAGGGTGAGTCTCTAAAGGGTCCTGGAACACACCTTAGGACCCTTTAGAGACTCACCCTGCCCCCCGGGGGTCAGAGGGCACGAAATCGCCACCTTCTGGGAGTCTTATGAAGCTTCCCAAGCCTCAAAAGACTCCCAGAAGGTGACAATTTAACCCACGCTGGCCCCATGGGGGTGGGGGGAGCATTTCAAGGGTCCTGGAAGGCTCACTCAGTCCCTTGCGATGCTCTCCCCACCCCACGGGGCCAGGGGGGTGAAATCGCCCTGGAAGCTGGCGATTTCACCCGCGCTGGCCCCGTGGAGGGTGGAAGGAGCGTCACAAGGGTCCGAGTGAGCCTTCCAGGACCCTTGTGACGCTCCCCCCACCTGGAAGCTGGCGATTTTGCCCGCACTGGCCCCGTGGTGGAAGCATCGCAAGGGTCCGAGTGAGCCTTCCAGGACCCTTACGACGCTCCCCCCCATGAGGCCAGCGCGGGCGAAATCACCAGCTTCCAGGACCTGGAAGATCGCAATTTCGCCCCCACTTGCCCCATGGGGGGTAGGGGAGCGTCGCAAGGGTCCTGGAAGGCTCACTCGGACCCTTGCGACGTTCCCCCATAGGGCCAGTGGGGGCGAAATCGCAGCCTTCGCTCCATAAGATGCACAGACTTCCCCCCACTTTTTTTGGGTGGGAGTGCGTTTTATGGAGCCAAAAATATGGTAGATCTTGAGTGCCAAGATTAAAATATGCATTGTGTTTTCTAGTACCCACTTTCCTTCTTAACTATAACTGCAAGTGTGGAACTTGCTAAACTGGTATTGGTGATCTAACTACCTGCTTTAGAATGATCGGTAACTACACTGAATTCTACAGCATTGTGTAGTTTTCCTTCATTACTACACTCATATGTCAGGAACGTTTTGCCTCATGAAGGCACTGCAAAGAATTTCCAGTTATGTGCCAAAAGAGGATGTACCTGTGTTGAATAATTATTTGTTCTGTAGATTGAAAATATAATAATGGAGATTTTTGTGTTAAAGATTATAAAAGCTTATTATTAAAATGTTTTGACCTTCTATTTTTCCATAATTAGAATGCATCTAAAGCTCTCTATTTGTGTAACAGTAAGTATTTTTACCATGCTGTTAGAAAAATGTATTCTGATTTAATCATTTGGGTATATATTGGCATCAGACGTATTTGACAAATTGCCATTCCAAAGGCAGATTAAAGTCTACAGAGCCTCATCAAAAGTCTCAATGAAAATGCAAGCAAAAATTACATACATTATCTTAACATCAACATATTTTTGGTTTGATCATTTGTGCAGTACAGTATTGAGATTTCAGACTTTTGCTACAGAAAATAATTTCCCAAAGTTTACTTTTCTATACAGTACATTATTTGTAATCAGTGCTGACGTGCTCTGCTGAAGGTTTTAATATGTGTACATTTTCAAATCAGATTCTGCATTTATTTTCTACCAACAAATTTTTATAAAGAAGGTATCACTATGGTACTTTTTAATGTCCTACTTTATGCATAACATGCAAAGGTAGGATTATATGGAAAAAACAATAATGCTGGGAAAGGTAGAAAGCAGCAGGTAAAGAGGAAGACCAAATATGAGATGGACTGACTCCCTAAAGGAAGTCACAGGCATGAGTTTGCAAAAACTGAGGAGAGTACAGTAGTTGAGGATAGGACATTTTGTAGATTGCTCATTCATGGGGTCACCATAAATTAGAGCGGATGACATGTAACAACAGCAACTTTTTAATTTGTTCTGCCATTTTGGAATGTACATTATTCCTTTATTCTTCTCTGTAGGAAGAAGCAGCTGACAATTTGCTACCAGGTGAGGGATACACACCTGAACCAATGGAATATCACCACCTTAAAGAAATCAATGCTAAACTCAAAGTAACATTTTCCAATGAAGATCTCTCTTCCATTCAGAGTTCCTGTTCAGAAATCTCCAAACAGATTTTTCAGGTACAGTACAAGTATGCCTTGTAATGTAGTGATTTTGACTGCTTTGAAATTATATTTAATCACATTTTTAAAAACCCCATCTATGACCATCCACTGGATGACCATTTCTATCATCCAAGAGAAGATGCTTCTGAGGACCAGAAAATTCAATGCCTGGAATGAAGGGAATATAGTTAAGAACAGAGGCCTCACTAAAAGGTGGGGAAAGAATGTTGCATGTTTTAAATACTGGCTTATGCTGTGTCTTTGCCACAACACAAGCCATTACTGTGTCAGTTGTGGATGTTGACACAGTAGTGAGCTTGACATGAAGACAGTAGCTAAAATCCTGTTATACAGTTCCTCATGTGCAGTGGGAATGATATCATCACTAGCAGCAACTTGCTGCTGAATAAAGGTAATTTCAAGGTGAACACAAGTGTACACAATGCAACAAAGTTCCTGATTCAAGGAAAGCTTTAATAAGTGGCGATTTGCCACTGCTGATGACATTGTTGCAATTACACATGCAGAATTGTCTTATCAGATTTCATTATGTTTATACCACAGATTATTCCATACTTCCATAGCTTTAAGTAATTCCATAGTTTCTAAGTAATTAAAAGTAATTATTTTTTAAAAGATAACTAACATTTAGTTACAGAGACCATTGGTAATGGCGCGGTGAAAAAAATCTTGTAAATAAATAAATAAATAAAAGTTATTTTTTAAAAAAATTGCAGCTGTTATAGCTATTAGTGTATTTTTTGGAATTTAGAACTATAACTATAACTAATCATTAACTTAAACCCATTAAGATCAATTGATTGCTAGTAAGGCAGTATAAAATGAGCAAAATGAACAAAAGGTTAACACAAACTTCTTGGGTTCTTGACTTTCACACACTGTCATCATTTGTAGAACAATAATCAAAGGAAGTTTCCTTGTGTTACTCTAATGCCTTGGAATATGCCTGAAAGCAAAAGTCTAATTCTGCTGTACTTCCAAGAGCCAGTGGACCTCAAAGCTGTCACTGGTCCAGAACTGATTATTATCCTTCCTGGGCATTGAGCCACTTCAGTTTTATGGGAAAATGCCTTATTTTTGGAGCAAAGAGGAGACATTAGTTGAAGAGGCTAATTGGAAGAAAGTGGCTCAGATTAAGCTTGGAACTGTCAGAATAAGATGTGAAGATATGCATTTGGGATTGTCAGAGCACACGCGCACACATACACACATATACTATACATATATTTCCCATGTATTCCAGAAGCATGGGAAACAATCAAGAAGAACTGGTAATCTTAGTTGAGGAGGGTAAATATGACCTGATAGAGATAATTGAAATTTGGTGGGATGATTCCCATGACTGGAATATGACAGTTGAAGGATTTAATTATTCAAAAAGAAAAGAAGGAATAGAAAGAGGGATGGAGTTACAGTATATGTTAAAAAAATTCTTGCACAGAAATACATGAGGATGGTTGTGGGTTTTTCAGGCTTTTTGGCTGTGTTCTGAAGGTTGTTCTTCCTAACGTTTCGCCAATCTCTGTGGCCGGCATCTTCAGAGGACAGGAGTAGCACTCTGTGCTCTGGTGCAGTTTGTTTCGGAGTGGAGTATTTATAGCTGTGGGAGCAGCTTTTGTCCTTTTCAGGAGATTGGTGATATGTGTTTTTGTTGTCGGTGTTTTGTTGTGATAGGGAGGAGAGATTATCTGTCACTGTGATTGATGGGTGTCATTAGCTGGTCTTTTGTGTGTAGTGATCACCGGTCCTTGTGGCTGGCTAGAGTTCGTTGACCTTTTGCAGGCTGTATTTTTCAGTGCTGGGAGCCAAGCTTTGTTGAGTTTTAAACTTTCTTCTTTTTTGTTGAAGCTCTGCTGGTGTTTGTGGATTTCAGTGGCTTCCCTGTGCAGTCTAATGTAACGATTGCTGGTGTTGTCCAGTATTTCAGTATTTTGAAATAGAATTTCATGTCCAGCTTGTTTTAGGGCATGTTCAGTTACTGCCGATTTTTCCGGTTGTTTTAGTCTGTAGTGTCTCTCATGTTCTTTGATTCTGGTGTGGATGCTTCGTTTTGTGGTTCCAAAGTATACCTAGCCACAACTGTAAGGTATATATTAACTTGAAAGGAAACCAAAGAAGAATATAGCCTGCATGTTCGATTTTAGAAAAATCTATTTTAATCAACTCATAACGATGATAAATAAGGCCCCATGGCAGGAGATCCTAATAAGAAAAGGAGTCCGAGACGTGTGGAAGTTTATTGAAAAGGAAATTCTGAAGGCACAACTACAAACAACTCCAACAAGAAAGAAAGGTGGAAGACTAATCTGCGTCAATAAAAAGCTCAGAGAGGACCTGAAAACGAACAAAAAGAGAAAGAGACATATAGGAAGTGGCAGGAAGGCCAGGCCACAAAAAATTGCAGGAATAATATTAGAAAGGCAAAATCTGAGAACAAGCTGAAGTTCGCAAGAGATGCTACAAAAAGCATTTTTCAGGTATGTGCATACCAAAATACAGAAAAAAAGAAACAGTGACTTAGCTACTCAATGGGAATGGGAAGATGATAACAGATGACAAAGAAAAGGCAGAAATGTTAAAGTCCTACTTTCTCCTTTGTGGCTTCTGTGAATACACACTAGTGGGCTAATCTGCACTCGAACAGAGCAGTTTCGGAAACTTTCACTGCTTTAAGCATTTAGTGCTGGAACCTCCCCTATACCTGGCTATATACCTCCACCCCCAGCCCAGTGCTTCATTTCTTTGTTTGATCGCTGCTGTAGAAGCAGCTTCATTTGGAACTTTGCAAGTAAAACAAAACCTAATTCTTTTCCTTTCCTTTCTTTGACCTCCCCTTGTTCTTTCTTCATTAACAAGTTGTTTCTTCTGCCTGGGAGAAGATCACTAATCAGAGTTAGATATTCTTTGTAAAAGCTTTACAAAGCCGGCTTTGGAGCCCTCAGGGCTTTTTCCTCTTAAAGAAATAAGGTCTCTTTTACCTTCTTAGCAAGGTTACCCCAGGCTCAAGAGCAACAGCTATCCACCTGTTTGCAATCTTCCTCTTCGTGTCAAAAAAGAAGAGGACAGCATCTGAGCTAACTCTGCAGAGAGCTGGGCACCAGCAGCCCTAGCTTGCCCTTGGAAGAGGAAAGGGCCCCCTGCAGCTCCTGCTGCCATCTCCACTTGTCAATGATTCTCCTGACTGGGATAAAGCCTCTTTGGAGGTTGGCGTGGAACAGCCCTCTTGCATCAAGGGGCTTGTTCATACAGCTGTTATACCTGCAGTGAGTTGGGCATCTGTAGCCCTACCCTTGGAAGAAAAAAGGGCCTCCTGCAGCTCCAGTCACCATCCCCACCTGTCAGTGATTCTCCTGACTGGGTAAAAGCCTCTGTGGAGGTTGGCATGGAACAGCCCTCTTGCATCATAGGCTCGTTCATACAGCTCCTAATTCCAGAGAGAGCTGAGTGCCGAGACTGATGATGTTCTGGAAACATAGGGTATGCCTCGGCTTTGCCTTTGGGGAAAGAAAGGGCCTCCTGCAGCTCCCACTGCCAACCCCACCTGTCACTGATATTCCTGACTTGTGTGACACCTGTTTTGTGGCTGATAATTTGGCATGAAACAGCCCTCTTTTATCAATGAGCTCGTTCACTCAGCGCCAGCGTAGGCTCATTGGGAAAGGACCCATAGGAGTCCAAGAACCCTGCCGCTGTCAGGTAGACCCGAGTAATTTTCCTCAGGAGGGTCCTATCACACCAACAAGTTCGTGCAGGACCAGTCCCTTCCATTCAGTATGGGAGTGCTTTGTGCCTCGACATATGGCTCAAAGGTGCAGTGCTCCCTCGAACTTGGCTCCGGCAGCAAAGTGTCCATGGGCTTGACTGAACCCACTGTTAACCCATTCAGCCTTCTCTGTCCCGGCAACTGTATTGAGACTGAACTTGATCAGGCTCATGCTAGGAAAGACTTCTCCCCTGAACGTTAGAAGGATTTACCTTATTCAGGATTGGGACTTACATGAGTAACAGGGGGAGGAAGATTTTCCAACCAGTCTTTCTACACCCATATCAGTTGCCACAGATAGTAACCCTCCTTTACTGTTAACAGACAAGGAGTTCTTTGGTCGGCGTTTTTATTTTCTGGCTGCCATGTATGCCATGTAGCCAGTTACTCCTCTGCCATGGGTGCTTATCATCACCACTTATGGAATTTGGCACTGCCCATTCTGCAGGTAGTTCCTGTGCACCTTTACAGTTAAGGCCTCCCATATCACTAGGAGGCAATGGGGCGGGCACGTCACAAGAGCATTGCTGCTCGACATGCCATAAAACCAGCATCTAAACAGCTGGCAGGTTGAGGTCCTGCTGTTTGATGGTGTAGGGCTTTTTAGTCAGAAAACTGTTGTTATTCTTGATAACCTGCTGAAGCTCTGGAAAGTGGCACAGTCTTTTGCAGCCTAACAACCACAAGTACCTGGAGATGTTCCTACCAGTCTAGGGCATCCCAGGAACATCAAAGTACTCAACCCCAAAGTTACCAGCCACCACCCCCTAGACATGTGGGCAGGCAGCGCCCTGACCAACAGAATCACAGGCAGGACTGCAAAACTAAGCAGTCTCTTTACTGCACCTGACTTCTCTGTCGTTGACCAATCAGTCCGTTTGACCTCTTGTTTTTCCAATTGGTGTTCCTTCATGTCTAACACTTTGGTACTTGCTATCATAGCTACCAGCTATGAATTTGTTGTACCCCTGTCACAGGCCACATTATGGCCACCCCCACCTCCCAAAAAAGGATGGAGGCCTTTGGCCCATCCTTGATTTTGGAAGCCTGAATTCTTTTATTACTCTGCGTAGATTCCATATGGCTTCCTTGGACTCTGTTATTCACATGTTACATCCAGGGAGTTGGTTTACCATAAGATGCTCATTTTCATGCTGGCATCCGGTCAGACCATCAACACTTTCTCAGGGTTTCATTTGGGGGAATCACTGTCTCTTTGTCAGCATTAGGACTAAATGTCAACACAGAGAAGTCAAGTTTGCAACCTGCACAATGTGTAAATTGTATTAATGCAACTTTGGATGCTTTCTTGAAGCAGGCTCCCCCCCCCCCGACAACAACTCTGTGAAAATGCATGATTTGTTATGCTCCTTTTCTTTAGGCGCTTGGTTCTCTGTCCTACAGGTCCAGCAACTCCTAGGGCTGATGGCATCTACCACAGCTGTGGGACAGCATGCTTGACTGAGGATGCGGTCCCTTCAAGCCTGGTTTCTCTCACTTTTTCAGATATCTTGCAACCACACATCCACGTTGCTCCAGGTGACTCCAGAACTTGCTGCACAACTGTTTCTAAGTTGTCATATATACACAAATTAGTATAAGTACCTTTATGCAAATATTTTGTGCTTTTTAAAATTGATGCATATTCTTTTCTTTGTATGATGCATAAGTGATCTTGTTTCTATCAGCCTTGAAATCTCACAGATTTTCTTTAAATCATCAGTCAGCTGTTCAGGATCACATTCACGTGAAATGAAACACTCTGTTCAGCTGTACTTATAAAGATAGTTATCTTTAAGAGTATCACAGATGGCTGGAAGTAGTGTAGTAAACCAGACCACCATGTCCAGGTCCTATAATCTATATTATCAAGTGCAGTTAATGAGGATCCCATGTTCAGTATGTAGGCTAAACTGCAACAGACCTATGTACACAATGTAGGCATTGTTAAGTCTGTAATTGTGACCAGAAAATTGGAACAGCTGGTTGCTAGGCAGGTTGATTTGTCGGTGATTGTGACAGAATTACTACCAGATCCAAGAAGATTACAAAAAAGGGAAAATTTTGGGATGTAGAGATTTAGCACTCTAGTAGCCTATCTTCTGAACCTAGAGGACAGCACCTGATGCCATCCATCCAATATTCCCTCTCATTTTAAGCCCTGCTGGGCAGGACTCTGCCCCTTGCACAGGGTTCTGTTGCAACTGGAACCCAAGGGGCTGAAAACAATTGCTGTTAGTGCATGGAGAAGGAGGAAGGGTGCACGGAGGGGAGTTTATGCGTGCAGGTGTGCGTCTTAGAGGGAACCTTGCATCCATCTATTTTGAAATACAGTATTCCATTCTCTTTGTTCTGTAACTGCCATCTTGTATAGAGCATGATTTTATTAAGATCAGCTGAGGCACTATCTGAAGAAACTGCATCTAATGCAGTGAATACAGAGAAAAATGTCATCTCTCCACAGCAGAAATGCAACTTCAAAATATTTGGATGATTGGAATAAGTATGTTACTTCTTTGCATGACATAATAGGTTCAGTAGGTTTCATTTGATGTTAATCAAGTAAGCTTCTGCTCACGCAACAAATTTTTCCGTTCTCTCTTTCCTTCTGACTCTTTCAAATACGGACCGCTGATTCACCTCCCTCCAACACAGCATTTTTTGGGGGTAGGTTCAGGAGGTAGGCTTGTAATTGCTTTCCCAATTCATTTGTTAGATTTTCTTTCACCTAAAAATATTAAAAGAGTGTGTCGGCGATGCCAATAAAGTTGACTCTGTTCCTATTTCATGGGCTGGGACCAGCCTATCTTTAGCAGCATAAATACAGTGGTGCCTCGCCTAACGAGCGATTCATTTAATGACGAATCTGCATAGCGATGTGTTTTTTGCAATCGCAAAAGTGATCGCATTGCGATGTTTTAAATGGTAAAACATCGCTTTGCAACGATCGGTAAGCTGTTTCGCTTACCGATTTTCGCACAGTGATGTTTTTTAAAAAAGCTGATCGGCGGTTCCAAAATGGCCGCTGGGTAAAAAAAATGGCCACCCGCTGTGTTTTTGCACCCTTTCCTCGCTTACTGGGCAGCGAAAATGGTGGCCATATGGAGAATTTCCGCATAACGTTGAGTTTTTTGCCCATAGGAACGCATTAAATGTGTTTTAATGCATTCCTATGGGCTTTTTTGTTCTGCATAGCGTCGAATCAGGATAGCGACGATTTTTTCGGAATGGATTATCGTCGCTATGCGGGGCACTACTGTATGGGGCTCAGTCTAAGTAAGATCTCCTGTTTTGCCTGGGAAAGCAGTCCCAGCTGCAGGATGCTATGTGGGTGGCTGCAATTTAACATTTTAGCCACCTCATGTTTTTTAGCATTGAACTGGGGACAGTGGGTGCCATGCTGCATGAATAGCCTTTTTTCCAGCCTCCTGGGGCCAGTGGAGTTGAGGGAGGTGGGGGCAACAGCATGGTAAGGCTTATCTTGGAAGCCTTGTCCCTAGATGATAGTGAGTAACAAAGTAGTTGTGTCACTTTCTGGCCTCCAGCTTCTTTTCATTCCTGTTTGACCTCCAGAAGTAGCTGGTGTTTTGATGTTGTGAGTTTTCTGTAGATGCGGATCTATTCCTGATGTTGTGCCAGGGATACTGCTGGTATAACCTATACATTTATAGTCTTATTCTTTTGAACAATCTGGTGTGTCTATGTGCATTTTGTAGCCCAGGGCCATAGACTCAAGAGCACAATTCTGGACTGTGAGCATTAAATAGGTAACAAATGTTTCCTTTTTCCAAAGGAGTGCCCATATTTGTCTGTCTCAGCGTGCTGACTAAAGAAAAAAGGGGGGGCAGGAAGGAAACTATCATTTTGTTTTAGTATGAACTTTCGTGGCTCAGAATCCACTTCTTATATCTCATAATCACAAATCCACTTCTGTGTCTGAGGAAGTAGATTTTGAACTATGAAAACTCACACAGAATTACTGTTGTTTCCTTAAATTGCTGCAATTTTTTCTTTTCTCCCTTGTTTTCTTTTGCCCAATGTTTCCTTGAAAGTAAAGGAATCAGAAATAAATTTTCTTCCCCTTTCTTGTTCTTTTTTGTGGCCTCTGAATTCACACGAATGGGGTTGTTCTGCGCCTGCGCTGAACTTCTCAGAAGATTCTAGAGCTAAAAGTAACAATTTAGTGGGATGTTCCCCCGTGGGGCACGTGTTCCTCCCACCCAAGATTCCATTCAGTTCCTAAAATTTGTCTGCCAGGCAGAAGAGTCATTTAATATAACCCATGATGGACAGAGGGGAGGAAAGGTGGGATGTATGACTTCAGAGAGGACCACTAGAAGAACTATGGTTACAGGTAGGTAACCTCTTTTTCTTCTTCGTGGCCTCTGTGAATACACACAAATGGGTGACTAGCAAGCTTCACTTACCGGATGGTGGGAAGTCACGGAAGGAAGGATGCCAACACAGCTCTGCCAAATTCAGCATCATTGCATGCTCTCACATCTAGGCGATAGTGTCTGACAAAGTTCGATGGAGTAGACCATGTTGCAGCATGACAGATGTTAGGAATCTCAATTCCACGCTGGAAAGCAGTAGACATTGACAGCGCTCTAGTGGAGTATGCATTCAGTTGATCAGGAGGTGATTTGCCTGAAAGGTCATGATATAGTCTGGACTATCCATCTGGAAATGGATTCTGATGTGGCTGGACCTTCATTGTGATGATGATGGAAGCATATTAAAAGCCTGTTAGTTTTTCTGAAAGTCTTAGTTCTGTCAGTATAGAATACCAGAGAGTGTCTTACGTCGAGCATGTGGAGCATGTGCTCTAGAGGAGATGATGGTGATTGGAAAAAGGATGGTAATATAATTGGTTGATTAAGATGAAATTCTGACACAATCTTAGGTAAGAAGGAAACATTAAAATATAAAGTCACTTTATCTGGATGAAATTGGGTAAAAGGTGTATCAGAGCAGAGGGCAGCAAGCTCACTGGCTCTTTTAGCAGATGTTATAGCCACCAGGAAGGATGTTTTCTTCCGAGAAGTTCAGCGCAAGAGCAGAACAACCCCATTTGTATGAATTCACAGAGGACCACTAGAAGAACTATGGTTACAGGTAGGTAACATCTTTTTTTTTTACTGGTACCTCTTTTTCTTTTCTATACAGGGCAAGAATATTTTGTAAATCAGTCAGTTGCATCAGTTGATTTGAAAACATTTTTGATCAATTAAGCAAATTAATGATTGGTAGTACAAGTAATTATAAAAGCTGCAAACTGTGTGCCATCTTTTTGTTAGATAAAAATGGGAATATCACTTCAAAAATTATGCCTTTGTTTTAAGATAAGGCATATTGCTACATGTGTGTGCATCATCTAAAATATATATATATTTTCTTCATGCATCTCTATGTAATTGTTCTTCTTTGTGGTCTCTGTGAAAGCACACAAATGGGTTTTAGTGCACATACTTTTGTCACAATAATGCATGCCTAAAAAATAAATTCTCATTGTTGTAGATAAATAGTACAGTCCTACATTCATTATATGAGAGTCAGATCAGATGAATCCAGTGGGATTTCTGACTAGACAAGCATAGAGTCATGCTGCAACTGATGTAACCTTATTTGTATACTTTCTGAGACCAGAGCTGACAAATCTGGCAAATGTATAAAGATGCCTATTATTTATGCAGACTTTTGCTTAATCTGAAGTCTCCATTCCTTATCACACATCATTCTTGGGGCTCCTCCAACCGTTACAAATAGTATTTGGTGAGCATGGCTGCTGCTTGCATGCAGGGAGGGGAGAGTGGCAGCTGTAGTACACACACACACATTTACCTCGTAGTTATTAGAATCCAAGTGTTTACATCTATTTATTTTTAGCACTTAACATAGGCAGGACTGCTTAATTAATTAATCAAGTATTTATTGTACGAAAGGAATGGTCACTTCCTAGAAACATGGGGAAAACGTGGTTTCACTTGGCATACCTGTTGACCAAGATTTCACATGCTAAAAAAGCATAAAAACAAAATTCATCTATCAGCATTGTTTATTTTGTTGTTCACGAAACCTATTTATTTTTAATTTCAATTGAAGTTTTGGCTGAAAATGCACAATATTTGGAGTAGTAAATGTTTTATGTCGTGAATATGTAGCTTTAATTATAAGTCACATGATTTTATTTTGGCAAATTTTGAAAAGACATCTATTTTCTTATTATGTGTAGCCAGACAGAGCCTTTGAGCACTGATATTTGCCAAATATTAATTCTGTTGCTTTAGGCTCAGATATAAATGATGTCATAGGAGCAAACAAGAAGAGTGGAAAGTAAGAAGCTGAATTTTCCTGAAACGCTCATTCCTGTAATGAATAATACTATTCTTTGTCTCTTGTTCCCTTTTATGACCATCAGATAAAAATAAGCTTATCTCTCTTTTTTTAATTTAAAAGTACCAATTTAAAACAGTGGATGCATCGTTCACTTTGTGGTACAAAATACTGTTAAATTCCTGGAACTAATATTATAGAAGTTGGTAAAAACAATCTTTTGAATATACTGAATAGTGCTCTATTAAAACTGACTAGCAGTTTATTGTTTGTTATTGTGTTAAGTCAGCTTCTAATGACCTTTTAAGGTACCATAATTGTTGTGTTGTAAAAATGAAAAGAGGTTTACTTGTCAGAATATTTCTTCATGTCCAGGTTTCAGCGATGACCAGGAGTGCATTTGCACAGTTAAAACTAAACCAGCTGTGTCTGTTCCTGGAAAGGTCTGATTTGGCCTTGATGACACATGCCTTAGTTATATTCTGGCTAGATTGCTGTACCACACTCTGTGTGAGGCTGCCTATAGAAAGTGTCAGGAAACTTCAGTGGGTTCGAAACGCAGCAACCAGATTGCTAACTAGGACTGGACACAGGCATCACACAGTCCCTGTTACAGCAGCTCCACTAGGTGCCAATCTGTTTCTAGGCAAAATCCAAAGTGATGATTCTAAGCTCTAAATGGCTTGAGCCAAAGCTATCTCAAGGATTGCATATCCCTTTATGAGCCTGCTTTCTCTTCAGGCAAACTTTCCTTAGATGAATGTCTGCCAAATCTTTTTTTTTTAATGGATTGTTGTACCTTACTGCATTGAATGTTTTTTGGTGTTGCATTCATGATTGATTGTATAGTGTTGTATACTCACTATTATTAGCTTAAATACTAACTTTTAATTGTTGTAAGCTGACTTGGGTCCTTTTTGCTTAGAAAGGACGGTTTTAAATATTTTTTAAAATAAATATAAAAATGGAAGGCAATAACATATTGAACTTAGTCTGTGAGACTTAGAACATAAAACATAAGAATTTTGCATGGCTGTGTGGAAGCTGTGGTTACACTGAAGTTGTGGTTCCCACAGAAGTATTTTCAATTCAGATAATTTCTTGACTTGTGAAATAGTTTTTTTCCTAATGGATAGTGCAATGACCCGATAAGATATTGTTTTCCCCTCTGAAAGTTAGCTAAGGGTGCAACTACACTGCTGCAGTTTGATTTGCAGACTATGTTACGTTTGAAGTTGCAATCAATGTTCACACAGGGGCTACAGATTGATTCAGGATTACTAACTTCATCGTTATATAGATACATATAGATATATAAAATATATGGATTTTTCTTTTAACATTTTTAATATTTTCAGATTGTGGATAAGTGGATTAGTTGGTACTGATTCCACAGATAATTGGGTCCTACTGTAGATCAGAATTCATACATCAGAATGATTCCATAACAGGGATCACCAACTTCCTCTTCTCATCCATTATTCTTTCCCCTTACTTTCAAGTATCATACAGGAATTACTTCATCTCTGGTCACATAAAGTTTTAAACTATCGGCATGATAAACTTTTAAAATCCACTTTTTGCCCTTTCATGCAATGAACAGCAGTAAGCTTTTGCTTCACAATGAAAGGGCCTTCCCCCACGATCTGAAGCTTACTGTGTTTGAGAGAATTCAGAACTAGCACTCCATCCTGCATTAAAACCACATTGCTTTGCTTTTGCATGTCTCCCCAGGCTTCAGCATCATGCTCCACTGCCTACATCACTGAAACACCACCTGAAGACATCCCCTGTCTTTACAAGAATGTGTCACAACTAGAAATGAGCATGAACTGCTGATTTGACAGTTCATTCTGGTTTGGATGAATAGGTGTTTGGTGCTTCCCAGCCCCGCCTCCTCTGATGGGCACCCACTCAGAGGCAATACCTGGAGGAGGTAGGACAGGGAAGCCAGGGTGCTGCCTGGATTGGCTGCTTGCTGGAGGAGGCAGGGCTAGGAACCGCTAAACACCTGTTTGTCCAAAAGACAAACAAGCACAAACTGCTGAGCCAGTGGTTCATGCTCATCTCTATTCACAACTAATCACATGGGAAAAAGCCCATTTGAATAATTCCAGCTTGAAAAAGCAGGAGGCCCAGAGTGACAGGGGGGGGAGGCACTTTGGAAGCAAAAAGGGCTGGAGCAATTTGAATCCACCTTTGCATCATGCAGTCAGTAAAAAATAATTTGAGATCACCCATTTTTTAAGTTGAGCAAGCTCTATGGTATTTAACCATGTAATCTTACTCTAAATGAAGCAGTTTGTGCGCTTATGTTATGGAAGATTAATTCTACATTTTAACGCTAGAGTCCACCCTAGCAAAATAACATTCATGATTTTAATTTTTAGCTCCATGAAGTAAGAGGTTAGCAGACTTCAGGCATGGTGGGTCCACTTTGTTTTTATTAGACTCTCAAAATCAACAAACCAGAGCCAAATAAAAAAGTGGATCTTGAGGTTTCTGACTAGTGGCTTCTATATTCTTATAATTAGGGGCTGAGACGCCTGTGGGCATATGCTCAACCTAAAAACTAGACTGAGAATTTAAATCTTGATTTACCTTCTGATCACAATTGAGTTCCGATAGTAAAGTAGATGCAGACTTTGCTATGGTTGAGCAGAATTTCATTCTGCATATTGATGCCACAAGAAAGGAGGACATGTGCTAAGTCTGGACCCTGCCCAGTCTAGAGATATGGGGAATTACTATCTTCAACTTAGCTTAACTGTGTTCTAGCATTGTGGCTGTCTTAATGTGCGGAAGGTGGTTTGGATCTGGAGTAACATGGATCCTCCCATTTGTTTTTTTCAACTCTTCTGTTGATACGTCTTAGGCCACAGAACAGATTTGCCCCAAACTACGGTACTTCTGTTGGTAGATCTCTGCAGTCAGGTGGCAGAAGAGGTTCAGATTTAGAAAAGCCATTGGACTAGCAGTCACCATCTGCTGGCTTGAAAAGATTTCTAACCTCCAGGTGGGATTGCACTGGCTAGTAATGTTATATTTACCTACATTAGAGATAGTGCTCTGTAGCTAAAAGAGAGACTTTAAAAATGTTTACCAGGTCAGTTCATGGTGGAGAAGTATCCGAGCTGGAAACTTGCTAATTCATAGTTCATTCTCACAGTCGCTATTCATTGTCAGATTGTGTGCTTGCCACTATCACTGAGCTTTAAACTAATTAATTTATAACCATGTTTCAGAAGTTAGTGTTTGAAAAAGCTGAGATTTCAATTTATTCCTTGGCCTATTTATTTTATTTATTCCTTGTTTTTATTCCAACAAAGGGACTCAAAATGATTTACTAAACATTTAAAAAGCAAGTATTAAGATAGCTAAAACTGCAATAAGTAGAGTAGGCCCATTGAATCAATTGAAATTACAGAGAAGTTGGCTCACTAAATCCCCAATGGCTCAATGGGTTTAAAAACCCATGGCAGCTAGTTACTTACTAAAAGCCTACCTGAGGAAAATAGTCATTATCAGCAGGTAAGAGAGCAGCAAGGAGGGGATCAGCCCAGTCTCCTGTGAGAAAGAATTCCATACCCTGGCAGCAGCCCCTAAGAACTGTTACAGTCATTTTTGACAGTCATGCTGAATTCAGCAGGTGATATTGCCATACATCCGGCCAGCTTGACAGTTAGCATGGTAGCATGGGTTAACTATAATTCAGGCTATTATCTGTTTGGAGAGCCACGTGAATGTGTTCTGAATAAATATATTCAGAACTTTCAACCAACCTGATTCTCTGAGAAATTAATTGATTCATCCTCATTGTTTATCATAGAGATGAACAGATTCATCAGTATTTAAAAATATGGTTGTGGGTTTTTCGGGCTCTTTGGCCGTGTTCTGAAGGTTGTTCTTCCTAACGTTTCGCCAGTCTCTGTGGCCGGCACCTTCAGAGGGCAGCACTCTGTGGTTTATAAAGTATTTCAAACAATTTGCTGAAGCCGAAGTTAAAAAATCACAATGTTAGCAAAATTATAAGAACAATAGTTAAACATTACATCTTTTAAAAAGTAAAGACATTCAACAGCTGTGAATGTCTTTAACCAAATGCCTTCTTCAAGAAACAGGACAGGATCTTAGGAGATTCTCTTGGGCGGGAAGTCCAGCTCACATGGTAACATAGGATCATGCCACTTGCACAATCACTGCTGTTGTGCAAATTGGGATCTCTATGAAGAAAATCTCCATTCCACTTGTTCTCCTGCACAATTGGTTACTGTATTGGAGTGCGTTTCCATTCAGTGCACTCTCAGTGGACTATTTGCAAAAATAGGTGATAACCTTTATAGACAACTAAATAATCATCATACAATAAATGAGCTTTCATGAATTAAACACCACTTCATCAGGATTGTACCAGTGTAAATTTTAGTGGTCTACAAAGGTATTGCCAATTTTTTGCATTTGGATGGTATTTTGTTATGACCACATGCCTGCCACTTACTTCAGTGGAACAACAAGGATACCAAGAAATAGCCTGCCCCGTACCAACAAGAAGACACTTGGACTCTCAACATCAGCAGAGAAGGACTGCAATCACTAGGTAATATCATTTTGGCTTTACTCTGGCTTCAGTTGGCTAAACCTAGTGAGTTTACTCAATTATCACCCCAATTCTCATATGGAGGACTTTGGTTTTCTGTGTCAACACACACACCCCCGCCCAATCAGAAACATAGCTGTTTCAAACAAAGGCCAAATGGGGAGCCTGTGCTTCTTTGTTTGAAGCATTGGCTACCTAAATTATAATCATAAAAGAGAAACCAGACTCTTCACTGGATCTAAGACAGAAAAGCCTGACAGATTGCCAAGAACTAGTGGATTTAACATCTAAGAGTAACTTTCCTGGCAAAAAAAATCTTGTACTTTTGAACTTCAAGTTTTGGACTTTAAGTACTTTACACTGGTACAATCCCAATGAAGGGGTGTTTATTCTATGAAAGCTTGTTTATTATGTGATGATTGTTTAGTGGTCTATAAAGGTATCACCTATTTTTGCATTTGGATTTCAGTGTGGTGTAGTGGATTGAGTAAGGGACTAAGACTCAGGAGGCCTGGGATTGAATCCTTGTTCAGCTGTGGAAGCTCATTGGGAGTGTGCAATTGGTAAAACCACTCCTTATATATCTTGCTTCCTTAGAAGCCCTGTTAGGTTTGCTATAAGCTGGTTCTGACTTGAAGACACCTAACAACATAAAATACCATACTAGAGCGTGGACCAAATTTCTTGTTAGAAAGGAATTTCTCCAAGAGTCAAATTTCCTTTTTCATTCTGAAAGTTGTCTTCTTTTCCTGTAATGTGTAGAACATAGTTTGAACTGAGCTAATGATTTTTTACTCAGCATATTCCTTGGTACAACAGTCGCTCTTACCATTTTCTGTTGATGGTATTCAATAATCTGTTTGATGCAGACTAATCTGTAGGAGACTTTTGGTGTACAGGGGGCCTAGGGAAGGGGGATTGGTCAGGATGGTTTCCCTTCTTTTTCTACAATTCAGCGATTCCATTATTGTTTGCTTTTGTTAGGAGTCTTTGGCTTATGCAAATAGAAAGCTGGAAACAATTCCAGGTGAAAAGGTCTTAAGAGACACTAAAGAAGAACGTAATCAGCAAAACCGGCTTAAAGAAATTGATCAGCAGCTGAAAAACCTAGAAGAAACTGTAAGTCTTCCAAACTTCAATGTTTTGCTTAAATCTGTAATATTCAGTACAAAGAATAAGAAATGCCTGCATGTTCAAATAGGAACAGAAAGGGTTTTCCTTTGGCCAAAGGGAGTTATAGCTCAGTAATATGTTACATTATAAAACAAATTACAGTGTTCATTTTAAATTATGCTAGCCCTATGAATATAGAATACACTTTTAAGGTGCTTTTATTATTTTTGATGTGGGGTTCCACATCATGTAGCATGTTTTAATATAAAAATGCAGATTGTTTCATCCCATTACATATGTTAAGACATAAATGTAAACTTGTTCTCACTGTTTTGCAAACTATTGGGGTGAGTACAAAACCTGGATAGTCAAAATATGAGAGAGGAAATGGCACTTATATTTTTCAATTATTTTATAATAATCTTAGAACTGCAAAACTGGAAAGGATCCTATGGATTACATTTTATCCTGGGTTTACAACAGAAAAATTAACACATCAAAAGGTAGAACTATTAAAATCATAACAATAATCTTAGAAACAGTTTAAAAAACTGGATTGGGAATCTGTTTTTGTACCCTGAAAACAATGAGAATGTGTTGCAGCTCTGTGGAGGATTTGAGGAATTCTGGGGTTTGCAGAAATGTGATTAAAACATATAAGGTCCCTCAAATTGTTCATTTTCATTTTCACTGTTATTGGAAACAATGAGGTGGAAAATGAATGGTACATACTATAAAGTATGCCTAACGAAACTGGATAATTATACTGATAATTTAACGATCCTTCACCTGATACTGATAATTTAACGATCCTTCACCTGTTCTCAGGTATTATCCCTTTAAAGGAGGAGTGGAGGAACTCCCTTAAAGAAAATAGTTTACAAAGTATTTATAGGGATCTTAGCCCGTGGTCTAGAAGTCAGCAACTTCCAAAGGACTTGGGATCCACATTCATCTCCTATGTTCTAGGCAGCCCATATCCAGCCACCACCACTCCCTATTCTGTGACCATCACTATCATCTGTTTTCTGACTGGTCACTTCTTGTTTTGAAAAAAAAAGGCCTCTCGGGCAGAAATCAGTGTGGGATGATGGGGGTGTGGCCTAAAATGGCTGCATATCTATTAAACCATACTTTTTGCTATTTGACCCCTTTTTTCATTTAAAAATATTTGAGGGGGGCTCAGTCAATGAATCAGCAAATGCTGCAAACTGATTAAGTGAAGGAAGAGTTATTACATTTAATTTCTCTGTCATTTCCATAGTTTAACAACAATGCAGCATTAAATTTGTATTCATTTTCAGTCAAACATTTCTCTGAGAAACAAAGAAAGTTGACTAATGACTAATTTTCTACTGACATTTATATACAGTGGTGCCTCGCTTAACGGGCGCTCCGTTTAGCGATGAAATCGCTTAGTGATGACTTTTTTGGAGCATTTATGCGCTTTGTTTAGCGATGGTCCCTATGGGCGATTTTTGCTTAGCGATGGTTGGGACCATGCTTCGTATAGTGATTAAATTTTGGGTCCCCTGTTTCGCTTAACGATGGTTTAAACAGCCTCATGTTTGCTGTTTTTTTAAATGTTTATCTGTTATTTATAACGTTAAAGTTTACTGTTTAAAATGTTTGAAATCATAAAGTGCACTTAATAAACCCTTTGTTAACCAAATTTGACTTTGTTCTGACTCTTTTTTAATTTGTTGTTGTATTTTTTTCCTAACTGAGATGTATTGAATATGTTTCAGTGCATTTCAATTGGGGAACTGCGTTTTACTTAGCGATGTTTCCTATGGCGATTTTTGCTTAAGGACGGCAATTCGTTCCTATTGGAACGGATTATCTGGTTTTCAATGCATTTCAATGGGAAACTGCGTTTCGCTTAGCAGCGATTTTTTCGGAACGAATTAACATCGCTAAGCGATATGACTTCTTCACGGATTGCTGCCTTGTCGTGGCGAAGGGGCTTGAGTAACTCAGAGAAGCTATGGGCTGTGCCGTGCAGGGCCACTCAAGACGGACAGGTCATAGTGGAGAGTTCTGACTAAACACAATCCACCTGGAGTAGGAACTGGCAATGCCACTCCAGTATCTTTGCCAAGAAAACCCCATGATCAGAAAAAAAGGCTAAAAGATATGACGCTGGAAGATGGGACCCTCAGTTTGAAAGGCGTCCAACATGTTACTGAGGAAGAGCAGAGGACAAGTACAAGTAGCCCCAGAGCTAATGAAGTGGTTGGGCCAAAGCTGAAAGGATGCTCAGCTGTGGACGTGCCTGGAATTGAAAGGAAAGTCCAATGCTGCAAAGAAAAATATTGCATAGGAACCTGGAATCTATGAACCTTGGGAAGCTCGATGTGGTCAAACAGGAGATGGCAAGAATAAACATTGACATTCTGGGCGTCAGTGAACTAAAATGGACAGGAATGGATAAATTCAATTCAGATGATTATCATGTCTACTATTGTGGGCAAGAATCCCGCAGAAGGAATGGAGTGGCCCTCATAGTCAACAAAAGAGTGGGAAAAGCTGTAATGGGATATAATCTCAAAAATGATAGAATGATGTCAATACGAATCCAAGGCAGACCTTTCAACATCACAGTAATCCAAGTTTATGCACCAACCACTAATGCTGAGGAGACTGAAATTGACCAATTTTATGAAGACTTACAACACCTTCTAGAACTGACACCAAAGAAAGGTGTTATTCTCATTCTAGGGGATTGGAATGCTAAGGTAGGGAGTCAAGAGATAAAAGGAACAACAGGGAAGTTTGGCCTTGAGTTCAAAACAAAGGAGGGCAAAGGCTAATAGAGTTTTATGAAGAGAACAAGCTGGTCATCACAAACACTCTTTTCCAACAACACAAGAGGCGACTCTACACATGGAAATCACCAGATGGGCAATACCAAAAGCAGATTGATTATATTCTCTGCAGCCAAAGATGCAGAAGCTCGATACAGTCAGCAAAAACAAGGCCTGGAGCTGATTATGGCTCTGATCATCAGCTTCTCATAGCAAAATTCAAGCTTAAACTGAGGAGAGTAGGAAAAGCCACTGGGCTAGTCAGGTATAATCTAAACCACATCCCTTATGAATACACAGTGGAAGTGAAGAACAGATTTAAGGAACTAGATTTGGTGGACAGAGTCCCTGAAGAACTTTGGATAGAGGCTCGTAACATTGTCCAGGAGGCAGCAACAGAAACCATCCCAAAGAAAAGGAAATGCAAGAAAGCAAAGTGGCTGTCCAACGAGGCCTTAGAAATAGCAGAGAGGAGAAGGGAAACAAAATGCAAGGGAGATAGGGAAAGTTACAGAAAATGGAATGCAGACTTCCAAAGAATAGCAAGGAGAGACAAGAGGGCCTTCTTAAATGAACAATGTAAAGAAATAGAGGAAAATAACAGAAAAGGAAAAACTAGAGATCTGTTCATGAAAATTGGAGATATTAGAGGAACATTTTGTGCAAAGATGAACATGATAAAGGACAAAAATGGGAGAGACCTCACAGAAGCAGAAGACATCAAGAAGAGGTGGCAAGAAAACACAGAGGAATTGTATCAGAAAGTTTTGGATATCCCGGACAACCCAGACAATATAGTTGCTGACCTAGAGCCAGACATCCTGGAGAGTGAGGTCAAGTGGGCCTTAGAAAGCCTGGCTAACAACAAGGCCAGTGGAGGTGATGGCATTCCAGTTGAACTATTTAAAATCTTAAAAGATGACGCTGTTAAGGTGCTACATTCAATATGCCAGCAATTTTGGAAAACTCAACAGTGGCCAGAGGACTGGAAAAGATCAATCTACATCCCAATCCCAAAGAAGGGCAGTGCCAAAGAATGCTCCAACTACCGTACAATTGCACTCATTTCACACGCTAGCAAGGTTATGCTCAAAATCCTACAAGATAGGCTTCAACAGTATGTGGACTGAGAACTCCCAGAGGTACAAGCTGGATTCCGAAGGGGCAGAGGAACTAGAGACCAAATTGCTAACACGCGCTGAATTATAGAGACAGCCAGATAGTTCCAGAAAAATATCTACTTCTGCTTCATTGACTATGCAAAAGCCTTTGACTGTGTGGACCACAACAAACTATGGCAAGTCCTTAAAGAAATGGGAATGCCTCACCACCTTATCTATCTCCTGAAAAACCTATATGTGGGACAGGAAGCAAGAGTTAGAACTGGATATGGAACAACTGATTGGTTCAAAATTGGGAAAGGAGTACGACAAGGCTGTATATTGTCCCCCAGCTTATTTAGTTTATATGCAGAATACATCATGCGGAAGGCTGGACTGGAGGAATCCCAAGCCGGAATCAAGATTGCCTGAAGAAATATCAACAACCTCCGATATGCAGGTGATATCACTCTGATGGCGGAAAGTGAGGAGGAATTAAAGAACCTTGTAATGAGGGTGAAAGAGGAGAGTACAAAAAACGGTCTGAAACTCAACATCAAAAAAGCTAAGATCATGGCCACTGGTCCCATCACCTCCTGGGAAATAGAAGGGGAAGATATGGAGGCAGTGACAGATTTTACTTTCTTGGGCTCCATGATCACTGCAGATGGAGACAGCAGCCATGAAATTAAAAGACCCTTGCTTCTTGGGAGGAAAGTAATGACAAATCTTGACAGCATCTTAAAAAGCAGAGACATCACCTTGCCAATAAAAGTCCAAATAGTCAAAGCTATGGTTTTTCCTGTTGTGATGTATGGATGTGAGAGCTGGACCATAAAGAAAGCAGACCGCCGAAGAATTGATGCTTTTAATTGTGGTCCTGGAGGAGGCTCTTGAGAGACCCTTGGACTGCAAGGAGAACTAACCTATCCATTCTAAAGGAAATCAATCCTGAGTGCTCACTGGAAGGACAGATCCTGAAGCTGAGGCTCCAATACTTTGGCCATCTCATGAGAAGAGAAGACTCCTTGGAAAAGACCTTGATGTTAGGAAAGTGTGAAGGCAAGAGGAGAAGGGGACGACAGAGGATGAGAAGGTTGGCCAATGTCATTGAAGCTGCCAGAATGAATTTGACACAACTCCAGGAGGCAGTGGAAGATAGGAGGGCCTGGCATGGTCTGGTCCATGGGGTCACGAAGAGTCGGATACGACTGAACGACAACAACGACAAAGCGAGGCACCACTGTATTAACAAATATATCTCGTCTTGCCCAGGTTAAAAATGTATTAGTAACACTCTCCATTCCAGGGTTTTACCTTTATTCTTTCTGTCAGCAATGTTCGTTTGCTTTTTTAATGCTGGTTTTTTTTCTCCTCGTAGTTCAGTACTCTCAATCAGTCTAGTATTCCACCTAGTATCTGTGCTTGTTTCCACTGATATGAAAATATATCTGTATTTTGATGTTTGAGGATAATGATTTTGTGTTATATCCATCCAGTTATTACAGCTAAAAGAACAGTATTTTCAGCCTATATTGTTCATAAGATCAGTTTGCATCATATCTTGTCATCAGCTAAGCTAATTTTTTGAAATATGGATTGAAATACACATTTTCAAAGAGTTGACAGAAGCCTAGCAAACAACAGATGGAAGCATTTAGTTCATAGCCGGAGGGAAGAGATCTCTCTCTCATAGTTAATATGATATGCTTAACAGAAGACACCAATAAATGCCTATGATCAGGCTCTGCCATATGGTACTTATCAGTGGGCTGAGTTGGACCTGTGGGGAAACCAGTTTGGAGATATAAACAATCCAAGTATTTTAGTTGGAAAATCAGTAGAATTCATGAAAAATTTGAAGCATCTACCAGGGTTACTATTTGGAAATCTTTTGGAACAAATCAACTAACCTTCAGAAAAATATGATTAGTTAATAGTAACAGGGAAAGAATCTCACAGTTGCAGTTTATCTGACAGGCTTTACAGACAAGTCAAACAAATGACTTTGATCAGATGCTACAAAAAAACTAACTATATGGCCTAATTTGGGTTCTGGAGGAGCACACCTAGTTACTTTAAGATGGGAATTGGCGGTTTCTATGCATATGTTCATGTTTCTAGTGTTTACTGTTCTGGACAGAGATACATGCATTTAAATACATCTTATAAATAAATTTCATAAATTTCATAGTCTAAGAAGATTAAATTAAAATTGAAGCACTAGAAAAACCACAATTGTCAAACTATACTTCCCCCTCAAACATATACTGCTTACAAATTAAAATGGTATTTTAAAGTAGTACATGTATTTAAGAACAGCAAAATCCCTTAAATACAAAATGAACAGTAATATTGCTTTAAAAAAAACAGCATATTTTTGAATTACAGATCATTTATGGGTCAAAATAATCCCAGTTGGAAGAAGACACTAAATCTTAGGATGTTGAAAAAAATAGATTTATTCACTTAAAAAGTGATCAGCATATTTTGATCAATTTGTTTTGTAATTTCTTCAGGCTTTCTTCTTTAATTTATCAACGGCCAAAATCTTCTTGCATAAGTGATGTAGCTTTTGGAGGCAAATTACTTAAAGAAATCACTGTAGATATTATCAGCTGCACACCGAGTCATACAACTTGGTATGCAATTGATAATGCCTATGGTGATTTCCTAATGTGGGGCATTTTGTCTCCATATGTTACACCAATTCTGCTGCATTAATGTAACTAGATAGGAGGGTTTGGCCAGAGTGTGTAAAGATTTGCTTCAATAGTCAACTGAATATCCTTCCTTTGGACTGCATGCCAGCCTGTGTTTCTATTTTCTTTTGACTTTTCTCTATAGGCAACATAAAGCACCATTAGCTATTAAAACCCTTTAAAATAAATTTTCTAGAGATGTTGAAAACATGTCACTAGAAGGAGGACAGGTGAGGAATAGTTTGACAATTTGATTTCTCTAGTACTCCAATTTTAAATTAGTTTTCTTTTTAAAAAATCTAATAAATTCCATTTAATATTTATAGCAAACAATACAGATTTTCTGGACATACTAGTAGGTCCAATCCAATATCAGGTTTTCCTCTATATGAATCCTTGTATCTTGAATAGTTCCTTTAAAGGTATACATGTGGGTGTTGTGTCAGAACTAAAAATCCGTGTGATTTCTGTAGTCCTATTCATAGAGTTGCTTAGGAAGAACCAATATTAGAGTAATGGGCATAGCTTGTAAACGTAAAAATTCTCTCAAATGCTTGCCTGTTAATAGTTCTACTTATACAAAATATTAAACCTTAAATGTTAATAAATGTCTTATAACATGTCACTAAATAGCCAGAAAAAGGGTTTTCACCTGTATTTTATGCATAAATGATTGTTCTAGTAGTCAGTAGAATGAGAGCAAATAGTTTGTGTCTGTTTTATATTTTTACTTTAAATACCGTGTTCCCCCAAAAATAAGACAGGGTCTTATTTGGAGTTTTGTGTTTTTGGAGCAAAAATTAATATAAGACAGGGTCTTATATTAGTTTTTGCTCCAAAAAACAACAACAAAACATTAGGCCTTATTTTCAAGGGATGTTTTATTTTACAGTCATGTCATCTTCTGGTTGCTGCACAATGGTGGAGGGCGGGGTTTCACTTAACTAGGGCTTATTTTTGGGGTAGGGCTTATATTATGAGCATCCTAAAAATCATACTACGGCTTATTTTCAGGTTAGGTCTTATTTTCTTGAAACAGGGTAGCTACCATGCAAGCTATTAAAGAAAATCAATCTAGACTATGTCATTTCTTTCTGTCACTGATCTTTGCCCCTTTTCCTCCCCTTGGTCACTGACCCTTGCTATTTATGGGAGTACAACCTTGGTGGCTGTGTCTAGAATCAGCAGTGACTGGACTGTGGAATGCACTGGGCTACTGATTCATTAAAAAACAATGAATGTTAACAGTTCAGTTCCAGGTCTGATTAGCACATTAGTTTCTTGGAATCTGCTGTGGCATATAACCCCACTGCATACCAGACATTTTTCCTGACTTGAGACGATACCCACAAGACCTTATAGGGGTAGAAAATATTCTTCAGTTATTAAATGGTAAACAAATAAACCACCTGTATGGCTGCATAACCCATAGCTAGGTTTGCATTTTGTTGTACTGAGATCCAAGCTTTCCAATATGAGTGAGGTGTTGAGACTGTTTGCAAGCAGGAAATAGCTGTATTAGTGATGGAAAATCAGTAGCTAAGTATGTACACACAGCACACATGAGAAAAAGAGAGGCATGCTTGTAATATCTCCATTCTCATAGTAACAGTCACTGCCTAATTTCTGCATGTGCATGCACCCCAGCCTATTGGGGAAAGCTTGGTTCCAGCCACTTTATGTTGTACTCATTTAATCTGTAATTGCTTCCCTTTTGTTATAGTTTTATATAGTTAAGAGATACCATGTAGGCATCCTTCAGTCTTGAGAAACTATGCTAACGTGCTCTGAATAAAGGTCTTGGAACAGCATCTAGTGTGGGTGAGAAGGCCAATTCGAGAGAGACAGTTCTTTCCACACTGAAAACAATTACAATCTGTCCCCTGTCCAGCACCCTGATTTTGCTGGTTTTGGGACTGCCTCTTTGCCTCGGCCTGCTGAACAAGTGTCTCTTCAAATTGGTAGAGGCCATGCTGCACTGCATGTCTCCAGGCTGCATGCTCAGATGTCAAGGTTTCCCAACTGTTGAGGTCCATTCCTAAGGCCTTCAGATCCCGCTTGCAGATATCCTTGTATCACAGCTGTGGTCTCCCTCTGGGGCGCTTTCTTTGCACTAATTCTCCATACATGAAATCTTTTGGAATCCGACCATCAGCAATTCTAACGACATGCCCGAGCCAACGTAGACATTGCTGTTTCAGTAATATATATATACTAAAAATTCCAGCTCATTCTAGGAGTCTTCAAAGAATCTCTTATCCTTTTATCTCTTCTGTATAGGTCTCCATTATGCAGTTTCCACCCTCTCTTTATTTTATCCTGGTCAGATAGTGTGCTTCCTATTGGTCTTTCACAATCTCTAGTCTAGGTTTACATTTTCCTTCGCTTTCTTGGATCTTCTGGAAGAAATCTCTTATTTATCATGCTTTGTTGTTCTGTTGGATTTCTTTGTACTGACTATTATAATAGTTATCTTTGTATCTACATGAGAGTTGCTGAAAAGCTTCATTCAGGATTCTGACCATAGTCATGCCACTTTTTACTTTTCCTTCTTGTCTATTCTTAACAATTCTAAGTGTTTATTCCATCCAGTAGCCAACATCTATTTCCAATATTATTTCTAGAGTCCCTTCTTTTTCTGAATCCAACTTGAACATTTGGTCTTTTACTATATATAGTAGAAGTCCTTTGTT
This sequence comes from Pogona vitticeps, assembly GCF_051106095.1. NCBI lineage: Eukaryota > Metazoa > Chordata > Lepidosauria > Squamata > Agamidae > Pogona > Pogona vitticeps. The sequence goes on from NC_135783.1 coordinate 304,408,111, forward strand.
GTAAAATCTTGAGCATCACTTTGTTTACTTTGGAAAATAAATGTGATAGTTCTACAATGATTGTAATCTTTGATTGTAATCTCTGCAACTGGAATATGAATTGAACATTTTCAGTTTCTGAGCCATTTTTCCATATTTGTTGGGGTATTGTTCGGCTTTTCTAGCTTGATTTGAAGTCATGTTTTTGTAACTTGAATTTTCTTTTGATTTATTTCTGCATTTTATATGAAAAGATGCCTGAAGCTTGTATTTGAATTTTTTGTGATTTATTTGTTGCATCAGTTGCTCCATTAGTAATATGTTTCTCATGGTGATTTGAAGGGATTTTGGAAACTTCTTATCACACCCATGCTGTGGAATGGTGGAGGAGTTTGTTTGTTCAATTTATATACTACCCCATTAGTGCCAGAACACTATTTTGGTCAGTTTACAAACAATCAAAATAGAACTACAGGAAACCAAACCCTAATTACACCACTTCCAGGGCTGGTGTAGCTCCCTCTTTCCATTCTAGGAACATATCTGTACTACAAGAGGCCCAACGGGCTCTGGCAATTGGTATTTCCAAAGTTTTCCCAATCAACATTTGGTACACTCTGTAATGATCCAGGCTCCCAATCTCAGCAGTATATCCATTGTGGGCATGCAGGACAAGGGTGTAAGCCTCCTTCTCTGTAGATGGCTTCCTACTGCCGCATGAAAAAAAAAGGAATATTGTGTGTCCACAATAATCCATGGTCCAAATATGCTCTCCAAGGGACTACAAGATTATATTTAAACTTCCTTTCTTTTTGCTGTGTGTGTGTGTTTAGTCGTTTAGTCGTGTCCGACTCTTCGTGACCCCATGGACCAGAGCACGCCAGGCCCTCCTGTCTTCTACTGCCTCCCGGAGTTGTGTCAGGTTCATGTTGGTTGCTTCGCAGACACTGTCCAGCCATCTCATCCTCGGTCGTCCCCTTCTCCTCTTGCCATCACACCTTCCTAACATCAAGGTTTTTTCCAAGGACTCTTTTCTTCTCATGAGATGGCCAAAGTACTGGAGCCTCAGCTTCAGGATCTGTCCTTCAAGTGAGCATTCAGGGTTGATTTCCTTTAGAATTGATAGGTTTGTTCTCCTTGCAGTCCAGGGGATTCTCAAGAGCCTCCTCCAGCACCACAATTCAAAGGCATCAATTCTTCGGCGGTCTGCTTTCTTTATGGTCCAGCTCTCACTTCCATACATCATGACAGGAAAAACCATAGCTTTGACTATTCGGACTTTTGTTGGCAAGGTGATGTCTCTGCTTTTCAAGATGCTGTCAAGATTTGTCATCGCTTTCCTCCCAAGAAGAAGGCGCCTTTTAATTTCAGGGCTGCTGTCTCCATCTGCAGTGATCATGGAGCCCAGGAAGATAAAATTTGACACTGCCTCCATATCTTCCCCTTCTATTTCCCAGGAGGTGATGGGACCAGTGGCCATGATCTTAGTTTTTTTGATGTTGAGTTTCAGACCGTTTTTTGCACTCTCCTCTTTCACTCTCATTACAAGGTTCTTTAATTCCTCCTCACTTTCTGCCATCAGAGTGGTATCATCTGCATATCGGAGGTTGTTGATATTTCTTCCGGCAATCTTAATTCCGGCTTGGGTTTCTTCCAGTCCAGCCTTCCGCATGATGTATTCTGCATATAAGTTAAATAAGCTGGGGGACAATATACAGCCTTGCCGTACTCCTTTCCCAATTTTGAACCACTCAGTTGTTCCATGACCAGTTCTAACTGTTGCTTCCTGTCCCACATATAGGTTTCTCAGGAGACAGATAAAGTGGTCAGGCACTCCCATTTCTTTAAGAACTTGCCATAGTTTGCTGTGGTCCACACAGTCAAAGGCCTTCGCATAGTCAATGAAGCAGAAGTAGATATTTTTCTGGAACTCTTTGGCTTTCTCCACAATCCAGCGCAAGTTAGCAATTTGGTCTCGAGTTCCTCTGCCTCTTCGGAATCCAGCTTGTACTTCTGGGAGTTCTCGGTCCACATACTGCTGAAGCCTACCTTGTAGGATTTTGAGCATAACCTTGCTAGCGTGTGAAATGAGTGCAATTGTACGGTAGTTGGAGCATTCTTTGGCACTGCCCTTCTTTGGGATTGGGATGTAGACTGATCTTTTCCAATCCTCTGGCCACTGTTGAGTTTTCCAAACTTGCTGGCATATTGAATGTAGCACCTTAACAGCGTCATCCTTGAAGATTTTAAATAGTTCAACTGGAATGCCATCACCTCCACTGGCTTTGTTGTTAGCCAGGCTTTCTAAGGCCCACTTGACTTTGCTCTCCAGGATGCCTGGCTCAAGGTCAGCAACTACATTGTCTGGGTTGTCCGGGATATCCACATCTTTCTGATATAATTCCTCTGTGTATTCTTGCCACCTCTTCTTGACGTCTTCTGCTTCTGTTAGGTCCCTCCCATTTTTGTCTTTTATCATGTTCATCTTTGCGCAAAATGTTCCTCTAATATGTCCAATTTTCCTGAACAGATCTCTAGTTTTTCCTTTTCTGTTATCTTCCTCTATTTCTTTGCATTGTTCATTTAAGAAGGCCCTCTTGTCTCTCCTTGCTATTCTTTGGAAGTCTGCATTCAAGTTTCTGTAACTTTCCCTATCTCCCTTGCATTTTGCTTCCCTTCTCCTCTCTGCTATTTCTAAGGCCTCGTTGGACAGCCGCTTTGCTTTCTTGCATTTCCTTTTCTTTGGGATGGTTTCTGTTGCTGCCTCCTGGACAATGTTACGAGCCTCTATCCAAAGTTCTTCAGGCACTCTGTCCACCAAATCTAGTTCCTTAAATCTGTTCTTTACTTCCACTGTGTATTCATAAGGGATTTGGTTTAGATTATACCTGAGTGGCCCAGTGGTTTTTCCTAATCTCTTCAGTCTAAGCTTGAATTTTGCTATGAGAAGCTGATGATCAGAACCGCAGCCAGCTCCAGGTCTTGTCTTTGCTGACTGTATAGAGCTTCTCCATCTTTGGCTGCAGAGAATATAATCAATCTGATTTCGATATTGCCCATCTGGTGATTTCCATGTATAGAGTCGCCTCTTGTGTTGTTGGAAAAGAGTGTTTGTGATGACCAGCTTATTCTCTTGACAAAACTCTATTAGCCTTTGTCCTGCTTCGTTCTGAACTCCAAGGCCAAACTTCCCTGTTGTTCCTTTTATCTCTTGGCTCCCTACTTTAGCATTCCAGTCCCCTAGAATGAGAAGAACATCTTTCTTTGGTGTCAGTTCTAGAAGGTGTTGTAAATCTTCATAAAACTGTTCAATTTCAGTCTCCTCAGCAATGCTGGTTGGTGCATAAACTTGGATTATTGTGATGTTGAATGGTCTGCCTTGGATTCGTATTGACATCATTCTACCATTTTTGAGATTGTATCCCATTACAGCTTTTCCCACTCTTTTGTTGACTATGAGGGCTACTCCATTCCTTCTACGGGATTCTTGCCCACAATAGTAGATATGATAATCATCTGAGCTGAATTCGCCCATTTCCGTCCATTTTAGTTCACTGATGCCCAGGATGTCGATGTTTATTCTTGCCATCTCCTGTTTGACCACCTCCAGCTTCCCAACGTTCATAGATCTTACATTCCAGGTTCCTATGCAGTATTTTTCTTTGCAGCATTGGATTTTCCTTTCACTTCCAGGCACGTCCACAGCTGAGCGTCCTTTCGGCTTTGGCCCAACCACTTCATTAGCTCTGGAGCTACTTGTACTTGTCCTCCACTCTTCCTCAGTAGCATGTTGGACGCCTTCCGACCTGAGGGGCCCATCTTCCAGCGTCATATCTTTTAGCCTTTTGTTTCTGATCATGGGGCGTTCTTGGCAAAGATACTGGAGTGGCTTGCCATTTCCTACTCCAGGTGGATTGCGTTTAGTCGGAACTCTCCACTATGTCCTGTCCGTCTTGGGTGTCCCTGCATGGCATAGCCCATAGCTTCTCTGAGTTACTCAAGCCCCTTCGCCACGACAAGGCAGCAATCCATGAAGGAGTTCTTTTTGCTATTATTTATTATTTTTGGAATGTTTTGTTATGGATTTATATTATTTTAATTGTATATATGTTTGTTGTTAGCCGCCCAGAGTGGTAGAATATACCAGATGGGCGGGATATAAATCAAATAAATAAATAAATAAATTGTTTATACACTAACTTCACTAAGTTCTTTGGAAATTATAAAATTGTTTTCATGTAATATTGTTTCAGATTGAAAGCCTGTAGTGTGCATATGTGTATGCCCTTTTTACTGCTGTCATGGTGGTTTACAACAAAGAAATAATGTGAATATATAATTTAAATGTAATCAATGAAAAATGAAGTTTACTTACAATAAAATTAAAATTGTTTATTAATTAAAATTAAAATAGGTTTTAGACTTATTAGTTTTAGAGATTGTTAACAGATCAGTAAGAAATCAATTTAAATAATTGAATGGCAAGTGATAACAGTGAACAACAGACACTAAAATCCCATATATATCTCTGAATACATTGTTATGTGTTTAAGTAACTTGAATAGTTACGCACATTTCATTTGGTTTTCTTTGTTTGAAAACAATTCTTGATGAAAATGTTTCTCAAGGCTATGATTGAAAAGTATATTTAAATGCATTTAACATATTTAATTTAAAGCAAACAGACTCTGTCCTATTTCTGGCTTTTAGTTTTCTCTGGAAGGCAGAACAGCCTATTTCCACATTCTTTCACTTTTCAGTACATTGAAACAGTTGCTCCCAGCTTTGTCTAGTAAACAACATTCTCATTAAAGTTTAACAAATCCTTGACTTCCAAAGGCTTATTGCTGAGCACTGCTAAAAATAAATGTCAACACAAAGGACAATAATTTTAGAGATTTTGAACATTCAGAAGTCCTCTACGTACTGTTCTAAATTGCTGTGTTAATTAATGAATAATACTTTTAGTGGCTTGCTTTTCCTTTATGTGAAAACCGTTAGTCTAAAATGAATTGATCTTGATTTTCAGGGCTAGGCCCAAATAGTTTATGAGATTACTGCTGCTCAGCATTAAACTAAAATGAGCTGATTGTAGATACTCATTGTTTCATTTTTTTTCATCCAATCTTTTCTGTTATTTATAGTGTTCCTAACAATGCAAATTTATTTAGAACCTGTCCTACTGTGTTTTGTGTCCCCATTCCTGTGAATATATTTAATACCATTACTGTATGTAAATAGTTTTTTTGCTTTGAATGTGCTCAAACTAGAATATGCAAATTAAATATATTCTGGTGTCTGACAGTGTGGAAACCAGAAGCAGATGCAGGATGGAGCCTGCCAAGCCTGGATGCAAGTGTCAGGGTGGAACCAAGTGCTTGTTTTTACACATCCTTGCCATCAAAAAATACCATTCACACATACGGAGCTCTGGAGACTATACATGGTCCAGGCTCCTCAAAGCAGAAATCAGGAAATGATAAACTTCTTCTGGAGTAGATAATCAACTATTTATACCTTTGGAATGTAGCTGAAATTATATGCATGCAGAACATGGTCTTGCTGTTATATAAAATACTAGTCTCACTTTACAAAGGGAAGACACCAGGCTACAAAATAAGTTGTCTAAATGATATCAGAGTATCTCCAGAGATTTCTTAAACTAGTCAGCATATTAATGGGAATGTGTTCTCTAATCACAACTAGATGCTGAAAGAATAATAATATGCACAAGGATTAATGAAGCATATGCAGAATAGATAACTTGGAAGAAGACAAATTACAAGATGCAAGATAAATCATCATAAAATGAGTCAGAAAACCAGGATTGTAACTCTCTTTATACATGCACAAGAAACACAAATTATACTACCCATAATATAGTGTGAGCGGCCCCAGCCACTGTATCCATGATGAGGCAGAAGGTACTAGTGATCAGTTAAGCTTTATTGGACTCAGCATACAAAGAAAAGAAAAACAGTGTCTCTGTAGTCCTTTGCAGGATGGGGCCTCTAGCCCCAAGCAGCAGGGATGGAATTGGTAGCTTTCTATCTTTCCAGCCCCTCCAGGGCTGAGAGAATATTCTGTCCCAGCCCCCAGGGAGTTACTTCACTCCCATGGCAGCTCGTCTTGGCTGAAAGGTCCAGGCTGTTAAACAGTCTTTGCCAGCCGAGTCCCCCAGGACTGCGTCCAGCAAGCAGAGGAGGTTGTGCAGCACAGGCTGACCCTGGGAGCTTCTATCTTTCAGCTTTCAACTTGGCTTCGGATAAGCCAGCCGTCCTCTGGAGAGGCAGGCCTCTTAGAAGCTCCTTTCAGCATCTCCCCCAGCAGACTATTTTCTCTCTTCTCCAAAGGTGACAAAACCTCCCAGGCGTCCTCCCAAATGTCCAGTTCCCCCTCTCCTTGCTCACTTCCCTCTACATCTACCTCAGCTACAGCTACAGCTGTTTCTCTGGGGATGGGTTTAGGGCCTCCACCCTCATCTGCCTCAGGTGTTTCCTTCAAGGCCAACAACGCTTCTGCTGTTGCTGAGGGGGCTTGCCCACGCTGGCACTTAGCTCCTCCCCCCCCAGCTGGCTATAGCTGGCTCACACATACAAAAAGAGAAAACATATAACACACTGCATTACATACACGGGGTACATAAAACTACTTGTGACAATAGATACAATAAAATATACAAAATGAACATCTTGTTACTTAATGTAAGAAAATTTGTAACTTTCAGTCCATTGCTAACTAGCAAATAAAAAATCCCTACCACAATTGTTGAGTGTATGCAATAAGCCAGCATGCATGTGCCCCTGAAAATTTTAATGGGGATTCTTTATTTGCGAGCTAGGAACATACTAAAAGTTATATTTCTTTTTACACTAAATGACAGGAATTCAGCCACTGTCTCAAAAATACAATATATATTGACCTGAGCAACAATAATGGAAAAATGATTTTCATACTGATTTTTCCATCTGTCAGCCTTAGTAGGAATTAATGGCACTGTTAGTCAACTTTTCTTCATTTACAGTGGACCCTTGACTTACAGACGGCTTGACTTACAGACTTTTTGAGTTACAGACTTCTCTGGCTGCAAAATTTAGGTTTGACTTGCAGACTGAGATTTGACTTACCGACCAGAAAAAAACCAAAATGGAACAAAAACGGCCTGTTACGGGATTAATCGGTTTTCAATGCACTGTAGCTCAGTGGAGACTTGACTTACAGACTTTTTGACTTGAGAACCGCCTTCCAATACGGATTAAGTTCTCAAGTCAAGACCCCACTGTAGTTGTAACCTCCAGTGGTGTAGAGAAGCAGAAATGCAAGAGAATTTCATAAAATTTCCAACTTCATTTCTCTGTCATTCTATGAAAATATAATCCCAGGATGTTTTTTTCAGAGCAGAATAATTATAATCTGCTGAAGCACCTGGGTAATTGAGAAACCTTTTTCTGGCAAATGAATGAGATGATAACAAAGATTTCACATTGTTCAGAACAGGTTACGAGTAGCACAGAAAGAAGTAGAAAATGAGGAACATAAGCAGAGTCTGAGTACTTCCTTTTATTTCACAGGGTTGTTAATTCATTTTGACAGTGTAAACCATGGATGACCAAATGTGGCACTTGGACCACATGGAGCCCCCAAAACTCATATGTAGCCTCCCAGCAACCCTGGGGGCATCATCCCCCCTGAACATTTGATTTTTTAAAAAAATGCTTTAAGTGTCATCTTGTACCTTCTAGTGGCATAGGAGATAATGTTATTATATTTGTCCCCTGGCAGTCCTGCTTCTCTCAAATACACTATGAAGGGGGAAATGGTTTTGGGATTATAGTATGTGACAGGACTTTTTAGATTATGATAATTTCAATTTCTTAAAAGAAATGATTAATTCTGGAAAAAATCTACTTGGGGGATTAAAAGAACATGGAAGTGGGTAGTTGTTACAAAGTCCAGAGGAGGGCATATCTGGCTCTCTGGGGGATGCTCAACCCTGATTCCAATGCTTGCATCTTTTACAAGAATGCTGCATTTTAAATGAAACTCTTAAGCACGTTTTTCAATTGGTTGAAGAACTCTTGTTTAAGCACATTATATTTGCACCGGTGGGGTCATAAGTGAGCACCACCACTACGTTCAGAGGTGTTTACTCTCCAAGTAACTTATATGCATTACATTTATGTCGTATAAGATATGACTTTTTAAAGTGTTTCTCAGATACAGGTAACATCAAGGGAATGTATGACGGTATCAAGCAGGCTTTAGGTCCAATATAGAAGAAATCTACTCCTTTGAAGTCTGGTACAGGCATGATCATCCAGGACCAAGCGCAGCAGATGGAATGCTGAGTGCAGCACTACTCTGAGCTATATTCCAGAGAGAATGTAGTAACTGAAGAGGCATTAGATAACATTGAGTGCCTGCCTGCCTTGGAAGACTTGGACAGTGAACCAACCTAAACAGAAATAAAAGCGGCCTTGGATTCTCTCACCTCCAGCAATGCACCTGGGAAGGATAATATCCATGTGGAAGTGCTGAAGTGCTGTAAAAAGATGATCACCACCGAGCTGTATGAAACCTTTTGTTTTTGCTGGAGGGAACGTGCAGTACCACAGGATATGAAGGATGTAAACATCGTCACATTGTATAAGAACAAAGGTGACAGGGGTGACTGCAATAACTACTGTGGCATCTACTCAACATTGTAGGGAAGCTGCTTGCCCATGTTCCACATAGAGTAGTCCTAGAATGAGCTGGAATTTTTTAGCATGTATACATTACTGAAACAGCGATGTCTGCATTGGCTTGGGCAAGTTGTGAGAATGGCTGATGGTTGGATACCAAAAGATCACCTGTATGGAGACTTACTGCAGGGAAAGCGCCCCAGAGGGAGACCACAGCTGCGATACAAGGATATTTGCAAGCAGGATCTGAATGCCTTTGGAATGGACCTCAATGGATGGGAAACTTTGACCTCTGAGCTTTCAGCCTGGAGGCAGGCAGTGCAGCATGGCCTCTCCCAATTTGAAGAGACACTTGTTCAGCAGGCTGAGGCAAAGAGGTGGTCCCAAAACCAGCAAAATCAGGGAGCTGGACAGGGTACAGATTGTAATTTTCTTCAGTGTGGAAGGGATTGTCACTCTCGAATTGGCCTTTTCAGCCACTGTAGATGCTCTTTCAAGACCTCTATTCAGAGCATGTTACCATAGTCTCTCAAGACTGAAGGATGCCTCCAGTGTTCTTAGTGTTTTGTTTGGGCATGTCTGTTTTGTGATGTAATTTTTATCTATAGTGTTAAATCTACTAAATATAAATCATGTAAAACCAGGAAAGGAATATGTTGGGGGGGGGAAGAGAATGATTGTGAGTTCCATTTTTGAAGATGATAACGTCTTCAACAGCTTTTCACTACACCACAATGAAACAACCCAGAACTGTATACATTCAGCTGCCATCATCAGCTACCATTGCCATTACAAGTCTGAAAGCAAATTTGATGTCACAGACTTACTGGCTAGTTACAGTTGTCTAGAGCTTAAGCCTACAGGCTAAGTTGCCTGCCCTGTCATCTGCTTAGTGCAGTGGTCGGGGAACAGGGGTAAATTACCCAAAATGAGGTAAAAGTGAAAATGCTGGGGGTAATGAGCAGAGTGCTACCCCCCTCCCTCCCACCCACCCACCCCCACCCCTACAGCCAAACCTCACATTGTAAGCCACCTCTCCCTGTTACTTCCTGGTTGCAGCAGGACTTGTAAATCCTCCGTTTGTTCAGAGATCGGAGATAAGCCTGCTTAATTGGCTACAGCTGTGGAATAGCCCTGAGCAATCAATCAATCCGGGGCTTTGAATGACTGCTTCCTCCAGAAATGAATGCAAGCAAGCAGGAGGTGGGAAACGATCAAGTTAACGAAGGGAAGGAAGGTGCAAGAGACTGAGGGCTTCATCAAGCTTATTTAAATGTATGGAGAAAATGGATGGATGGATGGTGGGCAGGTGGACGTGTGTGTGTGTGTGTGTGTGTGTGTGTGTGTGTGTGTGTGTGTGTGTGTGTGTGTGTGTGTGTGTGTGTGTGTGTGAGTGAGTGTGAGTGTGAGTGTGAGTGTGAGTGTGAGTGTGAGTGAGTGTGTGAATGAGAGAGAGAGAGAGAGACTCAAAACTATGAAAAAAGGAACAGGCAAGGCTTGAATTAAGGTGGGAAAAAAGGGTGGCTTCATCAAATACTGTATCATTTCCTTCCTTTCAGATCAAGGGGGTAATGTTGGCTTATATAAATTTTGGAGGGGGTAAAAGGTAAAAAAGTTCCCTGACCCCTGGCTTAGTACAATGCTTCCAACCCCTGGTGCTCTACTACTAGCCAGCTCCAAAGCCTGGTCATAACTGAAAAACTGTGGCATAAATCCCAAGCAGTTCAGTAAGGTGTGGGGTCAAGAAGGAAAAAAGGGGAGGAAATGAGGTAACACTTAGATTACAACAGTTGTTTGGAGCTGTTGCTTTCTTGGCAAATCTGATGCATCTCATAGTCAAGTTGGTTTATCATCACCCACTGGTGGTTACTGAATATTCCAGACATTTCTGTGAGTTTTATAAAGTGCTTTTATTTTAAGAGTTAACAGCATGTTCTGGGGTGTTGCATGGCAAGTAGAAGGATATCAGTTGGTGATTTTTGGAAACAATATAGAATTTATCTTCCTACTATTTAAATTTTTTTTAATAATAATAATAATAATAATATAATTTATTGTCATTGTAAGTATATACACAGTATACCATACAACGAAATTCACAGATTTCTGCTTCCCTACTAGCTCTTGTATCTCACATGCTATTGACTTGTACATGTTAGTAAAATTTTAATTAAAAACATGGTGTCCAAGCTTTGGGATTGTGGTCACTGTTTCACAACAACAATAGCTGGTATGTACACAGATCATTCTCCGCTTGTCATGTGACCGTGGTAGGATATAAGCATGGTTTATGAGGCCACTGTCTTCTTTTAATGTTTAATCCCAGATTACATTTCTTAGTATTTCTAAGGTCTAAATGTTTATAACAACTGTTCATTTCATTTGAAAGGCACATTTATTCAATTATTTCTCTAAGACAACTAAAATTTATTAGAGTAGAACATCCATAGGAGTTTCTTGTCAGACATGTGAAGATTCCAGAACTAGGAGGGTGTGTTGTGTGATTCATTCCATGTGTTTTCAGTAACAAAGCTGTGATAAACAATATTTTAATATGACTATGCCCCATGTTTTCGTTTCATGTGGAACTAGGACCATATGAGGATAAAACTGGTGGCATATTCCCCCTGGAAGTAATTATTTGTATAAAAATAAAACATTTCACACATGCCTTTTTGCCACAAGCAACATGCAACTGAAAATAAAATGTTAACTCCAGGACAATTTGATTTATTATGATACTTGAACTATATACTGTCACCTCCTGCAACATTCTGCTTCAGACGTAAAAACAAACTATGGGTTGTTACATGCATAAACGTATTTGCTTCTCTTTGCACAGGAGGGATAAATATTTAAAAGTTCTGTTAGGAACAAACAGTACCTCTTCCATATCAACTGGATAAAAAGAGCTTGCTTGACAAGGCAAAACTGGTATTTTTAAACTCAGTATCCAAGATCAGTAGTTGTTCTATTTCTGCATATGTGTTTGGTCAACTTCAAAGACTTAACAGAAGTGTTCACATGCTAGAGACACAGTCTAGCTCTTTCCTCTGTCCTGCAACTACAGTAATATTTTTGGCAAATGCTAATATATTGGATGTAGAAGTACAAAAACCTTCCCAGTGAATTGCAGACTCAGCCTTCTGAAAAATCCAGATACCTGTTGGTATTTTTATTTTGTCTTGATTACTTCAGGTAGCATATCAGTCCTAGAAGATCCCCTCTTCTATCCTACCAACCTCTGAAAAAACAGACCACATGTATTGGGTCTAAAACAAAGACTGTGAATTCCTTTTTAAACATCTAACACAAGTATAGTGGATACAGTCCAAGGCAGGGCAAAGGGGATGGATATATTACTTTGTGTCAGTGGATAAGGAAATTGGGAAATGGGTCTTAGTGGAATTGTGGTTACATTCACTGACTCATACCTCCAACTACAAAGCCTGCATGGCATCGAATCACAGTGCTTATGGAAAAAACTTACTCCACTTTTCAACACCCTTCTGGGATTTTGACAAAATACCAACTTGACATGACAGATGGAATCACATACATTAGCCCAACAACAATTATCACCCTGTAACTTTCTGTGGACTGTGTTGCAAGCCATAGCCCTCCGTAGGCATGTCTGGTGGTTCTCTTCTTAATTAACACTGGATTTACTTTTCAATGAGCAAGGTCTCTTCAGTGAAAAGATAGTCCAAGAGCTGGGCACAAGGGAAAAGACTGGGCATTCATTCCCACTGCTCAGTTCAACATTATCACCCTATGCAAAGATTCTTGCAATCCTCACAATATCACTGCCAGTCCAAATCTCCAGCATATACTGTAGATGTTTTTCATTGCTGTCTTCCTCTACACAAGGGACACTCCAAGATCACATACAAACCAAACTGCAAGAAGTTTTCTAACACTGCTAAGCTCTGTTCTTCACATTTGTTCACCTCACCATATGATATGTTTTTGTAACAGACTACAGTCTCATTTCCACCATTGGCAAGCGATTATCTCTTGTTATTCCTCATTCCTTATGGGGGCATCGTCCCCGAGGGAGACCACGGCTGCGATACAAGGATATCTGCAAGCGGGATCTGAAGGCCTTGGGAATGGACCTCAAGAGATGGGAAACCCTGACATCTTTCAGCCTGGAGGCAGGCGGTGCAGCATGGCCTCTCCCAATTTGAAGAGACCCTTGTCTAGCAGGCTGAGGCAAAGAGGTAGTCCTGAAACCAGCAAAATCCTGGAGCTGGATGGAGTACAGATTGTATTTGTCTTCAGTGTGGAAGAGATTGTCACTCTCGAATTGGCCTTCTTAGTCAGTCACACTAGACCAGTGATGGCAGACCTATGGCACGCGTGCCACAGGTGGCACGCAAAGGCCTTTCTTCTGGCGTGCAACAAGTTAGTGACCCTCTCACCTGCCCTTGTGGATAGAAACCTTTTGAAGTGGCTGCAACTGGTATTCCCCCCTTCTCTTCCTGTTCTGCGTCCGTCGCCACGATTCCCCCTGCAATTGCCGGTTCCGGTCTTCCGGGTGCCATGACAGCCACTGGTTTCTCTCTCCCTCTCCTCATTTTGGGCATGCGAGCACAAAAAGGTTTGCCATCAATGCACTAGACTCTGTTCCAAGTCCTGCATACAGAGCACGTTACTATAGTCTCTCAAGACTGAAGGATGCCTAATCTATCTAATCTATGGCGACAATGAACTATCTAAAATGGAAACCTCTATTTTTCTGTGAAAATAACCAATTCTTGTGTTAATTATGCATTATCACCATTTGTTGTCTTTATCCTCACACACTTGTGACTCTTACAACCATGAGAGAGAGAGAGAGAGAGAGAGATTATGGCACATTATGAGAATCTAACGAAGTGAATTTTGATAATTTAGTTGGTGTGCAATGATTTCAATATTTCTACCACTACAGGAATAATTAGATTTACATATTTGGATTCTTTGACAGATACTCGTAAATACATCACTTTTGTGCATTTTGTGTGATTTCTTGCCACAGGTATACAAAGGTAAAGTTACTAAGCAAAGTTTTTTTTTAGTTTGCCATAAATATTTACCACATCCCATTCATCAGATAGATAGACTAAGAAGCTTTTAAACTGCTTTTGTGGTATGTGTACTTCAGTATTCTGAAGGTCAGATGGAGCTACCAGACCATATAATTCAGTCAGTGAGCAAAGTGAAACTAAGGATTTATTAAGTGATGTGAAACTCTATTGTTTTGTGCATGTGTTACATAATTGCTGTCTATGCAAGGCTGTTAAAATACCATGCTAGTAATAACACGAACATTATATAGCTGCAAGAGAAGATAAAAGAAATTTCTTAGTCAGCACTTCCACACTATCACAGCACATGTCAGTTTTATTATTGAGAAGTCTTCATTTTTGGCAGATGCACTGTAGTGTCGTAATTACCATATAAATTAAACAGTAAACTAGCTTGGTGCAGCTTTCTCCTTTCTGCCATCCCGATTACTGGTGCTACACTATGAAATAGGCATAATTTGGGATAATTATGTTTAGTAGGCCACAATTCGCAATCCTTGCCTTTCTTTCTATTCAAAATGGTCGAAAGTAAAATGAAGTGATTTAGTTTCAGTGCAAACAGGATCATTATTTCTGTACAACACGGATGTCATAATAGCATCACAAGAATGTGTTTGATCTGTCAAGGTTTAATTCTTTCTATTTCAGTATATACCGTACTCCCATGGTTTAAACTATATGCATCTTCAATAGCAAACTGACTGGTTTGTAACTTGGATAGGGAGGGAAAAATTGCACTTTTTTAAAAAATTAGCTTTGCCTTAATACTTAGTGGCATGAAGTTTTTTGTTTGAATTAAAAACTGCAATAAGTGGCAATCTATAGTTAAGCGGTTTAATTGTACGTTCCCCTTTAATATTTTGTTTTAGCATAGCCCCAGTGAATATGGGCTTCTGGTGCTCTTTGCCAAAGTACTTGTTTTGAATAACATGCTAAAATGAATCCAGAAAGTAGCTATAGAATCATAATAAGCAGTGTTTACACTCATAAAGTAGTCTTCCGTTTCATTCATTCATTCATTCATTCATTCATTCATTCATTCATTCATTCATTCTATTTCAGAAGTGAATTTATTTATTTATTCTATTTCAGAAGTGTGTCATTTTCGGTTCCTTAATTCTCATGGCTTTTGTCCAAAATTAAATGATAGAATTGATTTGGCATCATTATCCATTTTGGCATCATTGTCCATTTATTTGAATCCCAATTGTTTATTTTTGGTAGTAAAGCCCAAAATCAAATATGTGAAGAGAATGAAGGATTGTTCTTCCAGTCTGTGCGCTGTTTTTTAAAAAAAAAATCCAGCTGCAATAGTCATTACGTTTTCAGCACAATAGGCTGGAGAACTTAAGCGAAGACTGATCTCCCATCATTGTGACTAAATGTGAACTCCCTAATTATCCTTAAAATTGTGAGACAGTGAGTTGTTAGGTATTTTTGTTAAAGTTTGTACAGAGGTAAATGATCACTAAGAATAATATCACAGCTACAATGTATGTTATATCAGCCAGCTTGAAATATTGTTCTTGGCCAAATCCCAAATGATCTAGTTCAACTGAGTTGTATATTCATAGCTCAGCTATCTGGGAGGAATAAAAAATTATGAAAACATGAGTGAGATTCGGGATATCAACTGTGAGCTCAGCACTGGTGAGATGAAGTCATTAGTGTGACGTTTTCTTTTTTTCTTGTTGGTGTAATTAATGCCCAAAATCTTGCTTAGTTCTTCCAACTCTCTTGAAAAGCTTTTAATAAAAATATTTGCTGATTATCATTGAAGCTATATTAGATATGACAGAAGCTAATCTAAACGTAATCAACATTTGCCCTGGTCATGTGGATGGTAGGGTCTAATTTCGAAATTAGAAGGATTATAGCTGGCACTAGATGTGGATGTGACTGAGAGAAAATGGGGGAGGAATATGAGGAGTGGAATTAGAACTTGATATTCCCCAACTGCATATTCTCCCATCCCCTTCATTCCACTTGGTTGTAGCAGAACTTTTTGTGGACTGAGGGGCTGGTCTGTACACACTTGCATATAAACAGTGGAAGTGTGGGTGCAACTATCACCTTTTCTTGCTGAGCTTGAGAATGCTCTGCACAGATACAAATAACCAGAATTGTGTGACTCCATAGATGGCCACTTGAAGAACCCACAGTTACAGATAGGTAGTCTGTTGTTCTGAATGGGTTTGCACACCCTGTAAAGGAGCCAAGTACATAGCCTGGGGGTACTCTTTGAGCCACCTTATCATTCAAGGCTTGGGTGAGCACAGTGGTTTAGGGTCATCCCCAACTATGACTAATCGTGGACATGAACAAGCTGGTTAATGTACTTCATTCACTAATAACCTCCCAGATAGACTACTGTAATGCACTTATAAACTTGCCCTTAAAGATGACATGGATGCTGCAGCAAGTGCAGTATGCAGCACCTACAATGCTAGCAGGAACACCTTTCAGAGCTCATATAGTACTGGTTCTGTAGAATTGTACAGGCTGCCAATATGCTTGCAGGAAAACTTTCCCTGCCAAATCATAAGATCTTCTGGGAGGGGCAAAAACAATAGTATTATGACACCCTTAAGATTGAAAGATTTATTTTAATGTGAGGTCTCATGAGCTTTTGTGAATAACTAACTTACTCAGATACATGGAACACAAATCAGGTGTTTCAGATTTGTGCTCTGTTTGTGTCAGGGAGTGGCCTATATCCATAAAATCTCATGGTAAATTAAATCTGTCAGTCCTAAAAGTGCCAGAATATTTTGGTGGTGGTTTCTGTTTGGGTTTTTTTTTTTTTTTTTGTTGCAGTTTATGAGTGTAAATCCAACTCTGTATCCACCTCTCCAATTGATACACTTTTGTTACCTGACCCCATTAGGTGGGAAACGTAACACCTTTTATCTCAGGTGTTTAAAGGTGCTAGCCAGATTTCGGTTCAATATCTGAAAGAAATTCTTACTCATTAGAACAGTATGACAGTGCAATGAATTCAGGGGTAGTGAGCTCTCTGATATTGGAGGCATTCAAGACAAAATCTGACAATCATTCAAGAGAAAATCAGACAATCACCTGTCAGATTCTTGCATGGAACAGGAGGTAGGACTTTATTGCCTTATAGGCCACTTCCAATTCCATTATTCCATGATTGATTATTAGTATGTGCCTGCAACCTTGAGGAGACTGTAAATTGCTAGTATAAAAATTAGTGAAAAAGTCATCAGCTCCTCTAGAAGTACTGTTGCTGCACTTCCTAGTTGAAATGATTACTCTGCACCAACAAGTATGGATCCAATCACACACAGAGACATGTTTACATGTATGCACATGCAAATGTGTACATACATGAAAAAACATACCTACACATGTATCTTCATGCATTTGTTACCACACTGGAGTGTGGAGTTGTTTCTGTGTATGCATTGACAATTCCAAAAAGACCAAGAAATCAGTGAATCACATTTGCAGTTTATTTTTTATTCTATTTCTGTTTCATAATCCTTGAACAACTTTAGTAACAAAAGAAACCTATAGTGTAAAACTAAATGTGCAGGAGTTGTTTTGGATTTTAACATTCTTTAAGCTTATTATTTTCACTAATCTTATAATTTCTGGAACAGAATGTCCACAAAGTTTTCTAACGTCAGTCGTTTCAATTTGTCTTTTCCAAATTATGTTTTGTTCAGTATTATGTTCTTGGAGCTATAGTTTGCCACTTGACTAGCCATCATAGGATATAGTTTTTGTGTTTAAAGTATGGGTGCATATGGCATTCTATGCTAAATTGATTGTTTAAGACAACACTGATGGTGTGCATTTTAAAAATAAACAGAGAAATAAAAATGCCATATTGGTTGGGAAGGTTGCACAATGGTTAGTTTATATTTTACCGTAATGAAGGAAGTTGTAGCAGTCAGGGGAACCACACTTTTGTTACAAGTAGAACTCACTGCATATGTTTAATGTAACATGTAATTTTATTACAAAATACTCTTACTCTGGGTTTAAGATGTTCGTGCCAGAACAATATCTAGCTAATATAGTGATTTTCAAATTTTGGGGAAGTATGTTCTTTAGCTCAGTTTAATGTCCCACTTTCTGCACTTTTGGAAAGCAAGTACCATGAGATTCCAGGAAGTGGAAACTGTGAGAGACATTTTGTTATAGTATACTTCTATTCTCATAGTCACTATGTTGTTATTAGCTAGTTCAAAAAATTGCAGGTAAATCAGATGAATGTTATCTTTTTTTCCATCTTTCTTACTCTGATTCCCGGATCACTAATACTGTACAGTGGTGGTGGTAGTTTTTTTCTGCACTTTAGCCATAATAAAAATTTTCAGAAGTTTTTTTTTCAAGGATTTGAAGACCAAAACTAAAAAAAATACTAGGCAAAATTATTCTAGAATCTTAACATATTATAACTGAAACTAATGGAACAATAGTTCCTGAATTTAGAAAATCAAATGCTGTCTTTGATTAGCATACCCTACACATGCAGAGAAATGCTTGTTCTCTGTGTGCAGCACATAAAGCTCTTGAACAATGGATTTGACTGTGTGCTTTCTATGGACTATTTCTTCAAGAAAGTTTTCCTCTCACCTTTTTAGCTGGTTGTTATGTACTGAGCTAAAATGATTTACTTCCAGAAAGCTTTGGAATTTCTCTTATAAATGTTAATGAAAACATTTTGCTGTTTTAACTAGCATTCTTGTTGTAGTATAATATTAGTCTAAGTTCAGTTTACATTGCTTTAAATGCTGTTTGCAAACTGTATTGGAGAGTTTAAAATTGAATGTGAGTTATTGATAAAAAGGACCAGGACCAGCTTGCTGTAGCATCCCAGCGAATATATGGGAACAGTACTTTACCAAAATATTTGAGGAAACTAAACCTTCACAAACTGTTGACTCCACATCCTTACATCTAAACAAATTACCAAACTGGGACCCAGTAACCGAAAATGAAATAAGGCCATTAATAGCTTGTCTAAAATCATGGAAGGCACCGGGACCCGATCTAATACCAGCAGAGTCTTTGAAGACCAATGTAGACTGGTGGCCCCCCCCTTTTATCCCATCTATTTACATTCATTAATAACACTGGGCAAATTCCATACTCCTGGTTAGAGGCAATAGTCATACCAATCTATAAGAAGGGGAATAAAGATGAACCCTCGAATTATAGACCAATTAGCCTTCTGTCAATTGTGGGCAAGCTTTATGCTAGATACCTCAATAATAAAGTAATCACATGGATTGAGGAGGAGGATATCTTAGGGAATGAACAGGCTGGTTTTAGGAAGAACCGCTCCACTTTTGACCACTGTATAGTACTGAATCACCTTGCAGAGAAGTATATGAGCTGTTATGGGAACGGCTTGTTTGCAGCTTTTATAGATTTAAAGTCTGCCTTCGACTCAATACCCAGAGTAAAATTATGGGAAAAACTCTACTCTTCTTCGATTGATAAGAGGCTATTATATCTTATCAGAAGCCTCTACCAACAGACCACAATTAGGGTAAGATGTGGAGTCGATGGGAATCTATCAAACCCCATCCAGGTAGAGAGAGGGGTTCGCCAAGGTTGTATTCTGGTGCCCACATTATTCAATTTGTACCTAAATGACCTCTCTAAAAGCTGCACAGCACCTGAATTTCACCCCCCGAAATTAGCTAAAATCAGTGTGCCCTTACTACTATACGCAGATGATGCAGTTATCATGTCACTATCGGAAGTTGGTCTTAAACGAATTCTGTGTGTATTTATGAGTTACTGCAGGAACAACCTATTAACAATTAACTTCGAGAAAACCAAAATAATGGCTTTCTCTAGACATAGTAAAGTTAAAGAATGGGTTATTGAGGGCCAGCATATAGAGCAAGTTAAAACATTTAAATCCTTGGGAATTGTCTTCTCACGTACCCTCTCCTGGTCCCACCATATACAAGCTGCAGTGCAGGTGACTAATAACACAAGCAAAGTTCTTAGACGATACCACTATGTCCAGGGTGGGCAGTTCATCCCTGCTGCTCTACAAATAGTTAAGTACAAAATTCTTGCACAGCTCCTATATGGTATTGCAATTTGGATAAATGGTTTCAATCCTGCAGTTGAAAGTATTCTGTCAAACTCGTTGCGACTCCTATTCGCCATGCCAAGGTATGCCTCTTCAGCTGCCTTGCGTTTGGAGGCTGGTCTTCAATCGGTGGAATGTCAAGCTTGGCTGTATGCATTCCGAATCTGGTTGAAGGTGGTATATGCTCCCACAACCAGTGGGTATTTATACTATTTACAAAAAGATGTCTTTGCCAGCTCATGGCATAAGGGATTTACTGACAAATTACATCTTTTAGGCTTCTCAATGGACTTCTTTCTGAATCAGCCTTATGATAGTACCAAGTCAATGACTGTACAACGCATTAAAGACATAGATCTCCAGTATTCACTAGCTTGTGCAGACAGGACCTGCTCACCAATGCACTTTGGTTTAAATTTTAACTTCCTCAAGTTAGCAAATTATCTATATCAAATCACAGTACCAAGGTATCGTTTTGTCTTCTCAAGGGCTAGGTTTAACTGCTTTCCCCCAGCCCTGTTAAAAGGGCGCTTTAATAACATTCTTTATAGAGAAAGGATATGCCCCTGTGGGGAACAAACAGCTGAGTCCTTGGCACACACCATTTTAGAATGTAGCTTATATAGATCTGAACGTAACCATTATTTACCGAATAATGTATAAATGTTCTGGTATACCTCCCAGAGACTACCTGAAGTTTTTGCTGTCCGGAGAGAACCAATTAATAACACAGTCGGTGGCTAAGTTTTTATTCACAGTTTTAAGAATTTGCAAAATGTTATAATAAAACAAGTACATGACTCATGTTTTATACTGCTGATATATTTTAACAATTTACTTATTTTGTATATTTTATATAATGTACTTATTTTTGTATTTTTGGGTCTATGACCGTATAATAATAATAAAAAAATATAAAAAGGGAATTTGTAATGTATGTGAGGTTAGAACTAGAGATGGGCCCGAACATTGGTTTGGAGGTTCAAGTCAGTTTGTTGGACTGGCACCATAGATGCCATGCATTCCCTTCTCCCACCCCCCCAGCCGATCCTCCACTCTCCAGCTGACATGTGCTTTCACCCCCCGCATCCTCCAGCAGCCGCGCATTCAGGTGAGGTGGTGGGGCAGGGATTTCTGCAGCTTTGTCTTTAAATGGGCGGCTGTTGGAGGAGGCAGAAGAGGGAAACATGCTGTCCTACCGAGACTGGTCAAACACCCAAAGGGGAGAAGAGCAGCACATGCCAGCTGGTGAATGGAGGATCTAGATGGGGGAAAGGAAAGTGCAGCACCTGTGGTGCTGTTTTAACAAACTGGCACAAACCTCCAAACGAAGGTTTGTGCCCATCTCTATTTAGACCTCTAAGCAAAATATGAATAACTTCAGCTGTAGCTAATTTGTGGAAGCTTTCTGTGAGAACTGTTTCTCATATTAGCTTCGTAAGACTGCAGTGTTCAGTTATATCTATGTACTGTACTGAATATAGGAGAGATGAGCAAACTGATGGCCATCCAGTGCTTTTAGCCTATTAGGGCCCATGCTGCTGACCTCCTGAGATTGCTCAAATCTTATAAAAATTGAGAAAACAATTTCTGGGCCCCCAAACTATTTTATGCATAGTCAGGATGGATTTTTCCCTACAAAACTGACACTGACCACCTAATCACTTCTGGTTTTGAAAAAAAAGTCTCCTATGAGCTGGAATCAGGTCATGGGGAAGTTCCAGTATACTTAATTGCACCCTCTAGGTCAGTCTTTTCAGACAATTTTTTAAAAAAGGAGGTGGGTGAGTAAGGGCTGTGGGAATTGGAGGATAGATTTAGCTCTCTGAGGTTGGGAGGGCAGTTGTAGACCATAGGCCTTTGAGGGTTGTACAGAAACATGTACATCCACCCCATGCATTTTATCTGATCTCAGATGTTCAAGCCTTTGGAACATGCATATAATTTGGCAAGCAGAGGTGGCTTAAAATAGGGTTATTATTGAGCCAACAAATCTTAACTGAAGCTTTCAGTGTCACAGATTCACTAGGCAGTCTTAGCCTCCTGTCCGTAGAAGGACAAAAATACAGGACTTAAAACTGTATGTTGTTGTTATAAGTTGTAAGTTATAGTTGTAAGCCTTATGAGAAACTTCCTATATCCTTGAAATATGTTGTGGTGATAGTATCTATGTTATCCTTATATATTTCAATAATGCTGTATATGACTGTGACCTTAAAAATCAGAAGCAGTCTTCCTAAAGTCCCCCTTTAGACCACAAAGCCATATCCCCCTACCCCAATTTGATGTCTATATCTAGGTGAAGTCAATTATTTTAAAAGGTTAATTATTACAACAAGGTTTGATAGGTAGAATTTGCCTGCAAGAGTTGCTGAATTTTAAAATACAATTAAATTAATTATTAACATAAAGATTGCAAATGAATGCCCACTGCAGTGAATTAATATAGTCTACAGAGGCTACAAGCTGTCATACAAATGTTTCCAGTGAAACCCAGGGCAATTGTAATGATGTTTTTTCAGCAGTTTGCATGTTTCTATTCTAAATCTGTATAATGAATGCAAATTACACAATATTAAACCTAAGGTACTCCTGGTTATTCAGCACATGCCTCTTAATGTGTTTGAAAACTTTGTTTTATAGAAATGTTCCTTATTTCAGTGCTTTTTAAAATCAGGAAAAAATATACCATCTTAATCTCATAAGTAGCCTCAGATATGAGGAAGATCCAAGTTCACTTTCCATTTTTCTACCTTTGTCATGTTCAGAATAGAACTTTCACATCTGCCTTCACTGGAATAGAAAATTCTCTTTCTGGTATCAAAGAGAGAGATTATATGAGAACTTATTTTTATCCAGGTATCTCTTATGAAAAAAACAGCAATCTAAATTTGTGCTGTCAGTCAAAACAAATATTAACCAGATTTCAAATATTGAGAAAAGTTATATCAGGACAGTTTTTTATACTAAAAATAAGGCAAAATCTCAAACTTAGGATGTCCCACAATCTCAGTTTTAGTGCTACAACTGTAATTTGTTTTCAAGTTTAGAACTGTAAATTAGTTTCAGAAGTAATCAAGTACAGAATAAAAGATAAGCACATAAGCATCTGACGTGGTTTCTGTTTATCTTTCTTGTCATGTCCCTGTGTTCCCTGTGTCCAATAATTTCTAGGTTGCCACATTGGAATTAAAATAGTACCGCAGTTCTTAACCCTTTTTCCACAAGAGGTAATTAATTGCCATTTTAGAGGGAAGGGGTCTTACAACCTAAATTAGTACTAAGTTATTCACTGAAGGTGCTACTATCATTATCTTTTCCTCTGTACCCATGTTTTTTAGCCTTTCTGGGAAACTGCCATTTTCTCTTTGGGATAAAGAGGGGCAATGTTGCTAGGGATATGTATTATTATACATATTCAAACTCTAGGAGGTGAAAGGAAGTTATGGAACTATTGGTATCCATTAGGGGCCAGCTGCTTCTTCTGTAATAGGTACATGCTTCCTCCACACTTTGAGAACGATTTCTCCCCAAAGTTGTCCTGTAAGATTAACCCAAATAAGACGGTATGAGGAGGAAAAGAAAATTGTTCTCTCCTTTTGCTCTCCATAGTAGAGATGGAAAGGATACTTGTGAAATTCCTTGCTCTTCTCTATTTAAGCATTCTTCTCATGATGGGACACTTCAACAATGAATTCTAAAACCCTGCAAGATTCTTTGCCTCCAACTGAGAGCAAGACAAAGTTGGTTAAAGATTTTTTTTCCTCATTTGCAAAAAAAAAAAAAAAAAAAATCTAGTCTGCTTTTCTTATAAGAGGCTAGGCACAAACAACATCCCCTTCATGGATTGCTGCCTTGTCATGGCGAGGGGGCTTGAGTAATTCAGAGAAGCTATGGGCTATGCCGTGCAGGGCCACCCAAGACGGACAGGTTATAGTGGAGAGTTCTGACTAAACGCAATCCACCTGGGGTAGGAACCGGCAATTCCACTCCAGTATCTTTGCCAAGAATGCCCCATGATGAGAAACAAAAGGCTAAAAGATATGACGCTGGAAGATGGGACCCTCAGGTCAAAAGGCATCCAACATGCTACTGAGGAAGAGCGGAGGACAAGTACAAGTAGCTCCAGAGCTGATGAAGTGGATGGGCCAAAGCCGAAAGGACGCTCAGCTGTGGACGTGCCTGGAAGTGAAAGGAAAGTCCGATGCTGGAAAGAAAAATACTGCATAGGAACCTGGAATGTAAGATCTATGAACCTTGGGAAGCTGGAGGTGGTCAAACAGGAGATGGCAAGAATAAACATCGACATTCTGGGCATCAGTGAACTAAAATGGATGGGAATGAGTGATTTCAACTCAGATGATTATCATGTCTACTATTGTGGGCAAGAATCCCGTAGAAGGAATGGAGTAGCCCTCATAGTCAACAAAAGAGTGGGAAAAGCCATAATGGGATATAATCTCAAAAATGATAGAATGATGTCAATACGTATCCAAGGCAGACCTTTCAACATCACAATAATCCAAGTTTATGCACCAACCTCCATTGCTGAGGAGTCTGAAATTGAACATGAGCATAGCCCACACAAGTTTAAATTTGATTATGCTGCACTACTGCCACAGGATATTTTCTTTCTTGCTCTTTGTCAGTTCTTGGCTCTTATTCTTGTCAGTTTCAAATTGTGTGTCCTATTCCATGCACTACTGGTTAACACAACCTTTTGAAACTGACCAGTGTAAGCCTAAAATTGACAAGGGCAATGAAGAAATATACAAATCCTGCAAAAGATGATACTTCAGATATAATCACCACAGGACTATCAAACTCAACTGCACAGGCAGTTGGTAAGAAGCAACAGTGTTGAAATCAAGGTGGCAGGGCAAACCGCAGGGTCATAAATTCAAAATGCTGTGCAATGTGATATGTATAATAATATAATGGAACAAACAAGCCGAATCTCTCAATGCAGGAAAAGTCAGGGGGAAAAAAGATTGTTGATTGTTCCTTGGGTTGATTTGCCTCAGAAAAAGGAGGACCAGGTTATAGCCACATAATGGCCCATAATTATTGATGTTCAAGAAACCTGATTAACATTCATTGTTTGCTTGCATGGTAGTAGATGAGATATATCCAAGTTCTGATAATGAATCCTGCACAGAATGCCATCAATTCCTATGCAGGATCCAAAGAGACATTCACCACTTGATCAAGAATCAGTACAAAAGAAGTATGGAAAGTATTGTAAGAACTAGAGAACATTTCCCTTCTGTGACCAGGACCTTAGGCAATGTTTGTAACATAATTACTAACACTGTTTGATACAATCTTCACTCAAAATTGGGTGCAGTATTAAACCTGTTGTAGTAATTCTGCTACTTATCCATTATTTTGCCAAAATGAAACTTTTAAAATAACAGCTGCTTTGAAAGTTAGTCGTGTCTGACTCTTCATGACCCCATGGACCAGAGCACGCCAGGCCCTCCTATCTTCCACTGCCTCCCAGAGTTGTGTCAAATTCATGTTGGTGAATGAATTACACAGGTGTAAATTATCGGAGAAGTAAGATTGGCAATTTCCTTTTGCGTAAGCTTCTTACAATGTTATGCTAAGGAAGTGGAACTGGAAGTAATTAAACAATTATTGGCTCTGTAAAAACTGATGTTTTCAAATTGTATAGCTCTTGATGTTCTTGGGCTGTAATTCCTAGAAGCCATGAGATATCACACTGACTCTTGATTCTGTTAATTGTTATAACCCAATTATATTTATAAGACTAAGTGTGGGGGTAACATGCACAAATCTACTCTCCTGCCAGAGCAGGAAGAATACTTGCATGATTGTCCTTGTATTCCACATTTCCTGAATAAGGTACAAGCCAAAATGTTGCAGTTGCCAACACATCCTTAGACTTGATGGTCTTTCTTCTTCATTGCTGCCTTTCTGAGTCACAGTCTTCTGATTTCTTGGCTTCAGTCTCCATTTGGATTGATGATGGAACCAAGATATATCAAATCTCTATTTTAGTTTCTTCGTTGTCAGTGTTGAAGCTGTGTAGTTCTTCTGTAGTCGTGATTTTTTCTTCTTAATGTTCAGCTGCAGTCCAGCTTTGACACTTTCTTCTTTCACTTACAGTTGTTTCAAGTTATTGCTGCTTTCTGCAAATAAGATGGCATGACATTATTACAGTATTTAAAAAGAATGAAGCAGATATAATAGTAAACCTAGCAAATAAAAACAGTACAAAACACATTAAAAGCAGCAAATGTATGTGAAATGATTAATGAGTGCTTTTACCATTGACACCCTCCCCCATGAGTTTCCATGGCTGAGTGGAGATTTGAACCTCAGTCTTCTGAGTCCTGGTCTGATGTTCTTTTTAGAAAATCACATTAGCTCTACTGTAGGGATACATCCAAAACAAGGTTCCTGCTAAGCTGGGCACGCGCCCAACTCTTTTTCTTCTCTGCGTAGCTATCATATTAGGTTCTGGCTGTGATGGAACTCAGTGTGCGGCGGGGCAGAGTTGCACACGTACACAGGGGCGAAGCCACGTGCAAAAGAGGCAGAGCCCTGCCCAGTGAGGCTGAACATTAGAGGCTGTGTTGATCCAAAAAGATGAAGGAATATATCCTAAATTTGCAACAACAATGAAAATTAAGAAAAAAGTAACAAAAAAGACTAAGTTTACTTTAAAGAAGGGTAACCACAGTTCATATTTTAATTAGGCATGTTAAGATCTTCTTATTGGTTATAATTGCCTGTCTGAGTTATTATAAGTTATTATAAGTTATGAAGTAATGTAAGAAATTCAGAACAGCTATATTAAAATTCTTTTGTTTTGCATAGAGTAACTCGTCAACCTTTACCCTCATTTTTTGAAAAATAGAGACATGCAGGTGATTCTCACATCTCACATTTTTTGTTAGTTAGTTGTTCTTCTGGACCTTTAAAATGGCACACTGTGCTTCATCAGGCTGATTAAAAGCAGACAAGTCCGACAAATTCAAAGTATTCCCATACGTCTTGATAAATGT
Organism: Pogona vitticeps; assembly: GCF_051106095.1. NCBI lineage: Eukaryota > Metazoa > Chordata > Lepidosauria > Squamata > Agamidae > Pogona > Pogona vitticeps. The sequence continues at coordinate 304,434,965 of NC_135783.1, forward strand.
GAAGTAAGAGCATTACTCTCAGAGAGGCATTTGCACATGGGCAGCATACTTCATCACATCGTATTTTTACAAATGACATCATGCAGGCGCCTGATAAATACAATCTGTGACTTTTGCCACATTTAGGTAAGGTCAGGCTTAGGGGCATATCAGAAAATTCAATGTGTGGAAACTAGTCTAGACATAAATATCTCTATCAGTGACTTAATTCTTTTCCAATGTATGATTTATGTGTGGTTTTTCAGATGCTTTAAGAGCATAATGGGGGTCTCAGCCATTATTTTTCCCCACTGAAAACTAGGAAGACTGCTTTTTTCCTGCTGCACATTAAATCAGGCCATACATGCATTGAAGTCCTGCTAGCAAAAGACAACATCCCTGTAATCACATCTTTCAAGGCATATATATGGTATCTAAAATAAATGAGTAATATCTATTCTTGGTAACCCTGGCTAAAGAAACTAGATAGTGTATCATTCAGAGACTATATAGTCTTGCAGTTGAAATCCAACATTTTTTGCTATCTGAATTGCAAATAAGTTTTAGGGAAACCAGTGTGTATCTTTCCTCTCCACCGATTCACATAATAGTGAGTTGATTTTGCAGTTGCTGCTTGTATTTATTGCTTTTAGTGAAGTTGATTTTGCAGTTGCTGCTTGTATTTATTGCTTTTAGTGAAGTTTTAAGTGCTAATATTCCAGGTGTCCATGTTGTATACAAGTCTTTTGCATTTTAGCAACCTTATGAATTTTTTTTAAAAAGAAAAATCTATACCAAGAATCTTATGAGCAGTCTACCAGATGATCTCTTACAAAACAGTAGTTGAAGATTCAATGTATGAATTGTGCATCACATTGACATGGAGCTACTGAATTTCTAGGAGTGTCCAGCATAGGCCATCAGTCTTGGGAATTTTTTGCTATTGTCAGAGTGAGTTTATAAAATGAACTAGACATTAAAGACAAATTATATCATTTAAAATTCCTGGTAGGAGATTGAATATTGCAATGTAATGTTTCATTTGAACACTTCTCGTTGTTTACAGAAAACTAGCATTTTAATGGAGTTTGGCTGAGCTTTCTTTATAGCATTCCATATATCCATGTATAGAATTTATTTTATCAGTGTAAATTTATTTACCTGGAAGCTAGAAAAAAAACTGCCACCTGAGTCCGCTGATTGTATAAAATGCTGTCTCATTTAGCTCTCCATCTCTAGAAATTTATTTCTGCCAAGCTTTTTCCAAAGTTTGAGTATTTTTGAGTTGTATTTTTATTTAGACAAGTTATTCGGTGAACACAAACATGAGCAGAAGAGATACCCCCATTAGAGATGGGGGTATTCGTATACGAATACCCCCACACAAGTGGACATAATGAGGGCCCATGCTCCCTTTCTGTTTCTCTGAAGTTTGCGGTCTGTGAGCCATTCTTCGACCTGGCAGTGAGGCTCGTCCTCTGGCCTCCTTCCAGGAGTGGCTCGCAGACTGTGAGATCCAGAGAGATAGGAAGGGAGCATGGAGCCCAGAGCAACAGTGGAAGGTGAGTGGACAGTCCAGCCCCTGGAACTTTGTTATGTTCACCTGTGTGGGGGTATTCATATTCGTATACGAATATAAATCCCCCCATCTCTAGTCTCCATCTGTTTGTGTAGTGTTTATCTCCTTATATGGTTCATTTACAACCTTATGCAATGGGATGTGTGTTAAGAAAGAGAGAGTAAGGGCAGGAGTGCAAATGATATCTCATAAATAGAAGGACTTTACCATCCATAATCAAATCAACATACCTTCCACCAGAGAAAGGATATCATGATTTCCATGACTATTCAGCTAGGATAATTTTTATACAGTGGTGCCTTGCTTAACAGGCGCCCCGTTTAACGACAAAATCGCATAGCGATGAAGATTTTGCGATCGCAAAAGCGACCGCATTGCGATGTTTTAAATGGGGAAAAATCACTTTGCGATGATCGGCACCCTGTTTCGCTTACCGATCATCGCAAAGCGATGATTTTTTAACAGCTGATCGGCGGTTCCAAAATGGCCGCCGGGTAAACAAAATGGGCGCCCGCTGTTTTCTGGGATGGATTCCTCGCTTACCGGGCAGCAAAAATAGCCGCTGTATGGAGGATTTTTGTTTAAAGGTGAGTCTGAAGCCCATAGGAACGCATTGAAGGGGTTTCAATGCATTCCTATGGGCTTTTTAATATTGCATAGCGACAAAATCGCTTTGCAGTGATTTTTTGCTGCACCGATTATCGTTCCTATGTGAGGCACCACTTATATTGACTGAAATCTTGTTGTGCAATTTTACACGGAATACACCTGATGACATCATCAGCCACATAAATCCTGTTATACAGCCATATAAATTCTGTTATACAGTTGAATAACAGGATTTCAACCAACCATTCTTGAAGATAGAGTTTCTTAATATACTGTATATAAAGAGATTGTAAGATATATATATTGTAAGATATATAATCATCTAGTGCTCTTAGTATAATAGCAGGATACAAATCTAAATAAATAAAAGTCTCACAGTATGAAGCTATTCCTTTTGAATAGAGTCCTTTTCTTAACCAACTTCAGTAAATAGTTCCATTAAAGTCATCTGTTTCTTGGCAAGCCATCCATCCCAAAGCTACTGTAATAATGTTTGAGAAATAGTACCAATAATTTTCCATAAGAGCCTTCTGTTATGAAACAAAGCAGCCTTCTGTTAAATTCTTGGAAGACCTTTCCCAAATATTTGACACTTACATTGCCTGATGATTTAACAACTATGATAATAACAATTCCTCTTGAATTTCAGATGAGTACAGTTTTTTTTTGCAGAATCAAATTTAATTCAGATCAGAATTATAGATAAGTATTTTAAAGGATTCTTATTATTCAGACTGTAGACTTTTTAAAAAAAATGTGTACTGTCAAAATTGCCAAAGAAAAGCACTTTAAAAAACTTAAACCATTAAAATTGGAATGTGTTGTCTCAGCCTGTTCTGTGATCTTTTTCAGGCCTCATCAGTGTAGTTTGAATCTCATGCTTAGGGGATATATGCACTACAGACCTATTTTTTGATTAAATTTAAATGTTTGCATTGTTGGCTAGTTAGCAGTCTTGATGTAAATTTCAAGATATGGAAAGAAGTGCCTCCATCACAGACTAACTTGTTTGCTTGTTTGTTTGCATGCTAATTAATCAGAGGGGTTTTTTTTTTTTTGCTGGGCTAGATAAACTCTGCCCTTGTTTCTTCCCTTCTCATGTGTTTTGAGAGACTCCATTTTGTCTCAGACACTTTTTCACCTTGGAAGATGCTAGATCTCCAGCCTGGATCTCTGCACCCTAGAGATCCTCCCAGCCTTTCTATCAACTTTAAACCTAATGAGTGCCTGTTTTAGAAATGGACGTTTGAGTAAAATACACAAAACCTTTTATACTTAAAGATCGCCTCCTGAGTCTTATTTTCTAAAGTGCTAGGCTTTGGTGAGGGTGGATACCAAGAACAATTGGGTAAAGAAGGGGACTTCTACAGCTAATTCTAATTTTAAGGAGCTGGCCTTACACTGTTCATTTTACTGGAACTTAAGCAAGTTCCCAGAACTCTCCACATGTATGATGCCCAAGGTGGCTCACAACAAATGTTTACATGTCTAAAACAAACAAAAATCACACAATCCAAATATAACATAGTAATCCAAATGAAATGTAACTAAAGCATTTGTCACTAGGGCTAGATATAGGTCAGGATCCTCTGATTACATTTAGTGGTGTAACTACAACTGCATAAATTTTAGTAGCAAATTGCCATCAGTTAAGAAGATGGCACTTGTTGCTAAAAGTTATTCTGTTGGTATTAGACTAGCTTCAGTGTGTACAAGGACTCTTGCCATTGTTAATGCACCAACTTATATGTGTAATAAGCTTGTGGAAAAAAAGCCCTCCTAGCCATTGGTGAGACTTTGAGAACTAGGTCTAAGGGCAGATTCAGGAATACACTTGATACACCCAAAATACAGGCCTAAACTTTTAACCCTAGCTGACCCAGGATAAACCTGTTTAATCTTGAGCTGCTTTTAAATTGACTTGTGCATTGCTTAGATTAAGTTTCAGTTTCTTTATCTTCACCCAGTCCATTACTGGCAGCAAACATCCATTGAGAACACTAATGCATTTTCAGTTTGTGAAAGAGAAACAGCATAGCTTTTAAATCTTCCCTAATAACTTTTTATGTGCACATTTTCCAAATTTGATTGTTATTTTGTCTTCGTATTTGTAAAATATCTCAATGGTACTGCCAGTTAGCAGGCCCAGAAAAATTCATTGAGTAAATATACTATCTCCTACTTGACTCCGCAACATGCTCTGAATTGCAATAATGCTGGCTAGTGATAAGGAAAATCTGTCAAGGTGCCTTTGACTTGGTTAGCAGGAACAGCCTTTTTAAAATATTTCCCAGGATTGGATGTCCACCTCAGCTCCTTAACATCATCAGGTCCTTTCATGAGGGAATGAAGGGCACTGTAGTTTTTGATGGCTCTACATCAGATCCCTTTGACATCCAAAGCAGAGTGAAACCGTGCTGTGTCCTCATGCCGACCCTGTTTGGAATCTTTTTTTGCTGTCAAACTAAAGCACGCCTTTGGAACTGCAACAGAAGGTGTCTATCTCCTGACTAGATCAGGTGGAACACTCTTTAATCTCTGTAGATTGAGAGCAAAGACCAAAGTCCAACTGCATGCGGGACTTTCTCTTCGCTGATGATGGAGTCATTGTTGCCCACTCTGCTGAAGACCTCCAACAACTCATGAATTGTTTTAGCAAGGCCTGCCAAGATTTTGGACTTGAAGAAAACACAAATCATGGGCCAGGGCGTGGACTCATCTCCCTCTACTACCATCTCCTTGCAAGAATTGGAGGTTGTTCATGAATTTGTGTACCTTGGCTCAACAATCTCTGACACTCTCTCCCTAGATGTCGAGCTGGATAAACGCATTGGCGAAGCAGCTACCATGTTCTCAAGACTCACAAAGAGAGTATGACTCAATAAGAAGCTGATGGCATATACCAAGATCCAGGTCTATAGAGCCTGTATCCTGAGCACACTCCTGTACTGCAGTGAGTCCTGGACCCTTTGTGCACAGCAGGAGAGGAAACCGAACACCTTCCATATGCGTTGTCTCAGACGGATTTTTGGTATCTCCGGGCAGGACAAAGTTCCAAATAGAGTAGTCCTAGATCAAGCTGGAATTTTTAGCATGTATACATTACTGAAACAGCAACATCTACGTTGGCTTGGGCATGTTGTGAGAATGGGCTGACGGTCGGATTCCAAAAGATCTCCTGTATGGAGAATTAGTGCAGGGAAATTGCCCCAGAGGGAGACCACAACTGCGCTACGAGGATATCTGCAAGCAGGATCTGAAGGCCTTGGGAATGGACCTCAAGAGATGGGAAACCCTGACATCTGAGCATTCAGTCTGGAGGTAGGCGGTGCATCATGGCCTCTCCCAATTTGAAGAGAGAAGGGATTGTCACTCTCGAATTGGCCTTCTCAGCCACACTAGATGCTGTTCCAAGTCCTCCATGCAAAGCACGATATCATAGTCTCTCGACACTGAAGGATGCCTAATCAAAAAGAACAGTCCCTCTCTGGGTGAGTGCTTTGTAGTTCACAGGGGCTGTTAATCGTGCAGTAAATCTATTTGTCTTAAGACTACCTTTTTTGCTGTATTAAAACAAACTATTTAGACAACCCTATTATTTTCTAGCACAGAAATAGTATTCTTTGTACTAATGTGTACTGCAGCGTATTGTTTGGAAATTATTACACCTATCAAATCAACTGCAGTAGAAGCATGCATTTATATCAATAAGAGTCCTGGTCCTTTTTGAAATACAGTGGTGCCTCGCTTTACGATCGCTCCGTTTAACGACGAAACCGCATTACGATTAACTTTTTGCAATCGCTTTTGCGATCGCTTTACGATGTTCCCTATGGGGGAATTTCACTTTGCAATGATCGGTTCCCTGCTTCGGGAACCGATTCTTTGCAAAACGATGATTTTAGAACAGCTGATCGGCGGTTTCAAAATGGCCACCAGGTAAACAAAATTCCCCCCGCTGCTTTCTGGGACGGATTCCTCGCTGCACAGGCAGCAAAAATGACTGCCCTATGGAGGATCTTCACTGGACTGTGAGTTTTAAGCCCATCGGAATGCATTAAATGGGTTTTAATGTGTTTCTATGGGCTTTTTAATTTCACATTACGACGTTTTCGTTCTACAGTGATTTCGCTGGAACGAATTAACGTCATAATGTGAGGCACCACTGTACAAAACTTGAGTACCTTGTCTATGTCTTGGATTACCTGCCATTAAGACCTGGCAGAACAGTGTGAAAAAATCTCTTGCACTACCAATGAATTTTATGAAACAGAGGTAATGAGCAGGGGAGCAAGAAAAATAGGAAAATCTAAACAAAACCAAAACACACCTCCACATTACTGATTAAACTAATGGAAAGAATAAATGAAAGTCATAGAAACGGAACAAAGTAACTTCATTTTTCATTGACACGGTACTTTCCCATCTGAGTTACTAGTAAGGATATGAATGACAAAACTATACATTCATCTGCATAATGCAGTTAGAAGCTTGGAATGCAGAGTAAATTAAAACAACAAAAAAAGTAAGTTTGGCAGATTTTTATGTGTCAGTCATTAAAAGCATCTAAGCCTGAGGTTTGCAAGAAAAGTGCTGTTTCATAGTTTGCAACCTACAGATTTTTTTTAAGTTTGCAGAAAAATTTAATATGATCATAGTTCCCCAAGTGCTTTGTAAATGGAGGTGTAGCTTGGCAGGAATGAAAAGCTTGGTTTATGAGAGGTCAAGAACAGAGTTAGTATTGAATGTGAATTCTTTCACAAGCTCCGTGAGAATGTTTCCTCCAGGGCTTAACCAGAGGATTTGGTAAGCTACTATGGGGAATGTCAAATTGCAGCTGTGCCCAGCAAGGTGTATAATATGTATAATATTTAGAACTTTTCCAGATGAAAGAAAAAGACTAGAACCTCCCCTTACCCTCTTTATCTGATCAGATAATCTCAGCAGCACAAATGTATAGGTATCTGCTGAGATTTAAGCCTTATTGGTTTAGTGGAGCCTACTCTCTGCTAAGTAAGCTTCAGATAGCAGTCCAAACTTCTAACTTGACAACATATTAGACCTTATCCTTGCATCAATGAAAAATTGCAGCAGACAGTGAAATAGAAAGAGGCATGGGGAGTACTACCAGATGTGTGATGAAAATTGTATTTTAAATCAAGAAAAAGGTTTGGACTTTTATTTATTTATTTATTTATTTATTTATTTATTTGCTTGCTTGCTTGCTTGCTTGCTTGCTTTTTGTCCTACCTTTCTCCCCTAATGAGGATCCAAGGCAGTGTACAAAAATATTTAAAATCCACAATTAATTAAAAACATACCAATTGAACATTGAAATTTTAACATACAAATATTTATTAACATCATTATAAGAACTATAAATTGCACTTTAAAAAACCTCCCCATCTCAATTGCCTGCTGACTACTCAAAAGCCTCTCTAACAATGTTATGTTTTCAGCTGCTGTTAAAACGAAAGGAGGCAAGAGTCCAACTTTATCTCCTAAGGAAGGTAATTACATAATTTAAGAGTAGCAACACAAAAAGCTTTCTTTCAAGTCCTCTCCAGACATGCTTGGGGGAAGAGAAAGCACTCTCCTGAGGATCTTAATACATGTAGGGGCTTCTACATGGAGATATGGTCTTTCAGATAACTTGTACCTTCCTTGTTGCTGCTGGTTGTTGTTCCTCTGCACTCTCTAAGTTATTGAACAATTGCAAGAATGAAGAGTAACATCATTAACCTCTGCACTTCTTTTCCTTTTTTTCTGAATGATAGTACATATGAAGTCCCAAAGAAAAGGACAAACAAGTGAGCTACAGCAGCATTCATGTCTGAGAGGTTGCACTAGACCAGAGCTGGGCAAAGTGCGGCCCAAGGGCCACATACAGCCCGCGAGCCGCTCCTGTTCAGCCCGCGGACAGTTTTGAACATCAAAACCATATATAGCTTTTTGTCTAATGTTGATCAGTTGCTTATCTTTAACATACCGCAAAAAACCTCTTTAGTATTTGTGAAGATTAACAAGTTAAAATAAAAACAATCATAACATCACTGTTTCATTTTATTTTTAAGTAAAGTTGGTTCAGCCCCTGAACACAGTTCAGATTTTTCATGTGCCCCCCCTATAGAAATTAATTGCCCGCCCCTGCACTAGACCATTTTGTGCCACAGCAGCTCAAGCCCTGATGTTGATAGTGCTTTTATCTCATCCATCGTGTTTAGTCAAGTCGTAAAGCATACAGCCCCAAAATCTATTTACTCATGTAGTGCTTCATATTGCCCTTTACTTGGTTAGAGATGTCTTAAATAATACGCTGGTTTTGTCACATGCAGTATTGCACACCAGTGAGTTGCCTGCTAACACTGCACATGTACTCTGAAATGTCCTCACACAAGAGTATAGGCTGCCCCCAACTTTGCTGTCCTCCCACAAATAAGCAAGATTTTCTCTTTAGACAGGCTTTTCCTTAGAAAATAACTCTTCAGGAAACAGTGAATGGAGTGGCTAATATTTTGTTGCTTTTAAATCTGTTTTTAATGTTTAGATAAAAGTGTTATTCTTTTTAAATATTTTATTTCACTTTGATTATCTCAAAGATTGACTACTGTAGCACTCTCTGTGGGGGATGTCCCTTGAATATGATCCAGAACTGCAGTAGGTGTAGAATGTGGTCACCACTCACAACTGTGAGCAAGTTTGATCACATCTCCCCAGTCCTGGCTCACCTGCATTGGCTTCCTCTTTTCTTCTGGGCCAGAGTCTAGGTTTAGGTCTTACCTATAAAACTCTTAATGGCTTGGGACCTTGTTACTTATGGGAGCACCTTTCCCTAAGAAAACACCTCCCGAGCTTTGCAGGCAATACACTTATGGGTTGTCATACAGAGAGAAGAAAATGATGACAGTTGTGGCACCATCTCTGTATGGAATGGGTTCTCAGCAGATCTGCACCAGGTCCCATCCCTCCCAGCTTTTAAGAGGATGCTTAAGACAATGCTGTTTTCAGAAGCTTTTAGGGACATCTCTCTTGAGCCACAATGCATTTATTCTGCTGGTCCCACCATTTATGTTAGATTGATTAGATTAGATTTGGTTATTTTATTTTATTCTACTCCTGATTTCTTTTGATTTTAAACTGCCTTGAGTAGTGCCTGGCTCTTATTGGGTGGAATATAAGTATACAGAATAAATAAATATACTAGGTTAATAATTTGGGCCAGACACATGGAACATATCATTTGGCTCTCTCTATTGCTGAACAAGGTTCAGTACTTTGGAACCAGACTGTACTGCTATGGCATTGGTTGTTCTACCTCCTACCCCTCAGTTGGCTCGCCTGGCATGGTATTTTGTCTTTCAGGCAACCAGCAAATATTATCTCATTTGCCTGGACTGCACTTGAGTGCTTAACTTTTAACCATTACTTTAAATGTTACTGTTCTCTTTTTTCATGATTAATTTTTGTGGTTTTTAAGTAGTGTGTAAACTGTAAACTTTGTCTTATAGAGCAATGATAAAATTATTTTAATTAAATAGATTAATCAATTGATTAATAGAAACAATATATAATATATTGGGAGACAAGTAATTGTAAACACATAGATCATCATCCCTAAAAAATGAAATGACTGTGAAGACATTTGGGCAAACTCTGGTCACCAGTGAATTACTTCTGACATAAATGAAGAAAATCTTAATGCACTCAACAGTCTAGTGGCTTCTTATAGTGTGTGCTTTCCAGCATAAGCCTGTCTTATTCCCATGAGACATTTGAATTGGCTCCAAGCACTTGGTTCTAAGTAACATTAATAAAGTAATGGTATTAATCTGCTCTACACAATATAGCATGAAATTATTTGGATAATACATAGGGTGTGTGCTCTGTCAGTATTTGCATGAGAGATACAAATCTTTAAAATACAGTAATTTTGATTCTTAGAAGTTGACGCCTGGCATTCTTCCACAGAGCGAGTGAAAAACATTAAGCTAATTGAGTTCATTTTGTTCTTCTTAAAAATGTCCCTTTGTTCTTTTTAATTATTACGTAACTAGCAAATAGTCAACAGAAGGAAGTTGAATGATCTCCATCATTGGTTTTCCATGCTGGTTAAAGCTGTACTTGTTGATTTTTTCCTGAAGGCTATTGAAATCTTACTTTCATTCCATCTTCCTTAATTTTTTAAAAAATTACCTTTTTATTTATATCATCTAATGGCAAATGTTTTTATAAGCACAAGTTTTAAACATTTCAACTGATTTTGAGGTTCATATGAAATAAGGAACTGTTAGTCAATTCATGAAGCATTGAAAATAAATGCTATGCAGTGGTGTTACTAGATTTGAGATGAACTGAGAAAGATGTGGTTTTTTTCTGTTTTGGTCACAAAAAAGCTTCTCTCAGCCTAGTTTCCACTTATCAAGCAGTGAAAAGGGAATGAAAATGAAAATGCCCAGGTTTATTTCCTTTCTGCACTCCTATGGTTGTACAGAGAGAGAGAGAGAGACAGAGAGAGAGAGCAGGTTGTTAGTCATAATAGAGTTTTAGCATGTCATTTGTCCTGTCTGTATTGGCTTTGGTGTGCCTTTGTTGTTTATCATATGCAAGTGAGCATACATTTCAGTCAGGACAAGATTACCTCATGGTTTGTTGTATTACTATTTCATGTATGTGAAACTAGCTGGAATGCTTGGGATTATGCTTAGCGAAATATACTTTAATCAGCTACAATGGCTCCTGAAGGGCTGAGGGATAGGCAAACGGGGTCAGAGAGAAAGGCACCAGGATCCCAGGCTGTATATTTGTCCTCTTGGACAACAGGGGTCAGGGCAGGTAAGATTTTAGTGGCTAAATAAATGAGAAAGAACATATCCTTCGTTACCTCCCCACTTTTGCTGGTAGCCCAACAGTTAGGGAAGAGCCATCTGAGCTGTCTGTATTGCTTGCTAAGTAGTGAAGGCTTTAGGTTAACTCCTGAATATTACTCCATGTTATCATCAGTTAATATGGTTTTTGGCATTAGTTTATTTATTATTCAATTTCTATTCTGTCTTTCCATGGAAAAAAGTGCTCAAGACTAACAAATGTCATTAAAAAAAACAAATTAAAGACTAACAGATGTCATTACAAAGAAAAATTAAAAGCAAATTGAATATTAAAGCAATTAAAGGCATAACTGAATAGTTTTAAAGGGCAGGTTGAAGAGATCCATCTTCACATGTTTCTTAAAAGCAGTGAGAGTTGATCCCAATTCCAATCATATTCAGATGTTTGCCTAAAGGTTTGTTCTGTAGGTGTAACACCTGCCCTTGAACATCACCAAAATCCCAGCAGTATCCTAAGCATGGAACATCTCTAGAGGGGTTTCTAACTGCTTTTAATTGTGCATCTGTACACTTGAAGATTGTGAATAGCTGAGACTATGAATTTAATTGTACAGTTTATGATGGAGTCTTAAGACAGGGACAATAAATAGAACACACACACATACACATACACACACACACACACACACACACACACATAAATGAGAATGTTCAGTCACATTTTACTTGCTGCCAACTTGCACTTCAATATTTGAGCAGTCACTATTTTCTACTTAATTTTTTTCTAAGCCCATACTCATGTGCATACTTGTCTGGGAGGAAGCTCTATTTAAAATATTGAGATTAGAGATGGGGACAAATATACTGTAAAAACGGATAAGCTTTCTCTACGAAAATAGTTGATTCGTTAAATATTCGTCCCTTCATATTTGTGGGCTCCAGAGACCCAGTTAATATAAAGGCTACAATATTTACCCATTTTTATTCATCCTTTGTATAAAAAAAACCACACAAAAAATCCATTCTGCCTACCAGCCATGAAACAGCTGATTGGTGGAGGATAGGCAGCCACACACACCCAACTACCCAACCCCACAGCCAACCCTCCCACCCCCTTCTCCCTACCTTAGCCCTCCCCACCCCTACCGACACCCCCTTCCTATTAAAAAAAGCCCAGAAAACACAATTCTGCTTACCGGCTGCCGATCAACAGCAGATAGGCAGCCATCTCCCTCCCAGAGCCAGCCATCCCCACAGCCTACCCACACACACCCTTCCTTTCCCTACCTTAGCCCCCACCCCACCCCCTTACCTTAATCGCTGCTGCCGAGGTCTCTTTCTGGCCTCCCAGCCACACATGTAAAAAGGGAGACTGGCTGCCATTTGCAAAGATGGCGGCTGCGGGTTCATTTAGGGTAGGGAAGCTGCAGCTGCCATCTTTGCAAAGGACAGCCTGAATTCCCTTAGCCTGCCTTAAAGGAATCCTGGCTGCCCTTTGCAAAGATGGCAGTTGTAGCTTCCCTACCCTAAATGAAGCCACAGCTGCCATCTTTGCAAAGGGCAGTCAGTCTCCCTTTTTACATGCATGGTTGGGAAGCCAGAAGGAGACCTTGGCAGCAGCAATTAAGGTAAAGGGGTGTTGGTGTTGGCTAGGTGCCAACTCCAACAACAGATATGATGTTTGTCTCTGCAGAAGTTTGGAGTCAGCATTTGGATATTGAAGCTACAAGAGCACTCTGTTAGTGAAAAGAAACCTTGGAGCCCAAGATAACAAATTAAACTGAGTCTCTTATCAGGCAACTTCAAATCCACCCCTTTAATAAGCAGAATAAAGATGCAGAGAGTTTGCCCTGTTTCCCCAAAAATAAGCCCTAACCTGAAAATATGTCCTAGTATGATTTTCCAGGATGCTCATAATATAAGCCCTACCCCCTAAAATAAGCCCTAATTAAGTGAAACCCCATCCTTCACCATTGTGTAGCAACCAGAAGACGATAACATGACTATATTTGAATAAATGTACATTGTTATATATTTAAAAAATAAAACATCCCCTGAAAATAAGCCATAATGCATTTTTGGAGCAAAAATTAATATAAGACCCTGTCTTATTTTCAGGGAAACACGGTAGGAAAAACACAAAGAGAGTTTGATTAAAAAAAACTTACAGCAGGATATATTCAGACTTCATATTTCAGCATAGATCATGCATATATACATGCCATTATATACATAGCTTGTTCATAAATCACTTAGAGCAACACAGACATTCAAAGAAGTAAAGACCACCAGACTCACAACTGAGTGGCAATGTGCTATTCTCACTCCTCTGCTTATATAGTGAGAGCAGCCTATCTAGACCATGCAGCTAAACGTTAACAAGCACTATCTAAGCTTGTTCCAGCTGCATGTCATCAGTCAACCATTTCATTGACTTTTACAGGCATGACTTTGCATTCTTCATCCATTTAACATTCCCTCTACAATATTAAATTTAACCCTTTGTTCACATGCTAGGAGCAAATCCTGACAGTCAGGTGGGGTGGGGTAAAGGTAGGGAAAGGAAGGGGTGGGTGGGTAGGCTGTGGGGGTGGCTGACAGTGGGGTGGTGGTGGCTGCCTATCGGCTTCCGATCAGCTGATCAGCGGTTGGTAGGCAGAATGGTGGTTTTTTTTTTTTTTTTTTTTTTTTTGTAATGTTGCTGAAGACATACTCAGTGCCTCATGCATGCCTCTCAGTGCCAAAGAACTCTCATTTTGCTGGGACCAAATATAACTCCATCAATACCATGGGCTTCTGTGCCGTGTGGTAAACCCAATTTGTGGGTGAATAACTTGGATGTCCAATATCCAATCTTCACCAAAGTTGGCAGGCATGTTGGGGAAAGACATAGGAAGCTCCATTGTGATTCCATATTCTCTAACTATCTGGGGGGATGCTTTTCTGGGGGTGTCCTCTCTGTGACTATGTAACTCAGGGCTCCATTACCCAATGTTCACCAGACTTTCAGGAATTGTAGAAAAGTGTCTGAGGAAGCTTCCCTGCAAATTCGGTATCTCTAGGTTCTTAGAGGCCAGTTTTATAGCCATTTAAAGTGAAGATGAATCAACAGATGGATTCATCGCTTTGTTGAGTAATATTCATATATTCATATTTGTTGAGTTGTTAACCTTGAGAAATCATGAATCAAAATGAATTGCCATTTTTTAATTTGTCCCCATCTCTAATTGAGATTTCTTCTAAAGAAACTTGAATAGGATAGGATTGTGCTGTAAATCTACACATTCTGTGCAGCATTTTTCTTATTTATTTAGTTCATTGGAATGTGTTTTAAATATAGCAATCTGCTCTATAGTGAGGCAGACATTTGGCCATCATGTTCAGTATTGCCTACATTTACTGACAGCAGCTCTCCAGGGATTCATGAGGTCTTATAAATACATTGGGTGCCAAGGAAAAAAGAAGACAGTTCTGTGGTATTCATATGAATTGAGTTTAGGAGTGCAGATATTACTGTTCTTTAGAAGGTCATCCATACTGCCTAGTATAGGAGTGGACCTGAGGGTTTAAAGTCCTTTTGTGAAGTCTAAGAAACTCTTACATGTGAGCATGATACAAAGATATTGGCATTTTCAAAATTTCTTGTTATTGAAAAAAGGGATCAATTGACCAAAATTTTCTGATGAACTACAAAAGGAAAAATTTTATCCCTAGATTTTTCTAACATTCCAGTTGTTTGTGCCAGAATGTTAACATTGAGATAGTGTGCACTGACGCCACTTCATATCTAACTGTGTGGAAAATAAAAGCAAACATGTGCAAACTAGATAAGTACATTGGCTTTTTGTAATTGAAAACAGCCAAAACCACATCTAAGCATTCTTGGCTTACTGTGTTGATTTCTCTGGAAGCCAAAGGCATAGCTATGCAGTTTGCAGTAAAATGAGATTTATATTTTACTGTTGTAAAATCTGTTGACATAGAATGCTAAATAATTAAATACAGAAATTATATATTTATTTGTATGCTGAATCAGAATGTCAAACAGCAAACATACCTAATTGTTTTTCTACATTTTAAGGCTCATGCTATATGTAACAGTGGCAGATTTGCCTCTTGAAACCAGTGTCTGGCCCAGTTTTTACGATTGGGGTTTTATTTTAACAGGAGAAAGGGCTTTCTCATAGGGACCTAAACCTCCTATGCCTTATTTCCCAATCCATAATCAGAAGCTCTCCATATGAGTTATATGGATCTAGGCCAATATCTGAAAGATTTACTAAAGATGTTAGGGTAATGTTAATATAAAGGTGTTAATCCAGGATTGTTTTGCCAGTAGGCATCCTTCAGTCTCGGAAGACTATGGTATCGTGCTCTGTATGGAGGACTTGGAACAGCGTCTAGTGTGGCTGAGGAGGCCAATTCGAGAGTGACAATCCCTTCCACACTGGAGACAAATCCAATCTGTCCCCTGTCCAGCTCCCTGGTTTTGCTTCCTTTGTGACTTCCTCTTTGCCTCAGCCTGCTGGACAAGGGTCTCTTCAAATTGGGAGAGGCCGTGATGCACTGCCTGCCTCCAGGCTGAACGATCAGATGTCAGAGTTTCCCATCTGTTGAGGTCTATTCCTAAGGCCTTCAGATCCCGCTTGCAGATATCCTTGTATCGCAGCTGTGGTCTCCCTCTGGGGTGCTTTCCCTGCAGTAATTCTCCATAGAGGAGATCCTTTGGAATCCGACCATCAGCCATTCTCACAACGTGCCCAAGCCAGCGTAGACGTCGCTGTTTCAGTAATGTATGCATGCTGAAAATTCCAGCTCGTTCTAGGACTACTCTATTTGGAACTCTGTCCTGCCAGGTGATACCAAAAATCCGTCGTAGGCAACGCATATGGAAGGTGTTCAGCTTCCTCTCCTGCCGGGCACAAAGGGTCCAGGACTCGCTGCAGTACAGGAGTGTGCTCAGGACACAGGCTCTATAGACCTGGATCTTGGTATGTGTCGTCAGTTTCTTATTGAGCCATACTCTCTTTGTGAGTCTAGAGAACATGGTGGCTGCTTTCCCAATGCGTTTATCCAGCTCGACATCTAGAGAGAGGGTGTCAGAGATGGTTGAGCCAAGGTACACAAAGTCATGAACAACCTCCAATTCTTGTGTGGAGATGGTAATAGAGGGAGGTGAGTCCACACCCTGGCCCATGACTTGTGTTTTCTTCAGGCTGATTGTTAGTCCAAAGTCTTGGCAGGCCTTGCTGAAACGGTTCATGAGTTGTTGGAGGTCTTCAGCAGAGTGGGCAACAATGGCTGCATCGTCTGCAAAGAGGAAGTCCCTCATGCATTTCAGCTGGACTTTGGTCTTTGCTCTCAATCTAGAGAGATTAAAGAGCTTTCCATCTGATCTAGTCCGGAGATAGACACCTTCTGTTGCAGTTCCAAAGGCATGCTTCAGCATGACAGCAAAAAAGATCCCAAAAAGTGTTGGTGCGAGGACACAGCCCTGTTTCACTCCGCTTCGGATGTCAAAGGGATCTGATGTTGAGCCGTCAAAAACTACAGTGCCTTTCATTCCATCGTGGAAGGACCTGATGATGTTAAGGAGACGAGGTGGACATCCAATCTTGGGAAGTATTTTGAAAAGGCCATCCCTGCTAACCAAGTCAAATGCTTTTGTAAGGTCTATGAAGGCCACTAAGAGTGGCTGTTGTTGTTCCCTGCATTTCTCCTGCAACTGTCGGAGGGAGAATACCATGTCAGTGGTGGATCTATTTGCTCGAAATCCACACTGTGATTCCGGATAGACTCTGTCTGCAAGCACCTGGAGCCTCTTCAGTACAACACGGGCAAGCAGCTTCCCTACAACGCTAAGAAGAGAGATACCACGGTAGTTATTGCAGTCACCCCTGTCACCTTTGTTCTTGTACAACGTGACAATGTTTGCATCCTTCATGTCCTGTGGTACTCCACCTTCCCTCCAGCAGAGACAAAAGATTTCATACAGTTCGGTGATGATGATCTCCTTACCGCATTTCAGCACTTCAACAGGGATGTTGTCCCTTCCAGGTGCCTTGCCAGAGGTGAGGGAATCCAAGGCCGCATTTATTTCTGCTAGGGTTGGTTCGCTGTCCAGCTCTTCCAAGACAGGCAGGCACTTGTATTGTATTGCAAGTACAATACATACTTGCATTCTTCAGTCAATAATGATATGAAATACCCAGTTGCTGCCAGTTCTGATATGTAGGAAGCCAGACTGTTGTTTCAAGAGATTGTAGCAGGATGAGAGTGGATGTATTTTAGCAATAAAGCAGTGGTTTACTGCAGAAGAGATTGAAAGCCACATTTGCAGGTGATGTTGCATATTCAATGCATGTTACTAGCTTAAGGATGTGAAGAATCAGGTATAAAGAAGAATTCAATTAGAGTGAGTTTGCAAGTCAGATTTTTGCCACTTAACAATAAATGTGCCTGTGGCCATTTTTCTTTCATAAAGGATACATATATGTCTCATATACTGTATTGCCAATTAATATAGCTTTGGCATTTAAAACCTGCTGATGGTGATGGCTCTTTGATGGCATAACATGTTGAAGATTGGTCTTTTACTATATCTGTATTTAAAACATGTCCAACTTTGCCTTACTAATGTCTAGGTAGACCATTAGTAAGCAACACTATTACTTTTGCTGATACTTGGTCTCTTTCAGCATGGATGCTGAAAACAGATTTCTTGTGGCTCCAAATTTTGAAGCCCAACAGGTTGTATGCACAAAGTAATTAAATGTGCACATTCTCATCACATGCAACAGGATTTATCCTATAGACTCATGCCTCTAAGGAATTCAGCAAAGCTTCAAAGACTTTGAGATAGAAAATGGCACCTGGGGTCAAGAAAATACTATGCTAATAACCAGCCTTCAGCCTCCATGAAAAGAACCCTGCAGGAAAAATTACTAGCAAGGATCCAGCACAGCTGGCTATGAATGATGGTTTTTTTCACTTTCACAATGTGGCAAAGACAGTGTTTTCCTAAAAATTAGTTGGAATAATGAGCACATTATCTATTATAATAAAACCCAAACTGCACAAATCCCCCCCCCCCAAATTTGATCTTTTACATGAGATAAACCTTCTGATGGATATGTATGTCTAACTAAAAATGTCTTTCTAAAACTACCACCATAGAACCAATTTTATGTAGTGGTCAGAATGTGAGACTGTAGCTGGAGAGATCCATAAGGGTGGGTCATAATGATAATGAAGTAAATAAAATATTTATGAGCAGGTTCAAGTACATATTAGTAATATACAAGTAACCAAGTCTTTAATGGTATCCTGCATCAAAGAATTTTTCAATCCTACATCCATTCTACATATCTTGAATATTTTATATTGTTGGTGCAACCTCCATCAGTATAGACCACAACTGTTCCATCATTGTTGTGCTCATAACTGCCATGGCCATTCATTGCCTGGCGACTTACTTTAGCCTACAGTAGTTTTATTATTAGGAATTACCAAAGAGTTTATAAATCATGATAAAAACTGTAGTAGAACCACAGTTTGTGTTATCCAAATGGCTTCATTGTTTTAGTAAATGGTAATACAGGAAAAGTGAAACAAATTAGGGAATAGGAATGAATAATGACATATCTTCTACTTTTGAATCTTAATTTTTATATTTTTGCTGAGGTGAGTTCTGGCCAAGCATAGGTTTCCAAATATAGTTTTCACTAAGCATGGAAATTCAGTAATGAGGAAGCCTTTATCTGCAGAATTTCTGTTTGTAGATGTTCATAGACTATGAAACATAGTTATTTTTCTCAAGTAGTAAAAGTATCTTGTCACAAATCAGTACAATGGTGCTACTGGTAACAATTTCTGCCACAATTTCCACTAGTCTCTGTATTTACCATCCTTTTTTCTCATCTGATGTCGATAAAAGCAGAATGTTGCTGGTCATAGCAGATTGTCTGAGTGAGAATAGAAAGCCAATGTGTGAAATCAGATGCAATTTATTTTAATTAATACATTAACCACTGTATGTTCTTAAATATTTCCCACTGAAATAAAAATGTCTGGCTTTGACTGCATTGTGTCCTTTTCTTTATTACTTTAACAAATGGTCATATCCATAATCTGTAATTAAGATACTGCATTTTATTGCTGGTAAGGGAAATTTAGGGAATAGGGTTGGAGTTTAAGGTGTTACAGTTTTGCCAAGTGTCCCAATGCATTTACGAATAACTGAATATCTCCAGTACCTTTCCACAGGGAAGTATTTAAAATGAAAAAGAGATGTACCGCAAATATTACTCAATCTTCTAATTATTTATTGAAATGTCAGCCTCCCTGCTGATGTCTTCAGCTGATTGACTCCTTGACAATGACTGTTTGTATAAGGACTGCCAACAAGAAATATGAGAAGAAAGGAAACCCCTTAGGGAGGATTTTAAGAGTTCTTTTGTGACTAAATCTAAAGAATAGGCAATTGTGGCTGGACAAGATGGGAGTGGGGAATAGTTATGAGATTTACATATGAATCCTAAGTCATTTTTCTTAAGGAAAGATGGATTCACAGAACTAAATTGTTCCTTGTACATTTTCCTGAGGTATGCCATCTTGTCATTGTTTCTATGGTCATCATCACACTCTAGTCTAACTAGGCTATTGCAGAAGTCAATAGATAAGAACTGCTCACCTAATTAGAATTACCACCTTTTTCTTAATAATGGTTCTGTGACTTAAGGAATTGAATGTCAAGAGGAAATTCACCTCACCCCATTACTTTGATGTGAGTCTGTCTTCTAATTAGCCTGTACAGTAGTTGTAATTCTAAGCTGCCTTTGCTTAGAATGCTACTTTTTAGCTATATTAAGAAGATATAGCCAAGGAAGGGCTTATTTGTTTCATATACCACTTGGATATTCTTAACAGTGCTCCTTCATAATAAAGATAAAAGTGCTATAAGAGATAAGGCAGGTAGAAAGAAGAAAGCAGGGCTTTTTTTGAGTTGTAGCAAAATTATGAAATGTTCTATGAGGGAAGGTCTGGCAGATTCTCTTTCTTTTGATGGTTAGGTGGGTACAAAAGGTCCATCTATTTAATCTGTCCTCTGGTATTTATAGGTACTGTTCTACATCTTTTAGTTGATTTATAAATGTTGTCTTCGAATATGTTCATCTATTTTATTCATCCTGTTTTGAGTGCCTATGGTTTTTAAACCAGTTTGTTAGCTACTTTGGATATATATATAGCTAACAAACTGGTTTAAAAACCATAGGCACTCAAAACAGGATGAATTATATATATATATAAATATATATAAATATAAATAGATAGATAGAAAAACAGGTTCAAATGTAGCTGAATTTATGAGAATGATGATGAAAAAGAGATGTGCCACAAAATTTATTCCATCTTCTAATTATCTATCCAAATGTCAGCCTCTGTCAATTAGGCTTCAGCTGATTGACTCCTTGACATGGACTGCCAGCAAGAAATATAAGAAGAAAGGAAAACCGTCAAGGAGGATTTGATGAATTTAAATTGTTGTTGTTGTTGTTGTTGTGTCTGACTTATGACAACCCTTTTCAATGTTTTCTAGGTAGAGAGTACTCAAGTATTTTACTGTTCCCTTCTGGGGGCGCCCTGGGACTGTAAAGTTTCCAGCTTCTTGTTTATCTGATAAAGTAGCATCCTTCTCCTAAACAATTATAATTGTCTCTCCTTTACACAGATATCTCTGCATGAAGTGTCCTTGTAGTGTCTGTAATTAATATAGGATATTTCCTAGTTCGCACAAACATGCAGTGTTTCAGAACTATATAAAAGAATGTTAATACAAAACAGCCATGTACTAGGAGTGGGCAGTCAGAGTTATTTTTGCAATCATAGTTGCTCTTTTCTTTAAAAAGCCATAGTAATTTGAAATAGATGAGGTGGTTCTCAAGTAAATGGCAACACCACTCTCAAATTTCTTCATGTAATAATAATACAAATATAGATATAGATACAGTTTGTATTTGCATTGTTTTTTCTGAACTTCTGCAGAGTACATAAATTGTCACTTAGTGGAACATTATCAGTATTGAAGTGAAATCAAAGAAATTTTATTTATATATATATTGATTACGTTATGAGGCAGTTTTTGCATGATCACAATAAAGTCAGCTGTATCCCCACAATATTAACTAAACATTGATGTCCACTCTTGTGAAATGTCTCCCATAAACTCTTTAGATGAATGTTGCAGCAATGTCTCCCATAAACTCTTTAGATGAATGTTGTAGCAAGTTCATACTTGCATTTTTAAAGAAATAAATAAATGGCAGATGTATTCCTAGTTATAGATCATATGAACATTTTCTTGGTTCATTGTCTGACAGTTTCCCTTTGTTCTGGAGACTGGTTTATGCCCTTGGGCATCAGAGATCAGTGCTTCTATTCTTTCTCTGTGTTGTTCAAACTGTTTGATGATGTTGTTATTTATAGTGGCATTTTGACAGGAAGAACTTTTTCCTTGTTTTTCCAGCCTGATGTACTGCCTCGTCTCTCAGAAGAGCAGCTTAGTGCCCTTCTGGAAGAATGTGTGCAAACCCTAAGAAGAGTAAACAATCTTGCCTTGACAAAATCCCAGGGATCGTTTTTTGAGGGAGCAAGTCCCTGTTCTGACATAGTTCAAAATACCATTCCAAACTCAAGGAATGAATTATGGGATGACGTTCAAAGTGGGAGAATGCAAGCAAGCCAAGAAATGGTTGCCTCTGAAGATAACGATATGAACTCAGCAGATATGATGGAAGCCTGTAGTTGTAATCTCAGCAAGCCATTCATTGAATCTCACCTGGCAGAGAAAAATGAAAATAATAACCAAGTCGAAGAGAAGACAGCACATAGCAGCACCTCTGAAGGCTACTTCATGTCACTAGCCCTCAGCCCAGACAGACCAAAAAAGCCTTCCTTTCTTGATGAACCTTTTCTTTGTATCAGCTTGAACAATGAGCTGTCCACAGATGTCAACATTCCTAGCATGCCAGTGAAAACCAGAGAAGGTGAGGTTCTTAGTAACCTTTTAGAATAAGCTTTTGATTATGATTTTAAATGCCCAAGCAGGTTCTCATCAAAAGTATGCACTAATGTATTATGATTGCACTGATGGAGCAAAAAGTCTTTTCATAAGGCAGAAAATGAGGCCAGAAATAATCAAATTTCAAAATGTTTCCTAACATTCTTCAACTGAAAGAAATAGCTGTGAAATTAGTTCTCTCAGAAAAAGTAAAATAATGATTAGGTCAGGCAACAATAAAGTACAGTATAAATATTCAAATTATCTCTTTCATAGGCAAGCATTTTCCTTCTGTCCTTTGTGTCAATAAACTACACAACATCTTCCAGAGAAGAAATTAATTTTTTTAACATAATACGCTGTAAACAATACACAACACAAAGCAAAGCAAATAGAAACTGGTAACATTGTCTAGTAATAATAAATGGGACATACATATTTCCAATTATATCTGCTGTTAAAAATGTACTGTGTGACAGTTTTTAGAACAGCAATAGAACATGTTACTCTGTTCTTAGCATACAATTGTCTTGCACAGGAATCTTCAAAAAATCAGTTTTGATATAGATCGTGACTATAATCCTTTTAGGCATACCAAAAATGTGTACATTTTCAAGAGATCTTCAGTTTTTCTCTCATGAAGCAGTAGTCTGCCAAGCTCACTTTTGGAACACAAGATTCAAAAGTGGTTGAGTAAAGAATTTTATGTACTTTTGTTAAAGGCTGGAAGTATTAGGAACCTACACAAGTGAGAAGCTTAATATATGGCCCACAGAATTATGATTGTTGCATTTTATTCTGTGAAAAATAATAATTCATTTAGTAGATATTTTCTGTTATTTAGTGCTTACTACATCTTCTTTACTATTATTACATCTACTCATTGTCATCCAATGGAGCTTTTCCAAATTGTTCAATGCCCTTCATAGTCTGTCCAAGGGAGAAATGATTTAGAATCCTTGGTGGCCTGCTATGATAAATTTGCAAAGCATTTTGTAGATAAAATTGCTTATATCCTTTCTGGCATAGACACTGTAGTTTCAGTGGCTTCTGTTTTCATGGGAATTTGGTCTCCATCAAATCAGTTTCTTAGTTATATCTTTCAGTTTTGAGCAACTCAAGGACATTGTCAAGATTGTCACAATTATGGGCAGGGAAAGTGAGAGGGGACATTTTAAGCTATCTTGGTCACAGACAAACAAAACAATAGGTGAAGCTAGAACCAGTAGAAGGCAGAACCAACCCAAGGAATTTGGATTTTGCCCCTCTCCTTCCTATATGGTGTGCTTACTACAGTAACAGAGTTTTTACTCCATGAATTTTTGAGTTATGTCAGATTGCCCCTTTACTCACCCCAACTTTCCTTATGTCACTTGAAAGTGAATGTATTTGCCAATCCTATTTTGCTCCTACCAGCAGAGAAAGGTGATTCAGCTACATCTCTACTGGCCATAGTTCCTTTCTGAGCTGCTTCATTAAAGGTAATTATTCATAATTGTGTGTCATCAAGTCAGTTCTTTTAATTCTTTTAATCCTTTCCAAGGCTTTCTAGGTAATGAGTACTCAGAAGTGGTTTACCATTCTTTTCTTCTGGGGGCAACCTGGGACTGTGTAGTTTGCCCATGATTACACAGACTGACTCTTTTTCCAGAAGGCACAGTGGAGAATTGAATTCCCAACCTCTGGGTCCACAGCCAGATACCTAAGCCACTGACATATCCAGCCACTTCATTAGAAGTAGGTCACTGTAGAGATATAATGTACTGTGATATAATATAATATAATTCAGCAGAAGTCAAGTCTTCACATTTTCACAGATAGGTATCCTTGCAAAGATATAACAACAACAACCCCTCCATGGGCACAGGACTTGTTCAGGCGGAGGGTTTTGTGTGCTTCAATGAAATTGAGAACTACGTGGAAGGTCTCTCAAGCCAGACAGATCTCAACTGAGAAGCCAGACCTACTGTGTCCACCAACCATCAATTATGATGAGAGGAAATAAACAGAAATCCATAATGGATCAGTCATCGCCCAGGTCTACAAGGGTCACGTCAGATGCTATAGCCCCAAGGCATCTGGTGACAAATGGGCTATAGGACTCAGCAGACCCTGCTCAGGGACCAGAACAGGCTGCTGCAAAACTACTGGAAAAACGTAAACACAAAACTTGGACTCTTGTTGAAAATTGAGAAATTATGAAATGTTATTACGAAGCAAACCCAACAGCCTGTGGTTTTAAAAAAAGAATTATGGAAATTTGGAAAAGGAAACACCCAAGTAGTGACATAACTGAACAATGATTAATGGACCATAGAAGGTTTATCATCTGGATGAAAGTGTTTTCAGAACTGGAATTGCAAGAACTAGAAAAGGTGGCAAAATCAACACAGGGCAATGACCATAATATGGAAGACAAATAGAGGGTAGAGGTAGACACAATAGTGAAAGAAAGCATATCAATAGAGGAACAGCTTATGGAACAATCCAGAAATTATGAGTTGACAGAACAGCAAACATCACTGAGGGAAAAAATAGAAACCATATTAGCCAGAAGATAGAAAGACAAAGGATCTCCAATTTACGCCAATTACAAAGTAAAGTAGTAAATGATCTACTGAATGATGCAAATGTAGTCATCAGAACAATCCTGACCAACACGCCAAAGGAAAAAAGCCAGCTCATGTTTAGCACAGCTACCATAGTAACCATGAAACTTGGTTAAAAGCTGCAAAAAACAAACAAACAAAACAAACAAACAAACAGAAAACAGAAAACTCATGGCACCCCAAAATGGAAAATTCAACTGGAAGGAAAAATAAAGAAATTGCATGCACATATCAGCAACTTAAAACACTTGAAAGTTTCAGAATTGAAAAATGCAAAAGTAAAAGCCAGACTATGCAAAATATATGACCTAGAAAGGAAAACAGTTGTTGAAACAATGGAAGAATTAAAACAGCAGGTTAACCACTACAGCAAAGAAAATTGAAAGATATGAGGGATGCTTGAAACAGTATACAGCAAACATGCAATTTTGAAATAACCAGTGATTATTCTACACTTCACTAGGAGAAAATGCATGTAAAGATGATCCTCTAAAATTTTGGAAAGAAATGTGGGAAAGCCCAACATAACAAAAATGGATTAAAGACATTTGTAAAGAAATTCAAGGAAAATAAATGGATGATATTGAAATAACAACTGAAATGATTAAGAGGCAAGTAAAGGATATGAAAAATTGAAGTGCACCAGGCCCAGATGAGCTGCACAGATTTTGGTTAAAGCAAGTCTGCCTTCAATGTATTTCTTGTTGTTGTTTAGTCGTGTCTGACTCTTCGTGACCCCATGGACCAGAGCACGCCAGGCCCTCCTGTCTTTCACTGCCTCCCGGAGTTGGGTTAAATTCATGTTGGTCGCTTCGATGACACTGTCCAACCATCTCATCCTCTGTCATCCCCTTCTCCTCCTGCCTTCACACTTTCCCAACATCAAGGGCTTTTCCAGGGAGTCTTCTCTTCTCATGAGATGGCCAAAGTATTGGAGCCTCAGCTTCAGGATCTGTCCTTCCAGTAAGCACTCAGGGTTGATTTCCTTCAAAATGGATAGGTTTGTTCTCCTTGCAGTCCAGGGGACTCTCAAGAGCCTCTTCCAGCACCACAATTCAAAAGCATCAATTCTTCGGAGGTCAGCTTTCTTTATGGTCCAGCTCTCACTTCCATACATCACTACAGGGGAAACCATAGCTTTGACTATTTGGACTTTTGTTGGCAAGGTGATGTCTCTGCTTTTTAAGATGCTATTGAGGTTTGTCATTGCTTTCCTCCCAAGAATCAGGCACCTTTTAATTTTGGGGCTGCTGTCACCATCTGCAATGAGCATGGAGTCCAAGAAAGTGAAATCTGTCACTGCCTCCATGTCTTCCCCTTCTATATGCCAGGAGGTGATGGGATCAGTGGCCATGATCTTAGTTTTTTTGATGTTGAGCTTCAGACTGTTTTTTGCACTCTCCTCTTTCACCCTCATTACAATGTATAGCAGTGCAATTTAACCACTTACTTCAAAATTCTACAACTGAAGACTGGATGACAACAGGTTACACATTTCTGATAATAAAAGATAATCAAAAGGGCAGTGAAGCCATTAATTATTGACCAGTTACATGCCTTCCAACAATGTTCAAGCTCCTCACAGGAATACTTGCAAGATCTACATATAAATACTTAAGTGAAAACTCCCTATATCCAACAGAACGAAAAGGGAACTTTAAAAAGTCAATAGGCACAAAAGATCAGCTGCTTGTTAATAAAATGATCCTGAAGAAGGCAAAAAGGTGAAAAACAAACCTTAACATGGGCTGGATAGACTATAAAAAGGCATTTTACTCATTGCCACACAGTTGGATTAAAATTTGCCTAAAAATGTTTGGGATTAATAAAAACATTCAGAAGTTCCTTAAAAAAACAAACCATGGAAAATGGAAAATTGTCTTAATGGCTCATGGTGAAGGAACTGTGGAAGTTAGCATCAAAAGAAGAATATTTCAGGGGGACTTTTTGTCACCATTGCTGTTTAACATCTCACTAATTCCCATGTCAATAGTTTGAAATAAAACTGGATTGGCCAACCACATTTCACCACAAGCTGGAAAAATCAATCATCTTATACATGGATGACTATATGCAAAAAGTACCACAGAGACAGAATCACTGCTAAACACGGTGCAAATATTTAGTGAAGATATCCATATGAAATTTGGAATTGACAAATGTGCGTCTCTGTCTACACACCGTGGCAAGATCCAAAAACCAGATGGAATAGAGTTTAAAAAATGGCAGTATTATAAAATCACTCTCAAGTGATGAAAATTATAAATACCTTAGAATACTTGAAGCAGACAACATTGTGCATACAAAAGTTAAAGAACTGACAAAAAGAGAGTATATCAAAAGACTGTGGAAAATCTTAAAATCAAAATTAAATGGGGGAAATACAATCAAAGTCATAAACACATAGCAGTTCCAGGAATTAGATACCCAGCTGGAATAATAGATTGGACTCAAAATGAACTAGAAGAATTGGATTGAAAAACACAGAAACAAATGAACATACATCAAACACTACATCCAAAAAGCGATGTGGACAGATTATATTTACCATGAAAAATCAGAGGCCATAGATTACTGCAAATACAAGTACAGTGGTGCCCCGCATAGCGACGTTAATCCGTTCCAGGATTAACGTCGCTATCCGGATTCTTCACTATCCGGGCGGGGAAAACCCATAGGAATGCATTAAACTCCATTTAATGTGTTCCTATTAGGGAAAAACTCACCGGTAAGCGAAGAATCCTGGATCCGGCCGCCATTTTCGCTGCCTGGTAAGCGAGGGCAGGGCGCAAAAATGGTGTGGGCGGCCATTTTCTGCACCTGGTGGCCATTTTGGAACCGACGATCAGCTGTTTCCAAAATGGCCGCCGGGTGCAGAAATGATCGCAATGCAATGTTTAGCCTATCTAAACATCGCAATGCAATCACATTAGCGACCCCAAAAAATGGGTCGCTATGCGGATTCGCCGTTACACGGTGCACTCGTTAAGCGAGGCACCACTGTAGAGGAATTAAAAAGAAGCCTAAATGATTATATCAGCACAAGCAGAGAAAAATTACTGAAAGCAGTGAAAATAGAGAATATTTTGAAAACAACAGAAACAAAGGCTCAATAAAAAACAATTTGAAAAAGGAATTAAACAGCTGGAAAAATGAACTACTAAATGAACAACACCTGAGAAATATTGATGGAAAGCATGATCATAATTCAACAACATGGACATGGCTAAAACTGGGGACCTTTAAGAAAGAAACTGAAGGCTTGATTTCTGCTGCAGAAGAACAAGCACTCCAAGCCAATATGATGAAAACTAAGGTCCAAGGAGTTAGTGCTAATAGAAAATGTCGACTCTGCCAAGAAAAAGATGAAACTGTGTCTCACCTCCTCTGTGAGTTTCCAAAGACTGAAGAATAAGGCCCATTGTAAATGCCATTGGCTCCCCGACATATGAATTAGCAAAATACCTAGACATCCTCCTACAGACCCACATTGGACAAACCTCATCCTACATCAACGACTCAGGACATTTTATAAATAAGATCAGCACCCTAAAACTCAACCCTGGGGACAGACTGATCAGCTTTGATGTAGTATTCCTATTCACCAAGGTATCGATGAAGGACACTCTGACACTCATCC
This sequence comes from Pogona vitticeps, assembly GCF_051106095.1. Taxonomy (NCBI): domain Eukaryota; kingdom Metazoa; phylum Chordata; class Lepidosauria; order Squamata; family Agamidae; genus Pogona; species Pogona vitticeps. The sequence goes on from NC_135783.1 coordinate 304,463,265, forward strand.
AGTAGATCTTTCCAGAAGACATCACGGCCCTTTTCCAACACTGCCTAATGACCAGCTGCTTTCAGTGGGACAATGAATTCTATGAACAGACAGATGGAGTGGCCATGGGGAGCCCCCTCAACCCGCTTATAGCAAACTTCTACATGCAACATTTCAAAAAACACACCCAGGCTTTGGCACCCTTTGCAACCACAGTCTGGTTCTGTTACGTGGATGACACATTCCAATTTGGAACCACAGTGAAGAAAAACTAGAATAATTTCTAAACCATCTCAGTAGCATCCACCCAAATATACAATTCTACATGGAAAAAGAAATAGAGGGCCAGCTACCTTTCTTAGATGTCATGGTCATACGCAAAACTGACCTCCTATTGGGATACAAGTTCTACAGAAAACCCACCCACACTGACCGGTACCTACACAAAAAATCCAACTACCAACCACAACAAAAAAGGGGCATAATCAAAACCCTGATAGACCATGCAAATCGGAACTGTGCAGGTCAATTTCTCAGCACCGAACTCAACCATCCAAATTGGGCCCTACGGGCAAATGGCTATTCTAAGAATGAAATCACAAGAGCCATCAAACCAAGAAAACAACACCAAACTGAAGAAGAAAAATAGCCACCCACAAATAATGTATTTCTGCCATACATCAAAGGGGTCACGGATTGCATCGGGAAACTTGAAAAAACACAACCTACAAACAGTATTCAGGTCCACCACAAAAATACAACAAATGTTACGGTTAGCAAAGGACAAAAGGGACCCCCTCACCACTACAAGAGTATACCAGATACCTTGCAGTTGTGGCCAGGTATCTGTTGGGACCACAAAATGCAGCATCCACACCAGAATCAAAGAACATGAGAGACACTGCACACTAACACAACCAGAAAAATCGGCAGTAGCTGAACATGCCCTAAAACAAGCTGGACATGAAATTATATTTCAAAATACTGAAGTACTGGACAACGCCAGCAATCATTGTGTTAGACTATACAGGGAAGCCATTGAAATTCACAAATATCAGCAAAGCTTATTTTAGAATAAAGTCTAAACCTCAGCAAAGCCTGGTTCCCAGCACTGAAAAATACAGCCTGCAAAAAGGTCAACAGACTCTACCTAGCCACAAGGACCGGTGATTACTGTTACCAGCTAACAACACCCATCAATCACAGTGACAGATCATCTCCCCCCATCACAAGAATACACCCATAACAAAAACACGTTGATCACCACAATCACCCAATCTCCTGAAAAGGACCAAAGCTGATCCCACAGCTATAAATACACAATTATCCAACAAACTGCAACAGAGCACAGACAGAGTTCTGACTCCTGTCCTCTGAAGATGCCGGCCACAGGGACTGGCAAAACGTTAGGAAGAAAAATCTCCAGAACATGGCCAAAAGCCCAGAAAACCTACAACAACCACTGGATCCCATCCATGAAAGCCTTCAAGAATACATTGCACAAACAGATTACAAAGTTAGGCATGATAAAGTGGTGAAGTTAGTGCACTGGTCATTATGCAAAAAATATAACTTGCCAGCTTCCTAAAACCTATGGGAACATCATGGTGGATGATCTGTGCTAGATATGGATATGGTAAGTGAAACTAATTTTCCTAAACCTTGTTGTGGCTTCTGAAGTCACTGACCGTAACTCTTTTCTGAATTGTTTGCCTGGTATGGAATTACAATGCACTGATGTGGGGACTCTAGTACTTCCTAGAGGGTGTTGTACCTAAAGGTGATGGACAGAGAATGCACATCTATTGTAATGCCTTTGTTATATGGAATTTACCAGAAGTTTATCTTGTCTTGTGTGCTCTTTCATACCTACATTAAACTACTTTGCAAATTTATTGAGAGTTTTGTACTGTAAACTCATGTCTTTCAGTTCCTTTGGAGGCAGTGGGAGTTTTAACTGATGTCTTGGAGCAGTTTTGAAGAGATCTATTATGAATAGACTGACTCTAAATGTGCTGATGATACTAAGGAGGAATCTTATTTTGAATAGGGTGGTATGAAAAAGTATGTTTAGAGTTCAGGGATGCTCTGAGTTCTTTCCTTGCTCTTGGATGTGCAGGTGGCTAGGAATGACTTTAATAATCCTCATCTGGTTTAAGTAAACTGATTCAAATGCTGTTGATATTGCTTGTTATTGAGGAAAGACTGTCTGATAAAGCTAGCTGGACAGCTCTGTGAGTTAGGTATTTGGCTCTGGAACCAGAAGATGAGAGTTTCATTCATTTCATCCTCCTTTTTTGGCACCCAATGGTATGAAAATATAGAATGCTGTGATGTCATGATGCAGGGTATTTTCTCCTGGGATTGTAGAAAGTTGCAAGGAGGGAGGTATAGGATCCATAGGTGTTGTTTCAGCATCAGCTCCTGGAGATGGGAGTTTTGTAACTCAAGGACTCTCAGCCCCAGTCCTTGGCTACCACAGTTGAGTGGAGACTGAGGGGCATGAACTTAGCAGTGGAAAATGGTAAGCAGGGAGAACAACATGATAACAATGCCCTACATCAGGAATAGGGGAACCAAATGGCTCATCTAATAGATGTGACACATAGGGTTGCTCATACATCTAATCAAAGGTTGGAGGTAAGGTGTTTGAAGCCAGAAAGTTGTTGAAACCCATTCCCATCCCTAGGCCCGTTTACTGCTGGATTGTGAACTCCAAGTCCATTCACAATGGAATTGGCTCTCTATAGAGAACATACCTGCTCTTGGCTGTAGTCAGCCGTGTTGCTGGTCATAGTGATAAATATTAGCTTCTTTTTCATTTTAACCTTTTAAACGCTTTTTTTTGCTTTTCAATAATCTAGCAATTGTTTTATTTCTGTACAGATGAGCTGACATATGAAGATGGAAATGAAGACTAATATTCTTGCAGTTCATCCAGCATTGGTAAATTCTATTTTACTGGGTTTTGAGATTCATAATTAACATTATTTTAGAAATAGGCATTCATATTTAAGCTGTGGACTTCTGTTTTTCAGTAAAATATTTGTCCTATTGTAGATTCTTTTTGATTTACTTTCTTTTGGGCATCTAAATAAAATATAGTGGCTGGAATCCTTTTGGTTATTTAAGCCAGAGAAAGTACAATTGTTTAAATCATAGCAGTGAAATTTCCTTTTGACAAGTCATTGTTTGCATTCCTTACTGCCTGCTAGTCATGGCATTTGGTATATGTTGAAGAATATAAGCTGCGATTCACTGTGTGTGTGAGAGAGGGAGAGAGCTGTCATGTCAGAACTAACTTATAGCAACCCTAATAGTGCTTTCAGGATAAGAGAGATATTTAAGGAGTGGTTTTGCCAGGTCCACACACACACCTGTGAGTTTCCATGGCCAAGTGGGGATTCAAACACTGTTCTCCAGAGTCCTAGTCAATCACTCTATCCACTACATCACACAGAGTGGCAATTTACTCTATTGAACTTCTGTTGGAGTAAATAACAAATAAGATTCTGGTCATCCTGTTTAATTGATTACAGGAAATAATTTGCATGCAAGTTAATATTAATAAAAAAATGGTTTTAGGGTGGGGTTTTTTGGTGCTTTTTAACTAAAATATTGAAGTCTTTGTACCTAAATAAAATGAACGTGTATATTGCTATTGCATCACTGTGAGTTCAGTTCAGTACCAGCTTTATGTGGCAAGAATAGGGTTCACATTCCTTACAATGAGCTGTATTTAAATATGAACAGAAGAACTATTTTACAAGTTAATCTGAACAGGAGGTATGCAAAGCATGGGGTGCTAAAAATTCTGTTCCTCTTTGAAACTTGATTTTGTGCTACTTAATGGGATCAGGACAAGTTCATTCCTGTGTAATGTTTTCTGAGGATGATTTAAACAAATATTTAAGTGGGAGTTGCTTGTCAATAAGCCTAACTTAATATTTTGTATATAGTTAATGATTTTATGAGAAACAAATTGCATTTCAGATTTGTAGGATTTTTTTTTACTTTTCTAAAGTGTACCTTAGTGATACTATTTGGAAAAATGCTGTCATTTGTATTATATTTATGCCTTCTATGAGCGCTGACACCTCCACCCCCAAGCAGAGCTGGGGTCTTAGCATCTCCAGTCGATAATTCCGCCAACTCCAGGTTGCTGGCTCTTTGTTGAACAAGGTGCTTTGCTCAGTAGTTCCCTGTCACCATCCTCCTGCACCCCAGAGGATTGAGCTTCCTACACTAGTCCCCTGGGAACAGTCAGTTTTGTACTGGCTTCAAGTTCTGTCACTGAGGCAATCCTTGTAATAAACAAGCCCCATTCAAGATTGGACTTGAAGTCTTTCCATTAGGGCTGATAGAGGTGGCTGGCAGACATCCTACTCTGCAGCAAGTCTTCTCCTTCTCTCACACTGGTGTTTGTGCCACCAGCTTCTTAGCTGAGTTGGGGTGGGTGCACCAGACCCATCAACCATCCCAGGTGCCACAAAACTAGTGGGCCTGGTGCTTCTCCTGGGGCCTCTGCTGTGCCCTCTGGGTAGCAGCTTAGAGGGCCGTGCCAAGGATCATCCTTCTCCCAACTGGTTGTTGTGGGTTTTCCAGGCTGCTTGGCCGTGGTCTTAAGGTTTTTTTTTCTTTCCCAACTCTCTGAACGCATAGTGGATGGGCTTCACCTCCTCTGCAGCAGATCCCCATGTCTCCCCCACCTCTGGTGTTGCAGACCCAGAAGACCCTGGCACTTCACCCCACACTCTGTTAATGCTGCCGTCATGCCCTTCTCCCCTCTGGCTTCTCATCCCAAAACCTGGGCTTTCATCCTCCCTGCAAGCCCAGAGGGCAGCTCTGCCCATGTTCTTGAGGCACTGTGACGCAAGGGCAGACAACCTGCTAGTAGCATGGGCCATGACCCCCTCACCCCCTCACATAATACATTTTTAAGAATATGTAGAATGATTACATAGTGCACCAAAAATAAACTGAAGACAAAGTCTCTATAATTTAATTTAGTCCAGTTCTAGCTATGTATTGTTACCATGCAGCTAGTTATTCAAGAATGTGCATGTAGAGTCTTATTAAAATGTGCATTCTATTGGGGGGGGGGAAACAGTTACTAACTAATCAAATATTTAATCAGAAATGATACCTGGGTAGAAGATTGGGAATAAATGGCAAAGGAAGATAAGAAAAAAGAAAAATAAATAACCTGTCTTTTTATTGGTTAGTGAAAAGGCAGGTATAAAGTTATTTTCTGTCTCAATAGTTTGGTCAGTTAGTTACCTGAATATGGAGCCAGAAGTTGGGAGTTCTCCAGTGTGTTTATGTGTAAATTTAGGAATGAAGAAAGAGTAACAACAATGTGCATGCGACAGAGAGGGGGTATTATTAAACAGAGTAGGATTATAATAAATTATGCCCCATACTGAGAATAATAAACGTTATAACTAAAGAACACTTGCACTACATTATTAGCCTTATTTGTGCCTCAAAAGGTGGATGTGTGGAAGTTATTATAGGTTGTACCTTCTGGTAACAGAGTGTACCCATTATGAGAGGAGCAATGCTGTTTGGGACTACCCACATAGGCTACCATACCTCACATATCATAGTGGCAGTAATATGCTGGGGAGATCATGTAAGCTAGTTATGCATCTGTTGCATAGCCAATTCCATTTCTTTTCTCTTTCTTTCTAAACCATGTGTCTTGGTTGTAGACTTTCCAACCTAAATGCTAGTTCTTAATCCTGCAGATTAGTATATCTTTTAAGTTTAGTTTTGGGAACGCTTTGAGGATCTCAGTCATTCTGCGTAAAAGCGACATTGCCAGAAGCAACACAATTAAAGAAGAGAGACCAGGTGAAAGAGCTGATGAAACGGGCATCAGAGTCAAATGTAGGTATAAAGAACAGGTTGAAACCTGCTGGTACAGGATGTCCTAATTGCAGGGAGCAATCTGGCAGATTAACAAAAGGGCACATGGCAGACTTGCCAAGTAAAGGAGGAGAAAACAGACACATACTTGTCGTGTTTTAATCACAGAAACAGAAGCTTGGCACCAAACTGTCAAACAGTGGAATGTGGTGGGGAAACTGTTGTATAGAACTGATCTCTGTTGAAATAGTAATGACTAGAGATCCTGAAAGCTCCAGATAAATACTGTTGGGTCAGTTGGTGGAAATGGACAGATTTTGCTATAAGTAAAAGTGTGACGGCAAGAGGAGAAGGGGACGACCGAGGATGAGATGGCTGGACAGTGTCTGCGAAGCAACCAACATGAATTTGACACAACTCCAGGAGGCAGTGGAAGATAGGAGGGCCTGGTGTGCTCTGGTCCATGGGGTCACGAAGAGTCGGACACGACTAAACGACTAAACGACGACAGCAGTGGAAGGGTGGTTGCAACTGAATTATCTTGGTACAGTCTTGAACTACACGAGTCACAGTAAGCATGTGACTTGCTATCCCATTCTGGTAAACAGAGATAGGGCCTAGATGTTTGCTAATAATTTCTGTTGCAGGGAAATCCCCCCAGAGGGAGACCACAGCTGCGATACAAGGACATCTGCAAACAGGATCTGAAGGCCTTAGAAATAGACCTCAACAGATGGGAAACCTTGACATCTGACCATTCAGCCTGGAGGCAGGCGGTGCATCACAGCCTTCCCAATTTGAAGAGACGCTTATCCAGCATGCCGAGGCATAGAGGCAGTCCCGGAAGCAGCAAAAGCAGGGAGCTGGACAGGGGACAGATAGTATTTGTCTTCAGTATGGAAGGGATTGTCACTCTCGAATTGGCCTTTTCAGCCACACTAGACACTGTTCCAAGTCCTCGATACAGAGCACGTTACCATAGTCTCTCGAGACTGAAGGATGCCTACGAAGTACAGTACACTACAGTCAACACTTTACATTTGTAATATCTAATAAACAAATGAATTTCCCAATACTTTTGCAGAGAGAGTCTCTCTTGAAGTTTTATTGGAGACCTTTTTTATCTGGAGAACAGTGACATAGCTTGATCCATAATGGGTACCATTTTTGTACACTTGTACATTAGATTAGTGAAGCTGAGAACAATGCTGTCAGGAAGCCAGACTCCATTAGAACCCTGGACTTCTAGCAGAGTCAATCAAGGTGGAATAATCACAGCTAAGACAGTAGACTAAGATGCATCCACACTCTTCAAGACAGCTACTGGGCAGCAGTGGTAGCTGGTAGAAGAGGCAACAGCATGACACTCAAGCTAACTTCTGTTAGTACTGTGAAGAAGGTGGTGATAATGAACCTTGAAACTTTCTTTACCATGGAAACCCTATAATGAGACAGTCCATAATGAAACAAGAGATAGTGCTGTAAGATAAGACTCCCAGGTCTGAAAGCACTCAATCAGATATTGGGGAAGAGCAGAGGACAAGGAGAAATAGTGCTGTTGCTAATGAAACAACTAGATTAAAGCCAAAAGGACATATAGTAGCTGACATGCACAGAAGTGAAAGGAAAGTCCAATGCCACACAACACACAGAGTTGGAACATGGAACATGTGAAAAGTATGAATCAAAGTTAACTTCAAAACAAAAAACAAGAAGTGAACGCATAAACATTGCAGTGCTTCATGTCCGTGAACTAAGATGGACTGAAACAGGAAATTTTTTTAAGCAGACAGCTACAAAGTGTTCTTTTCTGAAAATGACAAATCCAAAAGAAATTGATTGGCTCTGAGGTAAGATGTAGCATAGGCAGTTAGGGGCTAAATTGCAAGGTCTGGCCAAATACTTATTGATCAGACTCCATAGAAAACCTAGCAACATAACCATCATTCAAGTCTGTCTCCAACTACTGATGGAGATTAAATTGAAAGCTTTTATGTAAGCATCTAAGAGAAAATCGATCATACACCCAAAGAACACATGCTTATAATCATAGGTGACTGGAACAGAAAAGTTGTGAACAAAGCAGAATTCCATTTGGTCTAGGGGACAGAAATAAAGCAAGATAATGACTCATAGAGTTCTGTGAAGCCATCAGTCTTTTTATTGCAAATATATGTTTCAAGCAGCTAAATGATCAACTGTATATGTGGATATCACTAGATGGTCAATACAGAAATCAAATAGGCTATGTAACTGGAAGCAGGAGATGGAGAAGCTACCCTGTTTCCCTGAAAATAAGACCTAACCTGAAAATAAGCCCTAGTATGATTTTTCAGGATGCTCGTAATATAAGCCCTACCCCCCAAAATAAGCCCTAGTTCAGTGAAACCCCGCCCCCCCACCCTTGTGCAGCATTATGCAGCAACCAAAGAAAATGACATGACTGTATTTGAATAAATGTAGATTGTTGTACATGAAAAAATAAAATATCCCCTGAAAATAAGCCCTAATGCATTTTGGAGCAAAAATTAATACAGTATAAGACTCTGTCTTATTTTCTGGGAAACACAGTATATTCTCTATGCCAGATCAAGACAAGGAGTGGATTGTGGTATTGATCATGAACTGTTAATATTCAGCGTTAGAGTACAGCTGAAAAAGAAAATCAAATGCATCATAGGAATTCAACATTCAAGGAACAGATTTGCAATTCAAGGAACAGATTTGCAATGTACATTCCAATTCCCAAAAAAGGAGATGCCAAGGAGTACAGTAACTATAGGATCATTGTTTTAATTTCCCATGTGTGTGTGTGTGTGTGTTTAGTCGTTTAGTCGTGTCCGACTCTTCGTGACCCCATGGACCAGAGCACGCCAGGCCCTTCTGTCTTCTACTGCCTCCCGGAGTTGTGTCAGGTTCATGTTGGTTGCTTCGCAGACACTGTCCAGCCATCTCATCCTCGGTCGTCCCCTTCTCCTCTTGCCATCACACCTTCCTAACATCAAGGTTTTTTCCAAGGACTCTTTTCTTCTCATGAGATGGCCAAAGTACTGGAGCCTCAGCTTCAGGATCTGTCCTTCCAGTGAGCACTCAGGGTTGATTTCCTTTAGTATTGATAGGTTTGTTCTTCTTGCAGTCCAGGGGATTCTCAAGAGCCTCCTCCAGCACCACAATTCAAAGGCATCAATTCTTCGGCGGTCTGCTTTCTTTATGGTCCAGCTCTCACTTCCATACATCACGACAGGAAAAACCATAGCTTTGACTATTCGGACTTTTGTTGGCAAGGTGATGTCTCTGCTTTTCAAGATGCTGTCAAGATTTGTCATCGCTTTCCTCCCAAGAAGAAGGCGTCTTTTAATTTCAGGGCTGCTGTCTCCATCTGCAGTGATCATGGAGCCCAGGAAGATAAAATTTGACACTGCCTCCATATCTTCCCCTTCTATTTCCCAGGAGGTGATGGGACCAGTGGCCATGATCTTAGTTTTTTTGATGTTGAGTTTCAGACCGTTTTTTGCACTCTCCTCTTTCACTCTCATTACAAGGTTCTTTAATTCCTCCTCACTTTCTGCCATCAGAGTGGTATCATCTGCATATCGGAGGTTGTTGATATTTCTTCCGGCAATCTTAATTCCGGCTTGGGTTTCTTCCAGTCCAGCCTTCCGCATGATGTATTCTGCATATAAGTTAAATAAGCTGGGGGACAATATACAGCCTTGCCGTACTCCTTTCCCAATTTTGAACCACTCAGTTGTTCCATGACCAGTTCTAACTGTTGCTTCCTGTCCCACATATAGGTTTCTCAGGAGACAGATAAAGTGGTCAGGCACTCCCATTTCTTTAAGAACTTGCCATAGTTTGTTGTGGTCCACACAGTCAAAGGCTTTTGCATAGTCAATGAAGCAGAAGTAGATATTTTTCTGGAACTCTCTGGCTTTCTCCATAATCCAGCGCAAGTTAGCAATTTGGTCTCGAGTTCCTCTGCCTCTTCGGAATCCAGCTTGTACTTCTGGGAGTTCTCGGTCCACATACTGCTGAAGCCTACCTTGTAGGATTTTGAGCATAACCTTGCTAGCGTGCGAAATGAGTGCAATTGTACGGTAGTTGGAGCATTCTTTGGCACTGCCTTTCTTTGGGATTGGGATGTAGACTGATCTTTTCCAATCCTCTGGCCACTGTTGAGTTTTCCAAACTTGCTGGCATATTGAATGTAGCACCTTAACAGCATCATCTTTCAAGATTTTAAATAGTTCAACTGGAATGCCATCACCTCCACTGGCCTTGTTGTTAGTCAGGCTTTCTAAGGCCCACTTGACTTCGCTCTCCAGGATGTCTGGCTCAAGGTCAGCAACTACATTGTCTGGGTTGTCCGGGATATCCAAATCTTTCTGATATAATTCCTCTGTGTATTCTTGCCACCTCTTCTTGACATCTTCTGCTTCTGTTAGGTCCCTCCCATTTTTGTCTTTTATCATGTTCATCTTTGCGCAAAATGTTCCTCTAATATGTCCAATTTTCCTGAACAGATCTCTGGTCTTTCCTTTTCTGTTATCTTCCTCTATTTCTTTGCATTGTTCATTTAAGAAGGCCCTCTTGTCTCTCCTTGCTATTCTCTGGAAGTCTGCATTCAATTTTCTGTAACTTTCCCTATCTCCCTTGCATTTTGCTTCCCTTCTCCTCTCTGCTATTTCTAAGGCCTCGTTGGACAGCCACTTTGCTTTCTTTCATTTCCTTTTCTTTGGGATGGTTTTTGTTGCTGCCTCCTGGACAATGTTACGAGCCTCTATCCAAAGTTCTTCAGGCACTCTGTCCACCAAATCTAGTTCCTTAAATCTGTTCTTTACTTCCACTGCGTATTCATTGGGGATTTGGTTTAGATTATACCTGAGTGGCCCAGTGGTTTTTCCTACTCTCTTCAGTCTAAGCTTGAATTTTGCTATGAGAAGCTGATGATCAGAACCGCAGTCAGCTCCAGGTCTTGTTTTTGCTGACTGTATAGAGCTTCTCCATCTTTGGCTGCAGAGAATATAATCAATCTGATTTCGATATTGCCCATCTGGTGATTTCCATGTGTAGAGTCGCCTCTTGTGTTGTTGGAAAAGAGTGTTTGTGATGACCAGCTTATTCTCTTGACAAAACTCTATTAGCCTTTGTCCTGCTTCGTTCTGAACTCCAAGGCCAAACTTCCCTGTTGTTCCTTTTATCTCTTGGCCCCCTACTTTAGCATTCCAGTCCCCTAGAATGAGAAGAACATCTTTCTTTGGTGTCAGTTCTAGAAGGTGTTGTAAATCTTCATAGAATTGTTCAATTTCAGTCTCCTCAGCAATGCTGGTTGGTGCATAAACTTGGATTATTGTGATGTTGAATGGTCTGCCTTGGATTCGTATTGACATCATTCTATCATTTTTGAGATTATATCCCATTACAGCTTTTCCCACTCTTTTGTTGACTATGAGGGCTACTCCATTTCTTCTACGGGATTCTTGCCCACAGTAGTAGATATGATAATCATCTGAGCTGAATTCGCCCATTCCTGTCCATTTTAGTTCACTGATGCCCAGGATGTTGATGTTTATTCTTGCCATCTCCTGTTTGACCACCTCCAGCTTCCCAAGGTTCATAGATCTTACATTCCAGGTTCCTATGCAGTATTTTTCTTTACAGCATTGGACTTTCCTTTCACTTCCAGGCACGTCCACAGCTGAGCGTCCTTTCGGCTTTGGCCCAACCACTTCATTAGCTCTGGAGCTACTTGTACTTGTCCTCCACTCTTCCCCAGTAGCATGTTGGACGCCTTCCGACCTGAGGGGCCCATCTTCCAGCGTCATATCTTTTAGCCTTTTGTTTCTGATCATGGGGCGTTCTTGGCAAAGATACTGGAGTGGCTTGCCATTTCCTACTCCAGGTGGATTGCGTTTAGTCGGAACTCTCCACTATGTCCTGTCCGTCTTGGGTGTCCCTGCATGGCATAGCCCATAGCTTCTCTGAGTTACTCAAGCCCCTTCGCCACGACAAGGCAGCAATCCATGAAGGAGTTAATTTCCCATACAAATTAATGCTCAAGGTGTTGCAATAAAGTCTTTTACCTTATATAGAGCAAGAAATGCTTGATGTTCAAGTTGGATTCTAAAAAGAAAGAGGACTCAAGCTCATATAGCAAATATCTGCTGGCTACTCGAGTGCTACTCGAGTGCACCAAAGTATTATAGAAGAAAATTATGGAATACAGCAATGCCTTTGTGTGGATCTATGAGTGTGCCTCAGCACTTGATTGTCCTGATGCATAACCTGTGTGGTACAAGAAGCTACCATTAGGACAGAATATGGAGGGACAGAATGGTTCCTATAGGCAAAGTTGCAGACAAGGATGCATTTTATCCTCTTATCTGTTCAATATGTACACATAAGCTATCATACAGAAAAAAAGAGAAAATTGGTGGAGGAAACGTCAATAATTTAAGATAAGCAGATGACACTATCTTACTGATAGAAAGCAGCGATGAATTGAAATGATTTTTAGTGAAAGTAGAAGAAATTGCCAAAGCAGGATTGCAGTTGAACCTTAAGAAAAGAAAAATCATGACTATAGAACAGTGGTTCCCAGTCCTGGGGCCCCAAATGTGTTTAGTCTACAATTCCCAGAAATCCTGACCAGAATAGCTAGTAGTGAAGGCTTCTGGGAGTTTTACTCCAAGAACATCTGGGGACTCAAGATTGAGAACCATTGGTATAGAAGAACTAAACAACTTTAATGTTGAAAATGATATACTTTCGTTCAATCATCAATCCAAATTGAGATAGCAGCCAGGAAGTCAGAAGAAGAACGAGACATAGAAGACCACCAGTGAAGAAATTAGGAAAGATCACCAAGTGTAGGAGTGTTTCACTGGAGACCAAGACCAAGACCATTCACATTCTTGGATTTTGAATCATTATGTATAGGTGTAAAAACTGGACAGTAAAGAACTATGACAGGAAAAAAATTGATTTGTTTGAAATATGGTGTTGGAGGAGACCTTCACAGATACCCAGGTCTGCCAGAAAGATGAAGAAGTCGGTTCTGGAGCAAATTAAAGCCTGAACTATCTCTAGAGGCAAAAATGATGGAATTTAGGCTATCCTACTTTGGCCACATGATAAGAAGGCAAAAGATTCTCTGGAAAAGACAATAATGCTGGGAAAAGTGGAAAGCAGCAAGAAAAGAGGAAGGCCAAACATAAGATGAATTGACTATAAATGAAGTAATAGACTTCAGTTTACAAGAACTGAGCAGGGCTGCTGAAGACAAAACATATTGGAGATCTCTCATTCCTAGGGCTGCCATAATCCAGAGGTGCCTTGACAGAACATAGCAACATTAGATTAGGTTCCCATTAAATTCTCAGTATGTTACCCACTTTTGAGTCCCTTATTTAATCTAGCTGCGTGGGGATATTCATATTCATATACAAATACCCCCATCTGGAAATCTAACCAATAAGTAAGAGTTGCTGTCTCCTTTCTCTCCCTCCCTTCCCATGAGCACCCACCTACCCACTTTATTTCAAATTCCTAGTTATATTTAAATATAGTTTCTTCATTTTTTCCAGTTTGCATTTTATACACTACAGTGGGTTCTTGACTTGAGAACTTAATCCGTATTGGAAGGCGGTTCTTAAGTCAAAAAGTTCTCAAGTCAAATCTGCATTTCCCACAGGAATGCATTGAAAACCATTTGATCCGTATCTGCTCTTTTCCGTCCATAGAAACTAATGGGAAGCTGCTATTCCGCCTTCGACCACTAGAGGGAAATATTTTGTTTCTTTTTTTCTTAGGTCAAGAAAGGTTCAGGGAAGGCAGGGAAAATACAGTCCAGGCCGTACAGTACCAGGCAGTTTGAAGACTGTCTCCCAATCCACTCTCTAAACACTGGGAGGAGTGAGGAAGCAGACAGGCACCCTTTTCACTGCCCAACAGTTAACTGAAAGTTCATATTTTGCACTTTCCCTGCCTCCCACGTGGGTTTTTTTCAGTTCTTAACTCAAATCTAAGTACTTAAGTCAAGTCAATATTTTCCTATGAGAGCGGTTCTTAAGTCAAAATGTTCTTAACTCAAGCCGTTCTTAAGTCAAGACCCCACTGTAGTAATTATTTTCCCCTGAAAGTAACACTAGCCTATTGAATGCAGACTGGAAGAACTGAAAAAGCTATATTTGATTATCACTGCAAACTATTTAATTTCTCTACCACCCATCTAGTAGTAATCTACTACTGTGGGCGTTTTACAGCAGAATATGAACAGGAAATGTTAACAGAAAAAGGAAACAACTCCCCCCCCAATCTCTACAACCCTCCACAAAGAAAAACAGAAACAGTGTTAGAAAAGAACATATGAAAACTCTGGCTAGATCACTCTAAAGCCTTATCCAGTCCAGCATTCCATGCCCACCATGACTAACCAAATAAGAAAGCAGGACATGCAGACAACAACATTCTCCTGGTTAAGTAGCAGCTAGTACTGAGAGGCAGTGGGTGTAAGATGAATACACTCACATTCTCTGTGTGTGTGTGTGTGTGTGTGTGTGCGCGCGTGCGCGTGCGTGTGTGTGTGTGTATCTACACACATATATATGCATATTTATCTTACACTCATTATCATATATGGGGGGAGGTTAGGTTAGATCCTGATTCTTCAGCGTGGTCTGTGAATGCACACAATAAGGGGTTAAGTCAGCGCCTGCGCTGGTCCTCTTGGAATATTCTCGAGCTCTGCAAAGAGAAACATTGTTAGGACTGTCTGTACTGCGCATGCTCCGCCCGCTCAATCCTCAGTTCCATTTCTCCGCTGTGTGAAGTGGTTCTTCTTGGTAGAGCTCTACTATTTTCTCTTTTATTACTTTTATATTCAGTTGGATTACTCGGAAACAACAGACCTAGCGCGTTTAAAGACATTCCTTTTGCCTATCGGACTTTGGTACTTTTCAGCGGTTTCTCCGCCTCTCACTCTGTGAGTTGTGTTTTCCCGCCCTTTTTACCGGCTATCGTGGGGTGCTTAATAGAGTGTTTCAGTTTTCACTCTGCTCCATGGAGGGAAGAGAAATAAAGGGCTGTAGGCTACTTAATAGCAGTCTCCTCTTGGTTGTCACTCACCTATCCTCCCTTTAGGGCAAGTTGTGAGCTTCATTGATAAGAGGGGTCATGATATTTCTATAGTGTCTTCTTGTGGCTTTCATTAGATACATCAAAGGGGTGATTGTGTGTATAGCAACAGATCTGCAGTGTTAGAGACAAGCATTTAGTCCTATCACAGGCAAGTCATCTGCCTCTTATGGAGAATCAAGGGGGAGGGGACTGACACAGTTGATCCTTGGGAGGTATGCCAGAGTCCCCCACATCTGGTACCAAGTGTTCTTTCCCCTAGTGGTTTTGTGGCGGCTGGTGAATACAGACCCACTTTTGGTTCCCAGTCCTTGGCTACTCAGCAGTGGCCTGGAAAGGTGGGCATTGGATGACAGTCAGTTCATCCAAAGCAGGAATCTGCTCCTTATGTTGCAACAGTAACATTCTGGTGTGACCAATCCAAGTTGTAGCCATCTTATATCCATCACACATTCTTCATTCAATAAACTGTCAAACTGTGATTCATATTGTGTATTCTCTTGGCAGGCTGGGAGTGCTGTGGGTCATCTTGCTTGGGTCCACAACTTCTTCTTTTGGTATACTTTTTTGTGGATTTGCAGAGGCAAGCAAGATAAGATTTTTTGCAAAATAAGAAATATTTTGCAAGAAAACACGTCATTGTAACCTGACATTAGTTTGCCTCAGCTCAGTGTTTCAATTAGTTAGCTAGCACAGCTTTATCATGCTAGCACTTTTTCTAGCAAGACATTACTCATACATTCCAGATGTTCTTCCCCAACCACAAGCATCTGTCACAAAGTGACATTTTCCCACTGACCCAGCTCTCCACCACAGGTTCCCTTTTTCTTAATGTTAGGGTCAGAGCTGGGTTTTGAAAGAAGCCACACAGGCAACTGAACAGATCTAACAGTCTTTCCACACAGAATCAATTTCTGTTTATTCCATATTTTCTTTACTTCAGCTTATAAATTATACCTTAGACTGAGAATGTCACATTGCTTATTTCTTCAGGTATTCATTTGTTTATTCATTAATTAATGTTTTATTGTTTGCCTTTGTCTGCAAGATGACCCAAGATGGCTTACAATATTATACAGTATTAAAAGCTGAAAAATACAATAAATTATTACAATATTTTAAAAAACCCTACTAAAACTAGTACATAAAAACAGTTTAAGAGAATTTTTAAATCACATTAAAAATTACAAATAAGAAAAGTCCCATTTTTAAAGCCCCTCATAGGCAGCAAAGTACTGGAAAAAAACCTGAAGGTACTGAAATAAAACCAAGAGGTTTTGTTGCTGCTGTTATTAAACAACTGGGAATCAGAAATCCATGGGTCTCAATGGTGTTTCTAGTCTGAATTAGAGAAAACCACTGAATCAACTGTCAAATGGTGAGTCAATGTAACTCCATTTGACAAAAGGGCATTTAATTTTTTTCCATATGTCTGAAGAAGTGAACATGATCCATTAAAATATAATATTTCATCTTTAAGGGGTCATGTTTTCCTTTGTTTTGTTTTGATTTGTTTCTTTGGATATTGCCTGATACACTTTAATTAGGACTACCAGTTAGTTTCAGGCCTGGATCGTCTACTGTAAATCACCTAGAGAAGGGAAAGAAGCAGAGTGAGAGAAAGAGTTGGATTGCCCATACCATCTGTTCCAAAGTGCCATAAGTAGAAGAGGTCTCTTTCTCAGAGGCTGCTTGTGATCTGAGTTCTCTTTCTGCATACTCTTTCCTATACTGTTTGGGTCATTCCTGACAAATTATTGGAGAGCAGGTTTCATAGAATCAGCATAGGATAGCTACAGTGTGCACCCAGGTGTATTTTCCATATGTGTTATACATAGGAGACCTGTGCTATAAGTTTCTTTTCAGCTGTCTGTTGCCCAAATGGTGGTTGGAGCCTGACAACTATTTCTATGCTGGAGAGCAAGCCAGTTTGCTTTTTGATGCTGTCTTATTTTGATGCTACTTGACTGTTCGTTCCTGGACAAAATTGAATTTATGGAATCAAGACACTAGAGAAATATTTAAAACGGGGCAATACTCACCCTCTTAGTAATGATAAAAACCATGGAATGGCTTTTACAATTTCTCTTTGTGATTGTTTCCTTTGCCAGAACGGGAATGTTAACACTCTGTCTCTATGCTGTATGCCTGGATCATATAATGAAATATGTTGCTTCCTGGTAACTCTGCACTATATTTAGAATTTGATACTCTCCCTGCCCGAAAAGTATGACAAAGAGTTTCTCTATAATCCTTTACACATGAATTCAGAAACATGTACTTTATCTTAAATAGATACTTTTAGAAATGGTATTCATGTGTGTAGCCATTTTATCAGACCAATTGTACAATATATCACCATAGGATTCCTTTGCCTGATTTTCTGATGCCGAGCTTTTTATAAAATCCAGGTAACAAAAAATAGCAGATTATGGAATCCCCAGTTGATTTTTGGTAGATGATGTTGAAGGATTATGGTTGAGTACTTCTCGATGGCGATGGCATCCTTCAGTCTTGAAAGACTATGGTATTGTGCTCTGTATCGAGGACTTGGAACAGCGTCTCGTGTGGCTGAGAAGGCCAATTCAAGAGTGACAATCCCTTCCACACTGAAGACAAATCCAATCTATCCCCTGTCCAGCTCCCTGATTTTGCTGGTTTTGTAACTGCCTCTTTACC
The DNA here is from genome assembly GCF_051106095.1 of Pogona vitticeps. Lineage (NCBI taxonomy): Eukaryota > Metazoa > Chordata > Lepidosauria > Squamata > Agamidae > Pogona > Pogona vitticeps. The sequence goes on from NC_135783.1 coordinate 304,480,929, forward strand.
TCAGCCTGCTGGACAAGGGTTTCTTCAAATTGGGAGAGGCAATGATGCAACGCCTGCCTCCAGGCTGAACGCTCAGATGTCAGGATTTCCCATCTGTTGAGACCCATTCCTAAGGCCTTCAGATCCCGCTTGCAGATGTCCTTGTATCGAAGCTGTGGTCTCCCTCTGGGGCGATTTCCCTGCACTAATTCTCCATACAGGAGATCCTTTGGAATCCGACCATCAGCCATTCTCACGACATGCCCAAGCCAACGTAGACGTTGCTGTTTGAGTAATTTAAATATGCTAAAAATTCCAGCTCATTCTAGGACTACTCTATTTGGAACTTTCTCCTGCCAAGTGATACCAAAAATGTGTCGGAGGCAACATATATGGAACGTGTGCAGCTTCCTCTCCTGCCGTGCACAAAGGGTCCAGGACTCACTGCAGTACAGGAGTGTGCTCAGGACACAGGCTCTATAGGCCTGGATCTTGGTATGTGTCATCAGCTTCTTATTGAGCCATTCTCTCTTTGTGAGTCTTGAGAACATGGTAGCTGCTTTCCCGATGCGTTTATCCAGTTTGACATCTAGAGAGAGGGTGTCAGAGATTGTTGAGCCAAGGTACACAAAGTCATTAACATCCTCCAATTCTTGTTTGGAGATGGTAATAGAGGGAGGTGAGTCCACACCCTGGCCCATGACTTGTGTTTTCTTCACGCTGATTGTTAGTCCAAAGTCTTGACAGGCCTTGCTAAAACGATCCATGAGTTGTTGGAGGTCTTCAGCAGAATGGGCATCAATGGCTGCATCATCTGCGAAGAGGAAGTCTCATATGCATTTCAGTTGGACTTTGGTCCTAGCTGTCAATCTAGAGAGATTAAAGAGTTTTCCATCTGATCTTGTCCAGAGATAAACACCTTCTATTGCAGTTCTAAAGGCATGCTTCAGCATGACAGCAAAAAAGATCCCAAAAAGTGTTGGTGCGAGGACACAGCCCTGTTTGACTCCTCTTCGGATGTCAAAGGGATCTGATGTTGAGCCATCAAAAACTACAGTGCCCTTCATTCCCTCATGGAAGGACCTGATGATGTTAAGGAGTCGAGGTGGACATCCAATCTTGGGAAGGATTTTAAAAAGGCCATCCCTGCTAACCAAATCAAAGGCCTTTGTGAGGTCTATGAAGGTCACAAAGAGTGGCTATTGTTGTTCCCTGCATTTCTCCTGCAACTGTCTGAGGGAGAATACCATGTCAGTGGTGGATCTATTGGCTCAAAATCCACACTGTGATTCTGGATAGACTCTGCAAGCACCTGGAGCCTCTTCAGCACAACACGAACAAGCAGCTTCCCTACAACGCTAAGAAGAGACATGCCAAGGTAGTTATTGCAGTCGCCCCTGTTTCCTTTGTTCTTATACAATGTGACGATGTTTGCATCCTTCATGTCCTGTGGTACTCCACCTTCCCTCCAGCAAAGACGAAAGACTTCATACAGTTCGGAGGTGATGATCTCCTTACAGCATTTCAGCACTTCAGCAGGGATGTTATCCTTTCCAGGTGCCTTGCCGGAGGTGAGGGAATCCAAGGCTGCTTTTATTTCTGCTAAGGTTGGTTCACTGTCCAACTCTTCCAAGATAGGCCAGCACTCAATGTTGTTTAATGCTTCTTCAGTTACTATATTCTCTCTGGAATATAACTCAGAGTAGTGCTGCACCCAACAGTCCATCTGCTGTGCTTGGTCCTGGATGATCACGCCTGTAGCAGACTTCAAGGGAGCAGATTTCTTCTGTATTGGACCTAAAGCCTGCTTGATACCGTCATACATTCCTTTGATGTTACCTGTGTCCGCTGCTATCTGTATCTGAAGCCAATAATCGTTGGAACATCTTCTGGCAGCCTGTTGGACTTGACTACGAGCAGCTCGAAGAGCTTGCAAGTTGTACTCACTAGGACAGGCTTTGCATGCTGCTAGAGCTCTCCTCTTATCCTCGATGGCTGGCATCAACTCCTCCGAATGAGCTTCGAACCAGTCGGCCATCTTTTTGGTCTTCTTGCCAAAGGTGGACAAGGCGGTGTTATACACAGCGTTCTTGAAATGTTCCCAACGTTCAGGTGCATTTGCATCAGCCGGACTTGGAAGGGTTTCCTGAAGTGCTTGGGCAAATTCCTCCACTTTTCTTTGATTGCAAGTATTGCTGATGTCAATACGTGGTCTTCCTTCCTTTTTCGTGTGATAGAATCTCTTTCACAATGAAAGAGAATGAGACAGATGTACTTTTAACAAAGGGGCATTGTGTGATTAATTTTTAGCAAGAATGCCTAGTTTTTTCCTAATAAACTTTGGGTTTTGCAAGACATTTGTTTGCATATGCATGTCAGGGGAATCAACATACTGGTTATACTTCTGCATGGTTTCTGTTTTTCCTTCATACTGTAGCTTCAGACTTCCTTCTGGCACACTCAGGCTGGAAAACTTGTTCTTAATATTTATATTCTGAATTGATTATTTGCACATAGTGTAAGTCCCAGGGCTGAAAACATGTAGGAATGTGGTGTTAGTTTCCAATTTTTGAACCATTTAGGAATGAAATAACCCAACATTTGGACATCTTGAATACACGTCTTTTTCTGGATAAAAGGATTACTATAAGCAGATTTCACTGAGCACTGCAGATCTATTCAAACTTATTCTTTAAGGCTTTCTTTAAACTGAGACTGTAAATCTTTGTTCTAATTCATTTTGAGCACCTTAACTGTTTGTAAAATATATCTTACTATTTTGCTGCTCAGTTATATTTGTCTTTCTGATATGTATGTATGATTGCTTATGTGACATAACATTTCTGCTTGTGAGCACATTCCAGGTTTGTCTTATTTGTTCATGGAATTTGTATAATGTTAATACATTTCTTACAACAGAATTAGTTGGCACATTACTATCTGTAATCTCTCACTTTAATTTGGATGAGGCAGTTACAGAGGGAAACATATTTGAAAACCTAAATTCATGTTGAAATCCAGAGATGCATTGATGAGAATGGTTGCTAGTTCTTAAGGCTATTTGCCTACAAATAATATTTCATACAAGTTAAATTAAGATCATGTAGCTATGACCTCCTCCTCAAACGTCTATGCTCCATCAGCTCAGAGGACATTATATGTATTCTTAATTTTTTTCTGTTAAGTTTGGCACCCTAAAGCAGAAATGGGGCAAAGGAGCACTGTGCAAAAGCAAACGTTGATCTTATTTCTGCATCATCTTGTAAATGTTATGTTTAATTTAATGTGCATTTTTGTGTCCTTGAAAATTCTTGTACACTGTTGCATAATGTTTCTTCTCATAGATTTTCCACAAGCTCCTTCCAGATTTATGACGTTTTATGTCCAGTTCTTCTCACTGGAAGCATTTTAGTCTGAATGTCTCAAACATATACATTTATATATGCAATTTCGCCAATGTATATAGTTTTGGTATGCAGTTTTAAGTTGAAGATCTATACTACCAATTGAAGATCTGCACTGCAAAACCCAAGGGATAATTGTGTTCTAGAAAACATATTAATTTAAGAAGCACAATTGGTTTGGTTTATATCAAAATGTGAACCAAACAAATGCCACCCTCATTCCAACTGTTGCATGTTGTTACATCTGGATGTGGGTTCTGTGCTGCTTTAAAATACTAAGGCTTTATCTGTTTAATATTTTCCTCAGCTTATGTTATTTAAAATAAGATTGTGTTAGTTCAATTAACAGCTATCTTTTATTTCAAAATAGACAAAACCTGTGGTTGTGTTCATTGCACAAATTCTTTATAAATTCATCCCTGTACTAAATGAACTGTGTGCAACTCCAGGTGGGAGGTGGACTTGGATTTACTACATCTGTGCCTCTCTCTGTAGACAGAGTTTTACTACCCAGAGATGACAATTGAAGCTCTGTTGAAGCAACAACCTAAATCCTCCACTGCCAGAAGCTTGGCACAAAAGTCTGTTTTAACTAGTGTAAGGGAGGCAAACTGAAAGGGTATGTGTTAGGTTTTCAAAAACAACTGTTAGTGGTGGAAAAGTGGTGACAGAGTGCCAGGTTTTGCTATATTTTCCTTAACAATCTGCAGCTGTGATACTGGTGAAAATTCAGAGGAAAAAATTAACACAAGTTGTAAAAAAATGCAATTCAAGTCAATTGTAATGTAGGGTTGCAAGAACAAATGAGGAAAGTGGCATGTGTGAAGTCATATTTCAGAATTACAATACTGTAAATATTTGCGTAAATTGCTAGAAACAATTTACATCTTTTAAATTTGAACCTGATTAACTAAGGGCTTATATTGACCTATTTGTTTCTAGAAGAAAAGGTATTCTGTGTTTCTTCACAGATGAATAGGTGTTCTGTATTCTTATATTTGCTAACCGAGCAATGTTGTGTTAGAGAGCGCTGGACATGGCCCAAAGAGATCTGATTCAAATTCCCACTTAAGCTACCAGACTTACTGGGTGATCTGGGGCCAGGCACCGTCTCTCCTTGAGGGATATAAACCATTGCTCAATTTGTATGCGAGAAATAACAATTTCAAAAATAGTTGTGCATTTGTGTTTACTGTTTTGTGAAAAATTCAGACATGGCCTTTGCGCAAAAACATCTTGTATTTGCACAGAATTCCTTGTATTTTCTGCAAAACACGAAGTTTTTAATGCAAAGAACAAACATATCATGCAAAAAGTACAGATCTTTTTGGTGATGTGGGTGCAGTTGAAAGAAATGCAGGCTTTTTTTTAGACAGAAACAAAAAATCTTGCAGCAGTTGGCAGTTTTTCCAGGTTTTTTTGATGTGTCAGGAAACCATTTTTATTCAGGATAATAACATTTGTGAGTATCCTTATATTCATATCTTTATTTTCTACCTTCCCAACAGGTGTGTTGCAAAGTAAAGCACATACTACCCTGATTGCATGGAAAGGATAATATATGATAGATACATCTTAGGAGAGAATTTTTAAAAAATAAGCCCACCTTAATGTATGATGTATTAGAAAACCTTTTTCCAAAGTGGCTACCACTTCTTACACTTATAGTAAATTTGTATTAGGAAAACATCTTCCTGTTCCTGTTTTTCGTGGTTCTGTATCTTTTCTGCTTATAAAAAAGTTTTGCTGTTGTTTAGTCATTAAGTCGTGTCTGACTCTTCGTGACCTCATGGACCAGAGCACACCAGGCCCTCCTGTCTTCCACTGCCTCCCGGAGTTGGGTTAAATTCATGTTGGTCACTTCGATGACACTGCCCAACCATCTTGTCCTCTGTCGTCCCCTTCTCCTTTTACCCTCACACTTTCCCAACATCAGGGTCTTTTCCAGGGAGTCTTCTCTTCTCATGAGATGGCCAAAGTATTGGAGCCTCAGCTTCAGGATCTGTCCTTCCAGTGAGCACTCAGGGTTGATTTCCTTGTTTGTTCTCCTTGCAGTCCAGGGGACTCTCAAGTCTCCTCCAGCACCACAATTCAAAAGCATCAATTTTTCAGCAGTTAGCCTTCTTTATAAAAAAACACAAAAGAGAGTTAATGATACTTTTAGATTTATGTAAAATTTTACTTTTGTGTGTTTTGCTCATATTTGTTGTTATGGGGCTTAAGTCTACATAAATATGTTGTGATGGATTTTAGAAAAAGAACACAGATTTGCTGACCGAAATCTTGTGTAGCAACACAAATGGCATGACTTTTAGAATCAAATTGCCCCAAGTTAAGAAGCATTCTCAGTTACACACTGAGTCATGCAGCTTAGCATACAACAAATAATGTATATATTGATTTCTTAACTTGGAGCAATTAGCCTCCAAAAGTTACTTCATTGTTGGTGTACCCACATAACTAGGTGAGAAGATTAGGGCTGCTGAATAATTTGAGGGACCCCCAAACATTTACCTCAGCAATACCTTCTAAGAAAGAGTTTGTCATAAAACCAATCTATATTTTTGAGTGAGTAATGAGCAATTCAGGCCACCGTTGTCACTGAAAACCCTTTAAGTGATGTATATTGTATATGTATGGGATACATATGTATGGTAATAGATTGTCTCATTAAAGGAGGCCATTTAGGAGGTCTAAATCTGGTTTGCAAGACCTGAAGATGATTGTTAATGACAGGACCTTTTGAGATCATTAATTTGTAAGGTCACCATAAGTTTCAGGCAATTTGATGGCACATAAAAACAACAATGGTGTACCCTGTTTCCCTGAAAATAAGCCCTACCCCAAAATAAGCCAGTTAAGTAAAAACCCATCCTCCACCCTTGTGCAGCATTGTGTAGCAACCAGAAAAAGATGACATGACTGTAAAATAAAACATCCCCTGAAAATAAGGCCTAATGCGTTTTTTGGAGCAAAAATTAATATAAGACCTTCACGGCCGGAAGGTTGAACCTTCAGAACACGGCCAAAGAGCCCGAAAAACCCAGAACAACCATAATATAAAACCCTGTCTTATTTTCGGGAAAACACGGTATTATTTTCCTGTGCATATGAATGTTCGAATGTGATATCAAACGTTAATAATTGCACAGTTTGCTGCCTTTTAAGTATAAATACAACCGTTGTACAAAAAGGAAGGTGATAATTTACAGATAGTCATGTTCCAGAAAACGAAATACGTGGCCAGTTTAATCCCACTGAATCCTTGGACTATGAACTAGTTCTTCAAATAAAGGCGTTGGAATCATTACCGGGGAATGTGCATTATTTTATTGTGGAAGGCAGAGATTGTACATAAACGGTTTTAAATTTTGGGGTTGGTGATTCTCGAGGACATGATGTTAAATATCAGCTGCCAAAATTCAGTAGTATTAACACATTTTGAAAGGCTCTTGAAATACATTTTCTTTTGTTTTCAGTTTGTCTCTATTTCCAATTGATTTACATGTTCGGAAAAGTGTTATGTTTTTATACAGAATTGGTCACTTACAGCTGTAAGCCGTTTCACTGAGGCTTTGGATGTCATCTAGACAAAGTTAGCCAGATGTTTCACTAGTGTTAAATTGGACTGCATGAAACAGTTTATAGCTTACATTCAGGCAGCAGTTCTGCAATGATAAATTAGGTACACAAGTATGTTATAGCTAATAGAGTGCTTATTATCATGGTGGATGAGGGGGTATGGATGTGTAAATAATATATGTAATCAGGGCGGGTGCCAGGCTTTTTTGCACCCTAGGCAAGACTAAGTACCGATTTTCAAAAACAGACAACTTGTAGGAAAAACAGAAAGTACAAAAGTTGAAATTGTGGAAATTTTATTTTTACAAACTGAGAAAACAAGTAATAGACCAGTCTTCAATTTTCTTTCTCAAATACGGAACAGTTTTAGCACACAAATCATTTTGAATAATCTTATGAACTGTAATGTCTCTTAAATAATTCTATTTTTGCCACATCAAAATCTCATTTTGCGTGCCTTTTCTTTTGCAAATTTTGTCACTGATTCCTTCAGGTCAATGGTTGATGCTTCAGCATGTTCAATTGGTATAGTTGCCAAACCAACTAATCTACTTTGCAGCATTGTTGAGCATAAATATTTTTTTATAAGCTTGAGCTTTGAGGTACTGCATTCACTACTAACCACTGACACTGGAAATGTGACAAGTATCCTTAGAGCAGCAGAAACATTAGGCACACTTAGGCATCCTTCAGTCTTGAAAGACTATGATGACATGCTCTGTATGGAGGACTTGGAACAGCGTCTAGTGTGGCTGAAGAGGCCAATTCGAGAGTAGCCCCTGGCGTCATGCTCTACGCCAATTGAACAAAGACTTATAACCGGTAACTGCTACTTCCCGTGTTGTTTCGACGCTGTATGCGAAGCTGGAGTGTCCTCTCCAGAGCACGAAGCCTGGGTAAAATAGTATGGGGATAGGCTGTTACCCAAGCAGCGGATCCCCCCTCTCCACATCGCTGAAATAGTCCAGTGGAAAGGCAAGAGCCAATACAACTGGTTCCAGCAACGTCGCAGGAGTTGGCAGAATTGCCTCCGGGACTCCGGCTCCGGATTTTGCCTCGAGGTTATCTTAGGCACACTATCCAGGAGTTTTTGTTGCACTCTGAAAAGAAGTACTCCTTGTGGCAGCATAGACTTTGGAAGTCTTCAAACTTATTTGCTCTAAGTTCGCAGCACAGATCTTCAGCATCAATATCTTTGTTTCCATTGTGAACCAATGATGTTTCCAAATTCTTGCAGGCCTTAAGTACATCTTCAGTACATTTTTGTTGATCTTGTATATGTCATACAAGAAGCCAAACAAGGTATTATATTGTTGTAGCTGTTGGAATCTCCCTTCAACAGATTGTATGGCCATGTCTAAAACAGCATAATAGAAACTTATTTTGAATTTCTGCTTTGGATCTTGTGGTGCGTCCTCTTGTGCTTCATACTCAGTCTGCTTTGGCATGAACAAGAGATTACTAGATCTTCCAGGTCAGAGGTCACAAGGTAGAATTTCTGCTCACAAGCTGACTTGGCTTAGAGGAAACCTTGGTGGAGCCCCTCCCAAACTAGAAGTCTTTCCCCCTTCTTTCAACCATTGTTTCAATCGTTTCTAATTTAACCAATTTAAGTTTTCTTCCACAAAGGTGCCTCTTAAATTTATGCTTATTTTTTATTTTATCCTTCCAATCCTCCGATTTATGTTTTCTTTTTAATTTATTAATTAACTCCTTTATCCCATATCTTAGGAAATTGTCTAAACCACTGGGGTTAATGGGGAGATTCTAGGACATAAAAACCTGTCTCCATTTATTCCAAATCTCAAATACATTCTTTACAAAAGGATTCTGAATCTTTTTTTATATAATTCTTTTAATGTTCTTTTTATACCATTATGTCTCTTGTGGGTCTCCCAATTTGTATAATTCCTGTAATTCAATGACACTCTACATTAATTCATCACTTTGTACAGTACTTTAATACTCAAGATGATTCTCAATTGATTTGCTACACAATAATTACTAATATTCGGTGATACCACCACCTCCTTTTTTGTGGTAGATACCAACACTTTTTATTTATCCTAGCTTTTGTCCCTGCCATTATATAATTCATTTATTATCCATTGTATTTCTTTTAATTCCTGTTCTGAAAACTTAAGGGGGGGGGTCATCCAAAACAAAAAAAATAATTTTTTATTTTGCAAAGCACAATCCTGCCAAACCAGGATAATTTCAATCTTTTATAGTTCTCTAGCTTATCTTTTACTTCTTTCTATATTTTTTGCAAGGTACCTAATACTTTCAGTCACTTTGAATTTAAACTGGTTTTTCATTTTTCTTTTTTTCTATTTCCTCTGTAGAGTAATTGTATAACATCATTTCAGATTTTTTCCAATTTATTAATAATCCACTTAGTTCACCAAATTCCTTTAGGAGTGTTTCACCATAATATTAATGAAGCTCTAAGATGATTTAGAATTAGGGTGGTTGCTTCTTTCCATTAAATTACGAAGATACTGAGGTATGTATTCTCGAAGGTTTTCATGGCAGGGATCCAATGGTTGTTGTAGGTTTTTCGGGCTGTTTGGCCATGTTCTGGAGGTTTTTCTTCCTAATGTTTCACCTGTCTCTGTGGCTGTTCTCTAAAGATGCCAGCCATGGAGACTGGTGAAACGTTAGGAAGAAAAGCCTTCAGAACATGGCCAAAAACCTACAACAACCATACTGAGGTATATTTTCATAAACTGACACCTTCAGCAGCAGCTAGAAATGTTGCAGTGAAGCCGGGGGGGGGGGGCTCACAGAGGCATTTACACAGTACAGTGGACCCTTGTCTTACAGACGGCTTGACTTACAGACTTTTTGAGTTACAGACTTCTCTGGCTGCAAAATTTAGGTTTGACTTGCAGACTGAGATTTGACTTACAGACCAGAAAAAAACCAAAATGGAACAAAAACGGCCTGTTACGGGATTAATCGGTTTTCAATGCACTGTAGCTCAATGGAGACTTACAGACTTTTTGACTTGAGAACCGCCTTCCAATACGGATTAAGTTCTCAAGTCAAGACCCCACTGTATGGTAAAGAGAAAAGGTGCTGCAGCTGGTGGAAAAGAGAAGGAGCATGAGCAGCTGCCGCCACATCCTCTCCTGGCTTTTAAATTGTTAGGAAGAATGAAAATACAAAACCAGACTCAACGGTTGTAAATATGGATTTCTGTATTCTTTATTGTATGTAAGAAACATTATCATACAATTTACACAGCTTTAAAGATGTAAAATGGTTAAAAATGTATACAAAATATGTTCACTTGTAGAAAAAAAGTAAGTACTGTACTAATAGCAACAACATTGGGAATGGAAAGCAAACAATTCTTCAATTCAGTGTGCAAATTTTTTTATAAAAATAGAAACACTACAGCTCTATAGGTAGCGTTTCCTGATAAATTATTTAAATAGCATATCTACACAAACAAGAGATTAACTGTTCCAACAGTAATGGAAAAATAATTTATACAAATACAAGGAATGGTGTACAGGACGATGGGGGAACCACTCTAACATAATATCATAGATCATTCTCAGCATTGTTTCAATGCTTTTTTTTAATAAAATGGGAATAGATGTATCTGCAAAAACAATTTTTACTATATACAGCTTGAAATCATTTTGCTCTCCTCAATACTACAGTAGCTTTAAATTTTGTTAGGTATTTATAATCCAAAGGTTTTTTTTTCCTCTTTTCTCAGTCACACAGCAATGAGGTAATATTTGTACATTAAACTTTCACCTTTGACATTCTTTTTTTCCTATTAAGAAGCAGCTTGTAGATAAAAAGTACAAACTGCCTTTTATACCATGAGCATTCTTTAAAATAACGCTCCTGAAATCTCACCACAAAGCACTTTTTCTCCTCCAAACACACACTAGTGATTAAGGTGTGTGATCTGGAGAAGGCAAACTATTCTTACGCTGTATCTTCCTGTAGTCTGCAGCCTCCTCAAGGCAGGAACCTTTGTTTGACACATTGACCAATGGCAATGTGCCCATAACAAAAAATAAAAAAGCACCTTAATAACCAAGCCCTTTATTATATCTAATATCAACTTTTGTGGTGACATAGCCCACTTCTACAAATACAATCAGGTTGTGCGCCCTCAAATGTCCATTAAATGTTCGATAAAACAGTCTAGAAGCAACCTGATTCTTTGTTATTTTTCTGCAACAGTCTAACATGGTTACCCCTGTGGAATTCATATAGCAATACAAAGGTGGTCAGGGCAGCAATCCACTGAGAACATCTCCTCTGCAAATTATGTTAAAATGAATAAGAGTGTAAACTGACAGTGGATTGTGACCAACGTTAATAGAAAAGCTATGTTCTCTCCTTTCTTAAAAGACAGAAGGCAGCAGAACAGCTAACATTTAAGCATACTTGTGGTTTGGCAATGCAATGATAAGTAGCTGACGAGGGTATTTTGCCAGCTGTCTTGTGCAGAGGAAGACATAAACACACATTGAGAGCAAAATTTAAGTCCAGTCCCCATCTGTCTGGTTTTAATGAGTCCCATGTTGTTCATGGGAAGGTTATTCTTTGCAAATGAAATATCTTCCTAAACTGATACTCTAGGTTCACTCTAGAACAATAAATAACCTGTATTTACAATCTTTCAGTCATGGAGACATGTAGAAAAATGATTATGTGGATAGTCGTGACGCATTGTTTCTGTTTCAGTCTATAGTCCTTTTTTTTGTCATAACAGAGAGGATAGGTAAAAAATAAATATGTTACACTTTATCTACACATTTGCTTCTACAAAAGTCAATGTTTTAGAAACATTTTAAAAAACTACTGCATTTTATAGAAAAAGATTTTATATTCAATTGTTTGTTGCTTTTTGTGCCATTGTAACCATAACAAAATAAAAGAAACAATAACCGTAGTTCCTCGATGGCCAATACAAGCGCTGAATTGAGATGAAGATGCCCGTTGGCACCTTAATGTTCTTGCTACATCAGTACTAGCTACCTCTGCTATCAAACCTCTATGACACATGTACACTTGCTATTCTCTCTTGTTCCTCTGAAACACCGTTCTGACCAAGCTTGTACAATCTAGCGTGCCAATATTGTTTTCCTTTTGCTCCACAGTGGAACTGTTAAAATCTAATGCTGCATGGGGCTAGCCAACCAGATTAGCTAATTTTCCTATGTAATCAAGCATGATAGTTTCCTATTAACTGAAACCAAATTAGGCTGTAGTCCTATGGATACTTATGTACGTCCCATCTGAATGTACTGGACTTTGCATGTGAATAAACATGCATAGGATCATATTATTTAACAGGCATGTAACAGACCCTCCAATTCACCTGGGTATCACTTTAAGGGAGTCTAGACCCATTTCAAAAAAATGAGGCATTTGTCTCTAAACTTTCCTAGTCTCTTTCCTGTTCCTCTTCTATATGCTGATGAGTATAGTTAATTTTAAGTAGTCCATAATACATCACAGAAATATTCTTACTGCAAAAGTGCTATTCCATTGGACCTCCAGTTACAGAGAGGCAGTGACAATGCCCAGCTATACAAATGCCTTTCTTACAGAAGTGACTATTCGCTCCTGAGGCAAGGAATGTTCTTATTCATGAAAGACATTTTTTCTTCTGTGGCCAAGAGAGGTCAGATAGGAAGTGTACTTTGCTGTGGTTTTTTTTTCTCACTCTCTCTCTCTCTGTCAAAGGCATTCTCTTGAGGCAGGTCATGTATTTTGAGTCTCTATTTTATGAAGGCAGAAGAAAGAAAAGAGCTAAAAAAAGGTCCCAGGGTTTGTAGAAACTAAACATTTCAGAAGGTGCAATATCAGCATTTTGAAATAATCTCTCTGTCAATTGCCTTGTGATCATGGATCTGCAAGCAGAAAGCAGAAATATTAAATTAGCATTCTGGTGCACTGATTTATTAATAATTAAGATAACAATTAAAGGCCAAATAAAACAGTTTTTAAATGTCTTTATTTTATTTTTTGGCAACTATATATTTCTCTTCCAAGATGTGGAATTAGGAAATCTCATGAAAGCGCATAATATAGGTAGATGATTTGGTAGTCCATTCTGCCCCCAGGTATGTAGTTCAGGCAAAATATTGCAAAAGCAGCATTCTCCTAGTATATGGGGACTTCCCCTTTCCTCCCTCAAGTCCCCTGCACTCCCAGGATTTGTTCCAGAGGATCTCCGAGCCCTTTAGAATGGACTCAATCCAAGATATTCCTCTTTAATTTGAATACTAAACTCTAGCCTTTCCCAATTGGTAGTGTTCACCATTAAATGTTATTTTCCATGTGGTTTCTCATGTATTAGAGATGTGACCCAAGGTACTTGAAAAACGTTTGTTGGCATACTGTCTTCAGCAATAGAGAGCTGCCATACAGCTCACACCCCTGCATTTTAGTAAAACAACTGTACCCAGAAAATATGGATCCTTACCTCTACATTCATATTTAAGGTCTGAGAAGAACACCATTTCTTGAGAGAAGACAAATAATCCTAACCGTCCACCAGCATAGGTTTTGTCATAGATAGGACCAGAATCAGCCATGATCTTCTTTCCTTCATACATTACAACTCTGTAAGTAACAGTAGCAGTACTTAGTTCTATGCATGTTAGAGCATTTTATTTTGGAGTATTCACCTATCTAAAGTTTTAATAACCCTTTGATGCTTACCTGATGTAACCAGTCTTTGGTCTATGACTGAGACGCCATCTGTAGGCTGTGAAATCTTTCCAGCCTGTGTGACGAGGGTCATGCCACAAAGTCCGCACCTGCAAGGTAAATATATAAAGAGATTATGTTTTATTATGCTCGTACAAGATTAACTATATGCTTGGGTTGCCATTTCAGACACATCAAAAGGGAGTGAACAGTATATTCAGTGCCTTTGTGCTTTCTTTTCCTCATGCTTTGCCATGCAGCCTGCGTTGATTAAATGCCCAGGAGGGAGAGATATGTAAGCCTCCCACTGCATGGGCAGGATATGGATTTTAGAAAGGCACAAGAAACAGGAAGCAAATCCATAGTTTTTCTCTTCTTATTAAACCTGAAACAGCTTTAAGTGAATTTAGTGTAGTCCCTTGTGGGTAAGTATGATCTGTGAATCAGCAACAGTAAATCAAACAATATCTGTAATCAGGACAGCCAAATTTGAAACAATTTAAAAATAAATTGTTCTTAACTGTATATACTTGGGTAGTTACCCACCTCAGCTGAAATGAATACATAGAACTCCTGTTGTGCACTGGAGAGATCACAAAGGCTGACAGCAGGTCAGAATGACCATTGCTCTCTACATTATTCACAAGGCTCACATTCCATTTAATTTATAGTCCTCAGATCCTAGACAAGCAGCATGATTTATCAACAGAAATAATCTCTTACCTGACCAGCGGTATTTCCAGTGTGCCACAATGCATTACGAAGGTGTGTTCCAGGACCTGTGGTTGAGTTCACTACTTTGATAGAAAGACCTGAATATCCCTGAGCTTTGGTTGGCTCTGGATCCCAGTAAGTTTGGGTAACTTGCTTCCACATGACAACATAGAAACGACTACTTGACTGATATCCAAACACAAAGCCAGCATAGTCATCATCCCTTTCTGTATTAATGAAGAATGTGCCACTGAAATCAACAGCATTAAATTCATCAAAACCTGGATAAAGGAAATAAAATATGATGGTTAGCATTCTTGTAATAATAATAAAGATACATAATCCCTCATGAACTATTTGTTAAAATCAGTTAATGCACATGTATATTTTAGCGGGTTTTAAACTGCACTTGGTAATGTATAGCCTTTTGGTGAGAAGTTACTAATAACTAAAAGGTGATAGATTCCATCTAGATGTATCTATTGTAAAAACAGAAGATCAAGCTTGTCTGCTCACCAACTGCAAGTCCAGGATCACAGTTGACAGTCTGAACCAGTTCTTTGCCTTGGTGACGAACGACCCAGTTGGGATCATTTTGAGATGTTCCCTTTGGATCGAGAGGAACCATTTGAAATCGGCGAAAGTCTGTTTCACTGATGTCAACATTCTCAGGGCAAATGTCATCTATGTCTAGAACATTATCTTTGTCAAAGTCATCCTTGCATGCATCTCCCCTCCCATCACCTGGCAAAAAAAGTGGAAGGAGGAACAATTTTTTAAAAATTGAACATCTTAATAAGTCACATTTCAGATTTCATATTACATATTTTCTAGAATATTTATTTTAATCAATCATTCCATGGATTTAGTTGAATTAATGAAACCTTACTTGACATCAATAACTTTTACACTAGCTACATTAGGAATTGCCACCCAGGAAGCAAATTTCCTGACAAAATCATGTTTTCTTTACTCTCATCTGATTTTTAAATTTTTAAAAATAATATCCTAGTTCCAAACCTACAAAGTCTCTCCATTCTTTATGTGAAATTCTCAGAGTACAAATTTTCTCATCATTCAATGAAAAAAAAGGCAAATCCTTTAACTTGTAACTGCTTCTTATATTTTAGTCATGAGAATGGTTTTGAATGCACAGAAGCTCTTGGGAGATACACTGTGTTTTGTGCATAAGAATCAGTGTATCAGAATAAAAGAATATTTGCCAGGTTAATCAATATTGCTTTGTTGTGTAGCAAAATGATAAATAAATAAATTGGTACATTATTTCACAAGTTACAGAATGCTGAAATTGCAAAAGAAGCAATTAATCTGTTATTAGATTTTATTTTGAAAAGGATTGTTGAACATTGAACTGTGTATCTGGACTATGTATCACTGCACTGTGTTATCTAGCTAAACACTAGCCAATCCCACCAGTTAGAGAATTTAAAAGTGGATTGGTTATCTTACCATCAGAATCAAGTTGGTCTGGGTTGGCAACCAATCTACAATTATCTTTATCATCTGGAATGCCATCATTGTCATCATCATGGTCGCAGGCATCACCTTTCCCATCTTTATCATGATCAGCTTGGTTAGCATTAGGCACATAGGGGCAATTATCTAGATTATTTTGATGACCATCTTCATCTATGTCCTGGTTGCTGTCGCATTTGTCACCAATGCGATCAGAGTCAGAATCCGTCTAGAAGGCAAATATAGCAACAGGTTAAAGAGAGACTTAAAGGGGCCTGATGAATCATCTGGAAAGCTTGCTGCCACTTATTTTGGCTCAGTCATGACCCAAATTCACTAGTCTCTTGCTTTTGCTGGTGGGGCAGATGGAAGCCCTCATTTCAGTAGACAGAACAGATGTGTACAAACGGTACTTTGCATGCATGAAACTTATTCTTCCATTGACATGAATGGAGACGTTGACGTGCATGACAGCTCTTTGCACACTGACATGAATATAAGAAGGTCGACCTGAATCTAGTTATGTGCACCTTGCTGACAGTGAGAGGTTTCCTAATGTCCTCTTCCAGTTCCCAGAAAATGCTACATAGAAGGTTAAGTGACTCTGCCAAATAAAGTGAGTTGTGATGCAGCTGTTGCTCGTTGGCTCTTCTGCAAGCTAAAGGCACATCCTGGGTCTAACACAATGTGTGAGACTGTTGAAACTGAACTATAGCTCTGTGCTTTGAAGCACATTAAATGGCAAAAGAAACTACATTCATGTTGATTTCTGTATACACACACACTCTGCACACTCACCACTTGCTCTGCTTGTTTTGTGAGCCATCTGCATACCTAATTCTCATACATTTATTCATTAGCACAGGGACCCAGAGAAAGTCCTGTGGCTTCTGCTTTTTCTCAGCACACATTTCCACTTAAATTCTTTGTCAGAATCATTCAGATAATTTGAGAAGTGCAATTTCATCTTTCACATCATACCTTTGATTTACAATGCTGCATAATTGGGTGACAGTTTTTAAATTTACCTCATTGCTATGCAATGCTACCTCTTGAAACCTTTATCACAGCTTTTGTTCTTTGTAATGATCCAGTGCTGTAGTCACACTCGCTAAAATGTTTCAGTCATAAACTAACTGAATGCAAAACTGTATATTACAACACATTTCTAATGTACCTCAGTATATTGCTTCTGGTTTATATCGGGCCATTCAGTTTCTGAGCTTATAATGATGCAAACTATGACATGAATCAGATTTCTCTAAGTTATCTGTTTTGTGATACAATAACTTGAGCTGATGGCTCATGACTTACTCACTGAGAAAGGCAGTCACATAAAAACCAGCTAAACATACTGGATTAGTAGTTGAAAAATAACATGCTAAAATAAATCTTCTTTATGTCTATGTTTGATGTTTTTATGTATTGCAGAGACTGTGTGGATCTGGGTTGTCCGCTTCTCTGTATGATAGGTCTAAGGATTGCAAATAAAGAATTGATTGACTGAGTCTTCTTGAACATTATCACAATGTCACTGTATCTTGTTATCCATTGCTTTGGAAAGAACTTTGTTAAAAGAGTTTAATGAAACTAGAAAGAGTTATTAAACAAAAATTTGATACGTTCAACCAGTGGTGCCCAAAGGGTAATATGCAGGACTCATCTAAAAATGTACTGCAACTTTTTTGGGACAATTCAAGTTATGCCCCTGAAGCTATTAATCCTACTCTATTGTCCATAACAAGCCTCTGAAAGATTCAGTCACTGCTGCTATAGGATGAGCAAATTAAATGGAAGGGGACTGATTTCCCTATTTTTCCCAAGCCCTTAGTCACATAAAGATTCTTTATATTATATATGTTAATACTGGAACATGCTTTGAGCTGTTTGAATGGAGAAGGAAACATAATTGTCAGGTAGGTGTTCTGTACAACTTTAACCTTTGTCCTTCACAGTTTGGTATTTATATGAAAATCAATTCATTGTTTTCTTAGCCTCAAGATATTTAATGTAATGGAGAAACCTTTTCTTGTAAACACACTCCTTATGTTTCACCATATGTTCTGCTTTAATACTAAATATCTGAAAAAAAAAAACCTTAACCCAAATGTAGTATGGGTTCCATTATCTTAATTTAAACCTCTGCACTAATAACAGGGAAGTCTCTTTCAAATTATTTATTTATTATTAAATTTGAATTTCACCCTTCTCCGAAAAGTGGGATTCAGGAGTTCTACTTGTATTTCTAGCAGATATGGGTCCAATACAAGATGTTGCATGTCATTGTCACACATTCAATTCTCCTGCTTTATGTACTCAAACATCTAATACATTTTTTAAAATATATGTTTCATGTGTGTAATCAATAACAGTGGTTTTCTTTCTTGATTCTGCTGCTAGCTGAAACATATTGCAACAGTATGCATGACAAATAAGACATATCAAAGAGTAGGAAAGACTTGAATGTACAAATGCAATTTTATAGGTTAGTATATTAAGTTCACCTGGTCTGGATTGTGTTCCATAGGACAGTTGTCACACTGATCTCCAACACCATCCAAGTCTGTATCCTTTTGATCCACATTGTACACATATGGGCAGTTATCTCTTTCATTGAGAATGCCTAAAATGCATATAAAACAGTTCAGATGTTTTTGTACCTTGAATAATATGTGCATCCAAATGATATTCACTTAGACATTGACTGACTATAGAAAGGTAATAAGTAAAAGGAAGGCACTCAGGGAAAGCAAAGGTAAAGTCCATCTGTTCACCCTGACCTATAGCAAAATTGTTACAAATTACACCATACATAGCAATCCTATGGTAGCACAATTTCTCATCATACATTTCTCTACAATCCACATATGACCTAATGTGCAAAATAATAACTGAATAAGTAGAAACAGCTCTACCATGAGGCAAAATAAAGCTGTAGCCACTTTAGATGGGAGATATGATGCATAACAAAGGGAGATATGAACACAATCCATAGGAAAGTTTTCCTGCACAATGGCAATGAAGTGTACTGCTTATATTTAATTCAGTAAAACAATCTATAATTTGTTTTATGATTAATGTGAGTTTCTCTGTCAAACAGTGCAGCTCAAAGTAATTTCACTGGGACCTGTGCAGAGCAACTTCTTGAATAACATACAGGTCTCAAGACAAAGTATATTAAACCAAGGGATCAACAGAATTTCATATTAGTAGCCAGGTAACAACACTCTGTAGATGAGTATGGCAACTGTGTAACATTCAAGTGGATTTAAAAAAAGAAACAACAAAACTGTACCATCTCCATCAATATCCACAGCACAGGCATCTCCTTCTCCATTGTTATCAGTGTCTATCTGATCAGGGTTATGATTGTAGGGGCAGTTATCACAGCGGTCACCAACTTCATCCCTATCATAGTCATATTGTTGTGGGTTGTAAATGAATGCACAGTTGTCCTGCAAAAGAAAGGCAATTTGGAAAACTATATTAAAATCAGGCATATAGTTTTATTCGTGCACTTCATGTTCACAGTTTTTTACAATTATTTGTGAGAATAAAAACAACAAACAACAGTAACAAAGGTATATAGGTAGACATCTTACTTCTTTTGGCATGCTTTTTAGAATATGTGAAGAGCAACCACTACCACCACCACCACCTCATACACAATGTGAGTGCAGAGGCAGGCACCACTTCTTTACTGCAAGAGCAGATAAGATAGTATCCTGTTGCTGAGGAATCATGACCAGAGCACTCAGTTCCACCTCTGGTTCCTCCTTCACCATTGCTTGTGCAAAGGGAGTGCAGCAACTCCTCATGGAACTCCCCCATACACTGGAGATTACCTGGGGAAACACTCCACATTTGCAACAGAATTCTAGCCTTACTATTGATTTCAACCACAACTCTTAAAGAGTTTGACCCATAACTGAAAAGTAGGCACTCCTTTTGTTTTACATACAGTGGGGTCTCTACTTAAGAACTTAATCCGTATTGGAAGGTGGTTCTCAAGTTGAAAAGTTCTTATGTTGAATCTGCATTTCCCATAGGAATGCATTGAAAACCATTTAATCCGTATCTGCTCTTTTCCGTCCATAGAAACTACAGTGGAACCTCTACTTAAGAACTTAATCCGTTTTGGAATAGTGTTCTTAAGTTGAAACGTTCTTAAGTTGAAGCAAAATTTCCCATAGGAATGGACTGAAAACCAATTAATTCGTTCTGGCTGGGTTTTTTTGTTATGTAGAGGTGCGTTCGTACATTGAAGCATTAGTTCCCATAGGAACTAATGCAAAGCTGGTTAATACGTACTCTACCACTAGGGGGAGATATTTTTTTAACCTAAGATGATCTTAAAAAAAGAGCAGGAAAGGTTTTTTTTCCTGTTCTTATCTTGGATTTCTGTTCTCAAGTAGAAGCAAAATTTAGCAAATGGAGCTGTTCTTAAGTTGGATTGTTCTTAAGTAGAGACGTTCTTAAGTAGAGACCCCACTGTAATGGGTTCATTCCCTCACCTTCTTTACCCTGTAAGATAGGCTAAACAGCCCTATCTTACTCTGATGGTGGCAAGGGGAGAATGATCTATTGTCAGAACAAACACAATATACTATACCCTGCCATTTTGCAGTAGGCAGGGCAGGAAGTGGGATGTTTTTTTTCTTTATACTGACTTGAATGGGATGGTATTAATTACAACAGGAGAATGTGCTATATGTTCCTACATTTCTTTTAATTATTTTTCAAGCTTGAGCCCACAGCTATCAAGTGGTGATGGCACCATCTTAACCACATAAAGCATATCAGTATTTTTCTCAGACTTACTCTGTCATCTGGAATGTTGTCATTATCATCATCATCGTCACAAGCATCACCAATTCCATCCTTATCATAGTCTTCTTGCCCAGAATTGGGAAGATTGGGGCAGTTATCCTGCATCAAAGGAAATTCATTTATTTCTCAGCAATGTATAAATCTCTCACTAGTTCCATAAAGAGGTGCTCAGATTACAAAAGTACCATCTTGCTTAGATACTGGCTTTGATGGCACCATTAGAATTTTCTAAAAATTGCTAAGACTATATGTGCTTTTATTAATTGAACTAAGTAGCGATAGCAATTTCCCCAAATAAGGACAGTATAGAAATATGCTTACTTTAGTGCAGTGGTAGGTAGCATTGGCAACACAAACAAGGTTCTCATTTGGCCACCCATCTAAGTCTGTGTCTTCTCCGCAGATCTTCCCATCACCAGCATAGCCTGGTTTACATTCACAGCGGTACATGGGGTCTGTGAAGTGGCCAAGGTAAATGCACTTGGCATGCTTGTTGCAGTCATGTGTTCCATCAGCACATGGGTTACGTGGTTTGCAGATCTAAAGAACCACACAGAAACAACAAAGGTGTGAATCCACTTGTAGACATGAGACAGCCCCTTTCTTTTGATATATTAGTGCAACAGCTGTGCATGGAAATCAATTCTTAACATAACACACAGTTCTGTTGTGTGTAAGATTTAGGAGCAATTTAAAGTATTCTAAATTTGTTTCACTGAAGTATATTGCAAATACACATTATTCTTAGCATCAGCTCATCCTGCCCACTTCTAGGAAATCATGACTGTACATTCAGAGTGTCATAGAGAAAAGCTATTATGAGCTAGACTATTTATTGTTGTGGCTATTGGGAAAGTACAGCTATGATCACAAAAATACTTTTTCCTGTGGCTACAGTTTGATTCAAATCATGCCTTCTTTATACAATTGTGTGCTTTTGATCAATATTACGGAGAGGAATGTGACAATGTGAACTCATCTTCAGTATATTTCCAGGTGTGAAATAAACCTTTGCCCAAGCTCCAATAAGGTTTAACCCTGCTTAGCTTCCAGAATTAGAGAAGACCAGATGTATTCAGGGTGACACAGTCTGAGACTCTCTTTTTACAGTAACTTATAATTTCTAGAACCATGACAGAATTTATTTTCCTTGTTGGTCTTGCGTTATAGATCCAGTAATAGACTGTGATTTGTAAACAAGCAATATTATAATTTTGGTACCTGTTTATTTGCTATTGCATTTTCAACACCTTGGCCAAATGGCTGTGTTCCAGTGAACCGTGATGGGCAAGGTAGGCAGTGGTAACCAGGCTCAGTATTTTCACACCTGTGCACTCCACCAAAGACAAAGCAGGCATCTGGGACCTCTTGACACTGAGATAAATAATAAAAATGAGATAACAGGAAGTTTTATGCTTGCATGTTTAACTTTTGGTTAAAACAGTTTAAACTTACTGTATAAAGAATTAAAGTCATTTTACCTCATCAATATCTTTGCATTTAACCCCATTTCCACGATAGCCAGCAGGGCATGCACCACATTTCCATGAGCCATCAGGAAAACTAGTACATGTTGTTCCCGCAAAGCAAGGGTTAGATAGGCATCCATCTGAAAGAGGAAGAAGGTGGGATGGATTCAAGGATGTTATTAACTTTATGCAAAACAACAGCAGCAAGTAAAATCTGTGTCCAAACATTCCTTTTTTAAAATTTTACTTTTTCTCTACTGGTAGTTATAAACATCTGCATTACAGTGGTACCTCGCAAGACGATGCTAATTCGTTCCGCAAAAAACGTCATCTTATGAAAACATTGTCTTGCGAAACGCGGTTTCCCATTGGAATGCATTGAAATCTAATTAATGCGTTCCAATGGGAAAATAGTCATCTTGCGAAAATCGTCCATAGAAAACATTGTCTTGCGAAATGTGGTTCCCCATTGGAATGCATTGAAATCTACTTAATGCGTTCCAAAGGGGAAAATTTGTCGTCTTGCGAAAATCGTCCATAGAAAACATTGTCTTGCGAAGTGCAACAGCAATTGCAAAAACCAATCGTCTTGCGGATTAATCATCCCGCAAGGCAATCGTCTTGCGAGGAACCACTGTACTTTACATTAGCAGGAAATGAGATCAGGTCTGAGTAGCATGCAAACAAAACATAGCTGTATCTTATGTATATATTTTTCTTCTCAGTTTTTCCACTGTATTCTGAAGATAAAAGAATTGCTAACAAATGCTGTTTTACAGTTTACATTTGCAAGAGACAAACACTCACCAATTGGACAATCCTGCTTATTGCAGATCTGGTTATCATAAGCTTCACCAATACAATCCTTCCCTCCGTACTGGGGCTCAGGATTGTTGCAGAGACGTTCACGCTTCTGAACACCCCCTCCACATGTGACTGGGCAGGTGTCCCATGGGGACCATGGTCCCCAGTTTCCATTAACTAAAAAAAAAAAGTGAACATTATAAGAATAACCATCCAGGAAACCAAGCACAAGTGCCTCTGCACTCTAACTATGCCTAGTCACAACACAATTGAAAACTTAACATGTCAGTCTGTTTCTGGTGTTTCTTATTATTTTCCTTCTAAGAGAAGACAGAGTATACTAAAAAAAAAAAAATTCACATTAACCTTACTTGGACAAGGGCTTTTTTGGCAGGGCATATTTTCTCTTGCTTCTCCTTCACACTCTTTGCCACCCATTTGTGGAAGAGGAGAGTTGCACAGTCGGATTCTAGTGATCACTCCGGTTCCACAAGTGACAGAGCAAGAAGACCAAGGGGACCAGTGGCTCCAGGCACCATCCTGCTTGACTATAAACAGACATAAGTGTTACTAATGATAATGAATCAAACCCTTTAAATAATTAGTAACTTAGTTCTGAAAATGGTAGTATAGAACTGCTACTAGATTAAAAAATTAATATATTACAATAATATGTAGAGACATAGTAATGTCAAACACTACTAAGAAGCATTACATTTAATCTGGTGTGTGCAAACATAAACAGTAATTTATGCATTAGTATTTTTAGTGAGTTTAGACATCAAGGCTGGAATCCTGTTAAAGGAACGCGGAGGAGAATGTAAATCATGTAGGTTTCTCTTCTTTCACAGGCTGCCCATCCTATGGCTGGTCTCTTGCTATAGCAAGATTGGTCATGCACTGGTGCAGCTGTCAGAGGGTGGAAAACAGCTGTACAATTGCTTTTATATATGGAATTTTTCTTAGTAGGATTCTGCCTGAACTCTCTTGTCAACTCCTGTTACTAGAAATAAACATTCAACCTTGCACTACAGTTCTTGTCAGCAACAAGAAGCATTAATCAGAATATACTTTCTGAACAAAATTTTGCACAGTCCAAAGTAGAGACTGCATTTAATTTCAGCATAATGAAACTAAATACTTACATCTCTTATCACATTCCCGCATGTTGCAGATTCGTGTTTGCACAGAGGAGCCTTCACAGTGATGGTTGATTCTGTCACATGAACGTCCTCTCTGCTGGATTCCATTCCCACAGGTTGCAGAGCAGGTAGTCCATTCAGACCAAGGAGACCAAATGTCTTCTGCAGAGTCACTCACTGCAAAGAGAGGCACTTTCCTATTTGTATCATGTAGGAATAACTTCCTACTATATTTCTTAGGCTGAAATAGTTTTAAATAAAACAGCTTAACATATAATGTGCTAAGACTTTTATTTCTTGTTTGAAACTGCACAACATTCTCAGTATTGTTGCAGCAATTCTTTCCAGACAATCATGTTTGTCTTACTAGACTAGTACTGGAATGGTTACTAACATGATACATGCCTAGCTTTAACAAAACAACAAGCATAAATTTATTGCAGGTCTTGCTTCACTGGGAAACATTTGGTCAGAACAACACATCAACAGATTGAACATTTATGTTTTGAGAAGAAATTATAATAGAATTTTTAACTAAGAGAACATTTTGCAACCAAAAGTTTCAGATTCAATTTATGAACAATTAAGAAGCAATTTTACATAGAATTAGTGTGGAAACCAGAATAATTGGGAAAGCAAGGCTGTTTAGTGGCAAGAGAGTGCTATACTCATATGATGGCATTTAGATTACATGTGTAGTATGTGTTGAAAATGATTACTGAGAAAATGATAAGAAGCTTTAGGTACTTACGCCAGCATCGTGGGCAGCATTCTCCATCAGGAACAGTGGCATTAGAACAAGACATGACAGGACAAGATACTTTATGACAGATAACGACAGAATTCTGGACAAAGAAAAAAATTAACAATTTAATACATTCAAAAAATCTGATACTTCACCTCAAAATGGCATAACTTTGCAAAGCCTATCAGATATATCTATTAGAACTGATCTAAAGCCTATCCAGACCTTACACCCAACTGTATGAAACCATTACTCTCAACTTCCCTCAGTACCAACACTCATGAGCAATCTTGGGAGGTTGTGATTTGAAGCAGAAAGCAAGAGCATTTGTGGGAATTCCTTCAGGAATATGTGAAAGTATTTTGGATGGGGGGGGGGACTTGAAATGGAAAGTGAATACAAAAACAATGTAGTACCTCCTACTTCTGTCTTTGTTCTGAAAGTGGGATTTGTAAGAAAATTTGCATATGATTGCTATCTGGAGTGGAAGTAATGTTTAATTCAACTGTCACTAACATCTGCAAAGGTTTCTTGATGTCCATGTGAACTACCACACAGTAATTTATTTAATCATTTATAACCCAATTTCTTGAGTTATACTTCTCTAGGGAAAAAAACAAATTCTTATGACATCCTAAAGACTAACATGTCGAATAAGCTTTTATGAACTACAGTCCACTTTATCGAACAATTTGTATTAATCAATGGCATGCTAAATGTATATGTCAAATCTAGCTGAATAGCCTTTCCAGATCTAGTCTCAGAAGGTTAAAAAAGATCCTCAAGTCAGTGTGTTTTTCTTACTTAGTAGTCTGAATTTCAATTGATTATATGTGAAAAGATAAAATGGATTTAACAGAGTTGGCTCAAATTTCCACAATCCATGTTGTAGCTGGGTGTGACTTCTGTCTTGTGCCAAAAATTGTCTCAGAGTGTAAGAATTAATGGTAATTTTAAAATGTATGCTTTTGCCAGTTCTGTTTCTTAAAAGATAAGATATAATGTGTTTTATAGCTTTAGAGGCCAGCATAACAAAAGACCATGACATATGTTGGGAATATGCAGAGACCTAATGCACCATTAGCCAAGAAAAGGTGAAAAATAAAATAATTCCTACAGTTATTTTAGCACTTGGCATTCTGAATTTTCAAAGGAGGGCCTTTAATAGGTGAAACAACAAGATAGCACAATTTATGACCCTTTCAAATCTAACACACATAATATATTATTAGTTAATACAATGAATTTGTACAATATTAACAATTTGTTATTATTTTGGATACTTGAGGATATTTTGACAGATTTAGAACCAATTAGATGTGTCATAGGAGGCTGTTTTATGCTAAAAGTGTCCCTTTGCTGATTTTACCTAAAGAAGAAAGTATACAGATACATGCCACATGTTTCTTTCTGTGGGTAGAAGAGTGGCAGTTTACTTAGTTACTAATCTTTGGATACAATTTCACAGTGCACCAGAGAATCCTGAAGGCTGAAGATACTAGCACCATTCAGGAATTCCTGGCAGTGTGCTGCTCCACCTGCATGGTTTAGAATGCTGGAGGGTCAGAATTCTAAATTATACAGGGCATCTCTATGATCAGAGCCAGCTGCTTCCTCCTGCAGACATTTGGTCTCAGCACCTGTAGGGACAGAAGTTTGGCCTCAACATCTGGAGGGGAGCACCTTGTGACTGAGAGAAGAAGCAGGACTAGCAACTGTAATCTTCAGTCTCTTTCTTCATACAATGAGCAATATGTGTGAAGCATAAGACTTGAATGGGGATTCTGTTGCATAACTATGCATGTATTTCTTTTCCTGTTCTGTATAGAATGCCAGATTTTTCTTACAAAATTCTTAAAACTAATTTTCTTTTATAACAAATGGAAAAGGTCAGATGCTAATAAATATAAATCTGGTCCATTTGAAAGTACAATAATTCCCCACATAGGAATAACTATCAGTGTTGCTTTAAAAGTATGGCCCATTATTTTAGTGTATAATCTACATTTCTGCATAATAGACCACTTAGGCATATGTTGATGACAAATCAAATATTATCCCATTATTATGTTATAAGGTAGGAACCTTTACCTGGCAAGTACATGTCGTGCAGCTATCAGTGGTCCATTCTGCTGTGTTTTGATACACCACTTTATTATGGAGGCACGCTCCAGGACTAATCTCAAACCCACCACCAACGAATTCCATAAGACCATTCTTAAAAGAAAAGAATAATAATTTTACATGATATTTACATAAATTTGTAAAGTCCATTGTAAATATAACAGATAAAATGTATAGAATATATTTTAAAAATATATTATACTTGAGTGCAAGTTCAGTTAATAGTACTGGACAATGTTTTCATGTATGTGCACTTGAAATGCAACTCTAAGCATGAATAAACTTGAATATCATAAGACTGACTTCAGCTAACCAAACATAAGGTCATGGGGCCAATGCCAACTGAGGAATCAAGCCAGCACTTATTTTTCTGCATTCAGTCCCTTCTGTGGAATCACAAGGAGATATTTCAGAGTTAATTAGGCTATGCACAAATGAAACCTACAACCACAGATTCTGTAACCATAGTGGCTGGAAAAACTATCACCGCCATACTAGAAATAGCTGCTGCACCCTCTTTATCCACATATAGTTCCATTTATATTGAAGGCTTAGCCCACAGGCAGTAGTGAGAGGCAGCCTTGGTTCAAAGAGGCAGAGAAAAAAAAGGAAGAAAGGATAAGCTCTGTTCCTATGTGTAAAAGCTTCTCTGCCTAGTCACCTGAAAGTTGCCTTTATTCATCACAGGAGAGAGGCTGCTTACAAGGCTGCTTTATATAGAATTGTTGTATGCAGAAAATAAGCAGCTTGGTTGAATGTGTCAATGTACCTCTAAAAACCTATTACATTATAGTGCAGTTAATAGCCACTCACCACCTTGTGAACTGAATCCTGAAGTTTTGTGACCAAGGCACGCAGGCTTTGCAGTTCTACAAACACATTGCTTAGTTCATCACAGGAGAATCCACAAATTGCCTGGATATCCTTTGTTTTGTGCCCAATGTAGTTTGTACGGATGGCTGGACGGGAGCCATTCATGTGGTTGCCAACTTTAATAGTTGACCTGATAGCTGAAACAAAAGAAAATGCACACCTGTTAAAATCATACACATACAGACACATATTAAAATACAGAACCAGAAATCAACTAATACACAGCAATTTCTTAATGTACAATGATTTACATTACACTCTATATCCAAACTTTGTCTCATTTAATGCACATATGATAAGTATCCCTTCCCCTTACCAGTAACCATGATTTCTATTGATAATTACATTTAAAGCATATTACAGACTTACAGCTTTCACAGCCTTTGTTCCTCAGGATGGCTTCCAGTGTGGTTCCAAAAACAAACCGCACATTCTGCAGCATTCCCTATAGACAGAATTGCAGCTTTTGGTGAAAAACGAGACAAAAGAACTGCATTGCAAAAGGAGTTGCACATATCTGTTTCGTTTCTTTAATTTCCCATCTTGATAATGTATATATCTATTAGTTAGTTGCTTGTATTATTAAGTTTTAATAACTATATTATTCTATTGTATTTTATCATTTTTTTGTAAGCTGCCCTGAGTAGACTTTGTCTAGAGGGGCAGGGCATGAATCTAAATAAAGTAAAAGTAAAAGTAAAGATCTAAAATATATCTCTTTAGAAATGAATATACATCTTCATATTTTCAGTAATTTTTGAATATGAAGACATACTGTAAAAACAATAAAAGTTTAAAAAGCATTTTTGCAACTGAGTTTGTAGATGTAAAAATGTACTGGCTAGAATACAGGTTCATTAGCTTTACAACACCTCTTCATTCTCTAAATAAACATACAGAAAAGATCACTGCATATCAGAAAGTTTAAAAGTTTTTTCACTTAGTAATAATAAAAATTAAAAACTGTGCCCCTTCTCACCTCATTGGTTTCTGGTGAGTTCCCTTTTAACAAGGAAAAGCCATGGGCAGAAAAATGTGAACCTCTCTGAAACCTATTGCTCAAGCTGATGAGAGTAGGATCAGTCCATACAAGCTTCTTGAAATAAACTCAGGAAGACATCTCACCTGGAAATTGTCATTGAATCCTCCTTTGGCAATGCGGAGTCTGGCACTGCTAGCCAAGTCTCTGGTGAAGATGTTCTGAATTGGTATTTCCAGCTCAGCATTATCGATCTTGTCACATCCCACATAAAGTTGGGCTTGATCCTCTTGGACTAAGAGGGTGATGTTGTTCCATTGGGCATTGGGCAACTCAACATTCTCCACTGACACCAGAGTCTGATTGCCCTCCTTGGGAAAGACACTTAGGTCCAATGTTTTGGCCTTGCCATTTAGGACCAGCTTAAAGACATGGCCTGAATTGTCCTTACGCTCAACAGCCAGCAGGGTGCCAGGATTCTTTTTTACTGGGCGAAGGTTCGCTAAAAGAATGAAGCCCTTCTCAGCTTGGATGGCATAAAGAATGTCTTGGAATTTGTGGTCAGGAATAGCAGGGATACGGTTGGCATCCTCAATGCGGTAGGCCGGGCTGGAAATCTCTGGTCCCTTTACTGGATGAACCCCTGCTGCCTTGCGGGCTGCTCCCTTGCGACCAAAGCCAATTAACTCAAAGAGATCGAAAACACTGTTATCATCACCCGACTCTGCCAAGAGAACAAAAGAGCAAGAGAGAGGAGGCAGAACTAATTATTGTGCATCAGAACAGGAATGCATGGCTTCAGCAAGAAGGGCATGCTGAAACTAGAGTCTGAACTAGGGCTTACTCACTGTGTTTGAACCAAATTTGCAACTTTACTGTGAAAAGTGCCACCAGCCAGAAGGCTGTTAAAGGGCTGCCACAGCCTGTGTGGAGTGGGGGAAACAAAGGAATGTGCTCTGGGCGACTGGGAGCAAAGGAAAGCAAGCCAGCTATGCGTGTTCCAAGAGAAAAGGAGGGAGTCAAATTGGGGCGGCTGTCAAAAAGCACAGGGCACCATGGAGGCTCAAAGAGAGTAGCGAGCCCTGGGGGAAGCAATAAGCCTTGCATTTAGCAAGCAATGAACCTTGCATTTAGCAAGAGTGTTCATAGGAGCTTATTTTGGCCCTGGGCTGGGGAACTCCACTGTGGTATATAAGCATAATTTGCACATGCAATGTGATGTTCCCCACAAGGCCAGTGTGTCTGCCGGCCTATGTTTAAAATAAACAAACCTCCGGTGGGGATAAGAACTTCATTGTTCCCCTTCCCGCAGGCACCCACAGGACTTGGCTCAGGATCTGTTCCCAGTGCTAGTGCTCAGCTTTGGAACAGAAACTACAATGACAATTTGAAGAGGAACTTTGATCGCGTTCAGTGGACATGGCCTTAACCTCAGCCAGCCAGCCTTTCACCACCTCTGACAGCCCTTCCAATGAGTCAGAGGGGCAGGCCGGTTTCGATTCATAGCACCTCTCCTCTTTTCTGTTTGTTTATTTGTCTAATAATTAACCTCGGAGGCTTCCCCGCCCCGGCCTTCCTCCAGAGCTTGCAGGTCTGGTCAGGAGCGTCCCCTGGCGCAGCGCCCAGGAGCCGGCCAAGTCGGGGGGGGGGGGCCGGCGGGCCGGGGGGGGAATGAGCTGCCCCTCGAGGGGAGTCCGCTCAAGAAGCAGCGCTTGTGAGGGAAAGAGTCCCACTCCTCCGCCACACACAGGCACCGCGCGCCTCCACATACAGTGCACCGTTGGGCACCGCGACGACCGACCGGGGCAGCCGTTCCACGAGAAGACCCATTTGGTCAGGGCCGCAGAAACGCTTGCCCCTCACAGGCTGCGCCTAGTCTCGCCACAGTCCCAAGGGAAGGCGGGAAGCGAAGTCCTTCATTTTGGTGCGACCTTTGGCCGCAAGGGGAAAAAAAAGGCGGGCACTCAGCCGACCTCACGCGGGGCTTCCCAGCGATCCCGTCCCCTGGCGTTCAGGTTCGCCGCAGCTGATCAAGTCTTTTCCAAACAGGTCTAAGCTAGGATGCCTTCTTTACGTCCAGTCAGACCCTTGACCCGTCTAGCGGAGTTGGATGACACCCTTCCCCCCCCCCGTCCATTTTGAGGCGAGGTTCCTTTTTCCACCCTCTTCAGAAGCGGCAGGTCCCCAGGGCTGCCGACTAAAGTCTTCTTCAGCCTAACTTGAGAGGCGCGCCGGCGTTCAAATTGCATAAGCGAAGAATTCCGCATCGACAGGGATGTCCGGGGGGGGGCATGGGGCTGCTTGACCCTCCCCAACTCTGGAGGTGTGTATTATTTTAAGGTACGCAGGCAGGTACTGTGTTCTAGCGATGTGTACTATGCAGTAAACACACCACTGTGCAGCAACACGCGCGCGGACCCAAATTCCTTCGGGCGCTCTTCCTGCACACCTAGTAACGCGATCTTATTCCTATTCCTCAAAAGCCAGCCTGGAGCCATGACAAGAAAACACTTCCCGTCCCGATCTTTAGTTGGCAACGGGACAGCTTTCCTGGCTAATTCCCCGTGATGCCCGTCACCCCTGGCTTCCTTTTCTGTCTCTCCGCTGCAATCCATCCATCCATCCATCCATCCATCCATCCATCCATCCATCCATCCATCCATCCATCCATCCATCTCTTTCTTTACCTGGAATCTGATTCGATGCGTGGACCCCAAGCATGAGAAGGAGAAAGAGACCGCCTGACAACTCCATGGCAGAGATCTCGCCCCGAAGTGGCAAAAACCTTGAGAGAAGAAAAAGAAAAATCAGCCTGGTCACTGGCAACTTCACCCCAAGGCAGCCGCCTAGGTGGCGGCCGAAATCAGAAGACCTTTGAAGAGCGAGTCGTCGAAAAATAGAAAAGGTTAAGCCAAAGAAAAGTGATCGAGGAAAGAAGACGAAAGGGATTTAAAAGGGGGGGGGCATAAGACAGGGGAGAGAGAGTAGCATGCCTTAAAAAGCGCCTTAGTGTTTTATACTGGTGATTTCCGTTCGCGATGTTACGGCAAAGTTTGCAGCAGGAGAAAAGCTGCTCCTCCACTCCCGCCCTTACCTTTACAGAAGGAAGAGACGGTGAGCCTCGAGCAATAACCGGCTCCGAGAGCAAGGACGTCCCCTGCTTGAACCCAGTGGAGAGTGACCAGTATCCTTGTGTGGCTCGATGTTACACGAACTTGGGTTTAAGTGTCCTCGGCTGTATAGAGCCCCCCACGGCCCTTGAAGAAGTAACGTCTCCGCCCGTGTCTCTTGCGGTCCTAGAGCAATCCAAGCGAGCGAGCAGTCCGGAGTCTTGGCTGGCGATGGTGGTGGTGGAGGATCGCAGATGGGGAACAACGGTAGCCTGCTGCTGCTGCTGCTGCTGCTGCTGCTGCTGCTGCTCCCGCGGCTTCCCCTTGGCTGTTACCCCTGGCTGCCTGCACTGGAGCGGCTGCCGGCGCTTCTCTTTCTTTTAAGGAGGCTCTCGCATTCCTGAAACTTTGCCAGCCAATCAGCAGCAGCCGGGCAGGA
The DNA here is from genome assembly GCF_051106095.1 of Pogona vitticeps. NCBI lineage: Eukaryota > Metazoa > Chordata > Lepidosauria > Squamata > Agamidae > Pogona > Pogona vitticeps. Next base: position 304,513,292 of record NC_135783.1, read on the forward strand.
AGCGGCTTGGTGTTTATCCAGTTACTTCACAACAACAACACGCGCGCGCGCACACACACACTCACACACGCCCCCCCCCCCCACGAAATGCCAAGGGAGGGGATTTAACGCGCGCGACCGCGGGGGAAGGAAAGGTTGATGAACTGGGAAGATCCGTGCAGTCAATGGGGCGCTTGGCCATTGGCATCAATGGGATGCTGTTGGCGGCGCCCCTGCTGGAGCTGCGCCCAACTGCCCGGTGTACCTAGAGTGAGTTAGAGACCTGGACAGAGAGGCGGCTCGTCCCCACATACCGCGGGCAGTTGTGAAAGCCAGCCTCTGTGCGTGTGAATGAATGCGATTCCCTGCAAGGGCAGGTTTCAAAGGACACCGGACAGCACAGTTTTAAAAGTTGCGAGTTCCACTTTCCCCGGAATCCCGTAGTAGTCAGTTCTTCCGCAGAGACAGAAGGCGAGCAAATGAGCAGAGGTGGCAGATTATTCGGGAGCAACCTGAGAGACAGGGTGAAACCGAATCGCCCTCGGGCTGATATCTCTCATTTATTCAATTATTTATTTCCTTTGCGCCCTTCCTTTCCTACAGCGTACATAGTTCTTTTCCTTCCCTTTTTTGTCATCACCACAATCTTGAGAAAGAAGTCAGGCCAAGGGAAGGGAAGTGACCCAAGATCTCCCTACCGAGTTGTGCGGCTCACTGAGGAGCCCGGTCTCCCAAGGGCCATTCCAGTACTCTTCAGCCCTGGTGGGGCAAGCGACGGCCCTTGCCGATCCTGCAAGGGAAAATCCCTCCCGAGCAGCCCAAAAGGATGGCTGCACCTAAGCGATCCCTTCCCCTCCCATCACACCTTAAGGACCTTCCCGCCGCCGCCGCCCCTCCTCCCCCGTGCCGACCAGAGGGAAAGCACAGGCAACCAAGAGAAGGGGGAGGGCTGCTACTTCTGATCTTCCCAAGTCACCAGGCCACTCTTCCCTATTTCCGGCCCTCGCCTTGCGGACGCGGCTCACTTGCCATCGCTGCCTGGGCGGCACGGCGAACGGGCGGGAGGCACGATGGCTGTGAAGAAAGGCGCTGTGGCCACTTTCTGCCGCCTTCCCCTTTCAGAAGGATCTGCTACTCCTGAGGGTGGCCCAGACGTGACCGAGAGACCAGGGGCAGAGGACGGATCCCTTTGATTCTCTACACTGCCGGCCTTTGTAAAACCACACCGTGTGCAACCCCCGGGAAGAAGTGCTCCTTCCCCCTAAATCAGAAAAAAAGTCTGACGATGTGGATTGGATCCACGAAAGCTTGCACAAGTCTTTGAACTGCCATGACGTTTTTGTCTTATTTCAATTTTATTTTATTTTTCCCTCTGGTACTCTTTACCCAAAAGCGCGCGCGAAAAGACCTCTTTCGGCGCCCTGAGGCCCTGCCGCCTCTGCGCTGCCAGGGATGCCCGGAATGCTGCTCACGCACCCGCCGGCGATGGCGCAAGCCTGTCGCGCCGGGCCCCCTCCTGCCTCGCGCTGGATGCCCGCTTGGGGGCGCCCTGCGAATTCATATACTGCGGGCCCGGACCGAGCCGGCGGCATTCCTCGGCTGGGGTGGGCGGAGGGAGGCTGCCCTTTGCCTTTTATAGAAAACCAAGAAGTTGGATGTCAGAAGGCTCCCCCTCCTCGCCCTCCCGAACCTCTTCTCTGTTGTGCGTCCTTTACCCCGGCTCGCTCCCGTTTGGAGCCCGGCTCAGCGAATACCACCCAAAGAAGGCGGCCGGGCGCCTAGCTAGGGGCCGCGAGTGCGCAAGGAATGAGACTTGGCAGGGCCCCGGCTCTCTCCCACTCGCCGCCCCTGGAAGCTCTTCCGGGCGGACAGCCGGCTGCCGTGCGGGGCGTTGTCAGGGCCGTCCCTAGTCTCGCATATCTTCACGGCGCGGATTGGCAGTCCCGACCCCGCGCCTCGTTGCCAGGCGGTGTGACTCCGGCTGTCTGGAATCCCATTCATGCCCTCCTCGCCTCTGACGTGGAAACCGAGGCAGCTCCGCGCGGGGCGAGATGGGAGGATTGCTCTGAGACGTTGGAGCCGAGCCTCTCTCGACCTCGGTGCTTGTTATTGCTGCTGAACAGACACCGGGCGATCCTCCTCCTGAAATTGAGAAGGCTCTGAACCGGCGCGCCCCGGAGACTAAAAACGAGATCAAAACTCTACACCCACCGATCTCTGGCAGGACGTGGTTGCTTAAACGCCTTCTGTGCCCAACTCTCCGAGAGACTGGCGTAAAATTCAAAAGCACAACCAATTAATTAGAAGGACTGCATGATTAATGGCGTGCCACTGAATCAAGCTGCTCCCATGTGGCGTTTTCATCAGAAAGCTCTCTCTTGTTAGAAGAGTTCAGAGCCCAGGACAAATTATTTTGTGTAAATAATCTGTGAACACATCTCCCAATCCAGGTGCTTTCTAAACTGTTCCCAGGGGATAAACCATTTGTCTCTGTAAGTCAATAAAAACAACTCCCGCTCCCTTTGTTATAGGCCCTCTCCATCTTACATTTCATGTTTGCTTTGGTTAGTTAATTGGGTGATTTAAAAGGACAACAAAGCAAATATTGAATAGTCCACCACTACCTTAATTGCCGTGTAAACACATTTAATGGGAGGCTTTCTGCTTTGGTTAATACCAGTCAGAGAAAAGACTGTGGAATGTGTATTTGCACAGATATAGCTACATTAAAAAGAAATGTCTGTGCAAACAGGAGAAACTTATTTCTGCTTCAACGGACTTTCATTAGGGATGTGTGCTGTCTTGGGCAAATATGTAAATACAGACCAAATCAGTAGTATTTGTGTGTTGCCATGGTGACCGTGAGGCAGAGCAAAGAGCCTAGAGGCACTTACAAGGCAGAGTGTATCTTCCCCCAGATTCCTCACATTAAATGTGACATCTGGGTGGATTAAAAAATATTTTAAATGGTACAATTTGATTACAAGCAGGGAAAGAAATGGAGAAACCAAGGAAGGTGGTGAGGTGGCCTTAGTGGAGAGGGAGAATATGTCCTTTATATTAGTGACAATCCTTCTTTTCCTTTCCAGCTGCGAAGTAATTGATGAAAGCACCAAAGTCTATAGTGTTTAGAATTTTGTTTCTGCATTATTCAGTATATTGTGCCCGTGGAATCACAGAGCTGCACTAATTTCAGATCCGGAGAAAAGGATAAAGAGGAAGGAAGAAAAGAGAAAGGATGGAAAATTGGGAGGTTTCTTTAGCTTTTTTTCTAACAGGAAAAAAAACATGTCATTTTGAACAAGCTATATGCAAGACTGGTGGATGGTAAAAAGAGAGGGTTGAAAAAGGGACAGGATAAGGTAAAATTGAGGTGATATAAAGGAAGGGCAGCTCCCTGTGCCACACTTGTCTCTTTTTAAATGCAATCCCCTGTGGCTGCCTTAGGAAGCTTTTCTGCTCCTTGATGAGATTGGGACTTCTGGCAGTTGGCGGGGAGGGGGGGAGGGAGAGCTTCCAAGGAGACAATGCTGGTATTAATGTCTGCTTAAGTTAACATTATGGATGTTGAAATACTGCTTTCATGCTTCAGAATAATATTTGATCTTTTTTTGTTTATGTTTGTCCCTCAAAAAGATAAAACATTCTGAAGTATGAAAGCAGTGTTCCAACATTCATAAAGTCATCTTGACCAGAGAGTAAAGCTGGTGATAAATTTGAGGGAGAGAGGAAGGGGTCAAGCAAAGATGTGTAGGTATGCCTCTAATTTTCCCATAGGTGATCAGTTTAAAGGAGATGAAAAGATACTCTACAGGAAAGGGTATTGAATCAGAGATACCACCGATAGAACAAGTGTAATTTTATTCAGACACTGAACAGACTGAAATTATTTTTGAGAGATGCACAGTAACTTCTGAGGTTCTTCTATGTCAATACAATCACCCAAATGTAATTTTGATTCAGATTATTAAATCTGTTTGGAAGAGCTGTGTTAGGTGGCTTCTTTGTTAACAGAGTAAACAGCAGTGGTGCTTCCTGTGACCTTTTAAACCTACCTGATTGTTCTGTTCTCTAATGCAACAAACCAGGCACAGGCAGAGCTTAAAACAAAAGATTTCTGAGTTTATTTAGCAAATAAAGTTTATAGGAAAGCCATCCCTAAATCTAGATAGAAGGCTGAAGGCAGCAGGGAAACAGGAGGACCAGAAATGAGATGGATTGACTCTCTACAAGAAGCCACAGACTTGAGTTTACTAGAGCTGAGCAGGGCTGCTGAGGCTTGGAATAAGCCCTTGTCTCAAAATGAATGGAGCCAGTGCAACAGCAGTGATTCAGGAAGGCCCCGACACCTTCTGTAACATTTTACAAGAGAACTAGGAAGACAGTCTACTTCCAAAGTCTGTACATTACAGAACGCTCTGTTAGAATGCAGTGTTGCCTGTGTAACTTTGTAAGCTACCTGTACACCGATGATACTGTAAGTTACCTGTTCACTGAGTGCAAATGTATATAAATTAATAAGTGGTTAATTTATTTTGTCAGTGAATTAAAAGGTACCTTGGCATTCCTCAGTAGCACAAGTTAAGCTAGACCAGACCTTGTGTGGTCTCCGCACCCCTTCACAGAACTGAATTCACCAACAGACAGTCCGACAGGCTGCATCTTAGCGAGAGGTGAGATAGGCTTCCTCTGGTTGCATGGGACCAAACACCATTCAGGTTCTTCCCCTCTTCTTTAGTCATATTTTTCCGCAGCCATTTCACTTGATGTACTCACATGTAACTTCAGTATATAATGGTTTAAAGGTTTTGGTGCCAACATTTAATTACAGTATATTCTCCTTTCCATTTCCTTTGCTGATTGTATTGTCTTTAGTTAACAAAGGAAAATTATGTTTAGGTAGCAAACATAATTTGCTTTGAATATTTCAGCAGGAAAATGAAAAAGAGTTAAGGAACCGCTATGTGCTCAGCACACCGTTCTTATCACCAAAGAATGGTCTGAATCTGTTACTTGTATATAGACCAACATAAATCAAATGGCAAAAATCTCAGCAGTGAACTGCCGCCAGTTTATGTCCATGTTTGCATTCCTCGTTGTGCATCAAGTCATGCAACTGAAGCATAACGAGAGGTACAAACATTGACTCCTTAATTAGCAACAATTCTCTCTTGAGATTAACAACATTTTATGTATGCAGGCATATATAAGTACCCTGTTTTCTCCAAAATAAGACCTAACCTGAAAATAAGCCATAGTATGATTTATCAAGATGCTCGTAATATAAACTCTACCCAATAATAAGCCCTAGTTAAGTAAAACCCCACCTTCCACCATTGTGCAGCAACCAGAAGATGATGACATGACTGTATTTGAATAAATGTAGATTGTTGTACATGAAAAAATTAAAACATCCCCTGAAAATAAGCCCTAATGCATTTTTGGAGCAAAAATTAATGTAAGACCCTGTCTTATTTTTGGGGAAACACGATAATAGGATTCTTGCCGTAGTTAGCTCTTGTATTTTACCTCTCTGCTGAGAATAGGGCTTAAGGCAACTTACAATTAAATAGAACAAATACAATTAAACGTAGAGCAAATTAAAGCATAGAAAAATCAAAACACAATTTTAAAAGGCGTTCATACAATGCAGTGCAAGACAAGGCATTTTCTAGAAATCTACCTTGTTACTGTGGGATAAAGGACAAATATGTTTTCTTTCAGTGATGCTGGGATGAAACCAGTTGGTCCTCTGGTTCTGAAGAACATAGCATAAGATCTATCTTGAATTTATATCAAGAGCAGTTCAGCACAGTAGCAGAGCCAGAATCTAAACAATTGCTGCTGTGGACAGGTTTATGGAAGAAGCAAGTATTTATTTCACTCTGAGGGAGGAAAGACAATCACAGAGGCTAGAGTTACTTATGCTTTGGATTTTATTGCTGACAACTGAAGTCATGCAAGCGAGAGAGAAAAAAAGAAAAAAAGAAAGAAGAGGAAGTCTTTATTTTGAGCATGAAATACCCAATTGAGCAAGTATAGGAAGGGCTTAACAATAATATTTATATTGTTCTTTGCTTTTTAAATATTATTACAGATTGGAATCTCCAGGCTCAAAGTTGTGCAAAGTATTCTGAATTCCATAGGGAAACCCCAGAGACCTCATTTACTACAATGAAAACTGTCATTATTCATCAAGATTATTTTCAAAAGGAAAATTCATCTTCCCTTTACTCCTTATAAAATTTTCTTTTGGAATCTAGTGGCACTTTGCTCATTGCCCTGTTTTTCCTTCTAAGATATTCTGTATACTGACATTTCTAAAGAGAAATCTTTGGGCTGCGTATGGCTAGAAAACTGTTTGCTCTGGAACAGTATACGGCTACACACAATATGCAATAATCTCAAGAGGCAAAAGTTTTTTTTTTTTAAAAGGTAGGGACATCAAGAGCAAGTCTTAGTGAAGAGTCCTATGGAATCTCAGATGTTGGAATTGTAATAGTGACCAGCAAGAGAAGTGGCATAACTTTAAAAGGTCCCACTGATGTCACAGAGAGCACTAGACAATTGCCATCTCTGCTTCCTCCCACTCACATTAGGGGACCGGATCCTTGCAAACTTGGTCATTAATTACAATGCACAAAAGAGGAAGTGTGGGGTACCTGTAGCCCTTTAGAGCCCTGGTGTGTCAAGAGTCACCTTGAAAGTTGCCCAGCCCCACCTTAAAGACACCTACCTCTCAATGGGCCTGAGCACCACACCTGAAATATCACTATAGGGACAAAGCATGTTGTACAGATAGGAAAAGAGAGGGCATGCCTCATGGTATGACTCTCAATCACCACCACCCTCTGCTTCCCTTGGATCCCTCCGGGAGCATGACAGGGTGGAGAGCACTCAGCCAAAGTCGCAGTATTATGGGGAACTTGTGAACTGGCTTAACAACTCTTTCTTTGCTTCATAGTTGTTGAGATGTCTTTTACAAGTGGGACAGATGTGCTCTGTGCAGATAAAGGAGGTCACCACACACCACAGTTTTCCAAGTTCAGGTTTATGTCTTCTAGTATCAGTGAAGACAATGAGAAGCATCACCTCTTTTATGAGTGGCCAATAACCACCTCATTCCTCTTTTTCTGAGAGCAGGTTTACTGGCCCTCAAAGGCAGATCCTTCAAGTGGTACCTCAGTTATAAACTCAACAGGTGTCTTTAAGGAATTATTATTCTCTATCTTAAATCTCTGCCCTAACCGCAATATGTGAATAATAATAATGACCAACTGAATCTATGTGGTGCTTTCAACGCAGAGCTAAGAATTCAATGACTCTTTAATGGCTATAAAATATTTAGCAATTTACTTTTTCAGGATATGGAGAAGATCAGGGGAATTCTCAGACTGTGGGGAGCCTTGCCTTCACAATCAGTGGCAATGGAACTCCTCTTCTCCTGTCCCCCACCCTCTTTTTCTTCCAGCAGCAATGGAGGAGTTAAAAACCATGCCTTTGTTTCCAGCATTGGCCTTAAGAATGATGCTATGGTGTGTGGTAGTTGAGGGTTTTTATGGAAAGTATTTAGGACTAGGCCACGGTATGGAGGTCAGCTGATGTTTGAAGCAACAAGAAATTTTTTATTTAAAAGAAGAAGGTGGGTTAACCACAGCTGCTGCTTCTTAGGGTTAACCTTCCAACTTGAAGGAAAAAATCCTCAAAACTTATATCCATCTTTCTTTCCCAAAACAGATTTTCTCTTTCACTCTCCTGCACATCTTTCAAGGAGAAATGGTGAGTCAATCAGCTTTTGCAATAGTTAATGACATAATATAAATGTGGTAGTAGTAGTACTTTATTATGGTCAACAACCAGTAAAAATATAAATGTGGTGGTTTGAATATTCAAAAGCACTGTGTAAAAGCTAAACATTAAAAAATATTGCTGTATTTATTGGTGTATATATGTATTTATTGCGCTTTTAAAACAAGAATAAATTTTATTACATCTTTTTTACATCCTGAGACCCAGCAAGCATGCTTTGCCAGGTGGAGCCTCTTTGCCTCCCCCCCCCCAGGATAACACAAGACAGCTAGTCCCGGGAGGGGAGGGGGGGGCGAGTGCCCATTTAAAGAGCACTCCTTCCCTAGTTCAGCCTCTTTTAAGGCTTGCAAAGCACTTTGGCTTAGTGCTTGTGATGCACTTTCTTTTGGTTGGGGGGGGGTCGCATCTGCAGCCCCCGCATGGTTTGAGCTTGGGCAGAACTAACTGAAAGCTGGAGGAAAGAAATATAAATAAATAGAATAAACAGAATAAATAAAATAAAATAATTACATAAGAGAGGAGCAGGGATGTTTCACCCTGCAGTGCAACTGCGGCTGCTGGGCCAGGTAGGGCTCAGCATATTGCAGGGTCATGGTCTCATGGCCTTGGCCTGGCATAGGACAGGCAGACTTGCAAGCATTTACATCACAGCAGCTTCCACAGGGAAGGGTGTCGCAGTCTAGTCAGGCCAGCTCTGTATCACCAGGGGGTTGGATTGCACACTATCCACAAGCTTCATTCCCTGCTCCAATTGGAATCACTGCTGGGATAGGTGTTTGGCCATACCCTTCAATACCTGACATGGAGTATAATTCAGTTCCTTTAAAGGCCTTACCCTTCAGGGACTATGCAATGCCCTTGGGCGACCATTTGACCCCAGCAACTAAGGAGAAGATTTAAAGAGGTAAAATACATAGACATGTTTGAACTTCTAAATGGAAAAGTGGACAGCAAAGACTTGGAGAAGGAGGATGAGAAGGAAAAGGAGAGATACAAAAGAGTCTTCTTGGGCCAATTGATTACCAAGCTTACCAATACCTGGTACAATACCTAGATTTAATTTATAGGGTGTATATGGATTACCCAGGACATGCATGGCTTCTCTATGAAGAATCACTTCATATGAGAGCAGCAATCCACCCAAATGTGTGCTGGGATGAGCCACAACCAGGCCTCTGGGTCCAAAACATGACTCCAGCTAGACCCAGTGTGGGTGATAGATTTGATAGTGGGCACCTTATCTGCAAGGCCAGCCAGAATTCTGTTCCCTGGAGAACTGCAGGACAGGCAATTCAATCCTGCCTGCTTTGCTAAGAATTTAATCCCCGAGGCTCCTGTTCAAGGAAGGCTTGTAAGTACAGGCATGAATGTACCATGTGTGGAGGTCAGCATGCCAATACCAATTGTTTTCGTGCCCACACACAAAGAGGAGGGGGAAAGCATGCAAGTGGTAATAAGAAGTCAGATGGAGGGACAGGAGCCACTGCAAAAGGGACCCAGCCCAATTAGGTTAGACATACTAGAGGCTTGGTTGCAAACTTACAATAAGTTTGAGGATGCAGTATACTTGTTGAATAGGTTTAGGTTTGGTTTTAGATTATTGAAAGGGCTATATCAGTTAGTGATATGGAGGATATAGTTAAGGAAAAAAATAGATAAGTAGGTTAAAGAGGGCCAAGATCTTGGCCCCTTCAGACACCCCCCAGTACCGCACCTTAGAGTATCACCACTGGGACTGGTGCCCAAGAAAACACAATGAAAGTACAGGCTCATACACCACTTATACTCAGAGGGCAACTGGGTGAATGACACAATTTCACAGCAGGTATGTTCAGTATGATACACTTCCTTTGACACTGCAGTGCCCTCGGTTAGGTCATGTGCATTTGGGGCTGAGATGGCCAAATGTGACATTAAGTCAGCTTTCCATCTCCTCCCCATCTACCCAGATGATTTTGATTTGTTGGGTTTCTACTTCTAAGGTGCATTTTACATAGGTAGGGCCTTGCCAATGGGCTGCTCCATCTCTTATACTGCATTTGAGTGTTTCAGCTCAGTTTTGGAGTGGAGGCTCAGATGCAGGGTGGGGTGCAGGAGCACAGCCCAGTATTTAGATGATTATCTTTTTTGGGGAGAGCAAGGGTCTGGGAGATTGAAGTTTATTTTGGAGGCATTCCAAGAAATGGCAAAAGAGCTTGGGCTCCAATTGGCTGAAGAGACGGGCATGGGACTCGCCCATTTTCATGACAAAGGCGTCCAGTGAGACCCATTTATATTTGTTCTGCATTACAGCAGGTCTCTTGTTGAGATGTTGAAAGTATTACAGTAATTAATAAAGGATGGCCCTGGTTACCCCATTGCTTTGTGTCTTGCATAATTTTTCTGGGGTGGCAGTGCAATGGATTTCTGCCACCAGTGAATCTGCCAGATCCATTTTTTACTATATTATAAGAGACAATCAGATAATTCAATGGGTTTTTATGAAATTATAGTGGACTTTTAAAAAAAAATCAAACTTGTGTTTTGGCACAGTTTTATAACCAGGCAGTTATAATTTTCCATATTCTTTTTATGAGCAAGAGTTTTTTATGAGCAAGAGCAAGACGTAGTTGCTAAAATAAGTACCTTTTTAAACATTTCTATTGAAAATATAGTCACAAAATATTTTCAAATAGCGAAAGAGCATTTGAAATATTATTTATTGGCATGTTTTCAGGCTGATCAATAAATCAAAACATTTTGCTTTTTAAAAGCTCATGCTTTTCTCTTCCATGTACAGCCAAAGGCAAAGAGTTAGTAGATCTGTATAACATAGGAATCATATTAGTGTTCCATGCAACATAGGATATGCACAGAAAAAAATAAGGTGGTTCCATAATACTTTATCTTGAGTGTCCTTATTGTTTCATGTTATGCATAGCTTGGGGAAAACTTGTAAAATATAATCTGCTTTTCAATCACCTAGAACCTGAGCCATTGTGAGTTGGCTCTTAAACTCATGCTTTGCTGTTGAAACTTGTAGTGATGGTATCTAAACATGGGTAATGGAAGGAATGTTGCAATGAACGTCATGTCTTCTCACCTCAGGCAGATAGTTCTAACCTATGCATTTATGTTAAATAAACAAGTAGTTGCTCTTTATACACAACTATAACATTTCTCAATTCTGTTCTTGCTTTTTTAACCATTGTTCTTCTGAGTTTGAACACATTTTGTTTGAATTGGCTACTTTGTAAATAGTGTTATAATTCTTTATACAGTAAGCCATTTGTTCCCATTATTAGACAGACAGTACAAGCAGGAGCAACTGAGATTGATTCTCCCTTATCCACCTGTTATGTAAGTGATCTTCCTCTCTCCTTCCACTCAGATGCCCATTCTCTCTTCATACCCACTCACTCAAGTGACCATTCACTCCCCTCCTTGTGCTTTTTTCTACCAGTTCTTTCTCTTCTCTGTGTTTCTCACTGGACCTTCCCTGAACCCCTCTGCTCATTGACCCTCTCAGGATCTTCTCACCCTACCTCCCTATAAACATTTTGAAGAATTTGGAAGCCCTGCAAAGAGAAGTAGCAGTCACATCCAGCATTTTGCTTTCTTTACCATGCCTCTTGTCTACCTGGAGCTTCCTAGAAGTTCTCCAGAGAATAATTATGCCAGGTCTGACTGCAGCTTCCTCTTTCATGGTTAGAGATGTCTGCCAACTTGTGACTGAAGATGGTACTGCTGAGAAATATATGTGTATATACAGATAGGCATAGTGGTCTTGTAGCGTACATAACAGAGGCCAGGGTACAAAAGGCCAGTTCCTTTAAATAGTAGATGACTGGGACTGGGCATCTGGCAGTTCATGATGTCTCTGTTATTATTCCTGTTTGTTCCTTAAATAGATTTGACCAAAGATAAACTTTCTTAGAACCAGTAGTATTGGTGAAACATTACAGTAATAATTAAATTACTGAAGGGGGGGGGGGGGAGAGCTATGCATGTTTTGAGCTATCCAGTGGGAGAATGGATCCAGACAACTAATAAAATAGTTTGTGCAACTAGCTCCTTCGCCTCATATTTTGAATGATTCATTTGATTTATTTACATTTTGATTGCCAGTGATATAAATTGGTACATTCAGCAATGTCATTCCCTTACTTTATATCACTCAATTAAGAGTCACACCATGGAGCAAATTAAACATAATAAGCCATTTCTTCTTTGATTAAATCATAATTAAGTACCAATGGGAAGAGTGGGCTGGACCAAGGTATTTGCACTCAGAGTTTTCTTTATTTACCCTGAGTGTTAAAGACAAGCATGCTTTAACTTCTTGCTTATAGTAGATTTCAGAAAAGGTATTTATTTTATTTTATTTTACTTTATATCCCCCCCCATCTAGACCGAAGTCTGCACTGGCACTAATGTATCGATACTGTACCTGACTTTCTAGATTCCAAAGGCAGTTGTCCCCATGCCTGAAGATTATGTACAGATGATCTTTGTGTTGATCATTCACTGTAACCTGACAACATTCTCCTTTTTTCTTGACAACCAGATTCGCCAAGAACCACAGGGGTTAAATCGCAATGAAATTAATGTGTTTCTTATACTAGATTAAGAAGCACAGCCTGTTTTACACAAATACAGTATAACCAAACAAAATGGGAATTGCCTTTGCTCTCATGAACAGTAGTGTAGCTAGCCTTTCATCCATCAAATTACATTAAGTGAATTGCTCACTAAAATAGATTTTTTTTTTTCAGATATCAGCTAATAATCTTGTGACAAATGCTGTGGGGATTTTTTTTCACAAAAATGCATCGATTCTGGCACCCACCAGCATATTCTATAAATCTGTGTAGATGTTTTCTTCAGCTTAGACTTTGGTATCCTGTTCCCTAAAATCACCTAGGGGTGTGCCTAATATCTATCTATCTATCTATCTATCTATCTATCTATCTATCTATCTATCTATCTATCTATCTATCTATCTATCTATCTATCTATCTATCTATCTATCTATCTATCTATCTATCTATCTATCTGTCTGTCTGTCTGTCTGTCTGTCTGTCTGTCTGTCTGTCTGTCTGTCTGTCTGTCTGTCTGTCTGTCTGTCTGTCTGTCTGTCTATTTGGTCCACAAACACATACCTGTAGATACCTCCAATAAGCAGGCAGGAAAGTTCCCTACTGAGAAAGGTGTGCCACTTTGAGGGTCAGATTGTATGCTCACAGGAACATTTCCCTTTTAGGCTCATCACTTTGTGCTAGTGGACTCCCTGTTTTGTGTGTTGGCTAAATGTAATGACACCGTCCTGAACAGGGGTTTAGTCATGGCTTTATCTGTTTTTTTCTCCCCAATACATAGTCTGTTCTGTCTCCTCTGTGAAGATAGACTTTTGCTGACAATTCTAAACACCAGCTTCTGCATGGTAACATTACTCATAAACTAACACAGGATACCAAAATTTGCTTCTTCTCCTCCCCTCAAGTTGCTAAAATAAGCCAAATAAATATGAATTTTATTAAAGCATGTCCAGATTGTTTTTAATAGCCTTATAATGTAACTTAACCTTCAATGAAAAACTCTGAAGCAACAACATTTTCAGAATAATTTAAACCCAAACGATGTGAGCAACGAACCAACCAATGAAGCCAATCAAAGAACAAATATGAAAGAAACATAACTCTTGTGTAAAAGGGGTTAAGTAAATTAAGGGGAGGGATAAATGCCAGTGTCCCCAAATTTTGTGACTGCCACCCTATCAACTGTTAGGGTGTCTATGACTAAAGTGATGCAACACAAGTAGTGATGTAGTCTATTAAAAAGGGTTAAGGGCAAGCCATGTTATATAATGAATAATAACAATGTTATACAACTGCTTTGTGTAACGTGGCCCTGGTTCATTTTTCTGTATTTATCTTCCCAGTGACCCCACTGGCTTGAGATACTGGGAGCTGTAGTTTTAACACATTTGAACACCATGTGGTTGAGAAAAGTTGCTTCTAGGTCTGATGAGGAGAACTTTCTGGTCCTCTGTTAGGCTCCTGACTGTTACCGATATGATGATGAGGACCCCCAGGGAGGTATCCTGTAGACCATCTTGATGGCTGCCATTGGTGTTGTCAACATCCAGGCTGCTCTTTCCTATGTAAAGCTTAGCACCCTTCTTTCCTGCTGGCAACACGGGCATGATATTGTTCAGCAATATTCAGGCCCTTTCCTGGTATTTTGAATTGTTGTTGTTGCTACTGCTGCTGCTGTTGAATTTTATACCACCATCTGGCTACAAGGCCATTCTGGGCAGTTTACAATACAATAAAACAATGACACTTTAAAATGCTATAGAACATAATGGTTATAAAAAAAAAAATCAAAACAAATAAAAAAAATCAAAAACAAAATTACAACATCCAATCACAAATAACCAAAACAACATCAACATAAATACCACTAGTTTAAAAGGCAAGATACAGAAGCACAATATCCCACATTTTAAAGAACTGGGTACAGAGATGGACATTAAAATGGAAAAATGTTCTTTGAGCTCACACTGAAATTAACGCTGTAAAGGAAAAATGTCAGCTGTGATGAACTCCCACAGACTCAAACTACCAAGGAGTGCTACAGTTTTATAGTACTCTGAGAGCTTTGTTTGAGTGGAAAATAGGTTAATTAAAATGCCTTAAAGGTCTTTATTTCTAACTGCTGGAATGCTGCCATTCCGTGAGGATTTTTTTTTAAGCTGCAGGAATAATTACATCTGGAAATGGATCTTGAAACTGTAGAAATCATGTAAAGTGTACAACTCACACTTAATTTGGTAACTGAGAGCAAGTGAAATGTAAAAGTTTCTCTATGGACAGAATTTCTATGCTTTCTTTTATCCTTGGAAACACACACTCCTTTATTCATAATGCAAAATTCTACTAAAAGGATTTCAGAAGGAATTGGGATTATGGTTTGAGGAAAGAGCCCAAGTCTAGAGATGAATAGAAAAGGGCACCTCACATCCATGGTGTTGATTCATCACTGCCTGTTTTGATTAAAAACAAACAAACAAACAACACTGCTGGAAACTGGCAGTTGTTTTATGCAGGGAAAATTTCTTACAGTATAACTGAGTAATTGAACAGGAGAGTTTCTAAAAGGTTATATATGAAAAAACATCAACACAACCAAACAAAAATACCACCCAGGCATAAAAACAAACTAGAGTGTTTGCCAGGTATTTGCCTAACTCAGCACATGGAAGAAATGAAGCATGGTGTTCCAGCCTCCACCTTGCGCTCTTCATGATGTGGTAGTTTTGCAGAAGAAGTGTATTTGTCTGAATAATTGTGTACTGCTGTATATGACCCTGCCTTGTAAAGGTTCCCAATTTCATGGAATAGCAGAAGCATGTTAAACTGAATGCAATGCAAAGCAAAGTGTGCTGCTTATATACTGCCCCATAACACTTAAAGCACTCTTGGAGCGGTTCAGAATTATGCAGGCTACACGTTGACTCAAGCGAGATTGGTACTCATTTTGCTGACCTCTGAAGGATTGAAGATTGAGTCAACCTTGAGCTGGCTACCTGGGATTGAACCCTGGGTTGTGATCACAGTTTTGGCTGCAGTACAGCATTTTAACCACTGCTCCACGAGGCTGAATGCAGTGTAACACTTTTATGCCTAAAAGAACACCACATTTGAGAGCATGGGAAACATCTATAAGGTGGCATTGCTCCATGCTTAGCAGCAAATGTCTCTTTCATCTAAGACTACCATATCAGGCAGAGGGAGGTTCAGGCAATTGTATCAATAATGTAGGAAGCAAATGTACTGTTTAGGCTTTTGCATACGATGGGACAATTCCATGCGTTTTTCTAAAAATTTGTGTGGATTTATTCTCACATAGATGAACATTGGACAGCAGTCACCAGTCTTTTTCAGGAATGTGAAATCTTGGACCCTTCAGATGTGTAGGCCTTCCAACTCCCATCAGCTTATTCAAGAGAAAACTGGACAATCATCTGTCAGATCTATTTTAATTGGGATTACTTCACATATAAACTCATATGAGATTGGGTAGATAGAATCATAGTCATAGAATCATAGAGTAATTGAGTTGGAAGGGGCCTATAAGGCCATCAAGTCCAACACATCTGCTCAGTGAAGTAATCCGAATTAAAATAGATCTGACAGATGATTGTCCGGGTTTGCAGCTCTTGTGGTGTTATTTCAGAAATCTGTAGCAGATTATAATATTTGATGACATTTCAGCACCAGGTCAAAACCTTCCTGTTCCAGAAGGTTTTTAATTGAAATAATATAAACTGTGGGTCCTGATGGCAATTTTTAGAGCATTGTAGTTTTAATTGTATTTTAATTGTTTTATCCCTTTACCTTTTTATTATATTCAAATTGTTGTAAGCCTCCCAGAGACCTTTGGGTAGTGTGGGCAGCATATAAGTTAAATAAATAAATGAAATAAAATACAGTGGTGCCTCGCTTAACGAGCGCACCTTATAACGATTAAATCGCATAGCGATCCGTTTTTTCGGATCGCTAATGCGATCGCACAACGTTGTTCCCATAGGGAAAAATTCGCTTTGCGAAGACCGGTAAGCGTTTCGCTTACCGATCTTCGCAAAACGACCCCCGCCGATCAGCTGTTCGGCGGCCAAAATGGCCGCCGGAAGCCGGGAAATGGCCTAAAATGGCCGCGCGCAGCGTTTTCGCGCCCTTGTTAAGCGAGGCGAGGGCGCGAAAATGGCTGCCGGCCATTACGAAGCTTCGTTGAACGGTGAGTATTTGGCCCATTTGGAACGCATTAAACCATGTTTAATGCGTTCTAATGGGCTTTTCTGTACCGTTTAACGATGCTTCAGCATAGCGAAGGTTAATCCGGAACGGATTAACCTCGCTATGCGAGGCACCACTGTAAATAAATTTTATAAAATTCTATTGCATTGTTTTCTATGCCCCAATGACCAGATCTCTGTCTATTATATGTACAGAGATATACACCCTATATAAATACTCTGCAAATATTACATTACATTGCACTGCATTGCATTACACAGGTCCAAACCTTGCCAAGAATAGAAATATTCAGTGGACTTATTGAAATAAGATATAATAGGTTAGCTTCCGGTGATTAAAAAAAAAAAACCCAAAGACCCAAACCAGTGGCAAAAATGGTCAGGACATAAATCAGGCTAGTTTTATATGAAGCCAATAAAGGGCAGAAAAGACCAGGAATCCCCCCCACGCCCCCATTATCCTCTTCAATAAAGCTTTCCCCACCCTAGAGGGATTAATGTTGAAAAACCATAGCTTTAAAACTCCATATTCTGTAACAATTGCTCTGAAAATGACTGAAAACCTAGAATGTAACTCCATAGTCTTTGTAACTTCCTTTGCCTTGGCCTTTCATCAATACATTTGGCTGTGATCCATTATTTTACAGCTTGCCAGATGTACAAAAGATCCCAGCATGCTGTCTCTCATTTCAAACTTTAAACTTGCACTCAAATAAATATGGGGCAAGGCTGGTGGGAATCAGGAAAAATACATCAAGCAGCAGTAAACAAGCACCCTGCTAAATTCATATAAAATCATTATAGAACTTTAACAAACTAGTATAGATGCTCACTAACCAGTGGAAGAATTTTGACAGTCTAAGTGGCGATGGGTGTGAGCTTTAAGCATCATCCACACACTGCCTATTTTAACATTCCTAATTATTGATCCACAACATGGTTTCTTATCCAGTGGATCTATTCCAGAATAAGCAGTTGGCAGACTTGCAAATAAACAGAAAACAGAGATGATAGTAGACAACTGAATATTTTATTGAGCTACATTTTTTTTCAAACCCAGCATGGGAAATGATAACTAAAATGCAATTTGAAAATGACGATCTTGAAAACTCCCCTTCCCATGAATACCTCAGTGGTTTAAGATATCTGATGATGCAGGTTAGGAGTTCAATTCCCACTGTGCCTCCTTGACAGTGGCTGGACTCAGAGATCCATAGGGTCCCTTCCAGCTCTGCAGTTCTAAGAATATTACATTTGGAGTTTAATTAAATATCTAGAGCTAAGTCTAGTTGGTAGTCCCAACAACAATAGCTCCATTGAATAAATAAGACTTGCTAAGTCAAAACCTATGTAAGACCCATGGATTCAGTGTGTCTACTGTAACTGGGACTAACAATTGCATTAACCTTCTACTATTTGCCTTTGGTTATAACCGTTGCTATAAATGCCACTGTAGTTATTATTTTGACTTTAGTGAACATTTTGAAAATAGTGAATTTATTTTAAATCTCGAAGACCACAGAAGGAGCCTCTCTGAGGACTGTTAAGCCTTCCAGCTAGGCCTTTCCCCATGTGAAGCATATTTAGGTCCCTGTGCGTATGGGTCAGCACCATATATAGTTCCATAGCTACCAGCACGTACCTCAGCCTGGCTCTGAATGTGGATGGGTGGCTACATGGAGGTGCTATCTGCTATAGAGTATCAACAAAAAGGGGCAATACTTTCCCCTTTTTGGATGCACACCTTAACATGGTGGCAGGGGTGTTGAGTGTGTCAGAGAAGCCAAGAGCAATGCTGTCAAGGTACCGTAGCTAGACTCCATTACAAGCCAGGACCCCTAGCAGTTTCACCCAGGGTGGAATGTTCAAAGCTGAGGCACAGGAGTAAGATGCATCCACCTTCTTCAGAACTAACAGCCACTTTAGCAAAAGATGCTGTATAATTCCAATAGTGATGGGGGGGGGAGAAACTTCAGGAGGACAATTATTGGGCAGTATTGGTAGCTGAAGGTTGTGCTAGTGGAGGCAGACAATGGTAGTGATCCTCAAGCTAACTTTTGTTAGTACTGTACAGAAGAAGGCAATGTTAAACCCCTGCCAAACCCTTCAGGTAATCCAAAATGAAACAAGAGATAGTTCTGGAAGATGAGACTCTCAGATCAGAAAGTACTAAATCAGAAGAGTGAAGGAGAAGTATGAATAGTGCTGTCACTAAGAACACAACTAAATTAAATTGAAGCAGAAAGGTTGTTTAGTGGCTGAACGTCCTTGTACCACATTCCCAAATTGATGGTGCTTCATAATGTCCCTTTATTCTAGGTCATCCTAGAATGTGTTTTTCTTTCCCCCCCAAAAAATAAGCTTCTCCCCTTTCAAACATTGATCCAGAAGCATACAAATATCGCTATGAACCTGAGATCTAGTTTGTTCAAGCCACCCCCAAAACAGATTGGAGCAGTTTGGTGCTGATCTGTATGGAAAAAAATGGGTGCAGTTTGGGTTAAGGTGAACGTGCACACTTCTGGCTGACAACTCATATGATAGCAAACAAGTCCAAATTTAATACCTTTGAAACATTTGGGAGCTTTAGGGCTGATATTGAAAACTAGCTACTACATACTCCCATTCCTATTTAAACATCTTCACTTCTTAAAACTTCGCTGTAGTTTGTCATGGCATTGAATATTCTGCCAGGCATGTTTTCATCATGTGCAATTCTCTAAATTTTGCATATGTTTCGATGCATTTGTTTCCAGGCATGAAGCAGAAAGCCCAGTAAAGAAACTGGATGCCCCAGAGTACATCCTTATTTCCTCATCATAAAAAATGGGTCTCAGATTTACTCGTAGATATTATGATGTCAAGGTCAGGATTTGTTCTTCATTTTTTGGAAAAAGGCAAGCCAGCAACAGATGTTCCCAATGAGTCCTCCTGTAAGTTCTCTTTCAGAAACAATTTCCAAATGTGATGATAAAATTGTTTTGAACTTAGTGCACAGTTAGTGCATTTGGCAAAAGAAATGCTGTTGGAGAATGTATTTGTTTTGGACTAAATAAGACAACATTGTTCTGAATTCTACTGATGAAGAAAAGAAAAATCAGTGTGTTTTAAAACATTCCTTCATTTGCAAATCTCTGCTGTCTTGTGATATTTTTGGCAACTGACCCAGCTGTCATTTGTTACTGGTGGACCTGGAATCCAAAGCTTTATCTCTTACTTTTTGAAAAAAAAATTACTTTTTGGACTACTGATCCTAGGGTTCTTTGGCTAGGCTGACTCAAGGATTCTAGGAGTTGTAATCTTTAAAAAGGAACATTTGAAATCTCTGGTTGCTTCCAGGTTGACTGTAAATGTTGTACTGCCCCTCTGATAAACTGCTGTGAGCCAAGCTAATGGAAGTATTTTATACCAATTGCAGCCTCCACGGGCCTGCAAAAATACTTATCTTGGGAACCACACAACCTTTTCTTTGTTCTTTCAGGAATATATAAGATATCATTAATGGCCCCACACGAGAAAATGTGGATTCTCAAGACCAACCATGTGGATTCTTCACATTGGCCAGAAGTGAGTGCAATCTGAAGAAATATTTCTTTATGCTCACCAGGTAAAAACATTATTTTACCTTTGATCTGGCAAAATTAGCTATTTCTACCTAGTGAATAAAACAAATTATAACCCCTAACTTGTGCTACAGGCTGCTATGCCTTTGTATTGTTGTCCTTGACCCCACGGCCAATAAGAAGTAGATTGTGTGTGTGTGTGTGTGTGTGTGTGTGTGTGTGTGTGTGTGTGTGTGTGTGTGTGTGTGTGTGTGTGTGTGTGTGTGTGTGTGTGTGTGTGTGTGTGTGTGTGTGTGTGTGTGTGTGTGTGTGTGTGTGTGTGTGTGTGTGTGTATAATCACAGAGTAATTGGCAACCTTTGGTCCTTAGGAGAGGGCTGTAAAAATTCCAAAACATGCCACAAGTATGCTTGAGACAGCAGACTTGAGAAGACTGACATCGACTGTCACAGAAATGTACCACCAATTTTTGAACTCTTGTCTACAACTTTTTTGCACTACCCATGAAGGGATAGCGCTACGCCTCGTGAAGTGGAATTTCTTCTACAAAAATGTTCAAATTGTTTGCTTTTTTCCTAGTGGTCCAATAAAAAGTATCCCCCATTCTTACAGTTGTGTAACCTTGGGGATCACATGATGTTTTCCATGTTCTTTATGGAAGCTTAAGGAAGAGGAGGATAAAGAATAAACCACTACTGTTTATTTGTTTGTTTGTTTGATTGATTATTAAATCTGCGTACAATGAGCTCAGAAATGGCTATTTTCTTCCTACTTACTCTTCACAACAACTGTTGTCAGATTAGATAGTGAGAAAGTGATTGGCCTATGGTTAACTAGGGATTAGAAATCTGAGCCCACACTATACAATAATGATTTTCTACCACCACCACCACCATGACAACTTTGGTTAACAGCCACCTGCAGCTGAATCTGCAGCAAGGCTTCATTTTGATTGACAACTACAATCCTTGCTTTCAGTTGGGGGCAGGTTCTCCAACAGACCTATAACATAATTTGAAGAAAAGGGATGAAAATGTTCATTGTTGCCTCCACCTGTCTTCTTCCACTTTTTGGAGGAAGCATTCTAATTTTTAAAGATTTATTTATCACTGATGCAGCACTGGAATAATTTTGTCATTGTTTAGTTGTCAAGTGGTGTCCGACTCTTTGTGACCCAGGGACCAGAGCACACCAGGCTCTCCTGTCTTCCACTGCCTCACGGAGTTGGGTCAAATTCATGTTGGTCGCTTTGATTACACGGTCCAACCATCTCGTCCTCTGTTGTCTCCTTCTCCTCTTGCCTTCACACTTTCCCAACATTAGGGTCTTTTTCAGGGAGTCTTCTCTTCTCATCAGATGGCCAAAGTATTGAAGCCTCAGCTTCAGGATCTGTCCTTCCAGTGAGCACTCAGGGTTGATTTCCTTCAAAATGGACAGGTTTGTTCTCTTTGCAGTTCAGGGGACTCTCAAGAGTCTCTTCCAGGACCACAATTCCAAAGCATCAATTCTTTGGCAGTCAGCTTTCTTTATGGTCCAGCTCTCACTTCCATACATCGCTACTGGAAAAACCATACCTTTGACTATGCGGATATTTGTCAGCAAGGTGAGTCTCTGCTTTTTAAGATGCTGTCTAGGTTTATCATCGCTTTCCTCCCAAGAATCAGGCATCTTTTATTTTTGTGGCTGCTGTCACCATATGCAGTCATCACAGAGCCCAAGAAGGTAAAATCTGTCACTGCCTCCAAATCTTCCCCTTCTGTTTGCCAGGAGGTGATGGGATCAGTGGCCATGATCTTAGTTTTTTTGAGGTTGAGCTTCAGACTATTTTTGGCATTCTCCTCTTTCACTCTCATTAAGAGGTTCTTTACTTCCTCCTCACTTTCTGTAATCAGAGTGGTATCAACTGCATATCTGAGGTTGATGATATTTCTTCTGGCAATCTTAATTCTGTTTTAGGATTCCTCCAGTCCACCCTTTAGCATGATGTGTTCTGCATATAAGTTAAATAAGCAGGGGGACAATATACAGACTTGTCGTACTCCTTTCCCAATTTTGAACCAATCACTTGTTCCATATCCAGTTCTAACTGTTGCTTCCTGTCCCACATATAGATTTCTCAGGAGATAAATAAGGTGGTCAGGCACTCCCATTTCTTTAAGAACTTGCTAAAGTTTGCTGTGGTCTACACAGTGAAAGGCTTTTGCATAGTCAATGAAGCAAAAGTAGATGTTGAATTTTCCAAACTTGATGGCATATAGAGTGTAGCACCTTAACTGCATCATCTTTTAAGATTTCAAATAGTTCCACTGGAATGCCATCACCTCCACTGGCCTTGTTGTTAGCTATGCTTTCTAAGGTCCACTTGACTTCACTCTCCAGAATGTCTGCCTCAAGGTCAGCAACCTCGACATCCAGATCTTTCTGGTATAATTTTTCTGTGTATTCTTGCCACCTCTTCTTGATGTCTTCTGCTTCTGTTAGGTCCCTCCCATTTTCATCATCTCCACCTTTGCACAAAATGTTCCTCTAATATCTCCAATTTTCCTTAATAGATCTCTGGTTTTTCCCTTTCTATTATTGTCCTCTATATCTTTGCACTGTTCATTTAAGAAGGCCCTCTTGTCTCTCCTTGCTATTCTTTGGAAGTCTACATTCCATTTTCCCTAGCTCCCTTGCATTTTGTTTCCCTTCTCTTCTCTGCTATTTGTAAGGCCTCGTTAAACACCCACTTTGCTTTCTTGCATTTCCTTTTCTTTGGGATGTTTTTTTTGTTGCTGCCTCCTGTACAGTGTTACGAGCCTCCATCCATAGTTCTTCAGGCACTCTGTCCACCAAATCTAGTTCCTTAAATCTGTTCTTCACTTCCATTGTGCATTCATAAGAGATTTGGTTTAGATTACCTGACTAGCCCAGTGGTTTTTCCTACTTTCTTCAGTTTAAGCTTGAGTTTTGCTATGAGAAGCTAATGATCAGAGCCATAATCAGCTCCAGGTCTTGTTTTTGCTGACTGTATAGAGCTTCTCCATCTTTGGCTGCAGAGAATATAATCAATCTGATTTCAGTATTGCCCATCTGGTGATATCCATGTGTAGAGTCACCTCTTGTGTTGTTGGAAAAGAGTGTTTGTGATGACCAGCTTGTTCTCTTGACAAAACTCTATTAGCCTTTGCCCTGTTTTGAACTCCAAGGCCATACTTCCCTGTTGTTCCTTTTAATGAGAAGAACGTCTTTCTTTGCTGTCAGTTCTAGAAGGTGTTGTAAGTCTTCATAGAAATGGTCAATTTCAGCCTCTTCAGCATCAGTGGTTGGTGCATAAACTTGGATTACTGTGGTATTTAAAGGTCTGCCTTGGATTTGTATTGAAACCATTCTATCATTTTTGAGATTATATCCCAGTACAGCTTTTCCCACTCTTTTGTTGACTATGAGGGCTATTCCATTTGTTCTATGGGATTCATGCCCACAATAGTAGATATGATCATCGTCTGAATTGAATTCGCCCATTCCTGTCCATTTTAGTTCACTGATGCCCGGGATGTCAATGTTTATTCTTGCCATCTCCTGTTTGACCACATCCAGCTTACCAAGGTTCATAGATCTTACATTCCAGGTTGCTATGCAGTATTTTTCTTTGCAGCATCAGACTTTCCTTTCACTTCCAGGCACGTCCACAGCTGAGTGTCCTTTCAGCTTTGGCCTAACCACTTCATTAGCTCTGGAGCTATTTGTATTTGTCCTCTGCTCTTCCTCAGTAGCATGTTAGATGCCTTCCAACCTGAGAGGCTCATCTTCCAGTGTCATATCTTTTAGCCTTTTGTTTCTGTTCATGGGTTTTCTTGGCAGGAGTGGCTTGCCAGTTCCTGCTCCAGGTTTAGTCAGAACTCTCCACTATGACATGTCCGTCTTGGTTGTCCCTGCACAGCATAGCCCATAGGTTCTCTCAATTACTCAAGCCCCTTCGCCATGACAAGGCAGCAATCCATGAAGGGGCTGGGATAATAGAGTCTTTTTAAAAAATCCACTTCCCCTGCCCTCCCTGTTTGATTTGTCAGTATCCTGGAGTGGGTCTCTTCTTAAGTCACTCCACAATATTGCAAATTGGCAGCTGAAGGAGCTTTGACAGCTGCAAGGCTCACTTCTCTTCCATTCCCAAAAATCACATATGCTGGAATCAGACGAAATCAGAGTGATCCTACCCACTTTAAAAAAAACAAGGAAGCTCCTGAAAGGGGCTGAGAAAGATGTGGATAGGAACAGTCTGGTGGCAGTTTGGTTTTCTTCGACAATTGTATGGCGTCATTGCTAGAAAAAAGTGTGTGCCAACCAGTTTTTAGTTAGAGAAGTTTGTCAGTGCCTGTTGGATCCCTCACTCCTATCTTCTCCTCCTGACATCAAAGAAGCAACTCTGTTAATCTACTTTACTAACAACAAAAAACATTGTGACACCTTTTAAGACGAACACATTTATTTCAATGTCCACTTTCATAGATGCAGATCACTTTTTCTGACACAGTTTTTTACCAATTGCTTTGGAATTACAAATTCCCAGAGATTTCTGGTTCTTATCTGTGGGAATACAATACTGAACTAAATAGTTTTTTCATCTGATCCAGAATGGCTCTTTATACACTTAATATATACAATTAAAACAATATAGCTCATAGCTGATAATCAAAAAGGCTGGAATGAGGTTACCATATTGTCTGCAGATACAAATTTTAGTCCAGCTATGTGCTCAGAGATCTCATACATGGGACTTCATAGTAAACACATGCAGGTTTTAAACATATTTGGTAGTTTTTGAATGATACGTTCACACAATAGTTCCCTTTGACAGGTAGCTCTAATACCATCAAAATTGGGCCATAGTAATTTTTAATCTGTTCCAAGAATTTTCTCTGTTCCAAGAATTTGAAGAGACTCTTGTACAGCTGGCTGAGGCAAAGAGGCAGTCCCGAAACGAGCAAAACCAGGGAGCTGGACAAGGGACAGATAAGATTTGTCTTCATTGTGGAAGAGATTGTCACTCTCGAATTGGCCTTCTCAGCCAAACCAGACGCTGTTCCAAGACCTCCGTACAGAGCACGATACCATAGTCTCTCGAGACTGAAGGATGGCTACTACTAGTAATTTTTCTCTGTTCCAAGAATTGTACTGCACGCTCTACTTACCACTTAGTCCACTGGGAGATGATGTAATTTTGAGTTGCTTTGCCACTGTCTGTAGCTGATTGTGTTGGCCAGGATATACAGCTTTTCTCTTCCAGGTTTGCAAATGTCCTTAAAAGCAAAACAACACATCATCCAGTAGAGGAAAAATGGATGTAAGAGAAGGTCAGTGATCACAGTGACTCAAGAAGTTGTTTGCTCTGTTGGTACTGATATAAATCAGCAAAGACAAATAGATCAGATGTACAAAGACAGTGAGAAAGAAAAATAAGTGACGGCAGATGTAACTGAGGTGAATAAACTCAGTATGAAAGAGTAACTGAAGGTGCAAGAAAGGTCTTGACTAGCTTCTTATCAATCATACACTCTAGTGCAGTGTTTCCCAACCTTGGGTCCCCAGATGTTCCTGGGCTACAACTCCCAGAAATCCAGGCCAGCCCCAACAGCTATTGGTGAAGGTTTCTAGGAGTTTTAGTCCAGGAAAATCTGAGGACCCAAGGTCTGATGGGATGTAGTTAGAATTTGTATTCCACCATTGCTTGTGTTAACAGAAAGGAATGGAAATACTGTACATCATTTTGGCCACTTCCATTCTCCCTTTGAAGCCCCCAACATTGCATTCCTCCATTGTTCCAAAAGGTCACCTGGAACCAAAGACCACCACCTGTCCCATTCAAAAAGTTCCTTGTTGACAGAAGGAACCCCTCTGTCATGGAAAGGATTTGGCAGGATTTTCCAGTGAGCAACTTCTTGTTTTGTCATTTTGTTTGTGCAACTCCTGTTATACAAACACTTGCATTTTCTCACCCATCATGGAAAGGCAGTGTCCCAAACATGTTTGTAGAAGTGATTCTTCTGCTTATGGAAAGTTGTGCAAGTGGCTTTCTTTTTTGCATGCATATATTCCTATTTTCCTCCCTAAGCGGTTGCACAATGGAGATCCCCAGCTTGGCGTTTCTGCTTGCCTGAAAAAAAAACTCCCTGGAATCTATTATAGTCTTTATCGAAAAATATCAAGATAACAGTTATATCTACAGTGTAGCTCTATTGGGAAAATGCTCCCATTTAATTTGGGGAGGGGGGGCTTACTCACAGGTAAGTGTGCACAAAATTGCAACTCAAGTGGTTTTGCTCTAAAAACAATGATAGTGATTACTTTGTAAATTAATTTTTATAACATTTTGGAACACAAGGTTGGCCAGATGATCATGGGAGCAGCTCTGCATTTTCTGTATATTGGAGAGGTGCATATGCCCTGGTCAGGACACTGGAGTGAGGCATAGAGAAAAATAGCATGACATCACAACCCCCTCTGTGACACAACGGTCAAAGAAGAAAGAATGCCATTTGTCACTTAGCAACACTAGTGATGGATAATCCATCAAAGTTCTAGAACAAAGCTTTGCAGTGAAGGAATGTCGAAAGGTTTTTCTTTGTCAGTGGCCTGGGAGGCTGTCATCTGTTCTATCCTCTGGATCCACAGTGTTCAACCCTTTTACTAACCTGGTTTCTTAATAGCCAGTACAGAAACGGCGGAAACAAATCCCTATCAGCAGAAGATTACTGATTCCTAGCAGGAAAAAAACTGGACCTGATTTTTCTTTATGTTTCAAAAATATGAATTGGATCTTAGCTTAGTTAGGTTTAGTTAGGCC
The DNA here is from genome assembly GCF_051106095.1 of Pogona vitticeps. Taxonomy (NCBI): domain Eukaryota; kingdom Metazoa; phylum Chordata; class Lepidosauria; order Squamata; family Agamidae; genus Pogona; species Pogona vitticeps. The sequence goes on from NC_135783.1 coordinate 304,540,265, forward strand.
AAATAAAATCAATGAGATAAATTCAAAGTAAGTCCCATTTATTTCAGTTGGTGTACTTTATGCATGTCTAACTCTGGATCTGACCCACCACTGGTAAATTTTAAAAAGAAACAAACCCACAGCAAAGGCACAAAACCTGCCAGGTTAACACACCCTGGATTCCAGCTTTCATTTACCAGTGAAAATGCATATTCTAAGCGGAACTATCTCAAGCTCTCTTGGATATAATAGGGAAGTTTTCTGTTGTAGAAGTCCTACTGATACAATCAATAGCAAAATAAAGAGTGTGGGAGTTCCAATTTTTAGAAATATTTACCAAATGATGTAAAGTACTTAAGGTTTAAAACATAACAGGAGTAGCAATAAGGCATGGAATGGTGGTGACTGACTGGTAGTGATGGTATTCCTTGGATTACCAATCCCATATTTCTTCATTCATATTATTTATTTATTTATTTCATTTCATTTCTATCCCGCCTATCTGGTCAGATTCGACCACTCTAGGCGGCTAGCTGACTGATTGACACCTAAATTTGGCTCATCTAGGAGAAGTGCTTCAACTAGAAGACTTTGAGGCTGAGCTTGGCCTAGCTCCACCTAGGTCCGTGTTCAGAAGGAAAGCTTCCCCCAGCACTGGAACAGGAAGAGGCAGCTTGGATGAAGTTAGACCTAGTTTATTTCAAAGCCTTGATTTTACTTTTTAAGCATTTTTGGTGGTTTGTATAGCCCCCAACAGATCTTGAAGCAGAAAATTGCCCCGCTAGACCAACACAAGCTGTCAACTCTGCTCTATAGACCAATGTGTGTTGACAGTGGTTATGTGTTTGGTATATGCTTGAAGGGACTGTAAACATATATGGATACAATTGAATGGGACAATCATCTCTATGAGCAGGATTTCTGATTAATCAACGTTCCTGCTTTATGCGGAGGAGTCCTTGCAAACAAACATGCATAGGACCACTTTACACTGATACTGAATGCATTGTTCTGTGCAAGGGACACACAACATTCATGGAAAGTCCAGGAGGCACAGTCTTCCCATTCTACTTCCTCATTTGTGTGCATCATGCAGGAAGGGGACATGGATAAAATGTTATTAAATCATCTATGTACATCCATTAAAAAGTCTTAGAATACCAGCTGGGCAACACTGAATTATGTGAGTAGCGCTGAGCCACCTGAACCAATTTTCTTTTCCACTCATTACATCTTAAATTCTAATTCATTTTAAACTGTTGTCAAAGATGCATGCTTATGCTAAAGACAAAATCCTCCCCTGGTGTCTAAGAAGCACAGCTGATGAATTCACGTGAAATGAAGATCCAGAGCTTTTGCCAATAATTCAGCTGTGAGCAAGTAGGGAAAGAAAACATTGCCAGAGTGAATGTGTATTTGGCAAGTATTATAAGATTGGCTTTTTTTACATAACATTCTTTATTGCTAGAATGTGCTATGTTGCCCTTTAGATTTGGATCAGTGGGTGAGGAGCCAAAATCACCTTACTGATATGATCCCCTGAATCCCCTGCTATGATAACCGCATGCTTTCTTTAGTTAAAGAATTCTCTTTTATCATGACAGCTTGGCTGAAATGTATAGGTCGGCCCTAAGGCTGTCAAAGCTGATCCTTTAAAAGAGGAATGGGGGGCAATTTAATAAACCTGGGGGTTTATCAGGGAAGCATAGAGTAGGAAAAAATACAATAAATACAAAATGAGATAATCACCTCGACATTTGAAAATTGGGCATTTTTAATTATTATTTGTAATGGTGGGGGTTGTCTCCAGCCTAGTAAAAAAAGTAAATTGCCCCTTCTGAAAGCTTCTGGGGTGAAGGTTAACCATCATTTTTTGAAAAAAAGGGGGGATGTTGTGGGGGGGAATAGAATCCCCACAAACAGCTCTGGAAACACATGTGTTGCACATTGTTGCAACTATTCCTAAACATATTTGGACATAACCCCATGAAAGTTAAACACGATCATTTGTTTCTTCTTGAAAGTTCATGGAGTAGTTCATATTTCACGAGTTCACAAATCCACATATGGACATCTCTTTCTATAGAATGTCCCACCCTTCATTTGAGAGGCGTTAGCCTGGAGGAGGCTCATTTGCTGAAGATATCTATCAACAGAAATTTTCACTCCAAGACACTAATCATTAGGGTCATAAAAGTCTCTGATTTTATTGCTATATATCTACCTGTTGACCAGCATTTTTCCTTCCTGAAATATCTCCTGGAATGAGGCATTCTGAGATATCTAGAATAGCAGCTCCTAGTCCAATGGAGTGTTGAACAGATCTGTTAAATTTCCTCTCTCAAAGCTGTCTTTATTTTGAAAAACATTTGAAATGAATGAGAAAGTGGTTGTTGACTTTTCTTCTGTAACAACCTACCAAGTTTGGTACAACTTTGGCTTTTTACAAGGTAAATCCAGTTCTTTTATACATTGCAACTGCAGCATAAGGCTGAACAATTATGAGATGAGATAAACCTTTACAGCTGACTCAGTATGCTGTCAGAAATTGGCTTTAGTAGCTTTCAGGAGAAGCCTTCTTTTTAGAAAGTATTTTGGGGAGCATGTAGAGTACTGATATGATTACTCCTTTTTGCTTTCCTAACATCATGATTTTATTGAGTTAAATATTGCTAGACGTTGCAAATGTTGAAAAGGTAGCATAGAACAAGTACATGAGCAAGCAAAGAGGAGAAATTGCTACTTGACAATTCTTTAGAACCCTCTTCCCTTTCAAGATGGGAAAACAAATTTTCCATCAGTTTTCTAGCTTTCCTATTACATATTCTGCAATGAAGCAGACCCTAGCACGTGCAGGATACAGCTGTACAGATATTCTTTATTCCCATAGTTATCCACTGTATAGTTCTGTAGTCAGTCAGAACTTTTTCAGGGAAAAGACAGGCAAAAATCACCCACGGGCACACTGAGAACAAAGATTCCTTTATTCTGGAGCCCAACAACGTAGTTGTACTTTTGGAATTTCTGTTAGTATTATCTTTTGAGTTATCTGGAAACAGATTCATGGCAACTGGACTTATTTCTTGTTAGGCTGAAATGTTTTGCTACTCCTCCAGGTAGTTTCTTCAGTTTGAGGAGAGTTGATAGGAGACCCCTGATATATCCTCCAGGTTGATTTCACTTCCTCCTGGTCTGAGTAGGCTCGTTAGAAGGTCAAAGGACTGGGGGCGAGGGATAATTCCACTTCTGTAGTCATTCTCCACCCATTGTCCTGGTTCGTGAACAGTGGTCTTTCTGGTGGGTGTAGCCCTAACCTTTCTGGGGACAGATAAAAGGACAGCATGATAAATAGGAGACAGATTGTATTTAAAACCTCTAACCCTGTTGAGTGAGGGATTTTCTATAAGCACATGTATGGCCTCAGGGAGAAGATACTTGGATGAGTAGCAAAACGTTTGAACAAGAAAGAAGTCCAGTTGCCATGACTCAATTTCCAGATAACCATACCTGGATAACTGAGAATCTTCACAGATATCTCATTTAAATTATATGCTGCATTAGATTGCCTATGAAAACTTCTAGGCTATGGTTTACAAACTAGACTTTAAATGTTGCCACAGGTTTGGAAACTGAAAATGAACGGTGATCATTAAAAACCAGAAAGCCAGTTTTTGACATAAAAACTAACAGGGTAATACCGTGACAATGGGTTTAATCCTCTATTTACAGACACAGTTCAAGATGACAGTCCTCTATTTTGAGGTGTCTTCTGTTGAAGTACTATCCAGTTCAAGTCAGATATAAAGATAAAAAACCATAAGAAAAGAGAGCAGGAGTCTTGAAATTGCTCATCTGTAGGTGGCATCTGGGTAGCAGCATTATGAGTCTCCCAGGCCATGGTTTCCCCTGTTATGATGAGCTGTACTGTATCTGCTTAGGTTCTAGTAATCACTTCTAGATTTGCACTATAAGGTAAAGGTAAAGGTTCCCCAACTCTAGGGGGTGGTGCTCATCTCTGTTTCCAACCCATAGAGCCAGCGTTTGTCCAAAGACAATCTTCCGTGGTCACGTGGCCAGCGTGGCTAGACATGGAACACCGTTACCTTCCCACCGTGGTGGTACCTATTTATCTACTTGAATTTGCATGTTTTCAAACTGCTAGGTTGGCAGGAGCTGGGACTAGCAACGGGAGCTCACTCCGTTGCATGGATTTGATCTTACGACTGCAGGTCTTCTGACCTTGAACCACAGAGGCACTGTACATATATATTATTTCATTAAAATCCTACATTTTCTCTTTTGTTTTTGCTTGTTTGTTTTTGGTTAGGCGTTGGCATTTCCCTTTTTTCTGATGGTGAATAATACTTTTCCTCTCATTGCTTATATGGAAAAAGTAAAGAGCCTGCAGACATGGAAATCAGCACATAGGTCTCCATATGTGCTTCCCCGCCCCCAAACCTATTGCTCAGAAACCTGAATAGGTGGGAAATGCATAGTTCCATCAACAGTTCATTGTACTGCAAAACATGCTACAATCATTCCCTGTCCCAAGGCAACCTGGTTCAGTGAGAGGTATGGAAGAGCCCTAACAGTTTCAGAGAAGAGGTCTGTTTGGTGAATCTAGTAGGTTCAACACAATGTCTACCAAGATATATATACCTGATGTCTGAGAAATTCATGTAAGGGCATGAGCAATGAAAGGTTGAGGGCTGTGAAAGAGGAAGGGAGGAAATAAGTGAACATTATTAAAGAAAAATGTTTATTCCTCTGTTTATTGAAAGAGACTATTATCTAAATGTGACAAGTGAAAGGGAGTTTTTATGCGAGAGAGGGATAAAACAAGATAAGTCAGCATTTACCTTTGCTGTTTGCTGTTCCGAAACTGTGAAGGAATCCAAGTTGGGCAACCGGCACTTTGAATCTTCTGTTGATAAGCTCAGTGTCTGTCTGCCTCTGTGTGTGTGTGTGTGTGTGTGTGTGTGTGTGTGTGTGTGTGTGTGTGTGTGTGTGTGAACAAACAAACAAACAAACAAACAAACAAACAAACAAACAAATAAATAAATAAATAAATAAATAAATAAATAAATAGGAGGAAGCATTGTGCCCCTATAGACAACTGAGCCTAATTGCTCAAATCCTCATCACGGCCTCAAATTTTAGACTGACAACGGATTCATTCCATGGAAGACAAAGATATTATCTTTGTTCAGTGTAGTCTTTGTTTATAAAATATTTTATGTCTAACAGCTAAATCATATTTACGAGCTAGGAAAGAAGAAAACACAAGCAGACTTGATAATCTTACTGGGCAACCAAAATACACACTCCTGTTTCAAACCATAATAGTTAAATGGAGAAGCACTGTAAACATTCTTTTCTATGTAATAACTATGACAGGAAAAGCAGTATGCAAAGGCTTGTCAGGATTTGTCTTCCATACAAAATGGAATGGCTAACTACTGGTGGTGTGCATTGCCATCTGGGTATCCAAATTTATTTCTCCATTTTTTGCTTATCGGGGTAGCCATGTGAGACAAACAGATGAGTTAAGTTCCATCTTGCTGTGCCACTGGTGCTCTTCTGTATTTTGAGAAGAGAGTTGTTATAAATAACCTCTCACTTTTCTACAGACTTTTCATGTTCTTGATAAAGAGCTCACCTCCCACTCCTCTTCTCGACTTGTCAAACACAGGGCAAGAATTTTCTGATGCTAGGTGTCTACTGCTAGTCAATATCATGTACAGTTATCTGTAAAAGGAATTTAGGGAATATTAATGTATCTGCTTCTGAGGTTGTGAGTTCACTTCTCCACTGTGTCGCCTGCAAGTAGAACCATCCTGTGTGGTCCTGTGCATGCTGCACAGTCCCAGTGCACCCCAGAAGAAGGGAATGGTAAACCACTCCTGAGTATTCTATACATAGAAAATTATGGAAAAGGTTACCATAAATTAGAATTGTTTTTGATGGCACATGTTTATTATCATTCATGTATCTGCTAATTCTGTGTGCATGCCTAACAGGACTCCGTGGTAGCTTGTTCATTAGGACAAGTAAGGTATTATCCCACTGCAGGCTACCATCAGACATTCTACTCCCCTCACTTTCTCATCTGAGACAGAAAGCCTTTGCAAGTATGCATGCTTGCTTATAATCCTGCCTCTGTTGTGTGGATATGCCTCTCTTTGTCTGTATGAATACCCCATTTGGCCCGACACTGCTTATCATTGCTTGCAGTGCCTTCTGCCCCACCAGCCCCAATGGTGATAGGCAAGTGCATGTCTATGTAAGCATGCTTAGGTTGTCAATGTAGGATTTAGTAGAGAATTTGGAGGAGAGTAACCTGGACAAAGTAATAATAGCATGGCATTTTGATGGTTAAAGCTCAAGAAAGGGAGGGCGACAGATTTCCTCTTTGGTCAGTGTAAGGATTTTTTTTAATGATATTAAGTTGTAAAAGAAAAATTGTGTTTGCATCACTCCTACTGTGGGAACCATGAGGGCATCTGTATACAAATGACATACCACACATGAAGCAATTGGCAGCTGAGGAAGCAAACATATTATTGCTTCCATGTATGAATTATACTTCACATACAAGCAGGGAATATATGTCCCCTCTATCTAGCAAAATATGCACAAGTTCCTGTCTGCTCAACGGAGGAGCTAGGACAGATCTCATCCCAGTCCAACCCTTTATCTTCTTCCAGCTCTATGCCCATACAGAGAGATTCCACTGGCTGCTGCTGGCTTTCCCAATGGAAGCTCCCGACTGGGGGACAATGAGGAGTGCACAGTGGTAGCCACAGACTGGAAACCACCCTGGGATCCCAGCCCCCAGTACTCCCATCCATTGGGAAAGACAGTGATGCATAGGAATGCTTGGAGTCATTTGTAATCCATGACCAGAAACTCTCTTCAGTAATTCAGTAGTAAGCTAAATCCATTAAGAGGTAGAATCAGCTGTCTTCCATCACTGTTTTGGTCATACTATATGATTGGTTTGAAGAAGTAGTCTCATCAACCCATGATGTTTGTACCTTTGAACCAGAGCCTTGACTGCCCTCTGTTCTGGGTCATATCGACAGTCTTCACAGATCGACAAATCTCTCTTCTTCAAACCTGTTGTTTTGTCTGAACATAGCTCGGATAGAGGGGATGAGGCTCACTGCCCCTTCCTCATACATTTAGCCACTGTATATTAAATTACTGAAAAGAGTTTCTTAGAAGTTTTGTCTAACAAAATTGGGAGAAACTCTCTGTTCAAACACCAGAGTGAGATCTGAAACCCGAACGTTTGATTTGAGCCTACAGTCCCCATTTCGAAACTTATTTTAAGCAAAAAATCTGACAGACCTGTCTATGATTTTTTTAAACATTTGTAGGCTCTGTGATGCCTAGCCTGATGAAGACCTGTGGAGGGTTGAAAGCTAGTTTATGTTTACAATATTTTTTGTGGTCTAATAAAAGTATCATCCACCTTTGCCCTTAGATTTAAAAAAGGGCTTGTGATAACAGTGGGAATGTTTGTTGCCTCTCTCATGTCCCGTGCAATGGATATGTCTCTTCTTCATGTTCAAGAAATTCTAGTACAGGTACTTTACTAGATGAATTAGACCAAAGTCTTTCTAATTCAGGACTCTTTGGAAGAATTACTCAGCAATTGAGTACCATTAAGTAGCCTATGAAGAATTTGTCAGTGGTTCATTGCTTGACTATGGTCACAGACAGACATGACTGACTCTCTCTCTCTCTCTCTCTCTCTCTCTCTCTCTCGCTCTCTCTCTCTGTTTAGAGATACTTGTGTCCAATCTGGCATTCTTGGAATTATACACAGTGTTGAGATAGACTCAGCTGGTGCCAGAGAAGAAAGTGTCAACTAATCCAGCCATTCTCAATGGAAGCCATACCTGGCACATTTGAAGGGATCCGCAGACTGAAATTTTTTATATTCAATTTATTTTCAATTTTTCTATTCATTTGTTCGTGTTGTATCCTTGCTTTATGGGGACCCAGGAACCTGAGAAGAGCTCCTAAAAGGGCTGTGGCAAGAAAAGAGAAAAGGTTGAGAATGGCTGAGCTAAAAGACCAATGACATCTCAGCTCTCTCCTAAGGAGAACCTAGGCTGAAGTCACTGGGCACAGTATATCTTCTTGGAGCAGCAGCTTAACCATTTTCTGCACCTGCAGACTAAAGTGAACACTTGCTGGGTCCTAGAATTTTTATATTCCAGAATTGTATTTTATTTTCTATCCAGCTTACAGTAATAACCATCATACGGCTAGTACTGAGCACGTGAGTGATTGTGGATGAAGGTCTGCATTCTTCATCTATGGGCTTTGAATCAGAATCACTGCACAATGGTCTGGCTTCCTCCTCCTCTTCCTCCTCCTTTTTCTTCCTGTCCTACCTTTTTGGTATGGCACTGAATATCCCACTGCCTGCTGGTCATTGCACTATTTCTGTAAGGCAGAAACAAAATTCCCCTGCCTCTCTCTCTCTCTCTCTGAGTATGTAAGGTCTATCATGTCCTCAAAATTGGTGAACATTAGGTTTATGTCTCTGGTATTTTCAGAAATGCCTTGTTTCCTTTTCACCCATTAGTTACATTAGTTAAAAAATGCTTAGCTTATCAATCAAGGTCAGGAGAATATGCAGAGATATAAATGGAAATGCTTCTTGAGCTGATTGATGTAACATTTTGCTCTTAGGTGCAATGTAAATAGAAAAATACTTTTCCTACTGAGCAAACTAAAAATGGAAACATAATGAAACTGAAACTTTGAGAGCAAAGTGGAGAGGCAACAATAATGCATCCTCAGCTACTGTTGAAAGAAAGATGATGCTCTGCTCATTTTACATGGTACATGTTGTTCTTGGAAAGCACTGATAACAATGTGAATCTTGTCTTGTCATAATATATCAAAGGTATGGCAGCTTTAGTTTAGTCATTTTAGCTTTTAGTGAGAGTTAAATTTGATTTGATCTGGAAGCTACTTGTTTTTCTTTCTGACAGATCATGGCATCTGTAAAGCTCTACTCCAGCACCACATTTCAAGTGAACCAATTTTTAAATTGTCAGATTTCTTCACTATCCAAGTTCCATATATATACCTTGCAATGAGGAACACTATCCATTTTATTTTATTTTACAAGGTGAAATAAAGCAATGAAAACATCACTACTAGTATAAACACAAACACAACATAATAAAACACAATAAAATACCACAATATTTAGATGTTTAAACATTTAAGCATTTAAAATGGCGGAATAATGAACTTGCTGGATGATAATTTCACCAGATTCAGTTGGTGGATCAGAATAAAATACCTGTTGAAGCAGCCAGTTTTTAAAAAAAGTTTTAAAAAGGTTTTCAGCAAAGGGGCCAAGTGGATATCCAGAGGAAGTTGGTTCCAAAGTTGGGTGGCAACTGCTGGGAAGGCCTGGTTCCTAGTTTTTCTCCCCTTAAGTCTCTCTTGGGGTCAGCATCCTGAGACGTCCAGATAAACAAGTAGGATGAGCAGTTCTCACCGGAAGAAGGCATTACAATACAGGTAAATTTCCAAGAACTGCAGTGCAAGAAACAAAAAAGAACACAGTTCATAGGATATTTTTTCTGATATGTACAGAAATCTGAGAGATAAATCCAATTATTATTCCCAGATAGAGTAGACCCATTGAATCAATGGGATTCACATAAATATTGATTTTAAAAGCCCTATTTATTCAATAGGGCTAGTCGGGGCCAGTAATTGGATTTAGACCTAAGAGATTAGGTCAATTCCTCCTAGAATCCATAACAACTGAATTAATTTCAGAAGCCTCACTATTTCTCACTCATGGCTATTTATATTCTTTAAGACGTGAAGGGCAGAGGAAAACAAAGAAAGTAGGCTTTATGATTAACTGATTTGCTGTGAATTTCATGGACAATGCTCAATTATTAGATGTGCAAAGAGGGAAATAATAAAGTGCAATTACTAATGCTAATGCTGTTGTTGCAGGTTGCTGTCATTGCAGCTTGCAATGAGCCATTCAGCAAAGATAATTTTCATAAGGAAATAAACTTGTGACAAACAAATGTCACTCTTTGTCCTGGGTGACTATTTGGCAGCAAAGTAGTGACTAAGCAAAGAAAAACTTTTGAAGGCATCCAAAGGCATGATAACTCCAGGGTGGGGCCGGGGAGAGATTTGGTTGCTAAGGGAAACGGGATGCTATGAAGAGGGCAGGCATTCTTTTCTCCTTCTCAGCCCTGAGAACCACTCATCCCTTCCCCAAGTCTTTGACTGCACGCTCTCCACCACCTGGTAGTTGTGAGGGAAAAACAACACCTCTCAATCAAAAAGTATATGACTAGTGTCAAATCTCTGCCCTAGGTATTATCTTTCAAATTTTCTGCTTTCTTTTGCATATGTGCAACATTCTTCTTCCCCTTTCCCTCCCAAATGATCTGTAATCTTTGTGTTTTACTCACTGAAGTGGCCCATGCACGCCCAGGCAGTGTTTTTCATTAAAGCCTGTTAAGAACTTGGGAACTTTTTCCTATGCTTTCGACACAGGCCCATGCACTGCTAGAGAAAGGGTTTTCCACTCCCCACAACAAATATTTTGTTGCAGATGGTTTTACATTCTTCAGCATATCGCTTATTACTGAGTGATGATATGAAGACTCCTAAGAAATATGCTGAATAATAAAAAAGGGGGTTTCAAAGCTATGAAGAACAGTGCTTTCTAAATATCGTAGAGTAGTTACTTAAGAAGCAGTGGGACTGCAAAATTCCAGATGAAGAAAAATGAGATCGATCTTTCTTTGCACTGTGTGTATTGTTGATCATTAAATGCTATAAAACTAGGGCTCAGTAAAGTCTCCCTTCTCTGGCTTGCCTGGCAGGACATAAATAGAGTTGTGTCATAGGAACCTGTATATGCTGGTTGTGAACCAATAGCTCCTGCACCTCGTCTAGCTTTAGAAAAAGGGACAGAGTTGGGAAGAACAGAAGAGAGGAGACAAGTTGAGCCAAAGCAGGAAAAGTTACTATGAATAAACAGTTAGTTCCTATCTCTCATTATAATGTTTCAAAAGTCATTTGCAGTGGCTCTTAATAAATTGTTCAAGCTGTAACTGGTAAGATTGTTGTTGTGGGTTTTCCAGGCTGTTTAGCCGTGTTCTTAAATTTTTTTCTTCCTAACATTTCACCAGTCTCTGTGGCCAACATCTTCAGAGGACAGGAGCCAGAACTCTGTCTGTGCTCTGTTGCAGTTTGTTGGATAGTTGAGTATTTACCCAAATATACAATTCACCATGGAAAAAGAAATAGAGGGCCAACTCCCTTTTTTTGATGTCATGGTCATACGCAAAACTGGCCTTCTACTGGGACACAAGGTCTACAGAAAACCCACCCACACAGACACCTACACAAAAACTCCAAATACCAACCACAACAAAAAAGAGGCATAATCAAAACCCTGGTAGACCGTGCAAATCAGAACTGTGAAGCTCAATTCTGTAGCACTGAACTCAACCATCTGAATTGGGCCTTACAGGCAAATGGCTATTTCAAGAATGAAATCACAAGAGCCATCAAACCGAGAAAACAACACCAAACTGAAGAGGAAAAACAGCCACCCACAAATAAAGTATTTCTGCCATACAGCAAAGGGGCCATAGACCGCATGGGGAAACTTTGGAAAAAACACAGCCTACAAACAGTATTCAAGCCCACCACAAAAATACAACAAATGTTACAGTCAACAAAGGACAAAAGGGACCCCCTCATCACTGCAGGAGTATACCGGATACCTTGCAGTTGTGGCCAGGTACATATTGGAACCACAAAATGCAGCATTCACACCAGAATGAAAGAACATGAGAGACACTGCAGACTAAAACAATTGGAAAAATCGGCAGTAGCTGACCATGCCCTAAAACAATCTGGACATGAAATTCTATTTCACAATACTGAAGTACTGGACAACATCAGCAATCATTATGTTAGACTGCACAGGGAAGACATTGAAATCCACAAAGACCAGCAGAGCTTCAACAAAAAGGAAGAAAGTCTAAAACTCAACAAAGCCTGGCTCCCAGCACTGAAAAATACAGCCTGCAGAAGGTCAACGAACTCTACCCAGCCACAAGGACTGGTGATCATTGCACACAAACCACCAGCTAATGACACCCATCAATCACAGTGACAGATCATCTCTCCTCCCCTTATCACAACAATACACCCACAACAAAAACATGCTGATCACCATAATCACCCAATCTCCTGAAAAGGACCAAAGCTGATCCCACAGCTATAAATACTCAACTATCCAACAAACTGCAAAAGAGCACAGACAGAGTTCTGACTCCTGTCCTCTGATGATGCCAGCCATAGAGACTAGTGAAATGTTAGGAAGAAAAACCTTAAGAACACAGCCAAACAGCTCAGAAAACCCACAACATTGGATCCCGGCTGTGAAATCCTTCGAGAATACATGTAACTGATAACATTGTTTACTTGCTGTTTGTTGTTTTAAAAATGCTTTTCTGTTACTTTTTGGGTGGGACAGGACATAAAACTTAAAAAATCTCTGTCAAACTGCTTCTAAAATGCTTTTCAAGTAAGATAATAAAAAAATGTTACACATGATACCAGTAAATCAAAGCTATTTTCATCCTCCTTTTAACTTTATTTTGTAACATGTGTGTCTAGGGCTAAGAAGAAACAGTTCATCACAGATCCAAGGACTATCATTCCCAGAATAATTGCTTATTTCCTATCACATTGCTGGAACCTGAAGAAGTATGTAAAGATGTTGCCAACTATTACCAGCTGCCACTAATACTGCTGCCAGTGTACCTAGCATTTCATTTTCAAGCTCAACTCAGATCTGTAGCTTATATTGACAACAAACTTTAATATGTATCATTAAAGAAGCATTGAATAATTGGTTTTAAATGCTAGAAAGACAATAGGCATTTTTGCTTATGCTAATCTTTATGCTTCCCAGCTTCCAGTACTGATTGTTTACATGCTTGTATGCATGCTTCTTTGCCGGACTGATTCCTGCCAGCTGTTTTCTTTTTTTCTTCTTCATTCCTTGACACTGGTGGCCTTAGCAGGTGGCAGCTCACCATAATGGCCCTGCTGGACAGAACCCTACCCAGTAACTAGTGGTGTTTCTTGAGTAACAGTAAGAGTAACCTTTTGCTGCTGTTGCTATCTTGCCCACAACCTGAAATGAGCTCTTTTCAAATGCATATTCCTAGAGAGATTCTAGGTCTTTCTCAATTCAATGGATCACCTATTCCTTCCTCTCTCTTTTTTTAAAAAATTCTCGAGCTGCTGTAAAAAATGAAGTTGAATGTTTCCTTAGGCATTCCTGAAATATACAATATGGCTCTGTTGCCCAACAGTCACAGTGTACTGACTTTGTTTCCTCCCTTGGTCTTAATGATACTTATCTATAGGAGATATGATGGGAGGTAGCAGTAGTAAATCACCAGGCAGTGGACAACTAGGTGCACAGGAGCAGATCCAGGTAAATAAGCAATTACATAAGACATAGTGCAGCAGTAGAATTATCACTCCTTAGAGCAGAACCAACTTTTCTACAAAAATTAGGGTAGTTGACATGAACCAAACCAATGGTAGCACTCACATGGTCTCACACATGTTTCAAGACTGGGTTGTACGTCACCATAGGAAAATGGTTTCAATACTAATCTAGATAAGACTGAATCAGCTCCCATGTTCCAGCTCTTGGAAATGTTGTTTACTTTAGAGCATACCATGAACCAAAGATCATCCTGCATCACACTTTCTGGGGATGGGAGAGGGTCTGTCTTTCCAGTTTCATCGTGATCTTGCATAAAAATATATCAGGGGAAATCTTGTTTTATTTATTTTCCTTGAATTTTCAGCATAATGACTCTCAAATGCCTTTCAGCAACTTGTTCCTATGTATGCCTCAAAAGTAACTGTTGCTTAAGCTCTTCCTTTGTGTGCATTGGTGGGTGTGCATGGGCACAAATTACTACCACATTAGAGGTAGCTTTTTGATGTCAAAATAAGTGTTAACATTTCAAGACAATATATCTGGAGGTAAAATTTGAGCAGAATAAACAAAGTATCAATAGCATTTCTTTCTTTTTTTAACGGTTGTTCAGAAGCAAACCAAAAATAAACAATATTTCCTGTCCAGCAGAAGAAGGGCCAAATGGGTTCTTATCTTGGAATTCTGAAACTCCCAGTGTAATTTTATTCTTCAAAAAGCAGTTGCATCAGGTGAGGGCAATGTAATTTCGATCAATACTATGGCATTTTGCTGCATCGGCCACTTTGCCCCAGTGAGTTCATTTCTCAACAGAGGAGGAAATGTACGGCACAATTTTTGTATCTTTGTGTTTCCTCATCCGCAGTTGATAGCTGATGGGAAAGCTGATTTAGATCAGGAAGACGGTGAGAGAGAAAACATTTGGATGGTGTTGTCCTGCAACAGACTCCAATCTGGCTGTCCCACCAAAGCCTCTTTCTGAAGAATGAAACTGTGTATTTTCAATGCATAAAATCCCTACACATCATACAGCCTGGAGAAAAGCTATAATTAAAACTCAACTAGTATGACCTGAATGTGGCCAACTCTTCTGTACTTTTCCTTTATTCATTCTTTTTTTTCCTTTTTGGGAAGGCCAGTTTTCTCTTACTGTCTGATTTTTCTGGAATAAGCCTCTGTAATGTAAGTTATATATTTAAGGGCTGACTTTGTATTACAAGTGTTAACAATAAAAGGGTCAGGTTGTTACCAAAGAAGACGCTGATCCAATATCTAGAAGTGCTTCCTTAATTGTGCGAGTAACATGCTGAAAGTAGGAGTGTGACTGTCACTGAAATGTAAACCAAGGGCTTCTTTTGAATATCTAATTTCCAAGATACAGATAATAAAGGACAGCATGCTGCTAGGGAGAAAATATTACAGAAGCAAGAGGGAATCAATGTCTTGGGGAGAAAAGCTCACAGATGTTCCCATAACAAGACCTTGACTAGAGATGAGCTTGACCCAGAAAACCAGTGGTTTGTGATGGTTTGTGGTTCATGGCTCTCTATGAACCATGAACTATCATCACTACCACCCCCAAAATGAACTGGCTTGCAGTTTCTCAATGCATAAACATTGCTGTTGTTCATGGCAGTTCTGTGGAAAACAGCATCTGTCTATAGAGATAGTTATAGCCTTTAGTTTAATGTAAAACTCGTATATGTTAGCACCATTAAAATACCAAGAATCAAACTTTTTTTTTTTAAAAAAATTCTTCAGCTGAAACCATAATGCTCTTCTACAGCTGTTTTGCAAATGGCTTAAAACAAGGCAGAGCTGATGATGGAGCTGGGAATAGTAAAGGCCACATTGTTTCATTCACTGTCTGTTTATTTTATTTTGCCCAGATCAGGTATAAATTAAGACAGCCCTTATGCAATCAAGTATGCATTCTGGAAGTGCTGTACTTTAAAACCATCATTTTGGGAGAAGATGTGTTTTGAATCAGTAAGAATGCAGTGGCCTTTATTTTTAATGCCAAAAGTCTTTAATGTTTCCAGTGCTGAATATAATGGCCCCTAATTAGCGGTGTATTCTAGATGTCATCTTGAGCCAGGATAAAGCATTGCTTTGAAATGCTGTAATCCTGTCTGGACCCGATCCCAAATTCTAATGAAATGATTAAGAAATCATTAAAGCATGGTTTATTCCATCAAATTAAAATGGAATATGCACATTTTGGAGGCATTCTTCATGCTGAAGCCTTGAAAAGTAAAGGCTGGGTTGTTGCGTACATATCTCCAGAAAGGCAGGTATGCATCATCAAAAACGAGGAGAGGGGGTTAGTTATATGACAAAGAAACAGGGTCCAAAGTCCATGAGAAGGGAGTACCTTTATTAGGATCAAGTGTTTTTCCACAACAATGCAAGAGCTTTTTAATTTTCAGGAGGGAGAAGCATGTCAATTTACAGAGGTTTCAGCTATGAGTTTCACAGTACAGTATAACCAAATCTCAGGCTGGAGAAAGCAGGCTTGTAGGTGTGCAGATGTCATTTTACACCTAGCAATGCCTGCTGGAATGGAGAACTGTGGGGCCCATTTCAGAAAATACAGCTCTGGCTCTTATACCTGCTCTCTGTCCTGTTCAACTCTTAATACACAGTCCTTGGAATTTTTTCATGAAGGAATCGGGCAGGGAAAACTGGAGCCCATTAAAAATTTGTACAAACAAACATTTTAATCTCACCAGGTGTAACTTTTCCAACTCCAGCCTCCGGAAAAGGAAGCCCTCTGCAGCTCAAATTTGCCCTTTTCTTAACAGTCCTAGAGCCACTACTGGTTCTGGTTCGGACCATTTTAATGTGATGGGACATAATGCATAGCAATGTATAGACTCATTGTCAAGAGACAGTGGTGTCTTAATTAGCATATTCCTCAGTATAAAAGATGTGTGTGCATGCACGCATGCACACACACACACACACACACACACACACACACAGAGAGAGAGAGAGAGAGAGAGAGAGAGAGAGAGAGAGAGAGAGAGAGAGAGAGAGAGAGAGAGAGAGAGAGAGAGAGGATGCTTTCTGACAGTATTTTGCAAATGTTGTTGTCTAGTCATTTAGTCGTGTCCGACTCTTGGTGACCACATGGACCAGTGCATGCCAGGCCCTCCTGTCTTCCACTGCCTCACGGAGTTGGGTCAAATTCATATTGATAGCTTCGATTACACGGTCCAACCATCTCGTCCTCTGTCGTCCCCTTCTCCTCTTGCCTTCACACTTTCCCAACATTAGGGTCTTTTCCAGGGAGTCTTCTCTTCTCATGAGATGGCCAAAGTATTGGAGCCTCAGCTTCAGGATCTGTCCTTCCAGTGAGCACTCAGGGTTGATTTCCTTCAAACGGATAGGTTTGTTCTCTTTGCAGTCCATAGGACTTTCAAGAGTCTCCTCCAGCACCACAATTCAAAAGCATCAATTCTTCGGCAGTCAGTCTTCTTTATGATCCAGCTCTCACTTCCATACATCGCTACTGGAAAAACCATAGCTTTCACAATGCAGACTTTTGTCGCAAAGTTTAAAAGTTTAGAAGGTTTTTATATTAGCATTCCTCTAATTATGAGACTTCTACATGCAACTTTGCTTTCAACCCACATAGCTCTCCCTGCACCCGGTTAGACACCTGCATGAATTAAATGCTTCAGTTGAATTCCATTTCCAGAGATTCATTATGGTTTCTTTTATTGTATGCAAAATCACGTTTGTGCTGGGGCTGTAATTCCCTGGTAAACACTTCTTCCAGATCCTTAGATTCTGATACCATGGTAACACAAACATTCATAAAACCTCATTTACAAGTGAGCCTTTTATTAGGCAATACCTGACACATTAGAAGAATGACAAGATAATAATAATAAATATTATTATTTATGGATCTTTTATTTATTTATAGATCTATCTGTTTCTCTTGTAGAAGCAGGCCATATTTTACCAGCAGTTCAGAATCTTTTAATATGTAGGATAAATATTATTTTTAATGTAAAAATTATTCTAAATAGACTGTTACAGATTTAAATATTTATAAGCTGCCTACCAAGTCATTTACAATTGTAATGTTCATTCCAAAGACTCTCAGGCAGGCACCTAAATTATTTATCAACATCATCTTTGCAAGAGCCCTAAAAATAATTTGTTACTAACTCAATTTTTCAGAAGAACTGGAGCTGTGAAATGAGACCATTAAATGAAGCCACGAAGAGCTAGATTAGAAACTAGCCTGGTCAGCTATGAATTTAATGGTCTGTCCATGATACTCTCAAAAATAATGTTCCACCTTCATATTCATTAGCTGTGATTCAGAGAAACGATGTGTATATGAGGAAGACATCCATGCATGAAGCCAGAATGCAACCTGCTCTTCTTGCGGCCAAGACCTGCAAGAACAGCAGATTGCATTTGTGGGACAGATACATTCTTTCCTCCCCCTTTAACTGTTAATTCTTGAAGAGAACTGCAAGAAGAGTAGCTTGCAGTTTCCAGTGCAGAGCTGCATGTACCATAGGCACTTAATCCTAAGAACATCTCCAGAGGCCCTTGTCTGCCTTCTGCATGGCTCAAAAGGTGATGTGCTGCCTGAGCCCAAATAATAAAAATATTCTGTCATTCTTTTGTCTTCAAACTCTATTAGTCATAATATTGTACCAGCTGCCTCCAAACTTATCTGTACTTTGGTCCCATTGAAATCCATGGGAGTCAAGCTAGCAGTGGCCAGAAAGATCAGAACCACACCCACCAGAAAAGACCACTGTTCATGACTATTAACAACCCGTGATAATGGGTGGAGAAGGACTGCAGAGGTTAGATGTCCACTGTCCATCTAACAAGCCTATTCAGACCAGGGGGAAGTGAAACCAACCTGGAGGATATATTAGGGGTCTCCTACCAACTCTTCTCAGACTGAAGACGGTACTTGCATGAGTAGCAAAATGTTTCAGCTAATAAGGAAAGAAGTCCAGTTGCCATGACTCAACTTCCAGATAACTGCACCTGATTGACTGAGAATCTTCACAGATATATTTAGCAGTGGCAAGCTTCTTCCAATGATTGTATTTATCTCATGAACTGCCAGCCCATTTCCAGAACCAAGTCTTGTTAATCATTAAAGTCTTGTTGTTAATCATTAACCCCCCTAAACAGCTAACTTTGTTTCAAAGTTTCCTGTAGAATAGGCCTCTCTCATAGGTAAAGGTTCCTCTTGACATTGAGTCCAGTCGTGTCTGACTCTAGGGCGCAGTGTTCATCCCTGTCTCCAAGCCGTAGAGCCAGTGTTTGTCAGTAGACAGTTTCTGTGGTCACATGGCCAGCACGACTAGACATGGAATGCTGTTACCTTCCCACCGGGGTGGTACCTATCTACTCGCATTTTTACATGCTTTCGAACTACTAGGTTGGCAGGAGCTGGGACAAGCGACGGGAGCTCAATCTGTTGCATGGATTTGATCTTACAATGTTTGGTCTTCTGACCTTGCGGCACAGAGGCTTCTGCAGTTTAACCTGCAGTGCCACCATGTCTCTCATAGACACCTACTTAAATCCTAAGGCCATTTTTAGAGGCCCTTCTCTGGCCTTCTCACTACAAGGCATGCAGCCACTAGGGAAAAAAACAAAACACTTTTCAGCAACCAAAGGAGGATACATGTAACAGGCAAAACGATCATGGTTCATTAACATGGGACTGTCAAGGGAAATGGGACTGTCAAGATGCTAACTTCTTCAATTATCAGGTCCCGGTCAGGACAATGAACTGTACACCAGGTAAACTTGGATGTCACAGGAATGTTGAAGAAATGCTTCTAGGACAGAGCTGCACATACCTTAATATGGTAAAGCGTTCTGAGTGTGTCAGGGAAGGTGAGAGCAATGGTGCCAGGAGGCTAGACTCCATTACAAGTTTAGATTTCTAGTATGGTCAAAGATGAGAAATTAGGCCAAGATAGATCCATCTCTTCAATCATTAACAGACAAATGGGAAGAAGAGAACTTAGGGTTCCAATGGTGATGGAAGGCACAAAGAATTCTAGAGAGGCAGGTGCTGAGCAGCAGCAGCAATTGATAATAACACTGGTAGTGGATCTATTATAAGCAATAGCAGGCCTGATTATCCCAATGTGTAAAGGCTACTGTTAGGACAAATTATAGAGAAGCAAATTGGTTTCTAGGTGTTACATACAGCACTGATGTTACCTGTCTGTCATGGGTTTGGAGGGAAAGTTCCATCCTATGGGGAGTGGAAGGCGGGACATCAGGAGGAGGGGCTGTACTGTATATATATGTGGAGCTTGTGAGGAGAAGCTGGAGGAGAAGCTGGGAAGAAGAAGCTGGTGTGGGAGTCTGTGTGTCAGACAGGGTACTACTGTGTGTCAGTCAGTACCTACCTGACACACAGACTCCCGGGCAGAAACACCAAAAAGGCACTCCTTTTCCACGGTTGCCAAATGTCTCTCACCTTTCTGGAGTTTCCTACTCAGGTAGGACACTGGATGCTGGTCACCATTTTCATCCTCCTGGCAAAGAACTGCTCCTACCCCGCTGTTAGACGCATCGGTGTAGATGATGAACTCCCGGTCGAAGTCAGGAGCACGCAGCACTGGATAATGGACGAGCGCCTCCTTCAACCTCCGGAACGCCTCCTCACAGTCGCTGGTCCATGGGATGCGGTCATCAGTCTTCTTCCTCGTCAGATCGGTCAGCGGAGTCGCCATCTCGCTAAACCTTGGAATGAACTTTCTGTAGTAGCCCACCAACCCAAGACATGATTTGACTTTTTTCTTGGTGTTGGGTCTGGGCCAGTCACGAACGGCTTCTATCTTGGCCTCTAGGGGTTTGATCATTCCTCCCCCTACTATGTGACCCAAGTATTTTATTTCTGGGCTACCCAGCTTCAGTTTGTTCTCTTTGCGGGGCCTAGGCCAAAGCACTTCCTCCCCTGGGTTAAAGTGCCTCTTCCTGGCTAACTGGTCATACCAGGTTTTCTTTCTGACCTTCTGAGCTTGCAGGTTTTCTGCTGCTAGCTCTAGGTTTCTCTTTAGGTCATTCATCAAGGTGTCTATATATGTCACAACATCTTGTGGGTCATCCTGGGTGATCTGCTCCCAATTTTGTTTGATCAAATCGAGTGGCCCTTTCACCCTTCTCCCAAACAAAAGTTCAAACGGACTGAACCCGGTACTGGCTTGTGGCACTGATCGATAAGCAAACAAAAGGGATTGCAGCTTCTGGTCCCAATTGTTTGGATTCTCTGCCAAGTAAGCCCTAATCATGCGCATTAGAGTCCCATTGAACTTCTCCGTTAACCCATTACTTTCAGGGTGATAGGCAGTGGTTTCCTTGTGTTTAATTCCACAGATTTGCCATAACCGTTTCATGAGCTTCGATGTAAACGATGCGCCCAAATCTGTGATTATTTCTGAGGCAAATCCCATCCTGGACATATACCCCACCAAGGCATCTGCCACTGTGTTAGTTTCAATGTTAGACAAGGGAATGGCTTCAGGGTACCTCGTGGCATGGTCCACAATGGTGAGAATGAACCTGTTCCCCCTCTTTGTGGCCTTGGGCAAAGGTCCCACAATATCCACCCCTATGCATTTGAACGGAGTGTCAATCACAGGCAAAGGGCACAACTTTGCTTTGGTCCTGTCACGGTTATTCCCCTGCCTCTGACACACATCACATTGTTTACAGAACTCCTTGATCTGTTTCCCTATTTCAGGCCAGTAAAAATTCTGTGTAATTCTCTGTTGTGTTTTGTTCACCCCTAAGTGCGCAGCAAACATGTCAGAGTGCCCCCTTTTTAAGATCATGGGGCGATACTTTTCAGGTACCACCAGCTGACTTCTGATCCCATCTCCCCCTTTTGAGATATTCCTCAGGGTCTCTCTATATAAAATTCCCATTTTCTCTCGAAATCTCACTGGGGTTTCAGGTGTTAGCTGGGCGTCTGTCACCTGTTCAAAACACTTTTGGAGAGTGGCATCTGCCTTTTGCTCTTGGCCAAATCTGCTGTCCGTGGCTAAGGTTTCTACCACAGCTTCTGAACTCCCCCCACCTGCTTCCGTCTCGGGCTCATCAGTACCCCCCTGAACTGTCCTCGTGGTAGCTTGTGAGCGTGTAATCACTAGCACCCGTTTCACATGTTCAGCCAGGTCATTTCCCACGAGCACGGCTGCTGGCAGAGTCGATGAAATCGCTAGCCGCCAAACTCCCCTCCAGCCTTGAAAGTTCACAGGTACCTCCGCTACTGGCAGTGAGATCACCTGCCCCTCAATCCCTGCCACCTTTATGCTCTCATTTGGGATTATATACTCCCTAGGAATAATATCTGGATGGCACAGGGTCACCTGGGAACAAGTATCCCTTAGCCCCCTATACTGATGGTCAAGTATTCCTACGTCCACCCCTGCGGTTTCAAACAACTGCGAATCTGTTCTCACTAGCAAGCAGCGCTTGACCTCCACAAGAGGACCATTTTCCTCACCCTGATCAGCAGATGTCACTGTTCCAGATTGAGTAGCCATGGCAACAGGCTCCCTCAGTGACAAGGAGCTTTGCTCTTTCTGGACACAGAACACAGCTTTTGGCTTGGTTCCACTCAAATCATGAGGCACATTTCCTTTTAGCTGCTTTAATTTCTCACACTCTGAGATTAGATGGCCCTTTCCTTGACAGAAATAACATTTTCTGCTGTACTTGGAGTCTTTCTCCTCTGGTTTTGGTTTTCCCTCCAAAATCTGAGGTCTTGGTGGTTTCATGTCTGAGGGCTTCCCTTCAACATGGGCCCCTCCCCCTTGCTGCAATTTCTTCCCTTTTATTCTCAAATCCAGCTCCTTTTGCTTAGCCTCAAACTCAGCCCTGATCTGTAAAATTTCTTCCTCAGCCCTAGCTTTTATCTCTTTTACTTTTTCTTCAGTCTTATCTCTGATTTCTTTTAATTTAATGTCTTTTTGCTGATTATATTTTTCAAGATCTTGCTCACTTTGTCTGACCTGAGCCTCATACTTTTCTTTCTTTGACATTTCTTCAACTGATAAATTGTTAATAAACTTATTTAGGAAATCCAATTCTAATTGTACCATTCTAATTTGGTGTTTCAGTTCCATCTCTTTCATCCTCATGGCCATTCCCCTTTTCTTGGCATCTGCCTCTGCCTGACTGATTTCAGCTCTTTCTCTGGCCTCCCTTTCCAATTGTCTCATTCTATATTCATGCTGTTGGGCTAGGAGCATTTTTCTGAGTTCTGAGGTCAGTTCTCCCGTGTTCTCATCCTGCACTGAGCCAAATTCCTCCTCAGAACCTTGGTTTACCTGGGGTTCCCTCACTTCACCCATTTCTGCCATTTGGCTTCGAGTCAAGGGCATAATCCCCCCCCAGAACAGGCTGCTTTCAAAAGTCAAGCCTCAAAATAAAGCGACCACTTTTTTCCTTTGCCTCAGAACCAGCCTTCTATAGATTGCTGCTGTTCTTCAGCACTAACTTGCAACTGTTGCCAGCCAGAGTCCACCCCCCTCTGCTAGGCCTCTCAGCAGACAAGCTAGTTCACTGCTACTTCACTCAGCTTTGCCTCAGCCTTTTCCCGCCAAAACAGGTTGCCTCAGAGCTCCCTAATCTAGTCCCACCAATCTGAGGTTACACGTTCTTCCACTAGCGTACCTCCCCGTGAGGTAAGCCTAGAAGATTACCTACGCGCTCTCAGATTGTCCCTGACTAGACCCCCCTTGCTCTGGGCACACTTGCCAAGGCTGTGCTGGACCACTGGACAACTGGACCAGTCGTATCCCACACGCTGGACACCAATCAATGTGACAACCCCAGACCTACTGGGATATGCCACAGTTTCACTAAGCTGCCACCAACCATTCCCTGTAAGGAGTCACACAGACCAGGAATGGATTTTTAAACAAACAAAGGAATAAGGTTTATTTAAATAACACACAGGGAAAATAAAATGATCAAGTGAATAAAATACAGTAACGTGGCTTAGTCTCAATCATACATACACCAGTTTGGTTCACACAGAACACCTTTAAACAAAGCACAGACCCTGAACCTATCAGTTCTGGCTACCCATACAGACACCTGAACCTATCAGGTAGGTACTGACTGACACACAGTAGTACCCTGTCTGACACACAGACTCCCACACCAGCTTCTTCTTCCCAGCTTCTCCTCCAGCTTCTCCTCACAAGCTCCACATATATATACAGTACAGCCCCTCCTCCTGATGTCCCGCCTTCCACTCCCCATAGGATGGAACTTTCCCTCCAAACCCATGACAGACAGGTAACATCAGTGCTGTATGTAACACTAGGGCTGCATCTATGAGTGCTTTTTTATCTCTCTGCTCAATATATATTCAGGATATTTCATACAAAAAGCTAGATTAGATTCAGATGAAGGAAAATTGGTGGGGAAAAACATTAATACATATAAGATACACAGATGATATTGTATTACTGATGGAAAAGAATGATGACTTGAAAGAACCAATGAGGAGGCTTAAAGAAGAAAGTGCAAAACCAAGATTACATCTGAATATTCAACAGACAAAATGAATGACTATCGAAGAATTGCATAAGTTTAATGCTGACAGTGAAGAAAAAAAATTATCCATTATCAATCAGAATACAAACTGCAGCTAAGAATTCAGAAGACTAAGCCTCACAAGTGCAGCTATAAAAGAACTGGCAAAGATCATTAACTGCGCTGGAAACTAGGGCCAAGATCATCCATAGTATAGTATTCCCATCTGGCATGTGTGAATGTGAACGCTGGACGGTCAAGAAAAAGGATAGGAAAAAAAAACCCTGCCACTTCAAAATTTGTTGTTAGATGAGAGTTTTATGACTATTTTGGACTACCAGAAGGAACACATAAGTAGGTGCTAGGTCAAATTGGTCCTGAATTTTCTCTAGAAACAACTATGACTAAAGCAATGCTATCATACTTCGGATACTGTGAGACCTGCCAGACCTGGTCTGGGTTTAACAGAACCGTATTTATTCCAATTAGGTGACAAACAATTGTCACCGGTTAGTTTGACCTTGAAGGCACCAGCCCTGGCTCAGTCTCCGTTTTCTCTCCACCTCAGTTTGACATTACTAGGATGGTTGAGAGTCTGTCTTGCCTTAGGACGGTATGCCATGTTGGCCTAAACCTCAAGGTTTGTAGCAGCAAGGGACAGTATGCCTACAATGCAGGCAAAATTAATACCTCCCTGTGTTGCTGGCTTCAGCTTTTGTCTGGTGCATTGCTTCACTTTCCTCCACCTGGAGACAACACCGGCGTGTGTTCTGGCATTTTCTCCTCCAACCTCAAAGTTGGGTTGGCATGACCTCCCCAGTCCTGGTTTCCTTTGGTGTTGCTGCTCTTACCTAAGGGCTTTCTCAGCCCAGTAATGCGAGCACCCTTTCAGGCACCCTCATCTGTACCAGGACACATCTCCAGGGATTGTCCTTGAAAGTATATTCCCACACACTTTAGGTGTAGGTGGCTGGGTGAGGTGGGATTTCTCTTCCTTATCCTCCTCAGCTTGATAGGCATTTTCTGGTTCCTCTGGAGCATTTCTCCAAGCACCCTTGTCCTCTTCCTTCTCATCTACCCTTCCAGGTCCCTGGTTCCTTGTCCCTTTAATCTGGATCTCCCAGATGGAGATCTCAGTCTTTCCTCCCTGCTCCAGCTACTCCCATATGCCTTAAAGCACCTCTTTTCTGTCCCCCAGCTTCTTTCCTTTCCAGGGGTCACTCTCCTCTCGAGTTTCTGTCACTGCCTACATTGGCAGGGCCTGTGTTTGGTTCTGTCTCTCCTGGGCTTGGTGTTCCTCTTGTCTGGATTCTCCTCTCAGAACAGTGGGACTCCTGTCTCAGCACTTGGACTGGCACAGGATGATGTGTACTCTTCAGGCACTGGGCTGGGCTTGATGGCTCAACAGCAGAGGGACCTGAACCACTATCTTGCTCACAAGTACATAGTGAGATAGTGTGATTGCTGACCTTGAGCCAGACATCCTGGAGAGTGAAGTCAAGTACGCCTTAGAGAGCATGGCTAACAGCAAGGCCAGTGGAGGTGATGGCATTCCAATTGAACTATTTAAAATCTTAAAAGATGACGTTGTTAAGGTGCTACACTCTAAATGCCAGCAAGTTTGGAAAAATCAGCATGGCCAGAGGATTGGAAAAGATCAGTCTACATCCCAATCCCAAAGAAGGGCAATGCCAAAGAATGCTCCAACTACCGTACAATGGGACTCATTTCACATGATAGCAATGTTATGCTCAAAATACTACAAGGTAGGCTTCAATAGTATGTGGACCGAGAATTTGACCCAACTCCAGGAGACAGAGGAAGACAGGAGGGGCTGGTGTGCTCTGTTCCAACGGGTCATGAGGAGTCAGACACAACTTAACGACTAAACAACAACACATAGTAAGAAGATAGGATTCACTGTAAAAGACATTGATGCTGGGAAAAATGGATGATGGCAGAATAAAAGAAGACCTAACATAAGATGGATTGATTGATTGAATAAAGGAACTACAACCTTGGTTTTCCAGACCTGAGCAGGGATGTTAATTATAGGACCTTTTGGAGGTCACTAAATTCATTGGGTCACCATAAGTTACAAGCAGTATGATGCACGTAATGACAGCCTTCTCTGAACTAGGGTTACAGAATTTTAATTGATAAAGAATTTTATGTCTCTTCATTTGTTTTTGTACCTGGCAATGGAAAAGTCATATACAGCCATATGAGCGGCAGGGAGTGAGCTAATATGAGACACTTTGTATTTATTTATTTATTTATTTATTTATTTATTTATTTATTTATTTATTTATTTATTTATTTATTTATTTATTTATTTATTTATTTATTTCCCGCCCATCTGGTGTATTCTACCACTCTGGACGGCTTGCAGCATGACATATATACATCAAAATAACACAAGAGCATTACAATACAATCAATAACAGATACAGTGCAGAAATATAGTAAATAATAAATAGCAAAAAAGAGAAGGGAGTCAAATGTTGACAGGAGGGAAGGCCTGGATGTACATCCATGTTTTAGTTGGCTTTTAAAAGTACCCAGCGTGGGGGCCTCGCGAATCTCTGGAGGAAGGCTATTCCAAAGGCGAGGAGCTACCACCGAGAAGGCCCGGTTTCGTGTCTTTTGGCTCTGGGCCTCCCTTGGCATCAGGCTCCTCAGCCTCACCTCCTGACTCGTGTGGGTGATGCAAGTAGATCTTGGTGGAAGGAGGCGTTCCGCCAAGTATCGAGGTCCTAAACCGTTTAGGACCTTATAGGTAAGCATTAAAACTTTGAAGTCAGTGCGGAAACGAATGGGCAGCCAGTGCAGCATGGCCAGAATAGGAGAAATATATTGGTGTTTTCTCACTCCGGTAAGGAGTCTGGCCACTGCATTCTGCACCACTTGAAGTTTCCGCATCAGCCTCAAAGGCAGCCCCATGTAGAACGTGTTACAGTAGTCTAATCTTGAGATTACGAGCGCATGTACCAAGGTAGTGAGCTCCCCCGTGTCGAGGTAGGGTCGCAGCCAGGCAATCCACCAGAGGTGGAAAAAGGCGGTACAGACTACCGACGCTACCTGGGTTTCCATGGTGTGCGTCAGGTCCAGATGTACCCCCAAGCTGCGAATTTCACTCTTAGCAGCCAGGGTCACACACACCCCCCAATGTAAGAGTAAATGTTGAAAGTAAAGGTATTTTTTTCTGATTTTAAAAATATTTTTTTAATTCAAAAAAGAAGTACAAAGAAACAAGAAAAAAGTACTTAAAATACAAATGTAAGGAAAACAAATTAATAGATGGGGTTTTATAAATGATGAAAACTTGATTGAATATATATCCTGTGGTCTTTGTGGAAGGTGCACTGTATTTGTAACTGTGAAGTTTATATTGTTTTTGGTTTTGTATTTATAATTATTAAGATGTTTATTAAAGAAATCAAAAACCCACATTTCTGTACTGTGCCAAAATGTTTAACTGTTCTACATTGAAGTCATTCAGGCCTACAGCCTTGCCATTTTTGCAACTACAGATGGCTTTTTCTAAGTCAATTAAAATGAACAGTTTTGGAAGGTCAGTGGTATTTAGTTGTTTCTTTCTTCCAAGTTTAAGTTCTAATTTCCAATGGCAATGTTCAGATCTACCACTAACAAGGAGCAGATGGTCTGTTTGATTTGCTGAAATTATTGTGTGAGTAAAGCCTTTAGAACTGGATATGGAACATAGAACTGGATATGAAACATAGAACTGGATATGGAACATAAAACTGGATATGGAACAACTGATTGGTTCAAAATTGGGAAAGGAGTACGACAAGGCTGTATATTGTCTCCCTGCTTATTTAACTTATATGCAGAATACATCATGCGGAAGGCTGGACTGGAGGAATCCCAAACCGGAATTAAGATTGCCGGAAGAAATATCAACAACCTCCGATATGCAGATGATACCACTCTGATGGCAGAAAGTGAGGAGGAATTAAAGAACCTTGTAATGAGGGTGAAAGAGAAGAGTGCAAAAAACGGTTTGAAACTCAACATCAAAAAAACTAAGATCATGGCCACTGGTCCCATCACCTCCTGGGAAATAGAAGGGGAAGATATGGAGGCAGTGTCAGATTTTATCTTCCTGGGCTCCATGATCACTGCAGATGGAGACAGCAGCCCCGAAATTAAAAGGCGCCTTCTTCTTGGGAGGAAAGCGATGACAAATCTTGACAGCATCTTGAAAAGCAGAGACATCACCTTGCCAACAAAAGTCCGAATAGTCAAAGCTATGGTTTTTCCTGTCGTGATGTATGGAAGTGAGAGCTGGACCATAAAGAAAGCAGACCGCCGAAGAATTGATGCTTTTGAATTGTGGTGCTGGAGGAGACTCTTGAGAATCCCCTGGACTGCAAGGAGAACAAACCTATCAATTCTAAAGGAAACCAACCTTGAGTGCTCACTGGAAGGACAGATCCTGAAGCTGAGGCTCCAATACTTTGGCCATCTCATGAGAAGAGAAGATTCCTTGAAAAAAACCTTGATGTTAGGAAAGTGCGACGGAAGAGGAGAAGGGGACGACCGAGGATGAGATGGCTGGACAGTGTCTGAGAAGCAACCAGCATGAATTTGACCCAACTCCGGGAGGCAGTGGAAGACAGGAGGGCCTGGCGTGCTCTGGTCCATGGGGTCACGAAGAGTCGGACACGACTAAACGACTAAATGAAACGAAAGCCTTTAACTGAGCATTGTTAGGCTGCTTTAGTAATCTCCAGGCTTTTTTACTGCTTCTTGACATGTTTATTTCTTCCACTAATTTTATCCAACTGCCTTTTTAGTTTCTGAGACTGAAGAAATTAATCAGTGCCAAGCCAAAATGGTTTCTTTGCTCAAAATAGTTTGTTCAATTAATAAAAAGTAATTATTCATTTGGGCAGTTGATTCTGCCTGCCCCGAGTATGGACAATTGGGATTATCTTTTCACTGCCTTGGCAAACTGGTTATAGGCCTTTGAGACATGTTAGATGTCTCCCTGAAGGGTAAGTGTGATGTTGCAAAGAGTGTTGGACTAAAACTCAGGACACGTGAATTCAAATTCCTGCTCAGCCATGACAGCTTATGAGGGTTGGTGGCAATTGTAAGCCATTGCTTGAACATCGCAAGGAACCTTATTAGGATCACCACAATGGTATTTGCTCTCAAGTCAGAAGTGACTTGACAGCACATAACAACAATAAGGACAACAAATATATCATCAAGGTATGAAAATGTTTTTATGCATAGCTAAAAAAAACCACATAAAGATGTGTAGGCATTTGTGCACAAAATAAATAACCCTATACATATATCAGTATATTATCTGATCTTTGGTGGATATAAACAAGACAGGTGGTGGTGGTGGGGAGATATTTGGGTAATCGCCCTGGAATGGAAGGAAATGGAGACTTTGGGGGCATTCGTTTTAAATAACAACAGATGGAGAAGTCTCTGACTGGCCTCACTGCACCTATTATCCTTCTATACTATACCAGACGCGGCATGATCATGCTGTCTTGGAGTGAGCACTTCTGGTGCTCATTGTTTTCACTGTGTTTTAAGCTTGCAGTGGGATATCGCCTGATACCAGATGGACAAAAAAATGTAAATTAAATAAAAGATGCTCTTTTTTGTTTCACTGAAAGATAGAGCGCCAAAGCCAGGCAAGGAGAGATAAAGCTCTATCTTACAGACTATTTGAAATGCCTAGTGATTAAAAAGCAGGATTATTGTGCCATATGTCAGCACCATTCACGATACATTTACATGCTTTTGAAAATACAAGCGAGAGCTTGTTCCACAGGTATGGCTGTGAATACGCTTAGAAATCCATCTTAGATTAAACAACTCGGTGAATTGCCCACTCCTCCACTACACTACCCCGGTGCCCTCTTTATCCTCCTGACTGGGGAGAATGGCATTTTCCCATAGCTCTAATAACTGGATGAATTCAGAACAGATGGCCAATGTAAGTGTGAATGTTTAAACTCCTCTTTCTACCATTTTAATTTTTCAAAGGCCATTTGGATAGTATTCGAGCAAGACTTCACATTAATTTTGTCCACAGAGTAGCAGAACAAGATTACAAGATAACGGTGATTTTACGTTCCACTGTTGCAGAATATGGAACTTTATTCACACAGGACAATAAAGTAAAACAAAACTATTTATATTTAGACAATTGAGTTGGTGGTAGAAAGAATGAAAAGAAAAAGAGGGAAGAAAAAGAGAAAAGAAAGCAGACATGGCTCACTGGTTTCTAATATGAGCCAAACGTACATTTGTCTCTAATATGGATAAAATTGGTTGTTGACTTTAATTATTTTTTTTAAACCCAGATCATCTAAAGATATATGTAAGATTTAAAGTAAGATTTTATCTCATCTAGCCGACACTAAAGTTCTGAAAAAACAGAAAGGTAAACTTAGAAGTCGTTGAACCATGGTATTCTCTTTCAACAATAGCCTGTGCCAGGCAGCAAAAACAATTTTATCAAGTCCCAGAGCTTTCTTACTCTTAAATAGCTCTGCTGACAGGGAACACTTCCTTGTTAGAGAAGTAGTATATAGTATGGTGGTTAGAACAGATACTCCAAGACCTAGTATTCAGCCTCTCATATACTGCTGCTGACAGTCACTCCCTTCCCCAGATTCAGAGGCAAATCATGCCATGCAAATGTCATGTACATCAAATAAACAATGGGTTTTTCCTGGTTTGCCACTGAAATGTGGCACCAAACCACTACAAGTCATATAAAGCAAGCAAAAGACTTGTTGTAATTAAAACCTTTCCTAATTTTCTGCCAAAATTTATGGGCCTAATTTGCTACTAAATGGCAGTAGGGTGGTTTGGGGGAGGTTCTGCCCAAACCCCCGAACCCCCATTTAGAGTGCTGAACTGGAACTAGGGATAGATAAGTTCTGTTTCTTGTTGAATTGTGACACTCACTGTATGGTCATAGTCTGGTCACTCTCTCAACTACATCACAGAGTAGTATGGAGGATAACATGGTGAGGTGGTCATGTACACAACTTCAAGCTTATTGTAACATATGCATTTAAATAAATCAGTAACAGCAAATTCAGTCCATATAGTCAACCCTGTCCTGTGATTTTATCAAGACAGCCTTTACTCACTTACCTGGAGATAGATAGGATTGCACTGTTATTGCAAATAACTTCAATTTTCTCTGGGGGATATCATGGAAGCAATAAGGACACGTTTCAATTCAGCGTTACTCTGTTAACTTGCTGATACTGTTTATCTTACTATGTTTTCTGTTGCTAACTGTCTGCCATTTTGGAATGAAGAACGACTCAGAAGGTCTGCAGCGGCATTCCTTCCATTCAGCAGCAAGCAGTAGCTTGTGAAAGTCAGTGGGTTCAAAGAACAGCATGTATCTTTCGCAGGAAGCTGCTGTTTGTGTCTTTCCATATAAGGTAATGGTTCCGGTATAACAGAATCTCTAGTAGAAAAGTAAACTGTTCCCATTACAGCTTGGTTTTTTTTTAAATGCCTGCAAACAGTTGGTCTACACATTTCCCCGAAAGATGGGGATGCTTTAGTTGTGTAATCACGCCTTGGCTGATAGGAGGTTTCCTGTGAAATCTGTAAATCATCAGGACGTAGATTTTTAAAAAGGAGGGAAGAAAAAGAAAAGAAATAAAAGAATGATATGTAATGAAAAGATTATTTAAACCTGATGTGTTTATTCTTGTTAGAGATCCATATTGATTGTCCATGCTTAAACATTCATCCTTATTGTGTTGTAATTGAGATCCATGCTAATACAGCTGTTGTGCTGGATTGCAGACAACCAGTAGAGGAAAAGTTGGCAAGCACAGAGAGTGATTATTAATGATACGATGGCCGTCTGCCTCTCCTGGCTGGCAGCTGCATTTTGTTTGGGCTTCTGCAATGTGTTATTTCTCCAAGGTTGCTAGTTAAATTCCATTATTTCCAAGATTAACCATCTTATTGGCTCTCAAAAGAACAAAAGCCAATGGTTCACCCTGGTTTAATTCTAGCAACACATTGTCAGCTGGAACCCATGGGCATTTTTGCTAAACTCATGAAGTAAAGGCCAAGAAAGTGCTTTGATCTGCATTGTTTGTGGCACCTCATTTAGGAAGGGAGTCTCCTGGATTCAAGCTCCTCAAATTATTTCCAAAGTCATACCCATCATCAGTGATTGAGCCACCCATCTTGTGCATTTGCCCGGGTGCCTTTCACTGGGCCTCCTTCAGAGACAGGCAAGGGGAGAGATAAAGGAACATTTTGTTGGGCTCATTTATTATTAAAACATTTTCTAAATTAGCATGTTTCTTGCTAAATTTGAGGACAGAACTCAGAATCATAGAATCATAGAAAAGTGAAGTTGGAGGAGGCCTACAGGGTCAACAGGTCCAACCCCCTGCTCAATGCAGGAATACAATCAAAGCATATCTGGCAGCTGATTATCCAATTTTTTCTTGAATGCCTCCAGTGTTGGAGCACTCACCAACTCCCGAGGTAACTGGTTCCACTGTCATACTGATCTAACAGTTAGGAAGTTTTTCCTGATATTCAACCGAAATCTGGCTTCCTTTAACTTGCTGCATGACCTACACTCTGGGATGATCGAGAACAGATCTTGCCCCTCCTCTGTATGACAGCCTTTCAAATATATGAAAAGTGCTATCATGTCACTCCTCAGTCTTCTTTTCTCAAGGCTAAACACGCCCAATTCTTTCAGCTTTCCCCCTTAAGGCTTGGTTTCCAGCCCCCTGATCATCCTTGTTGCCCTTCTCTGAACTTGTTCCAATTTGTTAGCATCCTCCTTGAAGTGTGGTGTCCAGAACTGGACACAGTACTCAAGGTGAGGCCTAACCAGTGCTAAATAGAGGGGGACTAGCACCTTGCGGGATTTGGAAACTATACAGTAATGCCTCACAAGACGATTGCCTCACGCAATGAAAAATTTCGCAAGACAAAAGCGTTTTCCGAGTTTTTCAGTGACTCGCAAGACATGTCGTCTTGCAAAAAGTTTCATCTTGCGAGGTGCAGTTTAATTAATGCATTCCTATGGGCGAAAAAAGTCACTTACCAGGTACCCCTGGAGATCAAGGAGCATCTGTAACAACGGCCCGGAACGCCGTCCACCCGCATCGCATTCATCCACCTCTTTGGCGTGCGTGGGGCTTCTCCCCCGGATGTTTGAGTCTGGCTGATCTATTGGATCATGGCACTGTTTCCTCCTAAGGGGTGTGTGTGAGCACAGCACTGAACAGCTGAGAGGATGCAACCCTGTCAGGGTTTATTATTAATAAAATGCCCCCCTCCGCCCACCTCTCAGCTGGTTGCTGCTTCTCAGCTGTGAAGATTAACATGGGGAGGAGGAGAGTAATGTATGCCAGACTGAACACACTGGAAGAAAGGTGGAGCATATGTGTAACTAATAAAATAAATGATACTCAGTGTG
This sequence comes from Pogona vitticeps, assembly GCF_051106095.1. Taxonomy (NCBI): domain Eukaryota; kingdom Metazoa; phylum Chordata; class Lepidosauria; order Squamata; family Agamidae; genus Pogona; species Pogona vitticeps. Next base: position 304,573,834 of record NC_135783.1, read on the forward strand.
GTGTGGTGGATAGAGTGAAGGGACTCAAGACAGCTCATATCATTAAAATGAAAAAAATTAAAACAGATTATATAACACATTAAAACTATTAAACATGAAAATATTAAAACAGATACCTAAAAACAGTTTAAAAAACAAAAAAATGACATTAAAAAGGACGTGAAAACAGGAACTATCACACACCTATGTGTGTGGTATTTGTTTGATCCTGTTTAATACCTGTATACTCATCGTTGCTAGCTTTAATATTGTCTTTTAATGATGTAAACTGCTTAAGTTCTTTTAAGGAGAAAGGTGGGGTAAACTATTTTAAATGAATAAGTAAATATGTTAAAATTAGATATTAAAACCCTGTCTTAATATAAAGATTTTCACTTGCCACCAAAAAGACAGAAGAAAAGTGCTAGGCTAGCCTCACAGAGATGGCCTTCTATAATTTGGTGGTGGCCAAAAAGAAAGCTCTCTCTCAAGTTCCTCTTAAACATACCTCAAAAGTGATGGAATCAAAATGAGAGCCTCACTGGAAGATCTTAAGACCCAAGGCAGGTTGTAGGAGGAGAGATGTTCCGTAAGATAGCCCGAACCCAAGCTATATAGGCTAGTGAGAGGGAGAGAACCATAATAGACTATTACTACTTTGCCTCCATCCCTGCCAAGTTGCTTTGCTTCTGCACAGAAAATCCAGGTAGACAGAGTGTGAAGAGAGTAAATCTCCCAGACTCGCCCAGCCAGATCTCCACAATGCAGGCCAGGTCAACATGGTCATCCAGAGTCAACTACTGGATGGTCTTCCTTGTACTGACCTGGGATTTAGCAGCAGCACTTGCATTCCAGGGGGACTGTTGACAAGGCTATCCAAGGAGATAATTTGGGGGTAACCAATATCCTTCCCCCTCTCCCATCATAACACTATTGTCTCCTTGTGTTATTTGCGATTGTTAGCTGCCTAGAGTGGTCCTCGACCGACCAGATAGGCGGGATAATAATAATAATAATAATAATAATCATCATCATCATCATCATCATCATCATCATCATCATCATCATCATCATCATCATCATCATCATCATATGTGACCCTGCTTTAGAACATAGTAAAACAAAAGCAAACACCCAACTGGCCCAAATTAGCCTACCAAAATCATTATCAGGGACTAGTCAGCATAATAATAATAATAATAATAATATACCAATGCTCTGTTATCTGTACTGGATTTTAGCCATTTCTGGACAAATTTTAAATACTGATGTTAACATTTAAAACCCTTTGATATCTTAAATGGCTTCAAGCCAATTTACCAGAAGTATTGCCTCTTCCTATATACTGTATATAGTCAGCTGGATCCTAATATAAACTCTCCAGTTGCTGCCACCAAACAAACTAAGGCACGTGGCTACAAGTTTTACTCTGGTTTAAGGATGCTTCCCCAGCAGTTACCACCTGGTGATTATCTTGTGATTTTTTTACTGCAGGTGGAAACTTTTTATTTTCCCCAGTTTTTCAACATTTTAAAAAAACCATGTTTCACTTCTTTTCAGTTCTTGGCAATATAGTTGAGTGGTGGACTAGGACTCAAGATATCTGAGTTTAAATCTCCACTTGATTATAGAAACTGACAGAGTTGGGGAGGAACTGGTGAAGCCACTCTTTAAAATCTTGGTTACCTTGAAACCTCCATTAGGATCAATTCCAACTTTATGGGACAAAACAAAAACATTAAAAGGAAAATTTATAGCCTCTGGACAGAAGGCAGAACAGGCAAGCAAGTCAACCTGACCTCCCTCTTCTTCAGTATGGTGAAAGTATTTATAATTACATTTCTCAATGAATATTAACAATTTTGAAAATAACATAAATAGAAATTAGGCTCCTGACCATTCCCCATTTTATATGTGAATGTGACAGATCCATGACTAGATGGCTCTCCATATCCTGTCTAATTTGACTTTGAGCAAGGACAAAGAATTCTACTATAATCAGTGAGTCAGCAGAGTCCAACTTTGGGCTAAAGGACAAAGACTTTCAAGCTGATGTTAGTCTCAGTAACATGCTCTCTCTCTCTCTGCTCTCTTGCAAAGCCAAGACAATGGGATCAGGCTATTTGGGGAAAAAACATGTGAAAACCACAGGAATGCTTTAAACTGGATGTTAAAAGATCCATCTGCTTGTTCTCCAGTCATGAAACACCTCCCTCAAGCAAACGATATTGTGCCATTTCTGAGAAAGCTACAGAAAGGAAAGAGAGGACCAGAAAGCACATTAAGTCAACCAATGTAATTTTGTCCCTTCCAGCACCATTTCCCACAATTCCAAAGAGATATAATACAATCACTCTGTATGATGTCATTGTAGGGAACACTTCCTGGACAGAAACAGCATCCGTTATAACAGTTCAAGACAGACTGAACACACTTTTTTTTTGCTGGACTGTCAAAATTGCTTCTCATGAGATTGATTGGGTTGTTTAAGTCAGTAGTCCCCAACCTTGGGCCTACATCTTCACCACCACCTCTGTTGGCCAGGATTTCTGGGAGTTGAATTCAAAGAACATCTGGAGGCCCAAGGTTGGGGACCACTGGTTTAAAGCAAAAATCAAAAGCAAAGTGTGCTGCTTATATACCGCCCCATAGCGCTTCAAGCACTCTCTGGGCGGTTTACAAGTTAATTATGCAGGCTACACATTTTGTTCTTTGCAGGCACCACATCATAACTATTGCACATGTATTTATGTGTATGTGTGTGTTAATGTTGAATTTACCATACAGCTATAAGCCACGTAGTAAGCACTAATTGTTTCACCATGCACTTAGAGTAACTCCATGTAGTCCCTTTAAGCAGCTTTCATTCATGAGTGCAAACCAAAAGAACTATGGATTCAAATTAGAGATATTGTCATAGAAAAATTTAAAAAGGCTTCTTCTATAGACAAAGGAAAAGAAGAATCTCAGTAGATGACTGATGATACTTTTGAAGCTGTTTACAACAAATGAGGAGCAAAAGTCAAAGGTGACTGAAGCAGAGATGGAATTTTAAACACACTATTTCAGTGACTTAAAAGTAGTGACAACAGAACTATCAAAATGATCACTGCAAGGAAGTAAAAGAGAACCACAAAAAAGGACAAACAAGAGGCATTTTCTTTAAGATCTAAAAACTCCCTCTTCAACTTGGAGCCATAGATGTTGGAAGTGGGGAGAGGTAAGCGACTGGTGTATTTTATTAGACTATTTTAACTGTTTTTAGTAGTAGGTTAAATCTTTCTAATAATTTCTTGTTTTGAGGAGTATGGGTACACACACACACACACACACACACACACACACACACACACACACACACACACACACACACACACACACACACACACACACACACACACACACACACACACACACACACACACACAATATTAAGGTAGTGGCTAAACGTGTGGCATATTTGTACATTATTCATTTTATTGGGATACGCTCTAGTATAGAGCACAACAACAACAATAGATTTTTGCTGCACAAGAACAAACACTCCAAACCAATGTGATGAAAGCGAAGATGCAAGGAATCAGTGCTAACAGTAAATGTCAACTGCCAAGAAAAAGATGAAATTGATGAAATTGTGTCACACTTCATCTGTGAATGTCCAGAAACTCCATAAACAGATGACAACATTACACATGATACAGTGGCAAAATTAGTGCACTGGTTATTATGAAAAAAATATAACTTGCCAGCCTCCAAAAAATGGTGGGAACATCAGGTAAAGAAGGTATCAGACAAAGATGAAGGCAAGATTTTTTTGGATTTCTGGATCCAAACGGACAGACAACTTGAACATAAGACACCAGACATAGTAATAATAGAACAAAGAAATATCTGGATCATTGACATTGCAATTCCAGGGGATGTCAGAGTTGAAAGTAAAGAATTGGAAAAACTAACAAAATACAGAGACCTGATAATTCAGACATCTTGCTTGTGGATGAAACACACTTCAGTAATCTCAATCATTATTGGGGCTTTGAGAAAAGTATCAGGATATTTCATACAGTATTATAAGCAGCTGCAGATCTCAGAAATAACACCATCAGAGCTGCAAAAATTGCAGTATTAGAAACAGCACACATACTATGCCAATATTTAACAGATACATAGGTTTTTGGTTAAAACTTGTACCTGTTATATAATATCAGTTAATGTTTTATAATTTTGATTGCCTGTGGCTGGTTTTTTGAATAATAATAATAAATCAAAAGGAAATTTAAACTTGGTTTAGGGATGCTGAAAGACCAACATGGGAACATACTATTTGACCACGGTAAAATAAAGAAGATGTAAACTATATACTGAAGAATTATATGGAAAAGATGCAAGGATGACAGATTTATTTGAAGAAGAATCCTGTGTTAAAAAAAGTGAGATGTAAGCTGATCTCAAATAAATTGAAAGAAAGAAATCACCAGGGACAGACAGGATTCCAGCAGAAGTATTCTGCAGATATATAACTGTTCTGTAGAGATTCTAAAGGAATTGCAACAAAGACTTTTATCTTTTATGGAGTGAGAAGTCTTAGATCAAGCTGAACTCAAAAAGGGAAAGGCACTAATAATATTGCAAGCACAGTACATGTTGGCAATTGGATCATACTAAAGAATGTCAGAAGAAAAAAAGTCTGTATTTTATAGATGACTGTAAATTTTGACTGTGTCAAAATGATATGAATTGTTCTAAAAGAAATGGGTATACCACAACAATGGATTGTCCTGATGTGAAGCCTATACTCTGGAAAACGGGATAGTATTAGATTAGAATAATGGAGAAACAAAATAATTTCCGATAGGTAAGGATATCTGAAAAAGCACTTGATTTCCTATCAGTTAAATCTGTATGTAGAACATAGAATATGGAAAGTTTGGAAAGGCGACTATGACAGAACTAGAAAAGGTCCTCAAGTGTAAAGATGTGTCACTGGAGACCAATGCCAAGATTGTCCATACTATGCTATTCCTGATAATTATGTACAGATGTGAAAGCTACGCAGACTAGAAAGTTGACTCAAGTGGAGAAATTCAGGTCATTTGAAAAGTGGTACTGAATGAAAACTTCACAGATGGCATAGACTACCAGGAAAACAAGTCAATAGGTTCTTGATCAAATCAAGCCTGACCTCTCACTAAAAACTAATGACTAAACAAAGGTTATCCTACTTTGGACTTAAAAGAAGACATGACTCACTGAAAGAGACAATAATACTTAGAAATATTAATTTGGAGGTTTGCTATCATCTGGCAGGAACTTAATGGCACATAACAAAAACAGTTATCTCTTTCCATGCTCAGCTTTCTGTTTGAGAAAGAAGAGATTTCCAAGGCTGTGCAGTGGTTGCGCATCATTAAGTACCTTTGCAATCTAAACTTGCTGCACAGGGGGCATTTCCAGGAAATAATCTGATTATAGAAATGATAGTGATCTTAAGATCTCATCTAAGTTAAGAGACGATCAACAAATGATTGGGTGGAAGATGTGGAGATGGAGTAAATCCTCAATGCAAAAGTAGGTATGTTTCAGAATGCATTTAAAATTTAAAAAATTGTTGGAGTGTACTGAATCTCAAAAGGAAGATTATTCCATAATGTGGTTCCATATTAACCTTTTTCCATGTGATTTACTGACTGCTGCCTGAACATGACCAAGAATCCAGGGAGGAACTTCAGGATCTCACTTCTATCAGAATCACCAATCCTTTCTGCCTCCTGCAATCCACATATGCACCTGGAAATCCTGTTCTGGAGGTCTTGGAAAACATCTACAATGGTTTTCTTTAGGGAGGGGATTGGCTGATGTCCTTGGATACCAAAGCATATCGCTGGATCTTGGACAAGGTTTCAGTGTTTAATAAAAATGGTATATTTCCTTGAAATGATCCCCTCCACAAACATATGCTTGGCCTAAATGTTTTTATTAAGAATAGGAACAAGGAACAAAGAGGGTTGTAAATTCCCCTGTCTTAGGAGAGTCATAATGCTGAGGCTCAGAAGAAAATTATTCCTCACAATCAAAACATTGATTCTAGAGATGGGCATGAACCTCAGTTCTGGGGCTCATGCTGGTTTGTATGCACGGCACTATAGGTGCTCCACGTTCCCTTCCCCTGCCTTCCCAGCCAATGACCCACTCACTACCCAGCACATGCTCCTTCCTCTTCCTTCTCTTCGGCTGTTTGACCAGTCCCCGGCACAAGCACAGGTTTACCTGTCCTGCCTCCTTGTTTGAGCGAGCAATCAGCCAAGAAGGTGGGGCAGGGACTGGTCGAACAGCCAAAGAAGAGGAAGAGAGGAGCGTGTGCTGAGTGGGAGATCCTGTCAAGGAGGCAGGGGAAGGGAATGCGTGGCATCTGTGGTGCCATGCATATGAACTGGCACAAACCTCCAAACTGAGGTTTGTGTCCATCTCTAATTGCTTCACATTAAGTGGCTGAGCATCAGTGAATTTGAGTTAACAGTTTATGAAATATGGAGAATGTCCCCAGGGATGTAATCTGCACAGAATGCTTATCCATCAGTAAAATGACCTGAATAAATTATAGGCCTTCAGCTAAGTTTGAATTATTGGGGGGGGGAGGGGCAGAATGCTGTACTTTACAAATACAATATCTTTGATACTTTGTACTGTACATCAAATTTCTGCTTACGAATTTTGACAAGGGCATTCCAAAGTGGAGTAATCCATAACATATTTTTCTCAAAATCAAATTTCTTATATACTGTTGAAACAATTGTTTCATCTTGTCATATCCAAAAGGTACTTCCCTTTTTTTTTAAACTCAGAAGTGCCATATACAGTAGCTTTTACATTGTTTTAAACAAAGGCTGGTAATGTTATTGTAATGAATTTACATACAATCTGAGGCACATTCTTCCACCAGGGTTTGATTATCTGTTACTGTTTGCTTCTGTCAGCATATTGAAATTCCTTGACTACTGCTCATCAAAAATGCGTAGCAAATCTGAGGCCAAGCCAGGCATATTTAATAGTATTTGCCTTCTCTCTACTGACTGTGTGTCTGATTATTTGAGTGTATTGCGCTACTAGTGCATGTCTGTTACAGCTGTAATCTCAAAAGCCTTGGAAATCCTTCTTTCACCTGAGGCAAAAAGAAGGAGAGACAGAGATGAACTCAGGAAACCCCAATGAATTGGCTTCTCTGTGTTTCCCCAGCACTGTCTGTTTATTAAGTCTGATTCATTTTAGCAATAAAATTCCCCACAGATTAATTTGTCTCTTGGGAGGTTTATGAATCAGCTTTGATGAATGTATTATGCCAAAATTTGTAAGTATTCTATGAGAAGCTTCTGAGTGCATGAGTGGTCCAGACTGGACATGAATGTGTAGGGTGATAGTGGAGAGATATTTTCCCAAGGACTAATAGTCAGCTCACATCCTTCACTTACTTCATTCATTCATTTCTTTAACATTTCCTGGATTTCTTCTTTCTGAATAATGTACAGTCTGATAGATGGATGGTCTGACAACTCCACTCATTTACAAGTGCTGTATGAAGTTTTCCAGTAAAAGCACCAAAAAGAACAACCAGTAAGCGCATTCCAGAGTAGCCACATGGACTAAATATTTGATAAGATGCAGAATATCTGGTATGCTATTTATATTCATGTCTAGCCTATTATGGAAGCAGGGCAGCAGTTAAGGTCTAAAGAAGATGTCTGCTGAGATAAAAGATGGACAACCTGAGAACAAGAGAGAGACTGCATCAACAGAACTTCAACAAAAAAGAAGAAGGCCTAAAACTAAATAAGACCTGGCTCCCAATATTGAAAAATATAGCCTGCAAAAGGTCAACGAACTCTACCCAGCCACAAGGACCAGGGATCACTGCACAAAAAAGACCAGCTAACGACACCCTTCAATCACAGTGACAGATAATTTTTCTCCCTTATCACAACAAAAACACGCTGATCACCCTATGTCCTGAAAAGGACAAATGCTGTTCCCCCAGCTATAAATACTCAACTATCCAACAAACAGCAACACAGCATGGACAGAGTTCTTACTCCAGTCCTCTGAAGATGCCGGTCACAGAGACTGGTGAAACATCAGGAAGAACAACCTTCAGAACACAGTCAAAAAGCCCAAAAAACCCACAACAACCACTGATGGAAAACTTGATAATAATTCAACATGTGCGTGGCTAAAACTGGGGACCTTTAAGAAAGAAACCAAAAGCTTGATTTTTGCTGCACAAGAACAAGTACTCCAATCCAATGTGATAAAAACTAAGATGCAAGGAATTGGTGCTAAAAGCAAACGTCTACTTTGCCAAGAAAAAAATGACAGTGTCACACCTCATCTGTGAATGTCCAAAGATTCCACAAATCTTGTTTTTGATGATGATGATAATGATGATGATGATGATGATGATGATGATGATGATGATGATGATGATGATGATAATAATAATAATAATAATAATAATAATAATAATAATAATAATAATAATAATAATAGAGGTGTTTTATATACACATATTCTCCTTTCACTTTATTCTTACAAAGATTCTGTGAGGTTGAAAATAATGAGAGAGTGACAGACCCAAGATCATCAGGAATTAATGAGGACTTGAATTTGGATCTCCTTGACCATTATACCACACTGGTTTGCAGTACACATTATCTCAGTAGTCTTTTTAACACCTTAGTGTAGTAGTTCAATTATCTACACAACGCTGATGGGCAACTGAGGATGAGTTCAAAGATTAAGCTATTCTAATAACTGTTGCACAATATAGTGCATAGTATGCATGCTAAGGGCAAAAGCTTTAAAAAAACAAAACAAAACACTTGGAATTCCATTTTGGTTGTAGAAAAAGGGTTTAAATCCCCAGGGAACAAATGTCTGCTGCCTTTGGATTGTTTGCTCTCATCACTCAAGGGGAGTATTTATATCTTTTGAAGCTGAAGAGAAGCATTTGGAGCCTTTTCCCTCTGGAAGGTGGGCTGCCAGACTCTCTCTTTTTTCCCTTGAAGAGAGAGTGGATCTGAAGTGTACAAAGAAAAATTTGGACTGTTCCTTTTTGAAAGTAACTTGTTGCATTACTTATTGTCTGCTTCATAACACAACTTGTTACTGTTAGTCTTATGTGGGTTTCAGAACTAAGTCATTGTGATGACATTATTCACAATGTTTATGTCATTACATTTCTTATCATCATTTATTTAAGGTGCGTAAGGGGCATGCTAGTGTGTGTGTGTGTGTGTGTGTGTGTGTGTGTGTGTGTGTGTGTGTGTGTGTGTGTTCTATTCTACTTTTAGCTTCAGAATAAGGAACTTACACTACTCGGGGCAGTGGGAGACCCTGTCATTTGCTTCTTCAACAACCATACCGTCCAGGAAGTGTGGGAGGCAGTTCCCATAACTTCCTAGAGTGTTTACATCATACTGTACCATTAACAGTATGAAGGACGGAAGAACCAAAGACCAGGTACCTTCCTGACTGTTTTCCTGATAGTTGACCTAATCTGTTACCCTGGATTTTTAATGAATAATTTTTAAAGGGGTTATTTTTTAAAAAAATTCTATTCTTTTTTACTGTATTGGGGTTTTTAAAGTGAAAAGTGGCACAGAAATGTTCTAAAGTCAAGGTGATCTCATTTAAAGTGACCCCTCTGTGCACACATGTTTCATCACTCCAGCCCACCTCAAAGAAAGAAAGAAAGAAAGAAAGAAAGAAAGAAAGAAAGAAAGAAAGAAAGAAAGAAAGAAAGAAAGAAAGAAAGAAAGAAAGAAGTGTTATTGCTGAACCAAAAAAGGTCCAGATGGGCATGAGAAGAGGACTGGGCTGGTTTACGATTTATTGTATATTGTTGTGTCACCAGAAAATAGATCAAATCAGTCTGTGCCATATGCTGTCCAAAAAGTGAGCTGAATCACTATCTTATTGCACATTAAATAAGTAAGTAAGTATGTTAGTAGGTAAATAAGTAAGATTTTTATGTGTGGATGTTTTAATGCAGAGTCATCTTAAACTGAGCTGAGTTGTTGAAGTGCGAAGTACATCCCAAGGTCTGGTTCACATACTTTTGAGGTCAGAGAGCACTATAAAAATGAATCTTGAAAATAATAACTGACTTGTTCAGCAGACCCCCCTGAGCTTTGTGGTGAACAGAAATGAACTCAGATGTTAAAGGATCTTTACTAAGCTCAAAATAGGATTATTGCAAAAGCTCGCTTTTAAAAAATTTTCCGCAGTACATGCTTTATTAAAATAAAATAAAACACTTCTAATGAAAAACACTGATGGGCTGGAACATCCATCTTGGATACTCAGACAAGATCTTGGCCTGCTTGGGTGCATTTGTGTGACTATATTCAAGCATACCTGTGTAGAAAGACATCTGCTGTCCAAAGGAAGGCAATAAAACCGAAAAAGAAGCCCCTTTATTACATCTCATGGAAAAGCTTGCAGGCAAGGTGACAACAAAGTCACCCGAAAGTTTACATGATGAATAAAAATCTAGATTGTGCGAATGGGGAAATTCATATTATTGGTGAAAGCATAAACATATTGCCCTTTAAAAATGTTTTACTGTTGATTTCATCTAATTATAATTGCTTAACTCAGTGCTTCTCAACTGTGGGTGACCCAGTTGACTGCAACATCCAGAAACTCTAGCCAGCACAGTTGGCAGTGAAGGCTTCTGGGAACTGCATTCCAAGAACGCTTGGGCTACCCATGGTTGGGAATCACTGGCTTAGCTGATCAGGAACAGGATTGCTTAATTTTTTTTAACAGGGCTATTTGTTATCTTTCTAGAGTTTCTCAAGTTTGCTTAAAATTTTCAGAATGGGCACTACTGAGGTGGAACCGATTCACCCTCCCCAGAACCCTATCAGTTGCTCTAGAAGACTGAGGTACTATCCAAGTTGCGGTGGGTGCACAGTGAAGGAGAAAGAGATAAATGGGATAACCTGTTGGAATCTACATGCTCCAACTAACCCTCTAGCACCTCTGATGCAACCCTGATCCTATTTTTGATTCTTGGGGGTCTTGGCATTTGACACTGTGATTGGCTGGAATCATAATTCTTAGAGATTCTGGTCTCTGCCTTTGAGTTTCTGAAATAAGCGTTTCAAATGAGTAATAGACATGTATTGTCTCAATGCAGATGAATGTTAACACTGGAAGCTGTTGTATATTGAGTCAGATCATTACTCCATCTTGCTCAGACTCTAAACTGACCGACAATGATATTCTCAGCGACATCAGAGAATTTTAGCTTCAGATGCCTGAAACTGATTTTTTTTTTTTTTTTTTTTTTGCCACTGAGCTACAGTTCTTTCCCAATGTGAGGCTATCTTATATTAAGTCAAGCCTTTAATGCACCAACTGACTAAAGATAGTTTTCTTATCAGAATGTGGAAATCTTGGTTTGGGCTATGCTGGCTGGAATTCTGGGAATTGTGGGCTGAGGCACCCCTCAGGATTCCTTTCTGTCCCCCATGCTAATTAGTATGTACATGAAATCATTGGGAGAAACTGTCCAGAATTTTGGGGGTCCAGTGCCATCACTACGCTGATGGCATCCAACTCTACTCTTTTCTGTCTAATTCCAGGAAAGCCGTTTTGGGTCTAAGCCAAGAGGCATGTGCTCTGTTTTTGGACTCCAACCCTCAAATTCTCTAAGAATTCCCCAGGCACAATGCAGGAGTTTCAACCCACCACCTGCAGGACCTTACATTTCACCCACCTAGAGGTGGGCTTACCTGCAAGACTGCATCGGCCTGTGCTTCCGTTTGTTAATTGGAGGAAAACAAACACCTTGCGATGCTTCCTGGGAAGTCATGGTTTCATTGCACATTCAGCTTTCTAGAAGGCTCCTCCAAAACAACTATGTCTTTAAGAAACTGGTGTGCTCTGGTCCATGGGGTAATGAAGAGTCGGACACGACTGAACGACTAAACAGCAAACAACAATGTTGATGGAGACTTATGAGATGCTTTAACCAAAATCCGTGCAGCTCATCTGGGGCTGGTGCACTCAAATTTTTCACAGCCTTTACTTGCCTCTTAATCATTTCAGTTGTTATTATAATATCATATAGTTATTTTCTTTGAGTTTCTTTACAAATGTCTTTAATCCATGGGGCATGTTTGTTATGTCCGGTTGGGCTTTCCCACATTTCTTTCCAAAATGTTAGAGCATCATCTGTACATAGGCCTAATTTCTTTTGCTCTGCATTTTCTCTTAGTGATGTATGGAATAATTGTTGGTTATTTCAAATTGCATGTTTTCTTTATATTGTTTCAAGCATCCATCATATCTTTCAGTTTTCTTTGATGTAGCTGTTACATGCCACATTAATTCTTCCGTGGTTTCAATAATCGTTTTCCTTTCTACATAATATATTTGCATAGTCTGGCTTTTACTTTTTCATTTTTAAAGTTATGAATCTTTCAAGTGTTTTAACTTGCTAATGTCTGCATGTATTTTTTTAAATTTTTCTTTCCAGCTGAATTTTCTATAAAACAATAACAACAATAATAATACTGTATTAAACGTTTATTGTCAATACACAACATGTGTGCTGTGAAATTGAACGAGCTTCCATTGATACAACCGCACAAGGCAGAGAAACACATAATACATTCACACACAGAATACATCTCGAGGTTTATAAACAAATCCCTTTATGTCTGTTGTGTTAAATCTAGTCATGGTGTTATGTGGCATTTAGAAGCCTGATTTTCCCCAATCTGGCTATGGGGCAGCCCATGATTTTTTGTGCTGTGCTCATCACCCTCTGTAGTGCCTTCTTGTCCGTGGTTGTTAAGCCAGCGTACCATACTGTGACACAGTATGTGAGGACACTTTCTATTGTTGACCGGTAGAAGGATGTCATTAGCTACTGTGCCACCTGGTTTTTCCATAGGACTCTTAGGAAATTGAGTCTCTGTTGGGCCTTCCTGACCACCTGGGATATGTTGCTTTTCCAGGTGAGGTCTTGGCTGAGGTGCACTCCCAGAAATTTAGAAACCCTCTCAACACTGCCCCCCTTGATATAGAGTGTGGCTGGTTGCTGTCTCTGTTTCCGGAAGTCCAACACCATGTCCTTAGTCTTGCTGGTGTTTAGATGCAGGTTATTTTCTGAGCACCATGTAGTTAGCTTCTGGATTTCTTTCCTGTACGGTGTTTCATCCTCTCCTGTGATAAGGCCCAGCACAGTGGTATCATCTGCAAACTTTATTACCATCTTAGATGGATCTGAAGATATCCAGACTTGTGTGTACAGCGAGTACAGGTAGGGACTAAGCACATAGCCCTGAGGGGAACCTGTGCTGAGCTTCAGGGAGGAGAATGTAAAGGACCCAGCCCTTACTGTTTGTGGGCAATCTGTCAGGAAGTCTGGGGTGCCATGGGTTTTCTGGGTTTTTTGCAGCTTGTAACCAAGTTCCATGGTTACTATGGTAGCTATGTTATACATTAGCTGGTTTATTTCCTTTAGCATGATGGTCAGAATTGTTCTGATGATAACATTTGCATCATTCAGTAGATCTTTTACTGGTTTACTTTGTAATTGGTGCAAATCGGGGAGCCTTTGTCTTTTTGTGTTCTGGTTAATATGGGTTACTATTTTTTCCCTCAGTAATGTTTGCCGTTCTGCCAACTCATAATTTTTGGGTTGTTCCATAAGTTGTTCTTCTATTGACATGTTTTCTTCCACTACTGTGTCTACCTCTACCCTCCATTTGTCTTCCATATTATGGTCATTGTGTTGATTTTGTCACCTTTTCTAGTTCTTGCAATTCCAGTTCTGAAAACACTTTACTCTGGATGATAAACCTTCTCTGGTCTATTAATCGTTGTTCAGTTATGTCACTACTTGGTTATTTCCTTTTCCAAATTTCCATGATTCTTTTTTAAAAAACATGGACTGTTGGGTTTACCTCATAATAACATTTCATAATTTCTCGGTTTTTGGTGAGAGTCCAAGTTTCGCATTTACATTGTTCCAGTAGCTTTGCAGCCGTCTGTCCTGGTCCCTCAACTGGGACTGCTGAGCCTTGTAGCCCATTTATCATCAGATGCCATGGGGCTATAGGATCTGACACGGTCTTTGTTGACCTGGGTGATGACTGTTCCGGTGTGGATTTCTGTTTATTTCCTCTCATAATTGATGGTTGGTGACCAGAGATCAGGATGACTCACCATTTTGGCGAGTCGTTCTGCTTTGTGAGTCATCCGAAGTTGATGACTCATGAAGCACAAAGTTGCCCCCATGAAGTGATGAATAATGAAGTTACTGTATTTTCGATTTGGGGGGGGTATTAAAAAAACCCCACCCACCCTTCTGCCACTGCCACCCCCCACTGCCACCACCTCCACTGCCACCTTCCTGCTGAATCCAGGCTGCCCTTTGCAAAGATGGCAGCTGCAGCTTCCCTACCATAAATGAAGCTGCAGCCACCATCTTTGCAAAGGACAGCCCATCTCCCTTTTTACATACCGTGGCTGGCGAGGCCAGATTGAGACCTCAGCAGTGGCAGCAGCAGCGGCAGTTACAGTAAGGGGGTGTTGGTGGGGGCAGGTGGGGGCTAAGGTAGGTAGAGGAAGGGGTGGGGGTAGGCTGTGGGGGTCGGTGGCTGCCTATCAGCCACTGATCAGCTGATTGGTGGTCGGTAGGCAGAATGTGTGTTTTCTATTTAAAAAATATGAAGGATGAATAAAAATGGGTCAATATTCATCCCTTCATATTTGTGGGGGTCTCTGGAACCCACGAATATGAAGGGATGAATATTTAACGAATCAGCTATTTTTGTCGAAAAAGCTAATCCATTTTTATATTTGCCCCCATCTCTATTTGTGAAACAGTTGGTTGGGCTTCTCAGCTGAGGCCTGTCTGGCTTGGAAGACCTTTCAGCATAGCTCTTGACCTCACTGAAGCACGCAAGCCCCTCTGCCTCAACAAGGCCTCCTCCCTTCACTGAACATAAAATGCAATAAATAAATGCATAGTAAATGTATGCATACATATATAAATAAATAAATTTAAAAGTATTTAGCAGGGTCTAGGATAGGCAATTGCAAAGTTATGCTGACGTCATAAAAAGCTGGTGGCAATGCTTGGATAATGATCCTGGGTAGAAAGATTTTGTTCTATGAAATTACTGGAGGATATGTAACAGCCCTGATCAGCCTCCAAACAGAACAGAATATGAGGTATTATTACAGAAAAGACCACCCAGAGTGGTCTTGGCCTATATATTTAAATAGTGTTTGTATATGAATCAGGTTTCTTGCAGTTTGCAAGGAGCTAGTGGAATTCTCTGAATTGTTTCCAAGTCTTAACTATATTGTAAGCCCAGAGGCAGAAATTCCAGCCTGGACTCCCCATGAACACAGGGAGGGAGGGGCATGCTTCCTAATAAACTCCATCCATCCTTTTCATCCTGCAGACACTTTATTTTAAGGTAATCCAGAAG